>NC_141386.1:24483246-25143853 GCF_017979445.1 Akebia trifoliata
TTTATGAATTTTTTAATTTCTTTGTACCTCGAGGGTTTTAAAAAAATTACTATCAAAAGGGTAACCTTACATTCGAGGTTCCTTAGGATTAACATTGAGAACAAAAATGCCCCTAGTTTGACAAAAAACATTGCATTGGAGATAATTGAACACAATTTTTTTATTTAAAAAAAAATGCCCCTAGTGTAAGTTGGAGAACTATATATCAAAGAAGAAAAAAAATGCCCCTTGTATGAAGGTTTGAAATATTTGATTACCACAAGCGCAATAAAGATTCAACTTTTAATTTTGACTTTTTATATTGAAGATTTTGAATAGGTTCAAGAAAACAAAATATTTCCTTTTGAGATTCATCATAGAATTCACAAATTTTCCCTTTGGTTTACTTAGGGAAGCAAATTTTTTTCAGATCAATCGTAGACAAGATATTTGTGGTTTCTGAGACTTTGCCTAGTTTAAGCTGAGTACTGAATTTGATTATTTGAACTTCTGATATTTCAGCTCGGACTGCCTTTTTAGCTTTTCAACTCAATGGAGATTTTCTTCCATTTTTTCTTTGTTGTTTTAACTTTTGTCTGGATTACCCTTTCAAATTTTCAATTTAGCAAGCATGTTCTAGCTTTTGCCTAAGTCATCTTTTCAGGTTTTCGATCTAGCGAGCCTTTTTCTTTTCTACTTTGCTCTGATTTTTGCCGAAGTTGTCCTTCTGAATTTTCAACCTTTCGAGCTTGTCTTAATTTTTGCTTAAGTTTCCGTTTTGGGATTTTCAACCTAGGCTTTTTTATTTGCTCTAAGTTGCCCTTTTTGGGTTTAAACCTAGAGGTTTCATTTTTCATTTTTTTTTCTTTTTCTGAACTTCTAGAATTGCTGTCTGATCATGCTTTACTATCTTCCTTGACTTTTCGCACAGTACTTAGGAGGACTTTTATGGGTAGGCTTAGGACTAGGTTTAAAAAGAATGGAATTCTAAGGCACAAAAACTTAAATGTCCCTTGTGTAGCATTTTCTCTTAAATTTTTTCTTTTAATTTTATTTCCCATTTTAACAATATTTGAATTTTATTTGTGGGGAAATTTATATTTTTTATTTTGATGTGTTTGGGCCTGAAGTAACTTCTCAGGTTCCTTACGTACCCCAGAATTTTGGGATCAGACCAAAATGTAGTTCGAATTTTTTTCTCCGCTGGGTTGGGTGATTAGGTTGAGAATGAAAAATGTATTTTTCTTTTGAAAAAAACTGCAAGGGGTTGAGAAAGGATATATTGAACTAAGTAACAAGAGAATTGATTCGGCTTAAGATGACCTCCTTAAATGTAATACCATTTGATTTGGTCAAGGTTGGTTGGTTCTAGTAATTCAATTTCATCATGGTTTTGAAGTCTGAACGTTTTTCTCGGTAATATTTCTTTAATGATGAACAGACCTCCCCAATTTGGTTTGAACTTCCCTTTATGGTTAAAAATAAGTACTTAATTCTCTTTGAAATATGATAGTTTTTCAAAGTAATGTTTCCTTGCTAATGGATGAATCTCTCTAATTAAGTTCAGACTTCCTCCTATGGTTGATGAGGAGTGGTCAATTTTCTTTGAAGTCTGATGGTTAAATCTTTGACTTGTAAGCGGTGAACTTTGACTCTCTTGTAAGTGACTCTTCTCTGATAAGTTTACACGTGGTACATAACTTCTAGGTTGTTTTTTTTCAATCTGGTTTAGCTCTTCGTACCCAATAACGAGCCTAGTCCGTTTTTAGCAATTGACTTTCCGTCAAGACCTTAAGATACAGGATTTCCATTTCAACTAGTAAGACATATTTCATATCACACACTATAGAATAAGGAGTGGTTCCAGCGATAGATCATAGCACGAATGGTAACTTCTCTGACCAATCTTGGTGTGATTGACACATTTTTTTTATGATTATCTTGGGATTTTTTTTGTATTGACTTATGATATTTGCTTTGATGAACTTTGCAACTTGAGATACAGTGAGGACATCATTGATATGTTTTGTAACATCTTCTTTGATCTCATTGGTATTTCTATACCATCGAGCGAATACGTATTCCGTGTCGAATAACACCCAAGTTTACATCTTAACATATCCTCATAGGATCATGCGAAGCAGTCTTTTGAAATTTCTAAGTAAATTCATTATCCCCTCATATTCCTCTAGGGATAGGATGACTTCTATTTGAATTACTTGGGAATTTTTTGTTTCGAGGTCAATGACCTTTCTTTTTTCGATTAAAGGTTGAGTCTAACCATTATCTTCTCGTTTAAAAAGGAAATCTATCCTTGAAGCTAGATTATTAGTTAACCCATTAATGCGCTCGAGGTATTCAAAAATTTCTTTACTCAATCAAATTCAAATGGGACGACAAACACCTCTAACCCAACTCAACGGAAAAGGAGTGGACTTGATCTAAAGAAAATATGATCTTACTGAATTGGTGAACAAAAATTGGGCACTTGATTTAATCCAATAGCTTATGAAGACTCAAGACAAGTACCTATAATGAGTTTGATTGTGGATTGAGAACTCGGAACATTGCTTACAATCGGTAAGACTGAGGCATTGTGATCTTCAAGGAACAACTGGAAAATATTGAGATATTCTAAATGATTGATTTGGCGTTGATGTTCGTTCCAACTAACGGGACTAGTAACCCTAACAAAACGGTGACCGATTGATATTAAGTACAATGATAACCTTGACACCCCATCAAATGTGAATTTGATTAATTCCAGTGTTACCCCCTTGATAACATTTTAAATGAACCCTGAGATTTTATTTAATTCTATGCACCAAGCCATTAAACAATTCATTCATGCAATGATCATTTCAAAAGGAAAAATAATTTTACTGAATTATTAAATATCTGATTTAAACAATTTTTTCCTTTAGAAAAGCATATTTCAGTAATTTTCCAAATTCCATGCAAAAAATAGATCTTTTGTAAAAACACATTTTTCTTTTTTTGAAATGAGTTGAAACCCGAATTTAGAAAAAAACTTTGATTTCTCTTTTGATTTAAATGGCCCGGCTCATCATGATCGTTGGGTCGAGATGGACTGGGTCATTATGAATTATTGCTAAAATGGATTCTTTTATTGGGTCGGTGTACCCATTAGGTTAAACAAAATTTTTGATCCTTGAGGACAACCATACATTCTGATCTCA
Organism: Akebia trifoliata; assembly: GCF_017979445.1. Taxonomy (NCBI): domain Eukaryota; kingdom Viridiplantae; phylum Streptophyta; class Magnoliopsida; order Ranunculales; family Lardizabalaceae; genus Akebia; species Akebia trifoliata. The sequence goes on from NC_141386.1 coordinate 24,486,426, forward strand.
TCATTCACATACATTCCGATTTTATCATTCACATACATTCATCATTCACAAGGTACAAGAAACAACTTGGGAACAACCACGATAAGTTCGAGTCGTGACCTATTGGATAGGTTTCTAAACTCTAAGCTTACTACATTCTATGCATTTTTATCTGGCCACCCTTGCCCAAATACACTTATATACCTCTCGAGCGTACTCAATCAGACGGTACGTGGTGACTTGGTTTGATATACCGTATAGGTGATAATCTAAAACTTCAACCCCCTTCTCTGAAGCCAAAAATAGCCAGTTTAATCCCCAGATCAGAGGTGGTGTGCAATGCTTGAGAAAAAGCACTCTTAAATCACCTCTTTTCTAGAATAAACGTAGTCTATCATCCTAGTACCGTATTACATCAAAGCAGAATCTTGCTTAGGTAATGATTTTGACCAAGAAGTGCAACTGATGTACTTGGATCATCTTTAATATGCTATAGGTATGAGTCAAGAGTTGTAACTTTCATAAATGATTTGGCATCCCACAAGGGGAACGATCATGTACTAGTACTATATTGGCAACGGGATATGTAACTGTGCGGCTTACAATAGGTCAAAGCCCATCATAAAGCCCACGAACCCTCAACACACACAAAATGCATTTCTTACCTTAACCCTTAACCTAAATTTAATCTCACATCACCTAAAATAGACCCACCCTTGAAAACCTAATCCAAAATGACTCCAACCAATTCCTAAAATCCAAAACCCTTCCTAAAACCCAAGCCCAAACCCCTAAGCCCTTATCCATATCCAACTCATTAACCCTAACCTACAAACCACTACCCTCATCAAACCTATCATCACTTTTTCATCAAAAATGACACATGTCATCACCTCATCTCACCCCCTCATCAAACTACCAACTCCCATCTCCTTTTCTAAAAAATTAACTACCCCATTACTTTTTCTCTAAAAGAATCACATCAACCCATACCGCCTTTAACCTACTATCATCACGTCCTACAAACCAACCATCACCTTCCTCTCCAATCTACCCTTATCATTACCACAAATCCATCTCTACAACCTAACCTACACCCCTCCTCTCAAATGAAACATTCATTCTCTCTTATCAATTAAATTTAAACCCCTAATCTCCACATATCTTGTCACGTGTCACCATCTCCCTCAACCTCCCAACCACCCTCTATTCTCTTAAACCAACATCTCTCAATTATAATCACTTTCTTAAGCATCCATCATCTCACCTCACCAAACATTCCACCCAAGTGGATTGGGTAAGATCCAAACCATTTGGATCAAAACACAACTCATTTCCCTCCATTACATAATTACCCCTATTCCAACTCCTAATTTCATACCTCCCACCTTCAAAACTCATGTCATTCTCTACTCTCCTAACATTTCACCCCATCTTACCCCTAAAAATAACTCCCAAACTCTATAAAATCGTTCTCATTCTCAACTCTCACTACCTAATGAAAATTTGAGAAAAATACTCTCTAAAAAAATCTCTCTACTCACCTCACTACTCTCAACTCTCAACTCACCTCCATTACCTCCAACTCTTAACTCTCAACTTCTTCTCAAGAAAATCCAAGAAAGTCAAAGGGATTCATCAAGAAAAGTAAAAAAAGTCAACAAAGAAGTAAGGTAGGTTTGGACAAAAGAACACCCCCTCCAACTCCCTTCTTCTACTCATCCCTTTCTACACACTTTCACATACACCACCATGGTTTGAACCATCAAAGGGCCCATTTTTCAATAAGGGTGCCCTCAATGGGTTAAACCAATATCAAAACCCTTTATACTTAAGGGTACATATCGGATTTTCCATTTCTTTTTCTTATTTTATTTTTATTTTCAAAATGGACGGAATTTAAGGTTACCACCATGGTGGATGGAGTAGGGTGCCTAACACATTCCCTACTCTATAAAATGAGCCCCCTTACCTAAAATCAAAAGTTGGACCAAATGAGTCATATCTGTACGAGAGTCACCAAAATGTCAAAATTAACATATTTTCAAAAAAATGTAATCTGGGAGACTACTCACACCCATTTCAAATATGAATGGTAGCGACTCCAAAATCCTCCAAAGTGGATGATATATTCAAAATTGAATAATCACGTATCCACAGTATCCAGTCAATCTTAGAGATTACAAAATTAAGAGAAGAGATAAAGTTCAGGAAATAAAACTCAGAAGTTGATCTCCAACTCTTGTCCTCCTTCTCAACCTTGTGCCTTTAAAAAAATCTAAAAATTCTATGTACTCTAAAAAGCTTAATCTTTCCTATTTATAGGTATAGAGTCATTAGGGTTTAAGAGTCCCAAAATTCGTCTCTAATTCAGTTCAAAAAATTAACGAATAATGCTGGAAACGTAAGCGAGCCATCGCCCAAAACATGCCATGTCACGGCCAGTATTTCATCTCCGTGTTGTACAATTCTTGAATTTGCGCTGTGGCCTAGCTTTTTATTAAGTTGCAGTTTGAAGACTTTTTAATTTGTAAGCATATCTTTTTTCTTCCAAGTTATCCTAATATTCTATACTATTCCTAAACTACAAAATAAGCATAAAAACCAAATAAAAATACAGAATCACAAAAAAGTATAAAACAAACTAAACTTAAATAAAAGTAATTAAAATATTCTAAAATTAAAAAATATTATATTTAAAAATAATTAATTTGCAAGTATAAAACTCACTAATCAAATACCCCCAAACTTAACATTTTGCTAGTCCTCGAACAAAATAAAAACAAAGAAAACACAAGTGATGATACTAGCCTAATTCTTTACACTTTCCTCAAAGATTGTGTAAATTTCATAATTCTTAGAAAACTTTAAAACTTTAAATAGTCTAGATTTTCAACCCCAAATGTTACTTTACCTTGCCTTGAATCCCCCCCTCCCCAAATATGTTCAAACAATCATTTATCACTTAATCAGTTTATGCAATCAAGAGTAAACACAGGTGATTTCCAGATATTAACATTGATGAACTCCATAAACCTATTTTTCATGATATTCTCCACTAATGTAAATCGTCACTCAATCAAAAATTAATTAAAATTTTATTCAACTTGTAATGCGTAGCTGGTTTAAAGGTAGGATAAAAGGAAATTTTGTGGCTCAGATCACCCCTTAAGCACATCAATCTCTTAGGATTCTTAGAGAGTGCAAACTTATATTTCAACATCAAGTCACTCTGCATTCTTAATCTCGTTTCACTTCATTCCCTTGACAACCCTTTATTCACCATTTTTTTTCATACTTTTTTTTTTCAAAATAGCCCACTCCATTCCCAAACTTTATCTGATTCAATGCATTCTTTAACAAGAAAGGATGTAGTAATGACACAAATTCTTTTTTCTTCAATATAAGTACTTTTTGAAACCTTAATTAAATATTCTCAAAATTTCACTTTTACCCTTATTTGCATACCTTAAAATTATCTATTAGATATCAACATGTCTAAGAGGTGATGGGTCAAATTCTGAAAAAATTAAATAAAAAGGCTTGATTAGAACTGTGGGTGCCAATGAACATGGGAAACAAGGCTCAATGGGGATGACTAGTGATAAAATCAACGCAGATAAGCTTAAAAAGGCTATATCAATCTAATAATGACTTAAATCATATCCCTAATCAAGTGCAACGTAGGATTTCATCTCGAGTAACAATCAAATAAGTTCTAGAGTTCATTGAGATCATGGAAAACATTCAAACGCATAAACATTCTCCAAGTGTATTAAACAACCAAATGTATCAAGATTATAAGCTCAATGTAAAAGAGTTCAAAACAAGGTTGAATTTCATCAGACTTAAGCACACAAACAAGTTCAACCTCCATCATTTTTCAAGAACCATATATATACTCAATCAAAATCCTTATCTGGTTGTAGATTATTAGGCAAAAATCATCACAAAACACAATTTTTTTTAAAACATTGACTTAAACACATCAAGATCTAAAATTAAATACATTAAAGTAAACATAAAAATCAATTTTTTTTTAGAAAAATACTACTCCCACCCCCAAATTTAGATATTACATTGTCCCCAATGTAAAGAATTAGAATCAAAGGTAGGTGAAAGCACTTTCTTGAAATTTTTATTGGCGGTCAGGTGTCATGAGCATCATTCACGCCATCTTAATTGCTATTGTCATTTAGTCCTAGCGAGGGTGATAAAATGGTGAAGTTCGCGTTCCAATCTCTTTCATTGTCACTGAACTTTTCACAAACATCTAATATACACAAAAAATTAATGATCTCCCCAAAATTAAGTAATATCAGTCACTGTCACAAAAGACCGTACATATTGCAGCACATAGTACTCCACGAATCAAACAATCCAAACACCCTCTCCAACGTCAATCACCGGTAACCAATCAAACACTCCTACTTAGCCACGATTGCAATCAAAACTCAAACTTTCCAATCTAAATGATCAAATTTTTATTCATAATATGCAATATAAGTCAATCACCAGTAAACCAATCAAACACTCCTACTTAGCCACGATTGCAATCAAAACTTGAACTTTCCAATCTAAATGATCAAATTTTTATTCATAATATGCAATATAGGCTAATGAAATGTAACACATACGAATAAAACCTGATGGTACCCCAATTGATTTGGTTGAATTGACAAAGAAAGTACTCGAAATATCCACTAAAATTTGGTGAAATGGTGCTCACGACTTTGATCTTTCTTTAGCCACCCTCGAATATTGAGAAGGAAACGTAGGAGTACAGCTGGATAAGAGGAAGAAAGATGAAGAATTTTCTATCGTAGTGGCACGAAGAGAATGTTGTTTGTGAAATTGTGCAACATTAGAAATATTAGGATAAGTATAACCATTTTCTATGTGGGCACGAGTTTGGACCGAGGCCTGGTAGAATATTATACCATGGACCGCATTTTTATATTTCTAATTAGTTTTGTCACAAACTATTACCTTAGCCTGAGAAAAGTTAAGGCCACGGCCTCTTCGAACTATGAGATCAGGACTTACTGTTTGTTCTAGATGCCATGACTATAAATGAGTAGAAGCTATGGCTTCTTCAATTTTATACTTCCAAAGCCTTGTGTCATATTACTAATGCTTTTGATTTTCTTAAAGACTCCCAACATGTTTCAACAAAACATAATTAAATAGAATTAACTAGAATTCTAAAAATTATGATAAAAGCAAAGTAATAACTTTTTTTTTTCGAAATAAATAATTAAAAAAATTAACGAAGAATAATGAAAATCAAAATAAATGAAGAGAGAGTTTAGAACACTTGGGGTTACCTCCCAAGAAGCGCTTATTTTAAAGTCTTTAGCTTGACTTTCTTTAAAGTCATTCCGGGTCTGTTAGAATGATAGTGGATTTCTAACAATCAATTCCATTACCCCAATAGTGCTTAAGACGTTGCTCATTCACCTTGAAGATGTCCTTCGTGATTTCATCTTGGATCTCAATAGCTCCATGTGGATATGTTTTAATTATAATGAATGGTTCCGACCATATTGATTTGAGCTTATCTGGAAAAAGTTTCAAATGGGAATTGAATAAGAGGAGAAGTTGTCCTGGCTCAAAATGTCTCTCCAATATCTTCTTGCCATGCTATTTTTTGGTTTGCTCTTTTTAAAGCTTGGCATTCTCGTAGGCTTGGAGACAGAACTCATCCATCTCATTGAGATACAAAAGACGCTTTTCATTGACGACCTTTAAAATAAAATTCAAGTCTTTTATTGCCCAAAATGCCTTATGCTCCAATTCGATCGAGAAATGACACGCCTTGCCAAATACCAACCGATAAGGTGACATTTCAATTAGTGTTTTGTAGGCACTCTGGTAGGCCAATAATGCGTCGTCTAATCACTTGGACCAATCCTTGCAAGATGGGTTCACTGTCTTCTCTAGATTTTCAAATACTATTGTAATATATTTGTATCCTGAATACCCATCCAAGAAATAATAATAAAAATGCCTTGCTAGTCTATCAAGCATATGATCAATGAACAATAAGGGAAAATGGTTTTTCTAAGTGGTTTTATTTAACTTTTGATAATCCATACAAACACGCCACCCAGTCATTGTCCTTGTCAGGATAAGCTTATTATTATCATTCGTCACAAAAGTCGTTCTCCCTTCTTCGGTACACATTGCACCAAACTAACCCATGAGCTATCAAAATAGGATAAATTATGTTCACATCAAGCCACTTTAGAATCTTCTTTTTCACCACTTCCTTCATAATTGGGTTAAGCTGACGTTGATGCTCAATAAAGGGCTTATGGTCATCCTCTATAAGGATTTTGTGCATGTAAAGAGATGTATAATCCCCTTAATATCTGGTATGTACCATCCCGCTTTCTTATACTCTTGCAACATCCTTAATAACTTATCTTCCTATTCAAGCTCAAGAGAGGCAGAAATAATAATCGGCAAAGCAGATGATTCACCAAAGAAAGTATACCTAAAATGACTAGGAAGAGACTTGAGCTCTAATGATGGTGGTTCTTGATTTGAAGAGTTTAAATGAGAACCTAACGGTGGTACTTTTAACAACTCAAACTTTGACTTAAAATGAGTAAATTTTGATGTAACCTCCAAGTAGTTCATCAAATCCAAACACTCCAACTCTTCCTCATTGTACGCATTAAGGGTTGACAATTCCAATTGGTCAGATAGAACAGTTTCTTCATAGTTATATCTCACACATGTGTCCACAACATCAATTCTATAATAGTCTTCAAGCTCTTCAATGGGGAACTTCATAGCTTTGAACACATTAAACTTCACCTCTTGATCTTGAACTCTCATAGTAAGTTCCCCCTTTTGTACATCAGTAAGAGTTCTACTTGTGACTAAGAATGGTCTGCCAAAAATGATTGGAACATTCCTATCTTCCTCCATATAAAAAAATAATTAAATTCACAAGGAAGGTAAATTTGTCAATCTTAACAAACACATCTTCTATTACCCCCCTTAAACCCTTAGATACTTCAGTGATCTATTCGTTAACCAGAATGTCACAATAGTAGGCATGGCTTCTTCTAATCCCAATTTTTAAAATTAAACAGTGGCATCAGATTAATACTAGCCCCCAAAGCACACAAAACTTTACCAGATAATTGATTGCTTATGGTGCATGGTATAGTAAAGCTCCCTGGATCCTTAAGCTTTATTGAAAATTTCTTTTAAATAATAGCACTGCATTCTTCAGTTAAACTCATTGTTTTGAATTCAGTCAATCGTCCCTTTTTAGTCAATATATCTTTTATAAACTTGGTATAACTTGACATTTTTTCTAAAACTTCAACGAATGGGATATTTATATACAGCTTCTTGAAGACATTCATATTTATAAATTGCTCATCATGTTTTTGTTTCCTAAAACATTGAGGAAATGGTGGGGGTGGGTTGTACGAAGTAATATTTTCCAAGCCCAGCTTTTTGTGTTCCTAGTTTGTAGCTTCTTTCTCTTATTCACCTATCTCTTTGAAAACTGTTTCTTTTGCCACTAAAACATCTGGTTTATTTGGTTTCTTGACATCATTATTCAGCTCTTTTCCACTCCTCAATATGATAGCCTTGCAGTGCTTCTTGCTATCTCTCTTTAGATTAGTCTCTGTATTGCTAGGCAAGGTTCTTTGAAGACGATTGTTAATTGTTGAAATAAGCTGATCCAATTGAATTTTCATATTCTAGATAGAAGTTGATTGACTCTAGAGTTGAGTTATCGTCTCTATCATGAATTGATTAGTGTTGGTTCCCATCTGATGTACTATATCTTCCAAAGAAGGCTTTTTTCTATGAGGAGCTTGAGGTTGATAACTCGGTAGAAACATAGACTTTACAGATGAAGAGGCCTCAACTTGATTGTTATTACTCCATGAGAAGTCTAGATGATTTTTCCAACCTAGAATGTAATAATTAAAGTATGGATTATTCTACCTGCTACCAACAAAATTGAGAAACTCTGGATTATTAGGGCACATATCTCTTGAATGATTATTTCCACAAATCTCGCATGTAACGATAGGAGTTTGAATGACATGAACTTCAAATGAATCAAATTTCTTAGATAAGGATGCCACTTGAGTAGTCAAAGTCGTAAGAACATCTAATTCATGCACTCTTGTTGTTCTTCTTGGATTCATCATCTCTGTATGGTATTGGAAGTTGTTAGAGGCCATCTCCTCCAATAAATTATACACATCCTTAAATGTCTTCGCCATAAGAGATCCACCTACTACAATATCAACAATCATTCTGATAGATCCAACCAACCTATTGTAGAAAGTTTAGATGACCAACCAGTCTAGTAAAGCATGATGAGAACGTCTCCAAAGTAGATCTTGATATTTTTCCTAGGCTTCATAAAGAGACTCACTGTCCAACTGCATGAAAGTAGTGATGTCATTCCTCAGCTTTGTAATTTTTGAAGGCGAAAAGTATCTAGTAAGGAACTTTTTTGTCAAGTTATCCTAAGTGGTGATAAACTCCCTTGGCAATGAGTTTAGCTAATTCTTAGCTATATCCCTGAATGAGAATGGAAATAGTCACAACCGAATGGCATCATCATCAACATTGTTATACTTGAAAATATCATATATCTCTAGAAAATTAACTAAATGTACATTGGGGTCTTGAACATGTAAACCCCTAAACTGAGATGCTTGTACCATCTGAATAGTAACTAGCTTGAGTTCAAAATTATTGGCCTATATCGTTGAATGACGAATACTAGTATGAATCCCATCCATCAATGGAATAACATAGTCCTGCATAAACTTAGGACCCTCATTACCATTATTTTGGTCAGCCATGGTATGATGTTGAGAAGTTTGTCGCTTATTCTTTCTATTTCTTCGATAATTTTTCTCGAACTCAAGATCCAAAGGAACAAGTTCTGAATTTCCCGTACTACGCATACACTAGCCAAATACCTACAAAATAAAGAAAATTTTGGTCTAAAATCAAGTATGATTGAATTAATATTAACAAAAAGATTAATAAATTAGTTCTCGGCAGCATCGCAAAAAACTTGTTGTCTAATTTACGCACGCAAGTATACATATCGAAACAAGTAATAAAGTGATGAGAAAGTATCGTTCCCACGAAGACTAAATACAAATCTATTGCTAATTATCAATTTATCTCATTCTAATTTTATCCAAACAATATTGAAAATAAGATTTAAAAATAAATAAGGAAAATAACACAGATAATAAATTTGTAGATTTAAAGTCAATGAGTGATAAAATCTAGGTTTATAATTTCTCCTAAACAATCCACTTGATTAAATTTTCTTTCTTTCTATGATAAATTAATCTACTATGATTATCACGTAAGAGTACTAAATTCTCTATAACTTCTGTCGATGGTCATATAAAAATACCCTCCAGATTAATTCCATATATGTCTATGAAATTAAATTAAGAAGAATTCATTAAGAATAGACTCTTATAAAGGATACGCACGCAACGTGAGTATATGTCTATCTCAAATTAGTGTATATTATTCTATTTTGATCATGAACACGAAACAACTCTGTCGATATTATTAAGATTCATCAATTTAATTCAATTCAATCCATGGTCAGTTAATTAAATAGCACTAAACATCAGATAGAATAACAATCACTTGTAGAAATAATCATAGAAGAATAATCAAGCATCATGAATGGGTTCCATTATGACACTAGAATGGAAATTAGCTCATCATTGAAAATAAAACACAATCACAAAAGTATTCAACCATTCTTAGAGATTACAAAATTAAGAGAAGAGATAAAGTTAAGAAAAATAAAACTCAGAAGTCGATCTCCATATCTCATCTTCCTTTTTAACCTTGTGCCTCCAAGAAAAACCCAAAAATTTTATGTACTCTAAAAGGCTTAATCTTTCCTATTTATAGGTACGGAGTCATTAAGGTTTAAGAGTCCCAAAATTCATTTCTAATTCAATCTAAAAAATCAATGAATAATACTGGAAACGTAAGCGAGCTATGGCCTCAAAACATGTCATGCCGTGGCCTATATTTCATTTTCGTGTTGTGCAATTCTTGAACTGGCGCTACGGCCTAACTTTTTATCAAACCGTGGCTTAAAGACTTTTTAGCTTGTAAACATATCTTCCTTATTCCAAGAGTGAACCAATTTGAAGTCAGAATTTCTTTTAAATGTTAGTAATTATCTTAATGTTTTATATTTTTCACAAACTGCAAAATAAGCATAAAAATCAAATAAAAACACAGAATCACTCAAAAGTATAAAACAAACTAAACTTAAATAAAAATAACTAAAAGACTCTAAAATTAAAAAATATATATTATATTTAAAAGTGGTTAATTCGTAGGTATAAAACTCACTTATCAGCCTTAGAAATAATTGTGGAAAATATCTATAGTTAGAAATTATCATAGAAAAGGATAGAGATATGGAGCATAACATTGACACTGTGAATATTCCTTATAAGGCAGGCACTAATTTAAAGGCACAGCCAAATAAATAAAATATTCAAATAATTTCTACATCCAAAGGGAAGAAATCTTCTACAAGGATTAATGAGAATATTTTTTCATCGCCACAATTAAAAAGGTCATTTATTGTCTCACCAATTACAATTGTGAATCTGTTTCTTGTTTTATCCATTGTAAAGGATGAATTTGATCTACAAATTGACTATAATGAGGAGAGTTCTAGTTCGTCTTCGATGGAAGTGGTGCCAACAACATTACAAAGCCCTGTTAAATATATTTTATTTCAATCAAATCAGATGGGAAAAAAAGAACAAAAGGGTTATGGCTATGTCTGATATCTTGATGAAATCTACAGTGGTCCCACCTGGTTGGGACACAAAAACTATTCGTTCCCAGTTACTATTTGTTGTTGGAACAATCCAGGTCCAAATGATGTGCTATTAAGGACCTCTTAATTTCTAAGAAGTTTAGCATGATTGATATTTGTGAGACGAATATAGAAGACTTTCGAGCGAACAAACTTAAAAATGATTTTCAAAGAAGTTGGGAGTTCATAGATAATTATAATTCTGGTAAGTCAAGAAGAATATAGGTTGGTTGTAACCCATTGAAATTTAACATTTCGAAATTATTTGAGTTTGTTCAAATAACTCATGTGTTTGTATTTATGATGGTTATAATTTTTTTTATTTCTTTTGTGTGTGTTGCAAACTTTTCTCATGAAAGGAGAGTTTTATGGGATCATCTTTGGCAAGTCTCAATGTCTATTCAAAAGTTGTAGATAGTTTTGGGCGATTTCAACACAATTCATTTTAGATATGAGAAGGTAGGTGAGAGAAATATGGAGAGCTTTAACACCTGTATCAACAACTATGACTTGATGGATATGGATACTCAAGACTTTTTTCTTTCTTGGAGTAACAAATCAGAAGGAGAAAGAATGACCATGAATAGGTTTGATAGATCTCTTGTGAATGTTTATTGGGTGCAATTGTGACCTAATGTTAAATTAAATTATTTTTCGATTGGGATTTGTGATCATTCTCCAATCAACTTTAATTTAGAAAATTCATTAATAGGGAAATTTTTTTTTTTTCAGATTTTTTAATGCTTGGATTGGGCAATTGGGGTTCAGAGAAGTTGTGGAGGGTGCGTATCAATGGCAATCCTTTATATATCTTTGCTTGTAAAATTTGCAGGGTCAAAGAGGTAGTGAAGTTGTGGAATACAAGTAGATTTGATCATATTTCTAGTAGGAAAAAAAAAATCTCAAAAGAAATCGGAGATTATTCAAAAAAATATTCAACAAGATCCATTAGATTCCTCATTTTTTAAAGAGGAAATGATCGTTGTAAATGAGTTGAATAAAGAAATTTATTTGAAAGAATCGATGGCAAGACATAAATCTAGGGTTCAATGGTTCAAGGAAGGTGATTAGAATATGAGGCTTTTCTATGCATCTAAAGCCTCTAACATTGCCCGTAATGGTATTTCAAAAATCTTGGATGAGTCAAATTTTCCCATTAGAGGAGAAAACAATATTAGCATTTTTGTAGTAGATTATTGGCAATTGCCCCATCATTCCCTTTAAATATAAGTTGTCAGTTTCCCAAGCTTCCTTTTTATTTAGTGCTCTTTCAAGGGATGAGATAAAAAAAGTGATCTTTGAATTCCTTCATAATAAAGACTCGGTCTTTGATAGTTTTAGAGTTGATTTCTACAATTACTTTTAGGCTATTGTTGAATTGGATATTTGCATAATAGTCCTTAATTTTTTCAAGCATGGCAAAATTCTTAGGGAGGTTAACTTAACTCTGATAGCTTTAATCCCTAAAGAGCTAGATAAATTCAGACTTATTTTGTTGTGTAACTTTATTTATAAAGTTATTACAAAAATCCTCTTTAATCGGCTTATTATTTGTCTTGCTTCTTTAATCAGTCAAAGCTAGTTTGCTTTCATAGTACGTTGTAATATCTTAAATAATATTCTTTTAGCCTATGTGATACTCAAAAGCTCGCATATTTCTTCTAGTAGTCTCTTTTCTCGGATTATGCTTAGATACCGTTGAGGGTTTTCTCAAATTTTGCTTAGATACCATCAAGGGTTTCTCGGATTTTGCTCAGACACCGTCGAGGGCTTTCTCGAATTATGCTCAAAATACCGTCAAGGATTTTCTCGAATTTTGCTCAGCCAGACATTGCTGAGGGCTTTATCGGATTATGCTCAGATACCGTCGAGGGTTTTCTTGGATTTTGCTTAGATGCTACAAAGGGTTTTCTCAGATTTTGCTCAGATGCCGTTGAGGGCTTCCTCGGATTATGCTCAGATATCGTCGAGGGTTTTCTCGAATTTTGCTCAGATGTCATCAAGGGTGTTATCGGATTTTGCTCAGACGCTGCTGAGGACTTCCTCGGATTATGGTTAGATACCTGCTCAGATTATGCTCAGATAATGCTGTGGGTTTTCTCGAATTTTGCTTAGAGTTTTTGCTCAGTTATGCTCAGGTTTTACTCTAATGTTAATTCATAATATTCTCAAGTTTTGTTAAAATTTTATGACTTTATATAGTTTTTCACTGTTAATCTTGTTATCCTCCCAACATGAATGCATAAAATAGAGATGCGTCTTTTCAAAATTATAACTATACTATTGCACACAAATGCACTCGTATATCATTTGCATCAGTCAAGGAGAATCTCCCGATATTCAAGTATTTGACATCTTTGTCTAAGGAAAGCTTACCCTTAAGGATTTGGACACTTCGACAAATTGCCAAATCAGCTGTAAAATAAGCTGTCACTGGCATTGGTATTCAGATGTTGCTTATCTACCACAATAGATTAGGCATCTAGTTTGCCTCCATTATCTGTTAAAGAGGGGCATCTTTAAATACCCCATTAATGCATCTACCTAATTCGACAATTTGTTACCCAACTGCAATGAATTCCTAATGATGATCCCAAAGAACTCGAAAGCTTGTCAGTATTGTCTATGACTTTTTCTATTTCCAATCCTTCCACCATCCTCTACTTGTTACGACTTAACATAGAAATTTATGCATGCTTAGGATCGCTACACCTTACACCCGATTTAGCAATCACGTACGATTTAGGTTAATTATACAGTACGATAACTTAGAGATCTCGCTACGGTAAGAAAATACGACTTAGAAACTTAAAAATAATTACATTGGGACTAAAAAAAACCTCACACTAAAATTTGTAAAATCTACAAAAATCACTAAAATGACGAAAATATCCTTCATAAATTTCAGACCTCCAAAAATCTCAAAAGTATTTTCATTGTACTTAGAATATGATTTCAAATCTAGCAAAATCCAAATCGACGAAAACAGAGAAATTTAGGAAAAATCATAAAAATGATCGAAATGCCCCTCAATATTCAAATTTGACTTAGAGACCTTGATCCCAAGGAAAACAAAATTAAAATTAAGATCAAACTAAATCACTCAACCAATTTCAAATTCAAATCAAATTGAAATCGACAATTAAATTAAAATTTAACCAAGAAACCAATATAAAATTCAAATTGAAAATCAAATTAAAATTTAACCTATAAACCAATTAAAATGCAAAATCAGAATTAAGTCTAAATTTAAATTATTTAATATATTAAATTGTAAAATTAATTTAAAAATTGAAAACCAACCAACCAATAAATTCAAATTCAAATTGAAACCAAATAAATTAACAAATTCGAAATCCAAAATCAAACTCAATTGATCAACCAAATAAAATCTAAATCAAATGGCCAATTAAAAATCAAATTACAATTTTTTTAACCAAACCCAAAATAAAAAATTAATCAACTAATAAAACTCAAAATTAAAAATAAATCAACCAATAAAAATTTAAAACAAAATTAACCAATCGATAGAATGAAAACTAAAATCGACCAACCATAACTCGACAACAAGAGACTACCAACAAGGTGAGTAGCATGGGATCACTACTCCTATTTTTTCAAAAGAAAGAAAGAAAAAACGTGTTAACAAAAAAATGAAATAATTTTATATAGAAATAACGTTTTTATCAAATTCTATGTTTTGGAACAAAGGTCTCTTCGGCTACGTTCGGGCTCTATCTCTCTCTTAAGACTCTCACACACATTTCTCTCCTTGCTCTTCTTCTCTGGACATCTCTTTTCCAACAGTGGCAAGTCTTTTCACATCTTCTTCTCCAAAAGGCTGAACTCCCTCACACTCTTCTTTTTCTCCTCCATTACACTTCTTCTCCATTGACCATGCTGCAACCAGTTTTTCTTCAGCCTTCATCACTTTCAACCCATGTTATACCCCCCACATCTTCTTTTGGCTACACCAACACCCTAAATCTCTGTTGATCTATTCTTTCTTTCTCATGTCCTTGCTACACCCATATCTATTACAGAACCTACAACATAACACCCTTGCTGCCAGTCCTTTCATGTTACTCCATTGCAGCCCCTGCTGCATTCAATGACCTAGCCTTCATCTCCCTTTATTGGTTTTTGTACCAACGCCCCAACCTCCGTCTCCTCATCTGTTGGTTACCGTACCAATGCCCTAGCCTTCATCTTCCTTTGTTGGTTGTTGTACCAACGCCCCAACCCATCTTCCTATCATCTCAACTTACCTCTATAACATCTCTGCATATCCTAGTCCCTCTTTCTCTGCTAAAAAAATGTCCTCCTGATCCTTCCCACCATCTCTCCCTCTTAGTCCTCTTTCTTCGTTAGGAATTTGTCGCAATAGGCATATTCTGGCCGCCTCAACCACGTTTTTCAGCACTCACCTCTAGCAGCCTTATTTTTCTCTGTCTGCAACAACACCTCTTTTAGAGTTCATTTTCTCTGCATTGCTGTACAGCCATCTCTCTTGCTGCCCTTGCTTTCTCGTCTCCACAACAGCAAGCACACACAAGTTTTTAGGTCATACCTGAAAGAATCAATTCACAGTTCTCGATTTAATAAGTAAGTCTATATTTAGTTTTTTTATGTTGTTTTCTCTTTCTTTTCTTTCTCGTTCTTCATGGTACATAGTACATTTTTTGTGTAGTGATAAGATTAGGGAAATATCGTTTATACAATTTTTAATTTTTTGTTATTTTTGCTTATCGATAGGATTAAAGAATTTTCTTTGTGTATTTTTACGCTTTTTACATTGATAGGATTGGGAGAATTCTTTGATGCCTTCTATTTTTTATTTAAGTCCTTATATGCGTAGGATTAAGAATTTTTTATATGTATTTCTTTATTTTTTTTATATCGATGTGATTAGGAGAATATTTGTTTCATGTGTGTTTTCTACATTTTTTTATTTTCTTTTATTCTTTTTGCATATTGATAGGAGTAGGAGAATATTTTTACGTATCTTTTTTTATTTTTGTATATCAATGGTATTAGGGGATTTTCTATTAACGTGTTACGATCATTATGCTCAAATTGGGTTTGTATGACTTATGATGATATTCGAGTTCTTCATGTTATCTCAAGATCATTCCATGTGATTGACACACTTCTTGACTTAATAAATATGCATGTCATTGAATGTTAATTGTTTGGAAAAAATTAAAAATTGTATATCCATGCTCGTTTGTTTAATTTGAGAATTGGGTGAATGTGAATTTCTTTTTTAAAAATTTTGTATGCATTGGTATTCATCAATCTCCAATTTGGTAAGCATGATAACGTCTTTTTATATACTATTTTGTAAATTTCCAATTTATTTATTCATTATGAACTCATGATTTTTCTAATTTGGGATTCCCTATTCACAAGACCCTTCTTTTGAAAAGTTATAAATTGTTGGAATTTCTCATTCAAATTGTCTATTTCAAGAATCTTTGGACAAAAGTTCGTTTCGAAAAATTGATATTTGAAAACTTTCTAATACGGAAATTGTATAATCTTCTATTTTGGGAAAAATGACATTCATAAATTTTTTACTTAGAAGTTTCATATTTTAGTAATTTTCCGATTGAGAAGATTTTATATTTTCTTATTTGGAAATTTCAAGTTTACGGATTTGGAAATATCTAATTCAAAAATTTTATATTTTTTGAAACTTTCTATTTCAAAGAATTCAATTTTATAAACTTCTAATTTGGGAATTCATTATATATATTCTTCGAATTCTAATTTAGGAAACTTCAAATTCCTAGTTTAAAAGTTCCACGAGTTCACATTTAGTAGTTTGTATTTATAATTTTCCTATTTGGAGGATTTTTTTTGTGAGTTTTTATTTTGGATGATTTGAAAATATTTCCATGTGAATTCTAGAATATGGGATGAAATTCAGGACTTTTTAAAGTTCCTTTTTTGTGCAAAATTTGACGAATAATGATGTAATAATTGGAAAAATTTTAGCTGTAACATTCGTTTAGCATATCCGATGTAAGATGATGATGATGATTAGACCATAGCCTTGATCATAGTTTTCTCCGGTTACCATATGTTAGTTTTGGATAGTAGTAGAGGCTGATCATTTTGATCGGGTGGGTTCGGTTCCTAACACCTTTCGAAATCTGTAATCTGACTCTTACCCATTTATCTTATCTATGGGCCGATCCATATCCATTTGGAGTTATTTATGGTTCCTAGACCTAAACTAGGTGGCAACTACCCTTTCTCAAAAAATCCCCCATTTACTAATCGGGTTCTTCTTCACTATTTAGTCAAAAAGGATCGAGGCAATTTTAGTCATTGCTAAGATTGAGTCTATT
Organism: Akebia trifoliata; assembly: GCF_017979445.1. Lineage (NCBI taxonomy): Eukaryota > Viridiplantae > Streptophyta > Magnoliopsida > Ranunculales > Lardizabalaceae > Akebia > Akebia trifoliata. Next base: position 24,503,637 of record NC_141386.1, read on the forward strand.
TTTAGTCACTTCCTTTGCGGAGAGTCTTTTTTGGAGTCTTCTTATCATGTAGTTAGTTGGGGTAAGATTTGTTGTCCTAGACAAGAGAGGGGTCTTGGCATTAGAAAAGTTAAAGATTGGAATACTGTTGGTCTCATGAAGTTTTTTGGAAAGTGGTAAAAAATGATTCATTGTGTAGTAATTGGATATGGGCTAGATATATAGGCAATAAAGATATTTGGAGGTGTCAAGCTCTAAGTAGTGTTTCATTAGCTTGAAAGGCATTATAAATATGATAAATCTTGCAATAAAAAACATCAAATTCATCGTAGGTTGAATAGTGGCTCTTTGATAAATCAATTCAATAGAAAGTCAATCTTTCAATTGGGTAGCAATTCGAATGCCGTAATAGCTGATTTTGGGATGAGTAAGGTTGGAATTTACTATCCGAGGATAATAGAAGAGTTCAACAGATTTGTAGCTTAATTAAAAACCATTATCCTTCCTAGCCAAATGAGGTTGATTTGATTGTGTGGATACTGACTGCCACAAAAAGGTTTTCGTACAAGTCTACATGGGAATCTATTTGATGTAATAGATAGTTGGCTTCTTGGAATAAAATTCTTTGGAATGAGTTTAGCATCCTTCATCATTTCTCTATCTTGTGACTTCCAATTTGAAAATGCCTTCGTATATTGAGAAAATGCATAGAAGAGGCCTCATTACTCCTTTCAAGTATGCTTTATGCTGTAAGAATTGCAAAAATAATGACTATATTTTATTTACTTTTGAGTATAGCAACAGTCTTTGGGTGTGATGTTTCACAAATTTAGAGTGAATAATAGGCAGATGGATGACATCGATGACAGAGTGAATTTTTTGCAAAGCTTATTCCCTCGAAGTCCTATGGTAGCTAAAAATATATATGTAGCTTTTTGCTCCACAATTTACAATATTAGGGAGAAAGAAACATGCAGATTTAAAAAGAAAAAAAAAAAAAAAAGATGTGATTCAAGCAGAGATTTATTATGTGTTTAATGAAGCAAATGGTAGTATTTCTGACATGATTATTTTGAGTTGAGGCTACTCTTATACTGTAAAAGCAAAACATCAAACCATGGTTTGATGGATACATCCCCAAGAGAACTTTATAAAGCTGAACACAGACTATTCCTTATTGAGTGAAGGTTCTAGTTTCAATTTTATGGGACAAAACTAATTAGAAAGGTTGATGTTTGTTGGGCATGGTAAATCTCCTTATAAAGACGATCTTTTTATTTAGTTGCAAGCTATAGAGGAGGGTATGAAGGCTACTATTGTTGAAGTTATTCATTGTTTGGTGATTTCAACAGATTCTTCATACGCAATCAATAGTATAAACCATAGCATCGTATCATCATGGAAACATGTTGAAATTCTTTGTCGCGTTGATACATTGAAAAGTCGATTCTCGAGCATCTCTTTTGAATTTGCTTGGAGAGAAGCAAATAGGGTAGTTGACTAGCTAGCAAGGATTGGAGCTATCATTTCGTTAGATGGTCAACTTATTGATGTATCTAATATTTCTCATGATCTTTCTCTAATTTTATTAGAGGATGACTACTCTAATTTTTTGCAACTTTAGCCTCCTTTAATAGTATAGAGTGGAGCCCTTCCTAGCCCCTACTTATGTATAAAGAAAATGATGTCCAGAAAACATATAGTAAAAAATCCCATGTAAAAAACCTATAATCCCAAATGCTTTCTTTCTTGGGCTATGAAAGATAAAACAATGATGTCTTAGAAATCATACAATGAAAAACTCCATGCCAAATCCAATAGGCCAGACACTTTATTCTTTAGGCATGCATTAAAGATAATTGATTTTATCTCCTCTCTAGTAACATGATTAGAAAGAGTTTTTAGGAAGATTGAATAAGGGGTATTGGCATTCATCTTCATAAGGATTGGAAGAAACTATTTTGAGAACTGGTAGTGTAAACACTCCAATTTGATCGAAAAGTCCAAAAACTTGTTTGAATCCAATATCGAAAGTCAAATCGAAAGAATTCCATTCAATCAAGTAGACTCAATTAAACCAATCAAGAAAATCAAATTTAATAAAAAAAAATTGGTTTATGCCTAGCCACACTTACCAAACAGCCAAGCATAAAAGTAGCCTGGCTATTTGATACATATGACCATGCTATTTATTGTGTTGACCTTACCTTTGTGATATGTAGTCTTACCTCAAGTAAAGCTAAGCATAATTTTTTGTCGTCGTACCTAGGGTACATTCAATCAATTAGGTAGTTAGAGAGTCCATGTGCGCACAAGATTCTTCATAGAAAATGACTCTTTAAACCCCTCTCTTAATGACTTATTCTTTAAGAAAACCCTCTTCATTCTACTTCTACTCATGCTAAAACCTTCATAATTCCTTCCACCTAGGGTCTTTTAGTAAATTACCCATTCTCCTAATCTTGACTCAAGGTTTTTCTTGGTCCCCACTTAAGATCAATTATCTCCTTTAATCTTGGTTTGTTGAGACTTATAAAAGGAAAATTTCTCTTTACCCTTTTAACTTTTTTTTAAATTCAAAAGGATTTCATAACATTCCATGTAAATTGACCACTTTGACCACTTTGTCCACCCTAAAAAAGTCTTAGAATTTGTGCTCAATGACCTTTGTATCCCTAGTTTCTTAGAGAGCTAGTTTAAAGAAGTGACTAAAGAGGACAAAAAGACTCTACCCAATTACATGACATTTGGCTTAGATCTCTCACGATTAACCCAAATCATAAGGTCTAGGACTATTCTATCCCCCACTAAGAATTCTCTAGAACTTTGGGTGTAAAGACTATCCTATCACTTGATTATCAAGATTGGTGTGACTCTACAAGATATTAAAACCATCAAAGCCAAGGTTAGATGATGAAATTGATGTTTTTCATGAGGTTTTTCCTAGAATATTTGGTTAATCAAAAATTTAGAACAAATTTACCCCAAAGGATCTTCTAAAATCCTATGGATAGGAGGCCCTTTCAAGAAAAATATAACAACTCATTTAGTAATTCAAAATTCTACCCAAATCTCTCCTAAACCCCTAAGCCTTCCTATTCTCTCAAAATCCCTACAAGTCAAATCCAATAAGAAGAAGAAAAAAAAAAGGAAGAAGAAGACCAAAATAGGGTTAAACCATCCGTTATCCCCCTTCTAATCCCCCTATTCTCATCTCCACATTATTTATTTTAAATGCTATTTCCTTACAAGCTTTCCCTATGCTTTTAGTAATGTAGATCTCTTAATTCCTAGCTAGAAGTTAGGGGGTAGAGAGTAATTCTTTTTTAATATTATCTCCCCCATTAAATACTTAATAAGCTCCTTGAGAGTATTAAAATAGGTTCTTTACTTATGCAATTTACTTGGCTGCAGTGCCCTGGGTAAGTATATGGACTGTATGGTTATCTTGAAACTCTATTATTTTCAACGGGGCCACATAATGTTATGGAATCAAAAGCTTTTAGGTTGGTGCACAATTTGGAAGCAACAATGGTCAATCGGCCTAAAAGAACCAAAAATATTATGAGTGTTTCCTAGGTGAAATCAAAGATGGTATAACACCGATGGCTCTAATAAGGGATTAGTATAAGAGGGTTGGAAATGGTTAATTTTACCAATTGATTGAGCAGAATGTTGATCGTTTCCACCACCTAGGAGGAAATTTATTTCCTTTGTTCTCTGTGACTCTATTGGAAGAAGGAAAGAGGGAGAGAAAACAATGGGCCATGTCAAAGACTTTGGGGCAATGGGCAGGAGAGGAAAAAGTCACCTTTTTTTCTTTAGACTCCCCGCCACGTGTTGCACCTATATTAATTCTGTGAGCAAAACATAAATCTTGAGTAGGGTGCGTTGGTCATCTCTTATAGTGGTTCTGTGGGAACAATCACAAATAATAAGGCTGAGTTTTTAACCTTACTCCGTAGGCTAAAACTCATGTATCTCTTGAGCCAACGATTAAAGATTGAATCTTATTTGCAATGTTTGATTCATACATTGAAAGGAGAGACCATTTCTTTGACTTCGGAATCTATCTGATTTGAAGGGAAGCTGACAGTGTGGCAGATGCTCTTGAAAATCATGCTTCTATATCCTCAACCTCTTCTATTTTTTATTCTTTTATATCCCTTCCTTTTGTTTCAAAAAGCAACTTTTAAAGGAGTCCTTTTAGGTCTTTGTAACTGGCGTGTATTGTAATCGGGTTGCCCATTGTATCAGGATGTGTGTTATGCCTCAAAGCCATGGAAGATAGTGATCATTTATGCTTCAGATGCTCATTTAGTGACTGTATATGGAAATAGGTTTACGCTAAATTTGGGTTAGCTATCACATGGGAATAGGGTTGGTTATTGGAAAAATGCTTATGGTTAAGGGTATATCGATCCCAATCAAATCAATCTTTCACATGCTTTGCTTGAGTTTTTGTGTTCTTATTTATCATGCTAGGTGGGAACGGAATAGACAAATATTTGATGGTATTTCCATGTTGAGAGGGAGTATCCCCAAAAAGATATTCGAATATGTGCTTGGGTTGTTTGTTATAGTTGTTATTTCTCTCATCAAAGTTTGTAAATCTCTCTCATCTAATTCATAGACAACTTAGGTACTACTGAAACATGTTAATCATACCGTGTTCTCTTAGTTTTCATTATCTTTTGATGTTTTTTTTCTGAGGGCTAATGTACACACTTAAGGAATTTTGCAGATTTGAATAAGTTGAATCCAGTAAGTGAAGAATGTGGAGACTATGAAGAACTCAAGCAAGTGAGGAGAGGGCAAAAAGGGAAAGGAGTTTATGGTGGAGACGTTGGCAAACGCCCTAGAAATAAGGACCACAGTGGTGCATCTTCTTTACTTACTCTACCTTCTTCACTCATTTCATTTACAATGGTGCAAGTTAGCATTGTGTTACTCCTTGCTTTTCTCCACTTTTGATTAATGCTTGGGCTGTCTACCGATAATAAAAATTTGTGAGCAACTTTTTGTAGTTAAATCCTAATGTTGGTATTGTAATTAATCAATTATCAATCAACTTTTGCAGTTAAAATCTGGTTTGATTGTGCCAGAGTTTTATAAACTGGTAAGGTTTATGGATATTATCATGTTAAGACTACTTTTACAGTTCAAAATCTTCACCATCTATATGGAAAAAAAGGTTATATGGACTGCAAGACAGTATGGAACCTGAATGGTTGCACCTCATTTTAAAAAAAAAGTGCATGACACATTGGTCCAAATGACATATCATCCCTCAAGGTTTGGATTAGATTTAAAAGAAATTAAAAATAAATAAATAATGAAACTGGCTTTTCTTAATGATAAAAAAGGTTTCCAATTAGAATACCATTGAACTCCTGAATTTAACATGTGTATACCAACAATGAAAAAATGTCATTATTTTTATTCTTTTTAGAGTTCTTAAATTTTGTTTGCTTTATGTGTGAAACATTCTTCGCTTATTTAATGTTTATTACAACTTTACATTTATGATTCTTCATTAGATTATTAAAATGGTTCTCATAGTTCTTCCCAGTTAGGGGAAGTAAGGGTTTGGGGCATTGCTTGTCATGATCAAGTAATGACACTTTTCTAAGCCTACTTTAACATATTTTTTTTGGTTTTTTTGATGTTTAATTGGTGAGCTAGGGTTGAAGGGACCCCTATTAAACATTAAACATTACTAACAAGTGTAATTGAGAGAAGGAGCCGTCAATATTGATTTTCATTATTCCCTCTTGTGAGGGATGATCATCCATTTCTGCTCAGTTAAAGGTGTCTCTCAAGCTTTCCCCCACTTTTTCAATGACCTTCACTTTCGGCATTGCAATCGCCTCTGATAGCAGCATATGCAGATTTGGAAGTAAACTTTCCATTTGCACTAAGTGACCAAAGCAATCTATCATCCATAAGACTCTTTGAGATAGCTTATTTTTGAATAAGATCCATCATATAGCTACTATATAAATTCATTGTAGGATCGGAATCCAATGTCCTCCATGAATTCTCTCCAACAAACTCACTTTAGCATTTTGCTAGGTTGCGATCGAACTGATTCCAACTCGATTTCCATCTCTCGAAAGTATAGATGTGCCTTCTATCCAAGGGTCTCTCTCCATGAGGGTAGAATCACCCTTACCCACTAAGATCCCAGTGAACTTCATTGTAAATTCCCTAGCTTTTAGAATGCCTCTCCAAGCCCAAGAGGCATCTTGGAAGCTCCACAATGTCATAAATCCCCATCTCCAACATGTCTTTTTCTCATTCACTGTGCCCACAAAGATTTATTTTCTATTGACATTCCAAAATATTTTTCCATGCCCGTCTTATTACCATCCCTCATTTATATTTTAGAGTTCTTATTTGGGTTATTCTCCACTGCCTCTTTCAAGAAAGAAAAAAAAACCCAACAACAGTTGAAGTCAATACCATCAGCACCACCGTAGATTCCCTGTACACCAAGGTTCAATCAAGTATCTCGATCTATTGATCTCTCTCTCTCTCTCCCTCCCTCTATTTCGATCGCTTTCTATGTCAAACTTTCAAAGATTGATGCGCCACTTCAAAACATTTTTTTGAGTGTGGAGATAAAACAGAAGCTGAAGAAACTATGACTGCTTAGGTCGTCCTCTTTTTTATTTTTTTCTTCTTATTTTTAGGAGTCTGAGATTTTCCATCGTCTTCTTTTTCCCCAGATTTGTAGAGCCCAGCCCAGCTCCTCTTTCTAACTCTTTCAGAATTCAGATTGTAGATTGTGAGAGATCCCTAACCCTCTTTTCAAATTTTTTTTTTCAAAACTCCCACCCTGATCGGCTACTAATCCTATCGGATCTGGATTTTAGAATAAAAAATTTGGATTGGTTTCCGTTTGGAATTGATCCAGTACCGATCTGATCCATTTTCAACCCTAGCCAAGACTTCAAAGCAATAGGAAAGCAAACATTATTGGACTAAATGAGTAGGGCAGTCTAAAGATGGACCACTCCACATATTGTTCAGAACAGATTAAATTTTTCTAGAACAATTAATTGAATATTGAACGATGCGGACCAAGATATTTGAAAACTGGTTTAACAGCAATTTATAAGTTCAGAATGGCTTGTATAATATAAGAAGTGAACTTTAAAATATATATAACATCATCAACAAAGATTAAATGAGGCACGCCTTGAACACAATAAACTTTTGGAATTTTTGATATTATTAGATTCAATTTTCTTGAAAAGGGCAAGTGAAAGAGTAAACAAATAAGGGGATAAAGGGCTTCCTTGGCGAGACCCAGATTACTATATAATTACTCATGAGACATTCTATTAATTAAGGTATATAAGAATCCGGCTATGAAAATACATTCCATAACAAGTTTTACCCACTCACTAGGACACCCTATTTTGATAAGGATTGACTCAAGAAGAGACAAACTAACACAATCATAAGCCTTATGGATGTCGATTTTTGTAGTAATAGATGGAGAAGATTTGGGGAAATGGAAATTATGGATCATTTCACGGGCTAGGACGATTTTATGTTGTGCCTTTCTACCTTCAACAAAAGTCGATTCATAAGGATTATCCTGATTATTATGGACACAAATTCTTTGTCAATGCATCATATATTATAGATCTGATGCATAGACACTTCCTTAACCGTAATCCTTTTTCATCCTTAAGAGAAATAAACTAAATTTCGAAAAAGACATTAAAAAATATCATTGCAGGTGACTTCCATTTGTTTAAAATAAATTTAAACATCCATAAAGGAGTCATTTTTATGGGAAGCACTCCCAAAATCAATCAAAGAATGAAAGAAATTGTTTGGTGTAGTGTTTTGTGAACCTATTTATGATATTATATAGTGTGATCAATTTCTTTTGGAAACTTAAGTTCCCTTTATTCATCAAATTAATCATCTAAATTTGCAATATGGCTATAGTTGTCTTATCTTTCCAATGTTACATTCGCCCTAAACTTCAGTTTTCCTAGTTGAACTTTTGAACTAAATTTACAAGTGGTTATGTTGTTCCATTCCTAGGGAATATATATTAGTTGACATCTCATAAATCCTTACGGACTTCAATACAGTATAAATATAGATTTCTTGACTATAATTTATTGATTAAAAGCTTCAAATGGTTATGCTTTTTTACTCTTCTTTTTTTGGTGGAAGTTTAAGACTGTGTTTGATAACAGTTCTGAAGTCTGAATGGAGGTGGTCCACCGTTCAAATTCAGACTTCAGCTTTGTTAAACTTGTTTGTTAAATTTCATATTTTAGAAAAAGAGGTCGATTTCAGCGGAAAAAATTCAGCGATAGAAAGTCGCTGGAGGATACTTCTGATTTCTTAAAAAAATATTTTTACCTAAAATACCCTTATAAAAAAATAGATTTCTATTTATTATCCCTTATAAAAAAAACGTTAAACCCTTACCTCCTCTCTCTTCTTCATCTCCTTCCTCTCCAACTCGGCCATCAAGACCTACGCAGGTATGTGCATCTACCACCACTCTATTGTTCTTTCTTGATTAATCACACCATGTGAATCTAATATTGAGAAAACTAAATCAAAAAAGAATTGATTCAGATTTTTTACCATGTAGTTTCAGATTTTTTAAACCATATTTCCAGATTTTTTAATCAATGTTTATTGGAAAACAATCCAAAAAGAAGTGATTCAAATTTTTTAACCATAATTTCATATTTTTTAACCATAACCATAGTTTCAGATTTTTCAATCATATAGTTTTAAATTTTTTAACCATTGTTTATTGGAAAACAATCTAAAAAGTATTGTTTCAAATTTTTTAACCATAGTTTCAGATTTTTTTAACCATAACCATAGTTTCAGATTTTTTAACCATAACCATAGTTTTATATTTTTTAATCATAGTTTCAGATTTTTTAACCATAGTTTTAGATTTTTTAACCAGTATTTATTGGAAAACAATCCAAAAAGAATTGGTTCAAATTTTTTAACCATAGTTTCAAATTTTTTAACCATAACCATAGTTTTAGATTTTTTTAATCATAGTTTCAGATTTTTTAACCATAGTTTTAGATTTTTTAACCAGTATTTATTGGAAAACAATCCAAAAAGAATTGGTTCAGATTTTTTAACCATAGTTTTAGATTTTTTAACCATAACCATAATTTCAGATTTTTTAATCATAGTTTCAGATTTTTTAACCATAACCATAGTTTCAGGTTTTGTAACCATAGTTTTAGATTTTTTAACCAGTGTTTATTGGAAAACAATCCAAAAAGAATTGATTCAAATTTTTTAACCATAGTTTCAGATTTTTTTAACCATAACCATAGTTTCAGATTTTTTAACCATAACCATAGTTTTAGATTTTTTAATCATAGTTTCAGATTTTTTAACCATAGTTTTAGATTTTTTAACCAGTATTTATTGGAAAACAATCAAAAAAGAATTGGTTCAAATTTTTTAACCATAGTTTCAGATTTTTTAACCATAACCATAGTTTTAGATTTTTTTAATCATAGTTTCAGATTTTTTAACCATAGTTTTAGATTTTTTAACCATAACCATAGTTTCAGGTTTTGTAACCATAGTTTTAGATTTTTTAACCAGTGTTTATTGGAAAAACAAACATATTGGGCTGCGTGCCATACATATAAAACGGCTTGACATATGTATAGGCTGCGTGCCATACATAGAAAACATATGTGTTTTCTTAATATATGGGTGAAAATCATCTATGATAATGTGCATGTCTATTATTGTGATTCTTCCTATACCTCCTCTAGGTATGTATTTTCAAATTATATTTTTGAAATTAATCTTATAATCAATAATATAAATTTTACATATGTTTTATATTGTTGCAGATATGTATTATTTATGCGACGCTGCATACACACACACTAGAGGTTTTATGACTCCATATCGTAACACACGCTATTGGCTAAGAACATATCGAGGAACGCGTGCAATGGGTAGAAAGGAGAAATTTAATCATGCACACGCTCGATTAAGGAATGTCATTGAGAGGACCTTTGGTGTATGGAAAAAAAGATTCCCAATTTTGAACAGAATGCCTTCATATGATTATCACACTCAACGGGACATTGTTATTGCATGCATGGCAATACACAATTTCTTACGTCGTGTTTCTCTCCATGATGAGTTGTTTCGACAATATGAAGTTGATGTCGACGAAGAGAGTAATTCTTTAGTAGAATCCGAACCATCACATGATCCACCATGTTATAATGACATATTCTCATCGCAAGCACAAGCTGATATGATCACTTTACGTGATCAAATTGCAATTCAACTAGAAAATGAATGATTGTTTATTGTTTGAGTATTACTTTGTTAGAATGTAATTTCTCAAGTATGAATTCAATTTAAAAACAATACTTTTGGATTATTTAATTTGAAATATGTTGATAGTTTCATTATGCGTAACATGTTATGGTTTTTGGTAAAAAACAATTTATTAGAATTATAAAAGGGTAATGTTGTCAAAATGACCATTATGTTTTAAAATTCTATTTGTAACCAGAAGCTCTTAAAAGTTATAAACAAACAACTTTTCCAGAATAAGATTCCAGATTTCAGATTTCAGACTTCAGATTTCAGACTTCAGACTTCAGACTTCAGACTTCAGAAGTGTTACCAAACATACCCTAAATCTTTGAAGATGTGATCTAATTCAGGATCTCCTACACAAGAACTCTATTCTTTTGGGTCTTTCCTCTCCCTCTCCTAATTGATTACCTTCTGATAAAATAATTTAGTAATTTTAACTTATGTATGATTAACTGAAAATAACTAATTTTAATATTTCAATTGCTATGATACAAGGAAAATGCACTTTTATGATGAAGGTAGTTTTGTGCATTCTTTTTTCTTTTCTTTTGTTCTTTCTTCCTTTCTTTCTATTTTTCGGATTCCATTCTTCTTTTTTGTTTTGGTTTTCCTTCAATCTAAGTTTGCTGATTGTATGGTTAAAGGTAACTCCTTTTCTATTTTCAGTTAGCAAGATTATCACCTGAGGATATGAATGCTGTGAATAACATGAGATTGCTTGAGGGATCGTCAGATACCAAAAAGACTTCAACCACTGGTTTCTCTCTCAAATTTGATGTTCAAAAGGTAAGCATTTGAAGCTGCAAAGTTCTCCAAGACTGTGCAGCTGCCTCCCTATATACAATTCCAGACCCAATATTTAATAATTGCTTCATGTTTCTTGTTTAATTACTAGAAGAAGCATGCAAGACGAAATGATCAAACTAGTGAGGTATGTTTAAGACCAGGTTCATTGCCTCTCCAGATTGATAGTTATTTCATGAAAGATTCACGTAGATGAGGCCTAGGTCACCTTTCTGGCCTAATCGGGACCCGTAGCGCATGAAACATGTTGCTTGAAGACATTGACAAAAGTAAGTCAGTTTTAAACTTTTAGTTTAATATATTACTTAACTGTCACACTCGTAGTCCCCAAGTCCAGCTTTGGCTAGGGGAAATTTTGGGAAAAAAATTTGACAAAATTTGGAGAGTTCAAGATTTTATAAATTTAAAAATTTTTAAAAATATATTTCATACATTAGACAATTATTTTAAAATAACTTGCTTCCACACAATTATAAATGCTAAAAAATGTGACTGTCGACACAAAATATTAGACACTGGTACATGGCATGATGACATCAATAAAAATTAACAGCCATAACATCAATGCATATTATATCAGCAAATCCCATATTAAAGTACAATAATTAATCACCAAATCCCATTATGGTATCAGCCATACATCCACGAAAGAAATCACAGGTCCACTAAAATATTCAATGTCTATACCGATTAAAATCATCCAACTTAATATTATCGTCATTTGCATCCTCATTCTCTAGTGCTTTGTCGGTAATATGATCTCTTATCATCTTCATAATTTTATAATCTAAGGTGAGATCTTCTTTCTGGTGAATCATCTAGATTTAGCTCTAGCGAGACTGAAATTTTTTCCAACCTGATTGATTATGAATTGTTTTGTTTTATTAACAGATGTCCTATAAAATGTATGTTCATTTAGATAAACACCAAGTTGTGTAACTTCCTTAAAGCTAACCTACTTGTTTTCTTTGTGTTCAACCACAAAAGCATTCCAAATTCTTTCACATGCGGAAGTGCTACATGTCTGGATATGCAATTTGATTGCTAAGTTTGAAGATTTGGAATCTAAACCATCCACATGTCCCACCAGTTTCCTGAATAGTGGATAAAAATACATAATTATTACTTCCCGGTTATAAAGCTTGATTAATAAATTAGCACATAAAAAATTTAGAAACTATCAGAAATAAATGTAAACTAAATTAGGTTTGTATCATGAAGACGGTTAGTAACCATTTTACAGATGTTTTTTGCGTCATTTTTTATTGAAGTGCAAGCTCTTTACCAATTTCTTTTTTGATAATTGTAGAATTAACCATCTTGGTTAGGTATTCTTGAGTGCTATTTTCACCTCTCTATCCAACATGATTAGTTTCTCATAAAATAATTGAGGATTTAAGTAAGCTACAAAAGCATATAGAAGACTATGAAGAGTCTTTTTCCACCTCTCATCATGATTTTCTAATAAGCATCATACTGGTCAATGTTACCTTTGTAGAGGTCTTTAATGGCTTCCTTATCTCTATAAACAGACCATAGTGGAATCACCCAAATCCACTATCGATGACACTCTAACTAGAGTTCAATAGTACACAATCTCTTTTGTGCTTTGCCAAAATATGATGTCTTGGATGGTGTTCATGAGTTCTATTCCTTCTATTTTTCTTTGAGGCAAAACTCCCAATTTGGTTGAAGCAACCATATATTGTAATTACTTGTTCTTCTTTAACAATATATTGCAAACAAAGAAACTGTATTGTGAATCTAATTGCTCCTAGTCTTTTCAATTCTCTACCATGGTGATTGGTATGAGAATGCATCAATCAAGTACTTGTTGCAATCTATGGATGAACTTGACCATATTTGTGACTTTCTAAAATGGCCTTTACATTCAAAAGCTCCAGTATATTCTCTAAGATGAGATCCAAGCAATCTGTCACAATATATCTTGAAGATGCTTGGAAATCTATTTTAGATAATGATCTCTGTTGAAGTGTAATTTTAAGCATTATCAAATATAAGATCGAACAACCTTTTTCGTTTGCTCTCATAAATTCTAGAGCTAATGAAGTATGCATTTTTCTTCTTCCTAACAGTACATTCAATTATTAAAAAATTAGTTCGTTTAGGAAATGATGCCCACAGATTTATGTTTAGCTTCTTTCGTCCATCTCTCCACGAATCCAACATTATTTTGCACCCATAAACAATCTATTATTTTTTTATTGTCCAGATATAATCTTTAGCTTTCCCATCAAGACCTTAAAATCTTTGTTCTCACCAAGGGATATATCTTGGACCGTGATTTGAAACAACTGCCATTGCTCCACAAAACTCTTACCATGCTTAACAAATTAAATGAAAAATATCCACTAGGATCACAACAGCCATTCTTACTTTAGCTATGTTACTCTTTTTTTCCTCTTTTTTATCAAAGAAGCCATCATCGGTTGTGCGAACTTTCCACTGGTCTTAGAGCACTGCCTTTATGGTTGACCCTATAAAACTACCTTCACCCCCACTAGATGGTCTCACATAATCAATTTTTTTGGTCTCTTTTTTCCTCTAATCCATTTCTCTTTAATGATTGAATTTCATGCTACTAACTGAATCAGGTACTATAGGTTATGGATGTGCATCTCTTTGAGGTTACTTTGATAAATGAATTGTCATTCTCAAAACTTACACTTAATCTTCCCTCCTCCATCAATCAAATACTTCCAAAATGAATCCCTTCCTCTTGGCATTATATAATGAAAGACCAATGTATAAAAAACAATCCTATTAATCCTTAAAACTGGATATCGGGGGTAGCGCCCACCATCAGGTGAGACACCTTTTTGCACATGGAATTTGTGTGACAAGCAGTCTCACTATCTATCAAAATAAATATTACAATTACATATACTGATTCTTAAGTTTCTAACATATATTTGCAAAAAGAAAAATTCTCCGTTATAGTTCCAATTGTAGCTTAGAAATCCTATTATGGTTATGGTTTCTAACTTATATTGTTTCTACTTTCTAACATATATTGCAGTAACAGATTCTAGAAGTTTCAAACATATTTACAGTTACAATATCAACAATCCTATTAAAGACAAGTAACAACTAATGTTGTTAAATAGCATATGCAACTACGTGCGATCAGCACATATCACATATGTAATTTCTCACATCACATATGCGGTGGTATATGGGCAAAAACATAAAATAAAATAAAAAATGAATTTTTTTTTTCAGAAAAATATGCCATCACACAAATTGCATATGCCATCGCATATTGGTAGATAGCATAATTTGGGGTATGTTACTGTAGCATATGCGATTTTCACTTTGAAAATAGCATATGCAAATATGCGACCGCATTTGACAACACTAGTTACAACTACAAATCATATTACAGTTTTGATCTATTCAAGCATTCCGTATAGAAGCCTATCATTAACACATGCCTGAACTACAAAATCATGCTCATCAAACCATTGGAACTATATAAGCTACCAGTTTGATGATTTTCACATAAGGGACAATCATGCTTTAATTAAAATAATCAAGGTTTATTCAGAGTGAATTATAACCTTTTTTCTTACTGAAAACCCCTAAAATGTAGAGGGATTTTTAGGGTTATAACCAAAATTATGTTTTTTTTACTGGTAATTTTTTTTTTCTTTACAAAATTTATTCTTAAATGCTGATTTTTATGAATGTTTGACAATATTTCAAATGTTTCGGTTTTTTCCTTGGTTGCAATATTCCTCCGAAATAAAACTTAATCCTTGATCAAAGTTATTTATCACTTTATACTACCAATGGCTAGCAAAATTGGCTTAGCACATAAAAAAGATTGCTAACTTGTGTCATTTAGAACTGGAGTAAGCATAACTTGTTGCTCCATTGAATAATATTTGAAGTGGTTCTAAATAAATATTCGATAGCATAGATAGTATTTTATAATTTTAAGAAGTTAATATATAAATATCGAGAGAGGAGCAGATTAACCATAATCTCCCAAATTATTCTCCCTAATATTTTTCTCTATTTCTTCTATTGTATCTTCTTATTCTTTCTAGATCTGAACTTCAACTTTTTTTAGCCTACATTTAGCAATGTTATGTCTTTTTTGTGCTTTTTTTTTCCTTACGATTTTCTTATTGAAATTGGGAAATCATTGCTTGAGAATTATTGGGGCTTTAACAATGGTGGTTGGGGTTGGAATCAACATCGACATGGTCATGATACCACTCTAGGTGATATGAATAGTTTGTTTGAAGTTTTTTAGTTTGTGTAGTCCTTGGCTAGCATAATACTTGATCTGTGGGGACAAGAGAGAAGTTGTAAGGCCTGATTTTTATAGATCAAATGTTTATTTAATTGTGTGAGGTTGGTCGATTCTCTAATGTTCAATTGAATGGCGAAGGGAACATGAGTATGTCTCAAAATGAAGCTTGCAAGCTTCAGATTACTACTATGAAGTTTAATGGGGAAAATTTTCATCCCTGGTCTCAATCTACTATATGCTATATATTAAAGGAAAAGGAAAGGCAGGATAGTTTACTGGTGCTATCATTGCCTTTAGCTCTTTTGACCCTTCGTATGGTAAATGGAATCGAGAGAATGCCATTGTGAAGTCCTGACTTATTCATTACATGTAGTTGGATATCAATAATGAATATATGCTATTATCCTCCAATCGACAGATATAGGATAGGGTGAATGCTACATATACTAAAGTTATGATTACTGCTTGTATGTATGAGTTGTGACAAAGTATCTTACAGATGAGATACGGAGATGAGCCCCTATCTACCTATTTCTTTACTTTTCAATGCTTATAGGAAGAGTTTGACCATTATCATGCTTTTTCAAGCCAGAGTTCAGAGGATGATACTCTGTATAAGAAGTTGATCTAGAAAAATAGAGTTTTTGAATTCCTAGCTAATCTAAGTTCTAATTATGCACAAATACGAGTTCAAATTCTGAGTAAAGGGCCTCTTCCTAATATATTTGAAATTGTCTCGACCATTTTTCACTAAATAATGAAGATTAGTCCGATTGGTAAATAGGAGATTTTCTGAGAATTTGGAGTCGCCACTTAGTTTAGGTCTAAGAACAAAATAATAACTCCAAATGGATATGGATTGGTCCACGGATCAGAGAAATGGCTAATGGGTCAAATTACGGATTTCAAAATGTGTAAGGCATCAAACCCGCCCAATCAAGATTATCAGTATCTACTACGATCCAAGAAAAACCCTAAGGTCAAATAAGAAAGACTGTGGTCAAGGCTATGGTCCGATCATCATCGTCCATTTATATCAAATGTGCTAAACGAATCTTACGACTAAAATTATCCCAATCATTACATAATTATTCCTTGAATTTCACACAAAAAAGGAAAACTTTGATAAAGCTTTGAATCTCATCCCATATTCTAAAATTCACATGACAATATTTTCAAATCATCCAAAACAGAAACTCACGAAAAATCTTCCAAATAGGAAAATTATAAACACAAAACTACTAAATTAGAACTTATGAAGCTTTTAAATTAGGAATTTGAAATTTTCTAAATTAGAATTTGAAGAATATATAATGAATTCCCAAATTAGAAGTTCATAAAAATGAGTTCTCTAAAATAGAAAATTTCAAAAAATGTAAATTTTTAATTAGAAAATCCTAAATTTTCATGGACATGAAATTTCTAAATAGGAAAATGTAAAATCTTCTAAATTGAGTAATTACTAAAATGTGAAATTTCTAAATTAGAGATTTATGAATATACGTTTTCCCAAAATAGAAAATTATGCGATTTCTATATTAGAAAGTTTCGAATATTGATTTTTTAAACAATTTTTTTCTCACAAACTTTTTAAATAGAATATTGGAGTAAGAAATTTCAGCAATTTGCAACTTTCTAAAAGGAAAGATCTTATGAATATGGAGTCCCAAATTAGAAAATCATGAATTTGCAAAGAATCATTGAGTTGAAAATTTACAAAATAACAAAAGCAAAATCATGTTATCATGCTTACCAAATTGGAAATTAAAAAATATCTATGTATACCAAATTTTTAAATTTGAAGAAAAAAAATCAGCATTCATCCAATTCTTAAATTAACCAAACGGGCATGCACATTTTTCAAGTCAAGAAGTGCACTAATCACATGGAATAATCTTAAAATAATATTAAGAACTTAAATATCATCATAAATCATGCAAATCGCATTCAAGCATAATGATCGCAATATTTTAACAAAAATCCCCTAATCCTACTAACATGCAAAAATTAAAAAATATAAATAAAAGGGATTCATAAAAATAAAAATAAAATATTCTCCTAATCCTATCGATATGCAAAACGTAAAAAATAAAAAAACATAAAAAAAATATTTAAAAAATTATTTTCCTAATCCTATCAATATGCAAAAATAAATAAAAAGATAAAAATGGTGTATTCCCTCTATTGTGAATTATGCAAAACATAATAAAACATTACTTAGCATTGCGAGTATAAAGAAAAATCTCTTTCGTAATAAACTCTACAATGATTAGGACACTAAAAAAAATTCAATGGGAGAGATCAATACAAAGGAAAATCTAACTAAAGGAACACATGAACACGGAAAGAAAAAGAAAAAAAAATACTGTGAAAAATAAAGAGAGAAATAAGAGAACAAAAAGTAAAAATAAAATACTACAACAAAAAATAAAATTACCTAGTGACTCGAGAACAGTGAGGTTATTCCTTCAGGTATGACCCAAAGTCCCATGAGTATTTGTTGCTATAAGGATCGCAAAAGATGAGGGTAGAGAGATAGGCATTGTAATAGTGGCGTGAAAAGACTAAGCAGCAAAGTGGGTTGTATTACAATGACCTGAATGCAGCTGGGGGTTGTGTTGTAAGCCAAAACGTGAGATGGGTATGCTGAGGCATTGTGCTGGGTAGAGAGAAGAACAGAAACATATGCAGTAGGACTGGGATGTGTTGAAGATGAAGGTTGAAAGATATGTCGTAGAGACGTGGTTGTGATGTTGAGGATGTTGTTGAAGAAGAGGTGAAGACAGAGATAAGGCTTATTGGTTCACGTTGGAAGTTGAACTGGGGTAATGGACATGTTGGCTATATAGGTGTGGCTAATGTTGGGTTTAGAATTAGTAAAGAGTTTTTTGGACTTTTTGTTGGAAGGGTTGGAAAAAATCTTAGAGGCAAAAACATCCTCAAGCTGACTTTCAACTTGTAACAGGGATTCGAATGTGGGGAGGTACTTGACAATTAATTGTTGAGCATACCCTTACGAGAGGTTTTTCAATATGATAGTCACTTGTTCGTTTTCTAATGTTTTGTCCCATATTTATGCAGTCTTGGCCCTCTAATGACCAAAGAAATTAATAAACTTTTCTCCATTCATTTGTTAAGTTGATTATAAATCCTTTCAATAAGTTTCGATCTCAGTGTTGTACTTGTATTGGTGCTCGAACGACTTTAACATATTTTCCCATGTCTCTATTGTAGCTGGATCCTAAGACATCAACCATCATAGTGCTGATTCTGATAGAATATGTTGGAATAATGTTATTTGTTCATCACTGAGGTCCATGACACGCATGTTGGTGACATATACCTTGAGATGCATTTTTGCGCAACCTATTCCACTAAATTTTTCTATTTCTGGCATTAGGAACTTCTCGAAAAAAGGGATCTTAGGGATCTAACTTAAAGCCTTGATTTCTGTTGCAATTTCATCAATCCCTTTTATGTTCTTCAAGGTTATTTATAACTGAGTCATTTTGTTAGCTAGTATTGGATTTTCATTGAAGTGTTCTTCATTTCTATCAAGCTCATAAACCTCTTCCAAATTCTTAATCGTACTACCTTCCGGTCCCTTATCCTTTTGATCGTCAATAGAGTTTTTTGTTGATTTAAAGATCTGTTCTAACACTTTTACCATATTTTTTATGATGTTTATGTCCATTGCAAAGACCGCCAAGATCTTACGAATTTCTATGAGTTCGGATTCAGAAGTCATTTCTAACGGTTCACTTGGTACTAATGTTCGTTTCAAACGACCTGACTTTCGACTCCAACTAGGTGGTAGACACTTGAGTTTGGGCACAATAATATCCTAAAATCCCATCAAAGGTGAATTAAGAATTGGTGGTGGGTAAATGATCTCGCTTGATAGTATTCTCTTTAATTATTTACTTTTTATAATTAATGAGATGTGCTAGTCAAACCTATGTCTGACGAGGTGATTTATTATTAATTAGGGCCTTATTTAGAGATACTTTGCATTAAAGATTGTACCAATTTATGAGTATTTTATGTAAGATACTTGGTGTGGAACAAATTAAGTATGCGTAAACAACTTCAACATAAAAGAAATAAGGAGACTTTCCTCTTATTAAAAAGCAAAAGCGACTCAATCTGGGACCCTATTTTTTCAAACATGTTCTTCTGATCCCTTCTTCTACTTCTTGAATGCTTTCTAATCCTCCAATTCAACAAAAATGTCATGATCCCAAACTATAGCTATGTGTTCTATCAATTACATGTTTAGTCTTTTGATAGGGTATCGATTTCTCGGGTGCATTGGGGTCCATGAAGGGAGTCTCATCTATCTCGGTATCATCTTTAAACAATAAAAGATGTATTCAGTAGTCTAGTGAGCATCACATAATCATATTCCTTTGAAGCAAACATGATACCCTCTCCTGCATTCGATTTCAATTTGTCTCAATTAACGTCCCGGGTAGTCAAATTCGAAAGCTAGTTTTTCCAATCTTCTACAGATGTAAAATTAACCAATGTCTCTTTTTCTATGAATTTATCCCATTTACATTTTTTTATTCATGGGAATTCTGCGATGCAAAGTCGAACACACAACCATATATAAAGCAAGTGTGGGCTTTCTCGAAACCCTACCCCTTCTTGTGTATTCACATTGGATAATCCCTCAAAAGTTTCAACGCGTATTGTAAGGACCAGGTTTGCCTTATTTTTGAGTTGTCCAACAATGTCCACAAAAAATCCTAGTAACTGATGACCTATCCTTAAGGAAACCATAAAATAAGTCAATAATATTCCCAAACATAAAATAAAATCTCTAGCCTTCTTGTGAAGTTCCGGAGTGAAATCCCCATGATGTTCAAGTTTGGGAATTTGGTATTGTAGACACCCCAGTTTTGCACATGCCTAATTCAACAATTCATCGTCTAGTTGCTGTGAATTCCTAATGATGAGCGTAAAGAACTCAAAGACTTATGAGTATTGTCCCTGATTCCTTCCATTTTCAATTTTGTCATCTCCCCTACTTGTTACGACTCGACATAGAAATTTAAGCATGCTTAGGATCTCTGCATCTTATACCCGATTTAGTAAACACGTACACTTAGGCTCATTACATAGTTTGATAACTTAGAGATTTCGTTATGCTAGGAAAATATGATCACAAGACTTGGAACTAATCACATTGGAAATTAAAGAAACCTCATGCCAAAATTCGTATAAATCTGCAAAAGTCAACAATATCGAAAATCCCACTCATAAATTTTGAATCTCTAAAAAATCTTAAAAATATTGCCATTGCATTCAGAATGTAACTTCGATTTTAATGAGACTCAAATCGATAAAAATAGAGAAATTTAGGAAAAATCACAAAAATGACTGAAACGCCCCTTAATGTCCAATTCTAACTTAGAGACTCTAATCCTTAAGAAAACATGATAAAAAATCAAATCGAAATCCAATTAAAAATCCAATCTAATGAAAATAAAACTCAAATTAAACAATTAAACAATTAAAATTAAAAACCAAACAATTAAAATTAAAATCAAACAATTAAAATTTAATCAAGCAATCGAATTTAATCAAATCCAATTAAAAATCAAACTCAAATAAAAATCGAACGATTTAAAATCAAACTCAAATTTAAAATCAAACAATTAAAATTTAATCAAGCAATCAAATTTAATCATAATTAAATTAAAAATCACTCAATCAAATAAAATACAAAATCAAATTAAAAATTAAAAATAAATCAATAAATTCAAATTCAAGTTCCATCGAAATCCAACTGAATTAAATCAACAAATTCAAACTTCAAAATTGAACTTAATCGACCAAGCCAATTTGAAATTAAATCATAATTGAACAATTAAAATTTGAAATTAAATGCAAATTCAAATTAAAAGAAAATTTTTAAATATCGAATTGAACTCAAAATGTTGAAAAAATCTGATTAAAATCTAAATCAAAATCAAATTAAAACTCAAAATAAAAATAAAAAATTATCAACCAATGTAATCAAAATTAAATTGATCAATCACAACTCATCGACGGAGGACCATCGTATTATGAGTAGCATGGGATCCCCACCTTCATTCTCCGAAAAGGAAATCAAAGCAAAAATAAATAAATAAATAACATATAAAAAGAAAAAGAGAAATAAAATTTCTCAAAAAGAAAATTAGAATAAAAACTAAGTTTCTATAAAAGGGAGGTCTTTCTCTCTAACGGCGGGACATTTTCTTTCCCTACGGTTCTCCCTGCTACATCTTCTTTCCCATGTCTCTCTCCCTGTTATATCTTCTTCTCCAACGACTCCCTCTTCTATAGGCTAAACGTGTTCCCTCTCATTGCTGCAATTGCTCCCCCTTTGCTCTAAACTCTCTTCTTCTCTTTAGGGAAACAAAACTTTCTCTTTACTAGTTTTACCTCCAAAGTTACTCTCACACGATATCTCTCTCCGTGTTTCACGTTTTGGGCATCACCTCTTTGCTAGTTACACCTCTAAAACTGTTATTCATATCTCTTTCTCCACAAATGTCCTCTTTCCACATTTCTTTCTCGTAGAAGCCTCCAACTGCTGCAACAACATTCTGCCTAGCCCTCTCTCTGATCTTCTCCCTCTTCCTTATGTCCTTGCACTTCTCTTCATCCTCTACAACTCTCTTCATCCTCTATCTTGCTACAACTTTCACCCTCTTCATGTCCCTGTTGCCTAGCCAACTCTAATCTTATCTTGTCCACAGCAACAACTTCTATCTCTCTTTGACATCCTCTATTCAGCAAAAATACTCTCTCTCTAATTTATTGGATGACCCACATGGCAAAGAAAAAAGAATAAAATAAAAAAGAGGAAAGAAACAAAAGAAGAAAAAAAGGAAAAGTGTAACTTACCTGTATTGCAACAACACAGCCCCTTTGTTTTCTCCTTTTAAAAGTACCTACATCTCTGACCGTTGGTACCTCTCTCGACCTCTCATCATCTCAAACCTCTCTCTCTATCTCTCTGCCTATAACAACCACCCCCCAGCTCTCTCTCTATCATGCCATTTACATCAGTCACTTATTTCTAACTTTATCTTCTACATAGTACTGCTACAGTGCATACAAATGTGTATCTCTCTCTACTCTCGTCTCTCGCATCTCCATAGTAGTAAATACTTGCAAGTCTTTGGGTTGGACCTGAAGGAATCAATTTGCCACTATCTCATTCTATAGGTAAGTCTGTATTTAGTTTTTTTATTTTTTTATTTTTTTTGTTGTTCCCTTTCTATTCCTCCTCATTTATCGTGACACTATTTATTTTGTTTCTATTTTTGTATGCTAACCCTATCCCCTACATTGAGGTTTCACATTGATTTTTGGAGTCGTGATCGCCATAGAATTCATTATTTAAAAAGATTTTTGTGATACTATATGATGTTTTGTCGCGTTTTAAATAATTCACAATAGGGGAGATGCATTGTTTTTATGTTCTATTTATTTTTGCATATCAATAGGATTAACGAAACATTTTTTATTTTTTTATTTACTTTTTTGCACATCGGTAGGATTAGAGAAATATTTTTTTATGTGTTCTTTTTTATTTTCTATTTATTTTTATGCATTGATAAAATTAGGAGAATTTTTTTATAGATCTTTTTTATTTTTTTATTAGTTATTTTGGTATATTGATAGGATTAGGAGAGTATTTTTTATACATCTTTTTTATGAATTTGTGATGACGTGATCTTTGTGTTTAGGAATGATGGTCATATATGATTTTTACAATGAATTTGTGATGAGTTGAAGACTATTACATGTGATAATACATTTTTAGCATAACATGTATGCATGTCATTGAATGATAATTGTTTTGAGAAAAATTAATAATTATGTATCATGCCCCTTTGATTAATTTAAAAATTAGATGAATGTCAATTTTTTCTTCAAATTTGAAATTTTCATATGCATTGATATTTATCAATCTCCAATTTTGTGAGCATAATAACGTGAATTTCTTTTTATATTATTCTATAAATTTTCAATTTGGTGATTCATCATAAATTCATAATTTTCTAATTTAGAAATTCATATTCATAGTTGTATTTTGGAAAATCGATATTTGAAACTTTCTAATATGAAAATTGTATAATTTTTTATTTTGGGAAAATATATATTTATAAATTTTTAATTTAGAAACCTCACATTTTAGTAATTTTCCAATTTAGACGATTTTACATTTTCCTATTTAGAAATTTCATATTCATGAAAATTCAGGATTTTCTAATTCAATAATTTGATAGTTTTTGAAAACTTTCTATTTGGAGTATTTATTTTTATAAACTTCTAACTTTAAAATTCATTAATATTCTTCAAAATCTAATTTTGAAACTTCATAAGTTCTAATTTAGCAGTTTTATATTTATAATTTTTCTATTTTGAGAAATTTTTGTAAGTTTCTGTTTTGGATGATTTGGAAATATTGTTATACGAATTCTAGAATATGGGTTGAGATTTAGGATTTTTTCAAAGTCCCATTTTTTATGCGAAATTCGATGAATAATCATATAATCGGGATCATTTTAGCCGTAAGATTCGTTTAGCACATCCGATATAAATTGATGATGATGATTGGACCATAGCTTTGACCATAATCTTCCCCATTTGACCTTAGGATTTTTATTGGATTATAGTAGAGATCAAATATCTTTATTGGGCGGGTTTGATTCCTAATACCTTCCGAAACCTGTAATCTAACCCTTTACTCATTTCCTTTATCCGTGGACTGATCCAAATTCATTTGGAGTTATGTTTGATTTATAGACCTTAATTAGGTACTGAGTCCCATTTTGTCAAAAATCTCTCAGTTACTAATCGGACCCCCGTTCTCTATTCGTTAAAAAAGGGTCGAAGCGATTTCAGGTGCACTTCTAAGAGTCTTTGCATGTTTAGTGAACCCTAATAGATGAATTTTCTTGTTTTCTTAAACTTAATTCATAATCCTCTTGCAAGTTTTTCTGTACATTGAGATGGTAATGATTGGCAGACCATTGGACCTAATCTACTTATCTCCATGAATGGTTGTAGCACGTAGAACATCCCAATCGACATTTATTGATTTGAGGGAAAATACGTTATGAAGTCCATATGTACCGAAATTATACTTCTCCACAGTGGTGAATGCTTTTAAGACTTGATCCATCAATTATTATACATCATTGTAAGTCATCTATAAATAAGTACTTTCCATTATTGACACATTAAAAACAAGTCAAGTCTATGTTTTGTTTGGTACGAACTTTAATACGATTTAACCATTTTAATTTAAAGAAAGGTCTAATCCATTGAATATAATTGATCAGAAAGAGAAATTAGATTGTCACATTTGGACCTATTCTACCTAATGGATTCAAAAAGGATAATATATCACCTCATTGACACTTTGCTAAACCAATTAGCTAAATCAACTAGAATATCAATCTTAAAAAATTGATTTACCAATCGAACTAATGGGTTTAAAAATTTGGCTGACACGTCTTGTCAATTATATCTCTTAGGTTGGATCGATATTGCGGGTTCAATTTAAGCGATGTGGATCGTTCCATCCACTTATCATCTGGTTAGATTAAAAAGACAAACTGGAAGCACTCATGGTCGATTCGAGTCGTAACTTAATAAGACTACACCTAAGTTCTAAGCTCATTATATGATTGAGACTAAGTTAAGACAAAGCTTAGGTCACTTCAACCCAAAATACCGATATACTATCCTAGTTTCACTTGGTCAAGTAGTACGTGGTTCTTCAGTTTGATATACTGAAGCGTCATCGATCTACATGTACGGATCCAGTTTTTAGTGTTTTGGAAGTCACCACTTAGTTTTACGGTTTAAGAACCAAAACATGACTCTAAACAGATAAAAAAAGTACTGATATGCCAAAAGAATGGGTCCGAGGATCACATTATAGAATTGGAGGATATTAGGCACCAATCCCGTTCGACAAACGTCGATCTTTACTTTCCTAAAAATTTACCTTGCAAAAATAACAACCTAAAAATTAAAATTAAAATAATACATTTTTTTTACCTGGGTGATTCGATTCCTTCAGAACTGGCGGAGAACATTCCTCGTGTCAGTCTTCCTACTTTTATCTTCATCACTAGATCAACTTCTCATATCCAAGATAAGGTATTTTTCTCCTAGATTTAAATATTTTCTAACTTTTCTAGGTGTTTTGAAGGTTTTGAGGTGTTTTTCAGGTAAAAGAATAGGGTTTGGGTGTTAGATAGGGACTTGGGGCTTCAGATTTAAAATTTTGAAAATGCTTGGGAGAGTTTTTGGCATCTCTTTTTTAAGATTTTTCTTTACCTGCAAATTTAAGTTGTGGAGACTCCTTTTTATAGAGTTTTTTAGTTTGACTAAGTCTTCTTAAGTTGTTTAATTAAGGTTTTGAATTAAGATTATAATTCTTACATACAATGAAGATTTTTAAGTTTTTAGAGAACCTCCTAATTATATGTTTAATTATTTAGGACCCTAGATAGAGGAGTCTTTTATAAATATCATGTGGGTCTCACTTAAATAAATGAGTCACCACTTAAAATTTGACATGTGGGCTTGATTGATTAATTTTATTTGTTCAAATTTTTAATTCAATTTATTAAGATTTCACTTTATATTAATTTCAAAATTTTAAATTTTTAATGTCGAAAAATTATCATTTTGCTCTCAAAGAGGACTTTTGGGTTGAGAGGTTGTTTTTCGATGTCTTGGAATGTTACGAAATCAGTTTTTTGTAAGAAATTTGATGGGATTATCGTTTTGTATCACTTATGGGTTTTCAACGTGAAATAATCGTGAACTCTATGAGGGGCATTTTTATAATTTTATCAAATTTGATAAAACAATTTATTTGATTTTAATTTGTTATTTTATGTATTTTAAAGGATTTTCCTAATCGTAACGTAAGTTATAAGGATGTTTTGATGCTAGGGGTATTTTGATCATTTGATCATTTTTATGATATTTTCTCGTAAAACTTCTTTTTATTTCAAAATGATAATTTCTATGTTTTGAGTCAAATTTTCCTAATGTAGCATGATTTTTAAAGTTTTGTTTACTTGAAACACTTCATTCGAATTTATGAAACATATTTAATAACAAATAAAAAACGTTGGAATATTCATCCATCATTGGGAATCGTCACACTTATGTTGACGAGTTGATTAAATTTTGCATCATCATCTATCATCCATCATCCAAAGAGGGGTATCTTGTTGCTTTGATTTTAGTTGACATTTGAAAAAATTTAGTACTTTTTATCACCTTTGTGAAGTCAATCAATCCTTGACTTTTGCCTACATAGGGATTTCTCATAGCTAGCCCAAGCAGAATACTCTTTTCTTGTTTTCAGACATTCGACATGGGTGTTTAGGCTCCAGTCTTGAGATGCCAATAAAATTTTTCACATTCTTGGACTTTATCCTCATGTGCTTTGAGTTTCAATTGTATTTCTTCCCACAAGTCAACTGGATGTGAGAAAAAAAAAAGTCATGCCGGAGTGACTTCATTTTTCATGGTGTTTCACACTGCTCCAACAAGGAAATGTGCACATAACCATAAATGTTTTTCAATTGTATCTCAAAGAAAAATGTTTATGATTCTAAGCACACCATCTTGTCACCACATCAACGAAGTGTGAAACACAGTGAAAAACGAAGTTACTCTAACATTTTTGCAAAACGATACTCTAAATGAAACAACAAGGAAAAAAACAAAGTAGTACGAAAAAAAGTACTATACTGTAGAGGATCCGCTCTCGTTGGAGAACAAAAGAAAGTGGTGGCTGACATGTGCAGATAAAGAACCAAAAAAGATTAAAAAAAAAAAATAGAAAAGAAAAGGGAAGAATCGTGGAGTTGTGAAAGTGGAGAGTTGGACTCACATAGCATGGCTGTCAGCTCTATAAAAAGAAGCAGCAACCATACGTGTGGGAGGATCTCACACAATCGAGAGAGAAAGACTCGTGTGCTCTCATGTGATTAAAAAAGCTTGTGTAGAGGAGTGTCATGGCGGATAAAAAAAAATAAGAATATAAGGAAGAAAAACAAAGAAAAGAGGAGGCGTGGGGTTGTTACTTAGAAGAAGAAAAAAATATATAGAAGTGGGGCTGGTGTCGTGAGCATCAATGGAGAAAAGAAAAAAAAAGAAGAAAAAGGTGAAAAAGTGGGCGGATCGTGTGGTACAACTCAGTATTACCAGAGCTAAATTCATAAAATAAAATATAAAAAAAAGAAGAGAAAATCTTTGGAGAAAAACTTCTCATCACTCCCTTTTTTCTCTCTTAATCCCAGCCTTCTATGAGTAATCCACATCATCGCCCTCCTACTTTAAAAAATTAAAAATTAAAAATTAAAAAATTAAAAAATTTCTTCCGCTACTTTTGTTAAAATATCTGTTCTATAGTACACTGTTCATTTTAATTCCAAAAACATGAATAGAGTGATCCCGAATTTTTTACTTGATAAAAGGTAGATCGCTACCATTTATTCTAAAAGTGGGCGATCTCTCTAAAAAAAAATGTTTTGAAAATTAAAATGACCAATGTAGTTGAATGAAAATTTTCCTATATTTCCCCACCCCCCAAATTTGTATCCCTATTTAGGGACCCCACCGATTTCATTAAGAATCTAGTGTAGTGCAGTTACAAGTTACATCATCAGTCACTCCATTGAATTTTTTTTTCCTCTTTTGAAAGACTTTCTTAAAATTGAAATTCGAAAAATCCTGGTAGGACCTTATTTTATGATTCATCTTAATTCATATTCTGAAGTCCCCACACTCAATCCTTTATGGAAGAGATCGCTCTTCTTTGCCATCTGTTTATGTACTCGAAAGTGCTGGCACAGAGGTTTTGGCTCAACTCACTTGTCAATCCGAGTTAATCCTTACACTTATAAGAGTTGACACATGTACATTTAGGTCTCGATTCAGCTCATGTGAACACTTTCTTAATTAGTGGTCCACATCACTAGATTTAATTATGCACCTACATTGTGTTTCCGGTAGTGTTCTCAGGCCTTCACCCCAATCACCAGATCATATATATATATATGACAGGACAGTCCAAGGCTGTACATTATTTTTTTTTATGAGGTTATAAATTTTGGAATGTGTTATTTTTTGTGATTTTGATTATCATCACAAAAAAATCAATTCATTTTAAAATTTTAAATCATATAAAATAAGAACTATTGTCACGATAGTTGACTCTTGAATCGTCCCATGTGTATATATATATATTTTGATTGGATTTGGCCCCTTCATATCAAAAGGAGGCACATGTGATATGCTATTAATGGTTATAATCTGACATTCATGGTATCATATGCAATTCATTATGCATGGCTTTGATTTGCTCATGTGGCTTATCTAGGTACAACAGCCATATTAGTCGTAGTGATGAAGCCAAATTATTCAACTTGTTTGTAGTATGTTTTCCCTACAGTACCTTTTAGTGCCATTTAACTTGTAGAGATTGACATCTTCAAAATAAAATCTGACAACTCGGCCTTGTATGAATCATGGTGTAGATAAGATTTTAAAAAAATACAATCTTTTAAAATCCAATGAAAACTTTGAAAATGAACAGTCCATGACCTCCAATTTTTTAACGAGACAAAGAAGGTCTCTTTAATTTGAAATGCTTGGTGTATTATAAATGAAAATTTGATGTTCCAATAGAACTTTTCGAATATTATTGTAATTAGTGAGGAAAGTCGTAAGCATGCATGAAACACGTGGTAGACATTCGAAAAGCATTTGTGTGGTTCTTAAAGAAAGAGGGTGGGTGGGCATCGTATTCGCTTAGATCTTACTCCACAGCATTCAATTGTTTACCGAAACAAGAAGGAAAATATCTCTTTAATGATTTAATCTTTTTTCAGCACTCCCTCAGAGGAAGTTGGTCAAATTCTATAAGTATACCTTCACCTTCTTCCAGATCTTTGGAGGAGACACCTGAAAAGAGAGATTTTGAGACACTAATGTAACAATACTCATAGTTGTAATTCTTTATCAAGTGTAGATCCTGTACTACTGGGAGTTAAAACTTTTACTTTGTGTTCTACTAACTCATGAATGCTTGACCCAACATTTTATTGACCTACAAATCAAATCAAGTTGATTTATAATTTCTGTAGATACAAATTTTCGCTCTACCTTGAGATCTGTGATGCAACCTTGCGATCAACTTTCCTCGTTCTTCTGGGTGTGCCTACAACAACCCCACTCTGATGCCCAAGTCAGAAATTTAGTACAAAAAAAAAAAAAAGAGTAAAGTTTGGAGAGGGAGAACTCATACATTTTAGTTCCTTTGTCCATCTATATATAGAGATGAAACCCTATGTTCTCTTTAGATCCCATTACCAATTTTACCCTTCTCCAACTTAGAAGGAGATTCTAGGACATATCTAGTAAAAAATTTCGTACTCTCTACTGAGCTTACCCTCATATATCCATACCAAACTCGAATTCCTAGGGGCCACATGTCGCCCCTTGGTTCCTAACGAGAAATATCCTCCACAATACCCACTCTTGGGGGTTTGGACTTTTAGTCCAAGCATCCGAGAATAAATGAATGGTACCATGTGACATGTGGCCACGTACCTCATAAATTGTCATTTAGATGTCTAAGATCTGTTTAGTCAATATCCATGTCATGCGTCATCTGCCTATTTTACCTTCGAATTCCATCACTTTTTATCATTTTTCGACCATCAATTGGGCTTAGTGTCATCATAAACTAGATCTCCAAAGCCAATAGATATAATCCCTTACAGTCAGGTTTGGAGAAGAAATCAATTAAATACACCCCCAATTATTGGATTTGTCGTCCTTACGAACCAGTCGTTATAAAAAATAAGGACAAGTTAGCCTGACCCTCATTATTCGGATTTAGTTCCCTTCACGTGCCAAGATTTTCGTTGTGGTCAAATCCTTTCAGTCGGGATTTGCTCCCCTCACGGGCCAAGGTTTTCATTAAATAATAGAAGAACCAATCGAAGTCCCAGATTGGACTTGGATCCCGTAACGATCCTAGACTTAGATTAATAATAGAGGAACCAAACAAAATCCCAAAATAGGCTTGGATCCCAAAACGATCCAGGACTTTGATAAATAGTAGAATAATCAATCGAAGTCCCAGATTGGGCTCTGCTCCCATGACGGACAAGACTTAGATAAATAATAAAAAAATCGATCGAAATCCTAAATCAGACTTGGATCCTAAAACGATCCAAGACATTGATAAATGATCGAATATCTGATCAAAGTGCCAGATCAAGCTTGGCTCCCATGATGGGCCAAGGCTTAGATAAATAATAGAGGAACCAATCAAAATCCCAGATCGGGATCGAAGCCTAAAATGATCAAAGACTTTGATAGATAATTCGACCGAAATCTCAGATTGGGCTTGAATCCCATAATGATTCAAAACTTTGATAAATAGTAGAATAACCAATCGAAGTCCCAAATCAGGCTTGAATCCCACAAACAGTGCCAAATTGTAGATGCAAATTTTCGCTCTACCTTGCGATTCATGATGCAACCTTGTGATCCCCTCTTCTCGTTCTCCTAGGTGTACTTGCAACAACCCCACTCGACGTCCAAGTCAGAGATTTAGTATAAAAAAATAGTAAAGTTTGGAGGGGGGGAACTCATACCTTTTAGTTCTTTTATCCATCTATATATAGAAAAGAAATCCTAGGTTCCCTTTAGATCCCATTACCAATTTTACCCTTCTCCAACTTAGAAGGAGATTCTGGGACATATCTAGTAAAAAAATTCAGTACTCTCCGCCGAGCTTACCCTTGTATATCCATACCAAACTCAAATCCCTAGGTGCCACGTGTAGCCCCTTGATTCCTAGCGAGAAATATCCTCCACAATTTCTAACCATTGGATTTAAGTAAGTTTTTTAATTAAGCTTTATGGGTCTGTTCATAAAGCCAATGAGAGAAGAACTGCTTTAAATAACTGCCACTAATCATCATTAAAGCTGATTTTTTAGATGGGTTGGGAAAACTTTCAAGGATTTGTGGTCCCAAAAGTTGTAAATCATGATTTGTAATGGAGCCATAGAGCTGTTTAGCAACCCACCTGTAAGTCTGCAAGGATACAGTCTTTAATTACTTTGGGATGAGTCCACTCTTTACTTTGCAAGAATAAACCAGAACATATGATTATTTTTAATTTTTTATAAGCAAGGAAATTCAGAACATGTGATATGTGAAGCAATCAAATCCACTTTGTCATCAAAATTGCATATTTTCATTAAGATAATATTTTGCAACTTTTTTACAAAACTCTAATTTTTTTTTTTTTTATGATTTTATTCCCTCTCACTCATTCCTTTCCCACTCTGTCAGCCATAAACAATCAAAGAGACCCCACACTTTTATACTTGAATGACGATCAAATACTTCATGGTATTGAGTAGCTACCCAACTCTGGTTTGATAAGAGCGTCTATGTGCATCCATTCTTGCAGCACACATTAAATTGGGACTCTTGGATTGACTGAGAATTAGAGTTCTAGAGATATAGGGACTTGCTATATATTTCTTTTAGAGTTTGAAGCAATAACTCAACCTAAATAAAAAAGAGGTTGAAGACATATGAGAGATGTACAAAATTTCTCAAGATTTGTCAAGGCTCTCCTGACTAAGCTTATCTGGTATTCTTTGTGTTTCTATTTTGTACCTTGAGGGATATAAGGCGTATGTGGATATCATAGTAATCACTCTAGTAGCATTGATGTGGACGAGTTTTTGAGACTAGGCTTGCCTGGTATTCTTTTTCTTTCTATTTATTACCTTAAGTGATGTAAGGCATAAGTGGATATGATAGTGATCACTCTAGTAGCATTGGTGCGTGACAAGTTTTTGAGTCTTTCTTCTTTTAGTGATCAGTAACAATGTGACATGACTCCGGTTCTACTATTCTGTTGTGCATAATAGGTATAACTCAATTTACAACGTCGTTAACCCGTAAATGATTGACTCACCTTTACCTGAGGTGCGCCCCAATGAGCAGATATGCGATTTGTAGAATTCAAATATTTGATCATAAGCTTTTGAAAAGACCCATGGATTTCTCAAAAATAAAAAAATAAAAAAAGAACCAGGGATTGGTTCAAAGCCGTTTGAGAAAATTTGGTCGAATCCAATAGCTAAAAATAAAATCACAAATCATTCATTCAAGCTTTCTGTTGTATAGGACCACTGAAGAATGGACTAAACATTAATAGGTTAAGGTGCCTAAGATAGATTGTGTCATGTTTTACATGGTTTGAAATCTCTTTCGAGACCAAATGACTCGCTCAAGTCATCTCGATATCATTGATGAGCGAACAGATATTCAATGTAAATTATCCTGCATGATGTCTTGCTTGACAACCAAGACGACTAATGCGATATTTTAAAAATATCAGCAGATTCACTCAAATTTGAATATATATTGTCTAAATAAAAATATGATCTTCTGATTGATCTACTAATCCATCTTATTTTATAAAAAAAATTAACATTATAATTATTGACACAAATATATTTTCTTAATAAAAATTGCATGCCGAGTAAAATGATTTATCTCGTCTGTGACAATATGATTCAGATGAGTCAACTATCAGTTTATTTATCTTCTTGAAACACATCATGCCTTTCTTCATCCAACTCCAACATTCTTGCCCCATCAAAGCATCAAACCTGCCCTATAAAATCCCCCTGATCATGTTTAAAACATCACCAGAGCTACCTTCTTTTTTTTTTTTGGCTAAGCAATCCCCATAGCCATCTTTGTCCTTCCTGTACCTAAAAGAAATGAAGACAAAGCTGCTTGTCTTGTTGTTCTTCATCCTATGCACTCCAGCTCTTTCAAAGTTGTCCTTTGAAAGTCCCTTCACCTGCAAATCCGGAGGTTTCAAGCTGCCTAAACACCTTCTAGAAGGAAAACAACTTAAGGGTGGGTTCTTCTTTATCTCTGCATTCTACATATCATAGAAAATTTAAATCACCCATACATTCTTAATTAGTTAACCTATGTTTCTTTTCTTCCTTACAATCGTGATCATGTTTTTAAAAATCATTCGAGGTCTAGATGACTTGCCCAAATCATCTGGGTATCATTTGTGAATGAAACAACATGCCAAAACTGGTATTTAGTTTCTTATTCTTATCAATCTTTTTTTTTTTTTTTTCTGTTCACAGATATGAAATGGGCTTAAAATCATCTGAACCAAGATGACTCACCCGGGTCATCTTGTAATCGTTCGTGATGCAAAACCTGAATTTAAAATCATGATTTTGATAAATATCTTGAGTCTAGTAGATTACTGATCACTAGGCATAGACTGAACACTAGGTATATATAGTTCACTGGAAAAGTATTCATCCATCAATATTTTGGGATGTATATACATACTGTAATTTATAGGCTAATGGTAAGTGAAATAAAATAGTGAAACTAGGGTTTCAGGTTCTAGAGCCGTGAGAGAGATATAGGAAGATGCCAGGATGTAATTTCTTCATAAAAGTTTGTGAATCTCTCTCATCTAATCCATAGACAACATAGGTACTACCGAAACATGTTAATCATACATGTTCTCTTAATTTTCATTATCTTTCAATTTTTTTCTTCTGAGGGCTAACGTACACACTTATGGAATTTTACAGATTTGAATAAGATGATTCCAGTAAATGAAGAATGTGGAGATTATGAAGAACTCAAGCATGTGAGGAGAGGGAAAAAAGGGAAAGGAGGTTCTGGTGGAGACGTTGGCAAACGCCCTCAAAATAAGGACAACAGTGGTGCATCCTCTTTACTTACTCTACCTTCTTCACTCATTTCATTTACAATGGTGCAAGTTAGCATTGGGTTACTCCTTGCTTTTCTCTACTTAATTAATGCTTGGGCTGACTACCGATAATAAAAAGTTTGAGAGCAACTTTTGGTAGTTAAATCCTAATGTTGGTATTGTAATTAATCAATTATCAATCAACTTTTGTAGTTAAAATCTGGTTTGATTGTGCCAGAGTTTTATAAACTGGTAAGGTTTGTGGATATTATCATGTTAATACTATTTTTACAGTTCAAAATCTTCATCATCTATATGGAAAAAGAGGTTATATGGACAGCAAGACAGTATGGAGCCTAAATAGTTGTACCTCATTTGGGCCAAGTGCATGGCACATTGGTCCAAATGACATATCATCCCTCTAGGGTTCATGGTTTAGATTAGATTTAAAATAAATTAAAAATAAATAAATAATGAAATTGGCTTTTCTTAATGATAAAAAGGCTTCAAATTAGAAGACCATTGAACTCCTGAATTTAACATGTGTATACCAACAATGAAAAAATGTCATTATTTTTTATTCTTTATCGAGTTCTTAAATTTTGTTTGCTCTATATGGATGTTTATGTGTGAAACATTCTTTGCTAATTTAATGTTTATTACAACTTTACATTTATGCTTCTTCATTAGATTATTACAATGGTCCTCGTAGTTCTTCCCAGTTAGGGGAAGTAAGGGTTTGGCATTGCACGTCATGATCAAGTAATGACACTTTTGTAAGCCTATTTTAACGTTTCTTTTTTTTTTTTTTTTCGGTTTGATTGGTAAGCTGGGTTGAGGGACCCCTATTAAACATTAAACACTACTAACAATTGTAATCGAGGAGAAGGAGCCGTCAATATTGATTTTCATTGTTCCCTCTTCTGAGGGATGATCATCCATTTCTGCTCACTTAAAGGTGTCTCTCAAGCTTTCCCCCACTTTTTTAATGACCTTCACTTTCAGCATTGCAATCGCCTCAGATGGCAGCATATGCAGATTTGGAAGTAAACTAAGTGACCCAACCAATCTATCATGCATAAGACTCTTTGAGATAGCTTATTTGTTAATAAGATCCATAATAGCTACCATATACATTCATTGTAGTATTGGAATCCAATGTCCTCCATGAATTCTCTCCAACGAACTCACTTCAGCATTTTGCTAGGTTGCGATCAAACTGATTCCAACTCGATTTCCATCTCTCAAAAGTATAGATGTGCGTTCTATCCATGGGCTTCTCCCTATGAGGGTAGAATCACCCTTACCCACTAAGATCCAAGTGAACTTCATTGTAAATTCCATAGCTTTTAGAATGCCTCTCCAAACCCAAGAGGCATTTTGGGGAGCTCGACAATGTCATAAATCCCCATCTCCAACATCTCTCTTTCACATCCACTGTGCCCACAAAAATTTATTTTCTACTGACATTCCAAAATATTTTTTCCATGCCCGCCATATTACTATCCCTCATTTAGATTTTAGGGTTCTTATTTGGGTTGTTCACCACTGTCTCTTTCAAGCAAAAATAATAAATAAATAAATAAACAACAACAGTTGAAGTCACTACCATCGGCACCATCAATAGAATATTCCCTGTACACCAAGGTTCCATCAACTCTCTCTCTCTCTCTCGCTTTCTATGTCAAACTTTCAAAGATTGATGCGCCATTTCAAAACTTTTTTGGAGTGTGGAGATAGAACACAAACTGAAGAAACAATGACTGCTTAGGTCGTCCTCTTTTTTATTTTTTTTCTTCTTGTTTTTAGGAGTCTGAGATTTTCGATCGTCGTCTTTTTCCCCAGATTTGTAGAGCCCAACCCAGCTCCTCTTTCTAATTCTTTCAGATTGTACGTTGTGAGAGACCCCAAACCCTCTTTTTAATTATTTTTTTTCAAAACTCAACCCCCCCTCCTTATGATCGGCTACTACCTCTTTTATGACGACCCTTATGAGAGACCAAGTTCTACTCTCTCTCTCTCCTTTTAAGTTTGATCTCCTATGATTTCCCCCTAAAATCTCTCACTGTTTTTTATCTTCTTTTTTCTTTTTTTTCAAACTCCTCCATCGTTTGATTCTGAAAGAGAACGATCTCAATCCCCAAAACTGCAAATTTAATCGGATAGGATCGGTGAAGTATTGGATTATATAAATATTTAATCAGATCGGATTAGGTTACAAATTTTACTAATCCTATCGGATCTGGATTATAAAATAAAAAATTTGGATTGGTATCCGTTTGATATTGATCCAGTACCGATCTGATCCATTTCCAACCCTAGCCAAGACCACAAAGCAATAGGAAAGCAAACATTATTGAACTAAATGAGTAGGGCAGTCTAAAGATAGACCACTCCACATGTTGTTCAGAAAAGATTAAATTTTTCTAGAACAATTAATTGAATATTGAACAATGCAGACCAATAAATTTGAAAACTGAAAACAGGCTTAACACCAATTTATAAGTTCAGAATGGCTTGTATAATATAAGAAGTGAGCTTTCCACCCTTCAAATCTTTTGTAAATCCGATCAATAAGGGATTGACACATTGAATGGGTAAGAAAAGATGAAAAAGGAGAACCAAGTACTTAATTGGACGAAAACAAAAATTTGATACTAAGAAACAGACATTTGGTGAAAATGATTTAGCACCTCATTAATAGCTTTAACCGAGTTGCTGTCATTTTGTTTGAAAAAAATATATATAACATCATCAACAAAGATTAAATGAGGCAACCCTTGAACACAATGAAGTTTTGGAATTTTTGATATTATTGGATTCAACTCTTTCTTGAAAAGGGCAAGTGAAACAAATAAGGCGATAAGGGGCTTCCTTGGCGAGACCCAGATTGCTATATAATTACCCATTAGACATTCTATTAATTAAAGTATATAAGAATCAGGCTATGGAAATACATTCCATAACAAGTTTTACCCACTCACTAGGACACCCTATTTTGATAAGGATTGACTCAAGAAAATACAAACTAACACAATCATAAGCCTTATGGATGTCGATTTTTACAGTAATAGATTGAGAACATTTGGGAAAATGGAAATTATGGATCATTTCATGGGCTAGGATGATATTATGCTGCACCTTTCTACCTTCAACAAAAGTTGATTGATAAGGATTAATAATTGAAGGAAGACACCAAGAAAGCCTATTTGGTAAAATTTTTGAAATTATTTGTAAATGGAATTATATAAGAAAATGGGCCTAAATTTTCTTTTGTCTTATGGCATTATCTTATTTTGGATCAGACAGATGAAGGCGGAATTTATCTCCTTTAACATGTTCTCATGTTAGAAAAATATAACAATGCATCACCAAAACTAGAAACAATGATGTCCCAGAAAAAATCTTACTAAGTTAGTAAGGAATCAAGATTAATTATG
Source organism: Akebia trifoliata (assembly GCF_017979445.1). Classification (NCBI taxonomy): domain Eukaryota; kingdom Viridiplantae; phylum Streptophyta; class Magnoliopsida; order Ranunculales; family Lardizabalaceae; genus Akebia; species Akebia trifoliata. The sequence continues at coordinate 24,541,353 of NC_141386.1, forward strand.
TGAAGATTTCTAGAGAGAGAAGCTCTGGCGACTTTGAGTTTCTAGTGAAAGAAAATCAAAATACTTGGATCGATCTACTCAGTGTTTTATCAATTTCGAGGTGGATTAATGATCTATTCATAGAGATTATAATATATCAACCTGCAACTATCCGCATATAGAACTTTGATTTCGATTCAGGTCCTTTTTTCTTTCCAATGGTTGAGTCCTTAGGAGATTTTGCTAGGAAAATATATATACATGGGAGGAGATTCCACACTAAAGAGAAGTCTCAAAGTAGTTCCAAATATTAGAGGTACACTCGAAATAGATGTTCCTGAAGAGTTTATCGTGGAGGAGATTGAGAGATGGGAAAACACCCTAGTTGGGTATGTTATTGGCAAAAGGCCTTATTTTGGTGGTCTTAAAAACGTAATGAATAGATTATGAAAAATAAATAGTACTGTTGAAATTATTTCCATGGATCATGGATTCTTCCTATTCAAATTTAACTAGGCTGAAGATTGTGAATGGGTTCTAAACTCCGTTGTTTGGTCCACTGGAATTCATCCATTGATTCTAAGGCGATGGAATCTAGACCTGAATTTCTCATCCAATCCAGTATGGATCAAATTACCGAAATTCCCTCTTCAATTCTAGGGAGCGAGTACTTTGGCTATGATAAAAAGTATACAATTGGTAGTCCATTGCACATGGATGACTACGAAAAGGATCAAGATTAGCATATACGAGGATATACATTGAAGTCGATTTGGATTGCGGGTTCCCTGAATTAATCAAATTGAACCAACATAATGGCAAAGATTTCTTGCAAACAATCTTCTAAGAATGGAAGTTGAAATCATGCAAGGCATGCCAATCCTTCAACCATAATCACAATAATTGTTCGAAAACTAAACATATTGTCAAGAAGGTGAAGCAAACATGGTTTACTAATCGTAATCAAGGGGTGGATCTAGCCACGGTTAATCCAACATATTATTTTCAATAAGAAGTTGTGGGATCGGCTAGCCATGGAAACAATAGTGGAGAAAATCTATAGTTAGCAATTATCACAGAAAAGGAAAGAGATCTGGAGCATAACAATGACAATGTGAATAATCCTTATGAGAGAGGCACTAATTGAAGAAAGTTTTCAAACAACTTCTAAATCTAAAGGGAAGAAATCTGCTACAAGGATTAATGCGAATATTTCTTCATCGCCACAATTAAAAAGGCCATTTATTGTCCCACTAGTTACAACTGTGAATTTGTTTCTTGCTCTGGCCATTGTAAATGATGGATTTGATCTGCAAAATGACTATAATGAGGAGAGTTCTGGTGTCATCAACGTTAGAAAGCCCTGTTAAATATATTCTATTTCAATCAAGAATAAAAAGAATAACAAAAATATTATGGTTATATATGATATCTTAACAAAATCTAGAGTGGTCCCACCTAGTGGGGACAAAAACTATTCGTTCCCAATGACAATTTGTTGTTGGAACAATAGAGGTAGGAATGATGTTAGGAAATGATGTGTTGTTAAATACCTCTTAATTTATGATAAGCTTAGTGTGATTGCAATTTGTGAGACGAAGGTAGAAGACTTTCGAGTGAACAAATTTAGAAAAGACCTTCAATGAAGTTGGGAGTTCATAGATAATTATAATTCAAGTAATTCAAGAAGAATATGGGTTTGTTGGACCCATTGAAATTCAACATTTCGAGATTATTTGAGTTTGATCAAATAACTCACTGTTCATGTGTTCATATTCATGATGGATGTAATTTTTTTTATTTTTTTTATGTGCTCTGCAAACTTTGCTAATGAAAGGAGAGTTTTATGGGATCATCTTCGACAAGTCTCAACTTCTATTCAAAAGTTGTAGATATTTTTGGGTGATTTCAACACAATTCATTTTAGAGATGAGAAGGTAGGCGGTCATCTTGCTCCTGAGAGAACTATGGAGAGCTTTAATGACTGTATCAGCAATTGTGGCTTGATGGGTATGGATACACAAGACTCTTTTCTTTCTTTGAGTAACAAATCAAAAGGAGAAAAAAGGATCATGAATAGGCTTGATAGAGCTCTTGTGAATGTTGATTAGGTGAAATTATGACCTAATGTTAAATTAAATTATTTTTCGACTGTGATTTCTGATCATTCTCCAATTAACTTTAATTTGGAGAGTTCAACTAGGGGGAAATTTTTTTCCAGATTTTTCAATGCTTGGATTGGGCAACCGAGGTTTAGAGAAGTTGTGGAAAGAGCGTATCGATGGTACTCCTTTATATATCCTTGCTAATACAATTTGCAATGTCAAAAAGGTAGTGAAACTGTGGAATACAAGTAGATTTGGTCATACTTCTAGCAGGAAAAAAAAGCTCAAGAGAAATTGAAGATTATTCAAAAAGATCTATTAAATTACTCATTTTCTAGAGAGGAAAGGATTGTTGTCAATGAGTTAAATAAAGAAATTTATTTGGAAGAATCGATCCCCAGACAGAAATCTAGGGTTCAATGGTTCAAAGAGGGTGATTAGAATACGAGATTTTTCTATGCATCTAAAACCTCTAACATTGCCCGCAATGGTATTTCAGAAATCTTAGATGAGTCAATTTTGACTATGAGAGGAGATAACAATACTGGCAATTTTGTAGTAAATTATTTCCAAAAGATTTTTTCTTTTTCTTCGCCAATTGCCCATCATTCCCTTTAAATATAAGCTGTCAGTTTCCCAATCTTCTTTTTCATCTATTCCTATTTCCAGGGAGGAGATGAAAAAGTGATCTTTGAATCCCCTCATAATAAAACCTCGGGGTATGTTTGTTAACACTTCTAAAGTTTGAAGTTTAAAGTCTGAAGTTTAGGTTCTTTTTTTTTTAAATCTAGAATCTAAAATCTAGTTCTAGAAAAATTGTTTGTTTGTCATTTTTAAAAGCTTCTGGTAAAAAATAGAATTTTAAAACATAATAGTTATTTAGACAATATTACCCTTTTGTAATTCTAATAAATTGTTAATCGAAAAGCATAGCATGTTATGCATAATGAAACCATCCATACATTTAATTTCGATTTCTAATAAATGAAACACCCCATTCAAATTAAATTCATACTTGAGAAATTATATTCTAATAAGGTAATACTCAAACAATAAACTATCATGCATTTTCTAGTTGATTACAATTTGATTACGCAAAGTGATCATAGCAATTGTTGCTTGTAGTGAGAATATTTCATTATAACATGGTGGATCTTCTAGCGGTTCAAAGTTTACTAAATGATTGTTTGGTTCATCCAAGACCAAGATGACAACCCTAATATTTTCAATCGTTTGTCCTTGAAAAATCCAAATTAGCAAAATCTAAACCCCATGCAATAAAAAAACCTTAAAGATTTTTAAATTACAAGCATATGATCGAAATTACATATATGAAATATATGATATTAGAATAAAAAGATATGTCCATTAATGGATGAAAATTGTAGATCAAAGATAGAGAGATATTTTACTGTGTTAATTTCAAAGTGAAAAATAGAGTTTTCGAACACGAAATAAGATAAATGAGAAAGACCTTGACAGCACTATTGTAGAGGATAGAGAGGTAGAAGAGAAAGGAGAGGTAGAAAAGTGAAAAATAAGGATTTTAAAATCTGTATAAAAAATGGATAAATGATAGAAATCAGTGTTTGGGGAGGGTATTTTAGAAATAAAAAATAAATCCAGAATTCCTGAACCAAAACTTTTGAATTTTGATTCTTAATTATAAAATCTAAATCGAAGCAAACTACAATAGAGCTTTTGAAATCTGAATTTTAAAAGTGGACCACCTCCATTCAGATTTCGAAATTGTTTACCAAACACACACTCAATCCCTAATTGGTTTAGAGCTATTTTTTTTTTTATTCACTTTTAGGATATTGTTGAATTGGATATTTGCAAAGCAATCCTTAAATTTTTCAAATATGGCAAAATTTTTAGGGAGGTTAACTCAACTCTAATAGTTTTAATCCTTAAGGAGCTAGATAAATTCGGACTTATTACACGATTTAACTATGAAAGAAGTAAGTAATGAATATTATTCTTTCTTATGCATTTGCATGTAAATCTCTTGTTTTATTTTTTATTTTTTGATATCATATTTACCAATATTTTGTGGGTTTATATGTTTTTGGGTCTTATTAGCTTCTAAGAGCACAAGTAAGTTTTAGAAAACTTTAGACATTGTGAACTGATGGTATAGTGGGTTACTAAAGTGTTTCGTTTGAATTATGAATCATATCTCCTCTTTCAACGTTGCAACAATGCTTATTTTCCACATTTACTCAACATTGGGTATCCATCAACATATGTTTAGACTTGGAATCTCACCTGTTCAACACTATGACCAAACTACCATACTTACACCCTAATATGCACAAACACAACTAAAGAATTATGTATAGGAGAAGTAAACTTACTTCTCATGATGTATCTGGGAAGTACATAGTTTATTTATTGTATGAACAAAATAACCTTCTAAGTTTATTTATTGTATTGATTTACAAGTTTATTTGTTCTACCTACCAGTTGAATTATATACATTCCTTTATACATACCAATCTTGCTATGATTTATTGATTGTTCATTATCTATTATTTTTTTAAATGAATATTTAAGTTATCAAATGCAGAGATAAAAAGTAACAAAACCAAAACAAATAGAGTCAAAAATTGATTTCACAAGATGGACACCCTATCTTCATAAGATTTAGGTTGATATCTGCGTAGAATTGGTTAAAAAGAAAAAAAGTCCTTGTACTTCATTGAATATATTGGGATAATCATCTACAATTAAGTAATTCCAGACAACGACGGGGATCAGTTACACTAAGAAGCAACATAAGAATTATTGGGATAAAAGTAAAGTTATGTGGGCTAGATGGATTAAGCTAAAAGCATGTAGTGGTGTGGGTTACGATGCTGTTAACAATAAGGTATAAACGAGTAATGACTGGCGGAACTCTTGGTTGAAGTTAATTTTCGATTAGATTATTATATAGGAAAGTCACATTTACCTATTCAAACCTATTGAAAAAGTTTATTTATTTTGTAGAAAAATAAAATTAATACACAATGGTGTTATGAGGGACTGGAACATATTGAAAAGTTAGACATATTATTTGGATGACCTATACTACTGGAGAGTATGTCATAAGTTCTTCTAATCCTTTATGCGCATCCATCCGTTGGGTCATCTAGAGTTGAAGAACATGAGCTTTAAGATGATAATGATGATGATGGTAGTGATGATGATGATCTTGCATTTGTTCAAGAAACGCAACCATTAGGTCCCTAACCACCTGTTAATATTTCTCCTAATATTGATGTTGATGGTGATGGTATCCCTACGTTTCTGCATTATCACGTGGGAGATCTAGAGATTTTCAATCCCAATTCAAACGATAAAAAATGACGAATGCAACTATGTTAGGACAACAGATTGATCGTTTAATTGAAGCAGTTTTATCGATGACGAGCGTGAGTAGTGCACCACCTCCACAACCACCTACACAAAATGGTAGCATTAGGAAGTGTATTGATTTATTGGATGCAACAACAGAAATCATCCCTAATAGTGATCGTTATCAGTTTGTACTAAAATTATTTAGTATGAAGAAGGAGTACAGTCAAATTTGGTGTATGTTGCGAAGCGATGAACTCCGTATTAGGTGGTTTGATGGCGAGATGGAGAATGCTCAAGTTAATCGTTCTAAGTAGTATTTGTGTAGTTTTTGATATGTATGTTTATTGTCATCTTTTATTAATGGTTATGACTATATCCCACCCCTATGGTACTATGTTATTAACAATATCTGTTTATTTTTGTATGCTTTGTGTGGATTGGATAATATGCCCATTATGTAGTGTGTTAAACATGTCTATTGTGTTATCTATGTCATTTGAGTGTTATGGTTTGGATTTATATAATTTATAATTGTGTATTTATAAAAACTTATGGATTCTAATGATGATATTTTCATGTACGATGATATGTCCAATAGCGATGAAATTCATGAAGAGAATATCGTAAATGATGATCTATCGTTAGATATTTTGGTAACAGGTGTCATTGTTACAATACAACAATACGCTAACACCTTTATCTATAGGGAACCATATAGGAATTATGTTTATATTGGAGCAGATTATGTGCGTCACATCATTGATGGACAAAGTAACTCGTGCAATGATTTATTAAGGATGGAACGACATATTTTCCTAAATTTGTGTTATATATTAAAAGGGAGGGATCTGTTAAAAGATGAAAAGAAGATCTCGGTCCAAGAATAAGTTGCAATGTTTGTTTATACCGTAGGTCACAATAAAAGGCATAGGATACTGAGGGCCAATTTAGGTATTCATTAGATACCATTAACAAATATTTTCACATAGTTCTAAGAGGTTTAATTGAAATTTCGAAGTTTTTTATCGTTTCTCCTAATCTCAACGAAGTCTCGATGCATATACAAACCAATGAAAAATACTGGCCACATTTCAAAGTATTTTCTCAATGATTTTCCTTTATTTACCATTATTTCTAATAATATCAAATATCGTTATTTATATTTGAAATATGTAAATATAAGGACTGTGTTGGGGTGATTGATGGGATACACATTAGTACACATATCTCGTTCGTGCATCAAAATAGATTTCGACGACACAAAAGCATAACACAAAATATTATAACTATTTGTACTTTTGATATGACATTTACACATGTCGTAGCTGGATAGGAGGGATCAACTAATGATTCTTGTGTGTGCCTCGACACTATTACGAAGTCATCGTTACAATTTTCACATCCTCCTCCAAGTTAGTTATTTTAAAATTAAGATAAAATGCAATATTAAAATGAAATTTTCATATCTTCGTTCTTAATAAATTATTTTCTTTTTTCAAGGTAAATATTATTTGGTCGACTCTGGATATCCATTGATAGAAGGATAACTTGTACCTTATCGGGATGTAACATATCATTTACAAGATTTTAGAAGAGAATCGAGGTCAAGAATAGATAAAAAATTATTTAACTATATGCATTCTTTACTTAAGAATGTCATTGAGCGATGTTTTTGAGTTTTAAAGGCAAAATGGCCAATTTTGTAGCAAATGCCACGTTACTAATTCGAATCACAACGAAATATTATATTGGTGTGTATGGCACTCCATAACTTTATAAGGAAGCATGAAATTATAGATGAAGAATTCTTACGTTTTGAAAAAAACAAATTGTAGAAAATGAAGGGGGTGCACCTGAACATAATAATAATGGTGAGCCTGTAGATTGTCAATCTCGTGTTACCATAGAGAGATAAGGATAGGAATAACTAATGCATTATATGTTATTTATAATAGAGTTTAAGAATTTCTTAATGAAAATTATATTTTTCTTTTTGTATGACATTGTAATACTTTTTATTTGATAAAATGTGATTTGTGTATAAGATGTAATGTGGATGTTGGAATGTGTATGGGATGTTATGTGAATGTTGGATTATGTGGGATATTATGTAGATATTGGATTGTGTATTATGCAGGTATTTTCTTTTTTAGAAATATTTCATATGTCCATTTTTAATAGGAGATGTTAAAATTTTGATAAAATTATAAAATTTACAAATTTTGTTAGTAAAAATAATTAATTTTATTATTTTTTAATATAAATTTATTATATATATAATGTAATTATATATTTATTAATGCATTCTGATCATTTTTTTATTACAGTGTTAATAGTAACATTTCTCTTTCATCAATGATGAAGTATGATGGTTTAAAACATGTTGATAAACGTATTATGTATTTTTTTAATGTTAATGTGTATGAGATATTGCATGGATGATAGATTATGTATTATGCAGGTATTTTTTTATCAGGAAAATTTCATATATCCATTTTTAAGAGGAGGTGCTGTCGAAATTTCAATAAAATTATAAACCTTATAAATTTATTTAAATTAAAAATAATTATTTTTATAATCATTTTATATAAATTATTTTATATATTATATATATATATATATATATATAGTGTAATATTATTTATTAAGATATTCTGATAAGTTTTTTATGCATTTTTGGTGCATTATCAATATTAAGAGTATTTTAGTCATTTTACCATAATCCAACAATAAAAAGCTATCAAACGAACAAGCATTTCTAGCTTCTGTGCTTCTGTAACGAACAAACTTCTATTGGAAGTGACTTTTTAGGTTCTGGGCTTCTGCTTCTTCCAAAAGCCAACTTTTGGAGCTGAAGCTGGAACTAACTTCTGTAAAGAACAGACCCTAACTCTCTAAATATCTAATAAACTAATCTTCTAAATGTCATTTCTAATTTCTAACCCAACTTTCCATACTTCATAACTTTCCATTAGTAATGAGATGCATACACCAAATAAGATTCAATGTCTCTCATGTTTCCTATTATGTTGCATCATTCTAGCACCCACCTACAATTGCACGGTTCTTTGAAAAAGGAATGTGAAATTGGTTTCATTGAACAACTGCCATTGATTTCATAAAGTGATATATTCATGGATGGCTGAAAATTCAATGGAGCTTTGTGGCATCACCACCTTTTTGTGAATTCCATCACTATTGTATCCCATTTGTTTCTAAGTCGGAACTGATGGCTCACTACATCAAGTCTTTCATGATTCTCCTAGAAGTATACAAAGTAGAATCATGTGGCTTATATAGAATAACTGTCGTTGAAGAAATTTTAGATAAAAAATGAAAGCAAAGACGTGAAACATGAGTGAATGGACAAAAGAGGTTTGTAGAGATATAGAGGCAGTTGTAATTTTTATTGAAGAAAATAAAAACAATAGTGACAGGAAAAACAATTCAGGTCCAGAAATTGTGGTAGTACCACCGTCAAAAAACAAAGTATCACTATCTAACTCTTAGTAGATACTTCCTAGAAATCAAACTTTATTTTAACTTCTTAGATGATTCAATAACTCTTGGTGGGTTTATGTTTAAAAATTAAGAGAGGCAAACATAGAAGAAACCATACTTAAATGACTTTCCTAGTTTAGTAATCTTAATTTAGAATACTAACTCTCTAACTATCCAATAATAATATTCTAAATATTTTTCTAATCTATAAACTACCTTCCATACATCATAAATTTCCATTGTTGATAAGAGATACACCAAACATGATTCTGTTTGCGTAGACCTCATGTACCATATTATATTACACATTATCTTCATCATAGGATCGATTTTCGTCATAATTTTCTGCATCAAAATTGTGTGTGTGTGTGTGTGTGTGTGTGTGTGTGTGTGTGGTGTGTGTTTCTAAATATAACTCCCTCCAAACTTCGTATTTTGCTATAAACTTTGTGTTCTTTGGCTAAACACCTATTTTCCTTCAACTCACTTTCATTTAGTCATTATGAAAATCCAAGGTAAGGTAATCAATCCTTGTAAACTAGCTTCTTTTGGTGTATAGATGGTTAAGAGCGAAAGGATTCAGCAAATGAATTTCTATATTTCTTCAAGATAGTGATGGGATAATAATTTTCTTTGCTCCAATATTCATTGGCAACTTTCCCTACGGGGTAAATAATCAACATGGAAAGCATGGCATGCCCTTTATTTATTTTTACATTGCATGTAAATCCTTCAAGTATTGTTATTAAGATGTAGCTTATACTAGCTTTGATATTCAATAACAATTGGCATCAATGTAGGAGGCAGGAGGTCATATTAGCATGAAAAGCATATTGATTAGGACCTCTTGCCAAGAGCACTTAATTTAAATTCAATGGAAATCAATGTTCTGTTGTGAATTTGGAGATTCTTATTTATACGATAATTAAGAAAATAGCAAAGAAAATTAAGAAGCAAATCAAAGAACACCAAGATTTACGTAATTCGGCAATGATGCCTACATCCACAAACAGATCCAATCTTCTTCACTAAAAAATCAAAGAAGAAAAATACAAGAAATAACCACTCAAGATTTTAACTCAAAACCCAAGCCTTTAAACCCTTGTACACCTCTCTCGCTTTCTCTCTCAAACCCTAGAAGAATTAACTTAGCGTAGAATACAACTCAATACTCAAATAAATAAAGGGGAATACTAAAGATCTACTAGGATTCTAATTAGAAATGGAGTGGAGTTTTAAACCCAATAGGATAATGGTTAGTTACCACTATCCTAATATAACTAGAAAACCACTTCCACAAGAAACCTAATCCTTATAAAACTCCCAAAAATAGAATACAAAATAAGACTAAACAATCTCCACCTTGACTTGAATTCTATCACATCGAAGATGTGAGATAATAACCTATCAAATGTGCATGTCACGCTATCTTGGCCTAAATACCAAAATCACCTTGGAGATAAACCACACATCTCTACCACAATGAACTTTGCATCACCTATATCTAGGATGTAACTCCACCTCAAATCTGAATCAACCCGAATCAGTCATCTATTTGCTATCACCGCACCAACCATTGGCCTTTTAAACCACCAACTACACACACTATTGAATCATCATTGATCCACCCTGACTGGATCACCCAACCAATACACATGTGTAGTTGCCCCAAGCTGACTACCTAGTCAACTCTAGAGAGGGACTTGGAGTTTGTCTCTCAAACCATAGGAACTTCTTCACATTCATCTATAATTTGAAAACTCAAATCCATCTCTACCCTATCTGCGAAAGAGACTCTTCATAGACATCTACTACTCTACATACCTCATTTCCAACCACCCGTTGTGGTCTTGAAAATACCATGTATTACTGTATTTCCCACTAGACAATACAGCTCACCATATTTTTTTTCCTCTTATTAGGACCATACAACCATGTGTAATTTTCATAACTTTACCTCCAACTGAATACCCACAATCCATGGAGTCCAACCTACCACGTGATATAACTCTTCCACATCTTTGAGACAAAAGCCACACCATCCAAAGTACATATCACTTTATCAAACATTTTTACCTTTACCGTACCAACTTCTGTGACATATCAAATTGATACATCACCCAAGAAAACCACACTTGTTTTCTTTTCTTGAAACTTATGAAAATTTTCTTTTCTAGAGCATATGTGAACAGAACAACTTGAATTTAATACCCACTCATTATCAAAGAAAGTTTACTTGCCTTTTGAGACTGTGATAACATCTTTGTAGTAATCTTTATGTCGATCTTCACTTCCCACTGCAATATTCGTCCTACCAGAACTATTCCTATCTTCTTTCTATTTATTTTCTGCACGAGCTAGATAATCATTCTTGATGTGATTATATTCTTTGCAATAGTAACATTATATGATACCCTTTTCCTTCAATTTGGATCTATTCCTATTATTTTCAAATCTTCTATCTGAAGTCCTTCGTTGCTGATTCCCTCCACAAACAATCAACCCCTGACTATTACTTTCAAGATTAGGCCTCCTTCTAACATCATTAAATAGGAATGTTGTTTTGACTTCTTCCAACTTCACCATATCTTTCTTGTACAGAAGCATTGTTACCAACTTGTTGTAAGAATCTGAAAGTGATATAAAAAGCATAAGAACCTTGTCTTTATTATCTAAACTAACATCAACTTTGTGGAGTTGATCCAAGATTTGATTGAACACATTCATGTGCTCCAAGAGATTCACAACCTTTGCCATCTTCAAGGCATATAATTGTCTTGTCAATAATAACTTGTTACTCAAGCTCTTACCCATGTAAAGGTTTTCCAACTTCTCCCAAAGTTTTGGTGTGGATTCTTCTTCCATAACGTTAAATAAAACATTATCAGCAAAACAAAGACGAAACTTACTAACCGTTCTCGCCTCGATGTCTTCCCAATCTGCATCTATCTTCTTCTCTCGTTTACTGGACTTCCTTTTTAATGCCCTAGCCAGGTCTTGTTGAACCAAGACATCCTTCATCCTTCTTTTTCACAAATTAAAACTACCACTTTCATAAACTATTTCTACCTCAAACTTCATATTCAAACTTTTCACTGCCATCATATTAAATTCTAGTTTTGTGGTGCATTTCTCCACAAAAAGTCAAAAGAAAAAAATCTCCAAAATATATAGTCGATCTCTCCATACAAACCTAATTGCTCTAATACCAATTTTTTTGAATTTGGAGATTCCTATTTAATACGATTATGAAGAAATAGCAAAAAAAAAAATTAAGAAGCAAACCAAATAACACCAAGATTTACGTGGTTCGACAACGATGCCTACGTCCATAGACAAAGACAAACCCAATCTTCTTCATTGAGAAATTAATGGAGAACAATAAAAAAAAATGACCACTTAAGATTTTAATCCAAAACCCACGCCCTTAAACCCTTGGACACCTAAAAGTGCCTTGACATTTTTTTACTGATAAAATAAAAAGTATTTAGTGATTATTGGGGGATTTTTTGAGAATGGAGAGTCACCACCAAGTTTAGGTCTAGGAACCAAAATAACTTCAAATATATCAAGAGTGGTCCACAGGTAAGGGGTCGAGTTATGGGATTTGGGAGGTGTTAGGCACCGAACTTGCCCGATCAAGATGATCGATCTCTACTACGATCCAAAACTATCATATGGTTAAGAGAAAAAAAATGGGGTAAAAATAAAGTCTTATGGTCAAATTAAAATAATAACTAACATAAACATCAAGGTCTAAAATCAAATGGGGTGGGCCCGATCATCTTCATCTTATGCCGAATTGACCAATCAAATCCTATGGCATAGATTCTTCAAAAATTATAATTTACACCGCGTAAATTTCTCTAAATTTGTATGTCAAGAGATATTAGGAAAAGCCTTAATTTCTAATCAAGATTGCAAGGACTTACGTGGCATAATACTAAGATCAAAGTGCATTCTACACTCACCAAAATTTAGTGAATCGACTCACCAATGTCATAAAGTGAAAAAAAATTTGTTGATTCACTAACTCACGAAAAATCTAAATTTTTTTATCGATCACCAACCCATAAAAAATCTGAATTTTAAAGTGATCACCAGTTCATAATTTCAATCAATTGATTTTCCATATTTGCAAAAACAAAAAATTAAATTTCAATAGGTTTCTTAACCCAAAATTCTAATGGACCTACTTGATTCCCAAACAAAGCATTTTTTCTTATGTATGCCACGTAACTCCCAAGCATTCAATTCGATTATTTGCAAATCGTTTAATGAAGTATGATCATATTTAAAGAATTCAATCAAATATTGGATTCAAGAAATCCATGAAATCATGATCGCGTACGCCCGAAAATCTGCACAAGAAAATATATCGATCAATATCAAAGAGGATTGAAGGTTGATTTACAATCTCACCTTATTTTGAATAAGAATAACTAAATCATTGTTGATAGATTCTTAGAAGAATCAATGAAAATGATCGTTACTGTGATGCCTTTAGAATTATTGGAGTCAAGTTTCAATCTTCCAATTGCAACTAAAAATGCGAGGAAAAATTGATTTGAAATGAGAGAGAGAGAGAGCTTTGGATAGAACTAACCTTCAAAAGGACTTAATGGTAAGAGAGAAGAGAGAGGGATAGGATTGAGGTCGTGACTGTTACACGTTATTGGGGAAGTCTGTAAAGAAGATGTTTGTGGCTGTTATGTATTAGAGGCTTTTAAGTTGAATTTAAGTTAATGGGTCCCCAAATCGTGTAACACGTACAAAGAAAAAAATTTCCAATTTCACTTTTTGAAGATCACATTATATTTTTAGTTTATTTTACTTATTTGTTTGCTAAGTTCTTAAAGCATTTGTGGGGTCCATGAGGATTGCTTTCTCAAAGGACTTTCTTTCCAAATTTCATTTTTCCTTTTGATCGAACTAACTCTAACATGTGGATATTAGGAACATTGGGTAATGATCCCACGAATCTTGCCTTTTTGGTAAGACCCCTTTGATTGGTAAAAACCGTCCATGACTATAGAGTTAAGTTCAATCGAGAATTCAGTTTAATGATTGGTCAATGGTTCTCAAGATTGATAGAAAATAAATTCCACTTGATTAGAATTCACGATGATTTTAAGGTTAACCAAAATTTTCAATTGGTTATGATTGGTTTAAAGATTTTGCAACAGATCATGAATTGGGTTGATCAAATTGAATTATATTTATTGATATTATATTTCAATTTGCAATAAGTTTGATTGGTTTAAATTTAATTTCACGATTGGATGATTTTAAATTTCTTTGATTTGCGGATAATAAATCCTAGCAATTACTATTGGCACCCCACCTCCATTTAATTCAATTTTTTCACTTCATTTCTCAAAATTAAAGTGCAGTAAGTATAAATAAATAAAAAACTTAAATCTTGAGTGGCAAGGATCCAATACCCACTTTCAGATTTTAATTTTTTAAGGTTTGAATTTAAATTTTTAATTTTTCTGAGTTAGGATTAAAATTTTAATTTTGACTTTGAATTACAATTTTTATTTTTTTTATTTTTTATTGTGATTAAATTTTATCATTTCATTCGATCAAGGGTTGTCATTCTAAGTGATAAAATTTGTCATTTATTTGGCGATAGGTGTCATTCCACGTAGTGAAAATCGTCATTTTATATTAAAAATTCCATTATCCTGAGCATTAGAGGTCTTTAAACTTGCACAAATATTATCGAAAGATTTTGATTTTCCTATTGATAGTTTTTAAGTATAGCTCGAATATTAAGGGTATTTTGATCAATTTATCAATTTGTGTGAATTTCAATTTGAGATTTCTTTCAATTTCAATGTGATTATTTCTAAGTCTTGAGATCTCATTTTCTTAGTATTACGAGGTCTCTAAGTTATCGATATGCCTGGTGGTCCTAAAAGTACATATTAAATCAAGTGTAAAGGTGATAGCGATCCTAAGTCAAACATGCCAAGAAAAGAAGATGATGGAATCACAAAGATTGGAGAAAATTGGAAAAGCATCTCTCACAAACTTTCAACTTCTTTGCATATTCTGCCCTCATCATTAGGAATCCACAGCAACTGAATGACGAATTGTCTAATCAGACGAATGCAAAATGGGGTCTCTACCAATACTTCTTTTTGATAAAGGGTGTAAACAAACTAGATGACAAATCCACTTTGATAGATAGTACGACATTCGAATGTCAAATTAATGACAGTTCATTTTATAGTCTTATTCGACAATACATCAGGGCATACAGATTTTTGAGGATAAAACTCTCCCCTGACTAAATAGTGATAGGTCCTTGAGGGTGAGTTCTCACTGACAATGAAGGTGTCAGATCCTTGAATTTTGAAAATTCTCCTTGACTAATGAAAATGCAATGAATGTGCACATGTGTGTGCTAATGTGATGCTTCTGAAGCCTTTAATTAGATCTTTGAGAATAAATTCTCTTTGATTTAAAAAGTGTCAGGTGCAAGATATCTTTTCTATCTGACTAAAATGATGAAAAACGATGTGCACATACGTAATGAAACCAATTATATGATATTGAATTTAGATTTGTTGAAGTCCCAATATTGTTGTTCTATGAAATAGTTGGAGTCATGGTATTATCAGACTTAGATTAATTGAAATCTTATATTGGAGTTGTAATTTTATTAAATTTTGGTTAATGGGAACCTCAATGTTATTGGGTTCAAGATTGGAGTCTAAGTACTATCAGACTCAAATTAGTTCAAGCCTTGGTATTTTCGAACTCAAAGAAATTAGATTCTCAGTATCGTCGAACTTGAGGTGATACAATCACAATATTTTGGAGTCAGATTGAAGCCTCAGTATTTTTTAGCTTAAGAAATAGTGAGAGCCTCGGTATTTTCGAGCTCAAGGTGATGGAGTCTCAGTATTGTTGGACTCAAGATTGAATCTTCGATATTTTTGGGCTTGCGAAATGGTTAGAGTACCATTATTTTCGGGCTCAAGGTGGTAGAGTCACGGTATTTTCGAACTCGAAATTTGAAGCCTCGGTATTTTCAGGCTTGAGAGATGGTTAGAGCTCAGAATTTTTAGGCTTGAGGTGGTAAAGTCATGGTATTTTCAGACTTAGGATTGAAGTCTCAGTATTTTCGTGCTTGCAAAATGGTTGGGGCCTCGATATTTTTGGGCTTGAGGTGATGGAGTCGCAGTATTGTCAGACTCAAAATTGATAGTTTGAGCCTCTATTATCGATTTATTATGCATCTAGACTCATGACTAGCATTGGATTCCACCAGTCTTTTAGATTTTTGGGGAAATAATTTTTTTTTATCATGTGTTTAAGAATGATTTTTTTTTAATCATGGTGATTTTCAAACATGCATTAGTTGAGGGTTGAATTCTAACCAGAGCTTGACTATGAAATTGATGAAGTGCATTGCACTTAAAAAAGTGATCGAGAGACTATAAACTCTGGCAAACGGCAAACAAAAGAATCAATATTCCTTTAAATTTTTGAGATTCTAAAGATCATATATTAAGAGGGATTTCAATGCCACAACAACTTTTAATAACTGCATCCATTGGTATGCTCTTGATACAATATAAAAAAAAGTTAAAATTAGATTTGGCCCGGCCCACAACTGATCCAAATGTAGGTGGGCCAATTATAAGTGGATTGGACTTAGACTAAGGTTTTATTTCTTAAACCCAGCCCAAGATTTAGAAGAGTGGGGTTCGGACCAAAAAATTTAACCTTAAAAAGCCCAACCCATTTAAAACACCATCCATTGACCACCCTAGCTGTTTGCATTTGGCTTTACGAGCGTTGAGGTCTTTCACGTGTGATTTTGAAGATTGCTAGGTGGAATTAGAGGTCACTTAGGGTTTTCACGGAAGGAAGGGGTTGATATTCAATGTGGTAGAATCAGGGTTTGGTGGGTCCACGAAAAAAGAAGTGTACGGTCGATGAAAGGTGCGATGGTTGGATGAAGGACACATGCCATTTATTGATGAAGTGGAGGCCTAAGACTCGGTCTGCCACGTGGTGCTGCATACCAACTCCTAGTGAAAATCCACCGCACGTCGAAATGAGTCACCTATATTTATAATTAACCAATAAATTTGATAAAAGTAATGATAAAATGACTCCGTCACATGACATACTCAATCAAGTGTGAAAACCGTAGATCTGTACTCCTCTAGATACACAAATGCACATCCCCATTAAAAGGGCAGTTGTGTATCTTAAAAAGTACAAATCTACAATTCAAGCACTTGAATCACGTCAGAGAGTCAATTGAGTATGTCAAGGAAGTCATTTTGTAACGATTCATTTGATAAGAGAGATTCTCTTGCCACAACTTTTTTAATAACAGCACCCCAATTCATATGTATATCACCAAGTAATATTATCACACATCTTGGGGTGCTGTTAGTAAAAGTTAGAGTGATAATAGAGTTTTTGATATGGATTAAAAATAAAACAAAAAATAAGTATTTCTTAGTTGAAGTTGCAATCTTTAAGCACAATCTTTATATTTTATTTTGAGTTATAATTAAGAGGAATTATTTTTAAGTGACGTAAAAGTCGTACTAAAGTGATCTGCAACTAATCGTTCTCTTTTCAAAACCATTAACAGACTTTGAATGTATATTTGGCTCAGTCATCCATTCCATTCTGACTTGTTCAAAAGTCAAATCAGACTCAATGTTTTAAAACTATTGTTGGAACCCCGAAGACCAGCCATATCCTGTATCAGATTATATTAGAATAACTAGACGTAACCTTGCACCCAAACCCCCCCAACTACCATTTTTTTTTATTCTAGAATCATTTTCCACCAACTACCAAAGAAATATTAAAGGTGGGTTAGTTAGTCTTCTACAAGTTTCATTCATATTTAATCTTATAGGTTTTGGATAAAAGATGCAGTTTTGGTATAATCGGTTTCCACAGTCAATAATATTCAACGTTAAATGTTTGGAACTAATAATATCTGGGCATTTAAACAAATATTATTTGACAAATATTTTGATGGTTCATTAACTTAAAAAATAGGGAAAATTACTTAAAGGACTCTCATGGAGGGATTTTTTCTTAAATAGTCCTTAAGTTTTCACAGTTAGCTGAACAAGCATTTAATAAATTTTTCTTTCTAAATGATAACTGAACCTCATCTCAATTTTATAAGGTATTTGGAATACCCAAATTATCTTTTTCTCATCTTCTTCATGTAATTATGTTTTCAAATGACAATTGCAATCATTTCTATGATCTTTGATCATGAATGATGAATGGAGAATGATATTTTCTTAATTTTCAACATTTAGATGTATTTTTTTTATTTTGATGATTTACTAAAGGAAAATTAAAGAACAAAGATGAGATAACTCGATCAAGTTCAAGACTAACAAAGTATTGAAATTGGAAAAATGAAAAATCCAATTTGCATTACAGCATCGAGTTCATCACTTTTTATTTAATTACCATCGAGTTCAACAATAATTAAATAAAAAGTGGTGAACTCGACACTTACTAAAAAACTGGTGAACGCAACACTAAATTAAAAACTAGTGAACTCGACGTTGTAATCCAAATCAGATTTTTCATTTTTTTTTCCAATTTCGATATTTAGTTAATCTCCTCGAAATACTTAAAAATGTATCAATTATGATTTCAAATCAAAAGTTATAATGCAATCATAAAAAAAATTTTGAATCTCAACTTTGTTCTTCAATTTTCTTTTAATAAATCATTGGAAAAAATATACATCTTGATGTTCAAAATTAAAAGAATATCATTCGCCATTTGTCATTAATAATCAAAGATCGTTAGAAATAATCACAATCGTCATTGAAAACCCTAATTATGTGAAGAAGATGATAAACTTGTAATTTTGATATTTCAAATACCTTACCCAGCAGGTGAGATGGGGTCCAGGGATCATTCAGAAAGAAAAAGTTTACTAAATATCTTATTTAGTTGACCCTAAAAACTTAAGGATTATTTAGAAAGAAATTATTCAATGAGAGTCCTTTAAATAATTTTCCCTAACAAATAAGAGTGATTTAGACATTCTCCAACCCCATTATCTTTCAAATTGATGACATGCCTCGCTTAACTTTTATCTTCTCTTATACTTTAATGTAAAATGACCTCATCTTCAACTCTAGTAAATATATTACAAAAAAATAAAAATAAAAATCCTTTGATAACTTTCCCATAAATAGTCAAGTTCTAGACCTCTATAACATATTTCTTTTGATCTATTCAACTTTATTTTTAATCTAACATTTTTTTACATTATTGTAAAGTTAAAAATGAGGATAAAAATTTTGCCCCGACAAATAGAGGATGACTGATTTTAAGGGGAAACAAAACAAAAGCAATGGTTAGAAGTTGAAGATGAAGACATTTTGGTCATTTTCTATTAATCTATAAAGAAAACGAGCCCAAGAAAAGCATGTGATCACTTTGAAAATATAGAGGCATGGCAATTATTTTTTTTTTAAATGTGGAGTGTACCTAAATCACCCTAAAAATAATATAATAATATTTAATATTTTTTTACTTTGGTCAAAGACTCGTAACAAACTTTTTTAAAAAGAATAAATTTTAAATCACTCAGAGTTGGAAGGATTTGCTGAACCATTTACAAATACCAATAAACTTGACTGAACCAAGTCAACTCAACCTAATTATATTTAGAGGTATGCCGAGTCAACTAAAAAAACACAATGTCAACTTGGAAACTAGGCCAAGTCATCTCAAAAATGCACTGAGTTATTCGGTTATAAATTATTATTTTTTGAGTAATGAGTTTTTTTCTCTTCCACATGACATAACCCAAAATACTCTCTTGACGTGGCATGTGTTATAATCATAAATATTTTTGCCTAGGGATACACAACTGCACAGTGTGTATCCCAAGTAAAAAATATATGGTTCTAGCACATGCCACATCAAGAGAGTATTTTGAGTATATCTCGTAGGGAAGTCAGATTATCAGGATTCTTATTTTTTTTTTGTGGAGGATAAAAATAAATATTTTTTATTAGTTTAAAAATATTTATAAATTCAACAACTTTTATTTGACTCATTAAAATCGACTCACAAGCTCTTGACATGACTCCACTCTATGGATAACTCGATAAGCTCAGAGTAATTTAAAGCCAACTGACTCAATCAAGTTTTAAAAATATTTAAAATACTCATCAAATTCGTTTGTGTTCTACTTGCCATTCATCTCTATTTCAGGCCCATTAACCTTGACCTATATACACAAAAAAGTAGAGTGATTGGTGATTTCTAACCATTGTATCTAACCGTAGCTGTTCAACTAATTAAACACAATCTTTATATTTTTTTTTTTTGAGTTGAACTTAAGAGGATTTTTTTAAGTGATGTAAAAGTCGTACTAAAGTGATCTGCAACTAATCGTTCTCTTTTAAAAACCATTAACAGACTTTGAATAAATATTTGGCTGAGTCAACCATTCCATTCTGACTTGTTCAAGTCAAATCAGACTCAATGTTTTAAAACTATTGTTGGAACCCCGAAGACCAGCAATATCCTGTATCAGATTAGATTAGAATAACTAGACGTAACCTTGCATCCAAACCCCCAACTACCAATTTTTTTTTTATTCTGAGTCATTTTCCATGAACTCCCACCCCAACTACCTAAGAAAAAATATAAAAGTTGATTATTTAGTTTGCTACAAGTTTCATTCATATTGGCCTTTAATTCCCACCCATAATTCTAGGTTTTGGTATAGTTGGTTTCGACAATTAATAATATATTCGATGTTAAATGTTTGGAACTAATAATATCTGTGCATTTAAACAAATATTTTGATTGTTCAACTTAAAAAATAAGAGTGATTTTTAGACACCCTCCAACCCCATTATGTTTTCAAATCGGTGACATGCCTTGTTGACTTAGATCTTCTCCTGTAGTTTAATGTAAAATGGCCTAAATGCCATCATCAACTTCAACTTTAGTAAATAAATATAAATAAATAATAAAAATCCTTGATTGCTCTCCCATACATAGTCAAGTTCTCAAACTCCATGACATATTTCTTTTGATCTGTTCAACTTTTTCTTCAATCTATCATTTTATAACAATATTGTAAGGTAAAAACGAGGGTAAAACATTTATCCCGCAAATAGAAGATGACTGATTTTTAGAGAGAAAAAAAAAAACCAATGGTTAGAAGTTGAAACGAGTGTATTCTATCAAAGAAAACAAGCTCAAGAAAAGTCCGTTATCACTTTGACAATATATGGGTATTCTCAAGTGTTTTAAAAAAATGTGGAGTGTACCTAAATCAACATAAAAATATTTTATATTTTTTAAACTTTCGTTAAAGACTCATTGCGACATTTTTAAAAAGAATAAATTTAGGGAGAATGACTCTGAAGGGCTCTTTATTGAAAGTATGTACCGAATAGTCCTCTAGTAAATAATACAAGCAATTTAAGTCCCACTTAATAAAATATTAGTCTATTAAAAATATTTTGAAGATATTTTTAAAAAAAATACATGAAATATCCTTTAAACAACTTTACAAAATATTTGATCTAAAAGTATAGAGAGTCAAATAATAAATTTGACAACATTATATTATTATTAATATTTTTGAGAAAAATAAAAAATAAATATTTTATTTTGACTCATTTGAGTTGACTTGCTAATTTTTAAATTGAATTAATTCGATGAACATACAAGTCGAGTTTTAAAATTATGATTTAATTATTTATATATTTTAATAAATCTAATATACATAGATCAAATCAGTTTGATAATGATCATACGCATCTCCATCATCGTCATTGGTGCAGTCATCATCATTCTATGTGATTCAAAGATTAAAAGTTTTAGTAAAAGAAATAATTTTTTTTAAGAAATGGCCATAGTTAATGGGCATGTCATTAGTTATAAAATATAGGAGTAACTCAAATATTCTCAAATAAACATGTTTCGTTAAACTTAAAAAATTATTGAAAGGTTAATTATGGTATTGTTACTTCAAAAATCTTTTTTAGACTAATATTTGTTAAATTGGGTAAGCAGTCAATATTTTTTTAGAAGGCACTTTTGATATATATTTTCAAAAAATGGGTCTTTGCAATCATTGTCCCTAAATTTTAAGTCACTCAGAGTTAGAAGGATTTGCAAAACCATTTTTGATTTCCAGTTTCCTACAAGAAACTTGACTGAATCGAGTCAACTCAACCTAATTATATTTTGTTAGAAAAATGTGGGATCTATCCCAATATTTGAATGGAAGTGGAAGTGGAAGTAAAAGTGGTTAATTTTAAAGTTGTGGTCTAAATGTTTTAGTCTCATCAACTGTTAGTACATTGCAGGGGTAAATCAATGATTGAGTCCAATCGGTATTTCTAACTTATTTAGTGTTTTGTTATTTTATTTAAATTTCTTTCTATTTATCTTTGATAATCTGACTACACATAATTAACATAATTAAAGGTATGCCAAAACTTGATTGAAACAAGTCTCTGAGTCAACTGCAAAAATCACCATGTCAACTTGGAAACTCGGCCAAGTCATCTCAAAAATGCACCAAGCAAGATAATTAAAAGTTCAATCGAGTTATTTGATTATAAATTATTATTATTATTATTATTTTGTGGAAGATAAAAATAAATATTTTTATTAATTTTAAAATAATAAAAATATTTACAAATTCAAAAAAATTTATTTGACTCATCCAAATCGACTCACAAGTTCTTGACATGACTTGACTCTATGGATAGAGGATTCCAATTTTAAAACAATGGTATCATCATAGTTCTAAACCAATTTGATCAAGTTGAAGAAAATTTTGTAAGAGGTTATGATGCATCATATTATGATCAATGAGATATATTGTATCATTATCAATGCATCTCATCACAAAAGTAAGGTAGTGATGAAAGACAATATATGTAGCATATCAATTAAGATATTCTATATTATGAACATTAATAAAGTAGAATATTTATATATTATGCTAGTTTTCATATCTTGATTGATATAATCTCTATAAATATTCTGTTAGGGTTCATATAATATTCATCCAAGAAATTCTCAATAAAATTCAGATTTGTTCAATTTTTTCTCTGAATCACTTAACTCAGCCAACTTTTAATATGATTCAGCAAATTTCCAACTTAAATCAGTATGTTTGACTCCTTTTGACTTTGTCGACAAAATCACTTTGAAATTTACTCAAGTTGAACAAACTCGGTCAAGTTCAGAGTAATTTAAAGGTGACTCAATCAAGTTTTAAAAATATTTAAAATACACTAAATTAGGCATCTATCAAATTCCTTTATGTTCTACTTCCATGCATCTCTATTTCAGCCCATTGACCCATAGTCACAAAGTCGGAGTATGGATTTAAATCGGCAAGGGAAAACTTCGGAAAAAAACATTAAAAATGGAAAAGAAAAATAGGAAAAAAACGGGGAAAAAATTATAAAAATAAAGATAAAAAAATATATTAAAAATTATGAAAAGATATAAATCTAATGAAAATTCATAAAATCAAGTTATTATCATCGAATCCCATATTTCTACATTTATAAATTACCAAATTCTATTATGCATCAAATTTCACATTTAGAAAAAGAGAGAAAATGTTTAAAATTTTATCCCTATGAAAAAAAATGATAAAAAGGCATGATTTTTTATCGTTTTAATCGTTAGGGATGCAAGTTGCATTTTAAACTTGAATTTTTCAAAAAATCGCCAATTTTTGTTACTGTGCATTTACCTATATACACAAAAAACTAGAGTGATTAGTGATTTGTGACCATTGTATCTAAATATCACCAATTAAGGAGAATGTTAGTACATAATCTCACGCAATTTTCATTGTAGGTAGGCAAGGTATAGCTACCCAATTGCCATATATGACGTGCAAAGAACGATGAAACAGGTAGCCACCCAATTTGCCCAAGAGTCTAGGTCCACATCAGAAGGTTTGGCATTTTAAATGAGAAATATAGGTTTCCTAGGAATCAGTTTTCAACATAGTAACTCAACTCCACTCGAATGTCCAACGAGTTGAGTCTAGTAAAAACTCTTTAATTTTATTTATTTATTTATTTTTATTATTATTATTTTTTCTTTTGTGGCTTCATCTTCGAGAAAAAAAAAATTAATAATTTACCAATATGTTAGAAGGATATTTTGAAACTGTATAAAATTCATTTTAATCTCATGTTAGAAGGATTCTTTCAACAAAAAGAATGATACTTTTAGTAGTATAAATATGAAAATTACTATTTTAATAAAATAAAATATTTTCAAAAATGATAAATTACCATTTTTTAAAATAAGATGTATAGTTTACCGATTTGGTAAATGATCAATATGTCGTCCATTATTTAATAAATTTGCTCAAAAAAAAAAGGTGAATGTGAGTTCAATGTGATTTGAAGGATCAAAATCTGACCAACTTAGTTAAGTTGATTCCTTCAATAAATAAATAAATATATATATATGTATGGGTCCCGTTCCCCACCCTATGCTTTACCCTACACTTTAACAAACGTGTTTTGTCTTACATTGGTTAGAAGTTTTGGAATAGGCTGATTTTTTGTGAGGATGATCTCTGTGGTGAGGAGATCATCCTCACTAAAAATCAACCCATTCCAAAACTTCTAACCCCATAAAAAATGATTTACAAAAAATGAACGGTCCACGATTTTTCAACTTGTAAACATAGGGTTAAAATTTTCGAAATAGGCTGATTTTTGGTGATGACGATCTTTTAATCATAGAGATCATCCTCACCAAAAATCAGCCCATTCCAAAACTTCTAACCCATGTAGGACAAAACATGTTTGTTAAAGTGTGAGGTAAAGTTTAGGGTGTTGAACATTTCTATATATATATATGGGAAATGTTCAGCACCCTAAGTTTTACCACACACTTTAACAAACGCGTTTTGTCCTACATGGGTTAGAAGTTTCGGAATGAGCTGATTTTTGGTGAGGATGATCTCTATGATTAGAAGATCATCCTCCCCAAAAATCAGCCCATTCCGAAATGTTTAGCCCCATGTTTACACGTTGAAAAATCGTGGACCGTCCAATTTTTGAAACCATTTTTGATAGGGTTAGAAGTTTTGGAATGAGCTTATTTTTGGTGAGGATGATCTCCTCACCATAGAGATCATCCTCACCAAAAATCAGCCTATTCCAAAACTTCTAACCCATGTAAGACAAAACACGTTTGTTAAAGTGTGTGGTAAAGCTTAGGGTGCTGAACGGGACCCTATATATATATATATGGGGGCGGTTCAAGGGCCATATGTAAAAACATATGAAAAAACATAT
Source organism: Akebia trifoliata (assembly GCF_017979445.1). Lineage (NCBI taxonomy): Eukaryota > Viridiplantae > Streptophyta > Magnoliopsida > Ranunculales > Lardizabalaceae > Akebia > Akebia trifoliata. The sequence continues at coordinate 24,566,626 of NC_141386.1, forward strand.
GAAAAAACAATGGTTTTTCAAAATATGGGTTAGAGGTTTTGGATTGAGCCGATTTTTTGCAAGGATGGTCACTATGATGAGAAGATCATCCTCACAAAAAATCAGCTTAATCAGAAACTTCTAAAATCATCAAAAGTGATTTACAAATTATTGATAAAAATTGGCAAAATTTTGACGGTCCACATTCTAAATCACTTTTAATGGGGTTAGAAGTTCCAGATTTAAATGATTTTTTTTTTTCCAGATGATCTTCCCATCTTAGATATCATCCTCACAAAAATTTAGCTCAATCTGAAATTTCTAACCCATATTTTGAAAATTTATAAATGTTACATTGTTTTTACATATGTCCCTTGAACCTGACCCTCTATATATATATATATATATATGAACAGCGTTCCTAAGACTCATATTGGGACTCACATTGCGACACACCGTTTTGTCTTATATGGGCAAAAATATTTGAAATGGGCTGATTTTTTTGTGAGGATGATCTCTATGGTGAGGAGATCATCCTTGCCAAAAATCAGCTCATTATGAAACTTCTAGACCGTCCAATTTTTGTAAATCAATTTTGATGGGGTTAGAAGTTTTGGAATGGGATGATTTTTTGCCAGGATGATCCCCTCATCACAGAGATCATCCTCACAAAAAATCAGCTCATTCCAAACATTTTTGCCCATATAAGACAAAACGGTGTGTCGCAATGTGAGTCTCAATATGAGTCTTAGGAACGTGACCCTATATATATATATATATATGGGTAGCGTTCAATGGCTAACTTTTTGACAAAACATTTTTCAAAACATGAGTTAGAAGTTTTGGAATGGGCTGATTTTTGGTAATGATGATCTCCTCACCGTAGAGGTCATCCTTACCAAAAATCAACCCATTCCAAAATCTCTAACTCATATATTTGGAAAATGTTTTGCCAAAAAGTTTGTCAAAAAGTTAGCCATTGAGCCGGACCATATATATGGGAGCGGTTCGGCAGCCTTAAAGTTTTCCAAGTTTTGTGCCAAACATTTTTTGTGAATCACTTTTGATGTGGTTAGAAGTTTTGGAATAGGCTGATTTTTTGTGAGGATGATCTCTACGGTGAAGAGATCATCCTCACAAAAAATCAGCTCATTTTGAAACTTCTGACCCTAGTTTACAAGTTGAATAATCGTGGACCGTCTAATTTTTGTAAATCATTTTTGATGGGGTTAGAAGTTTTAGAATAGGCTGATTTTTGGTGAGGATGATCTCCTCATCATAGAGATCATCCTCATAAAAAATCAGCTCATTCCAAAGCTTCTAACCCATATTTTGAAAAATGTTTGGCACCAAACTTGGCAAACTTTAGGGCTGCTGAACCGTCCCCTATATATATATATACATGAAAAAAAACCTTGTGAGTTGATTTGGATAAGTCAAATAAAAAATTATTGAATTTATGAGTATTTAAATAAAAACAAAAATCAAGTTTTAGTTCTCCACAAAAATATACATTTAACCATATAATTGGTGAAGTTGTAACACGAGTCGGTGCGTTTTCAATTTGTCTCCACAAAGTTAACTATTAGTCAAATTAATGCCTAACCAATTTATCTTCCTTTCCCCACCAACCAACATTCAAAAGCCTCTTTTATATATGTTCCTTACATGAAACAAAACTACTAAGCTTTACCATTACAAGACAAACTGAGAAGAAAATCTCCATTATTAATAAGGGAACCCTTTCTAAAAGATGATAATGGCCAATTTTTTCCAAGTTAGTGGCCCTTTTTTTCTTGTGGGCCAAATAAATCCTGAATGATATTTTCAAGGGTCAATTCAAAGGGAGATCTTTCCATATCGACTTAATAATATGGAAAGAATCATCATAGGTTTCCTAGGAATTAGTGTTGGGTTTTGTGGAACTTAGTTATATTCGATCCAGTTAACGATCCGACCTGAATAATGTTTGTGTGATATTTTGATGAGAGATTTTCTGAGACTTAGTTCATGGCTCGCTCATGGACAAGTCTCCTGGGGGTAACGTCGCCAAAAAAAATTTGTGGGCCCATTTTATAATCCATTGTAAATCCTTTGCACAGAATATAAAAACTATTGTTGGTGATTAAGATTTTTTAAGGTCTCGATTATCATTTTTGGGATTAGAACCGCATTTTGTAATTCTTCACGATGATAATGGAATCCCTGTAACTTCGTGAATATAGGCAAATTGCCGAATCGCGTAAACATTGTCTTGTGCGTGTAATTACTCTTTTTTTTCGACGTGTATTTTTGTTCTATTTTTATTTCTCACAAGTTGGGAATTTCGTGTTGAATTCCTTATAATTAGCTCTCTCATAGAATCTCTAGGGCTTATCGTCCCATCTCCAACCATTGATTTATTTGACACTCTAGCGAAATCAAGGTAAAACATTAAAACTCATTCCAAAATAATAATTAACAGTAAAGTCCTTATTGAGAACACAAATGTACTTCAACTTTGAAAAATAAAATGCTCCAAACATTTGAAATATCGTCCCACTTAAAAGTGTTTTTTTTTTTATGAACGAAATATCGACCGATACAATTTATCTAAAAATCGTATAAGAACTTCTGGAACAGTTTCATGTGTTCTGCTTGCAACGAAATGGCCAAAGACAAGCTCCCATCATTTATCGGACTAGGTAACATAAACGCAAGCCCTTCGAAAGCAATTCCACCTGGCCCCATAAATATCGGTCTTCCCCACCCGAAATCTGCGTCATATATCGGTAACCGCGACCAACTCGTAATCCCGATATTTGGACATCTAAAACTGTGGGCCCCACGAACAAGAGCTGTCAAATCGGGCTGAAGTTCCAAATAATCGAGAGCGGATCTCAAATACTCGTCGTCCATTCGAACCAACGCATCGTGAATTTTCCCCGCGGCGTACGTTAGTGGCTTTGAGTTTAGATCTCCTGCTACAGCAATTGGCGTAGCAGTGAATATGACGTTGCCGAAGTAAGAAGGAGGAAGTGGTGGGCAAAGTCTAGACCGTCCATCTGTCGCGATGAACATCTTTGATTCTTGATCAGATGGGAGACCACGTGCCTTGCACGCAGAGCGCCACACGTGTCCAGAAAGCATCTCGTAAGAGCTGTAACTGATTACGTTGTTTCCTTCTTTGGACTTGGATTTGGCTTTAAGAGTATTAAGGTTGTCACGTGTGATTTTGAAGATCGCTACTTCGGTGGAAGAATCAGAGGACACGTGGGTTTTCATAGAAGGAGGGGGTTGATATTCAATATGATGGAAAGCGGGGTTTGGTGGGTCCCGCGCTCGAAGTAGTGTACGGTCGATGAAAAGTTGGATGGTTGGATCAAGACCACGTGCCATGTCAGACCATGTGTTGATGAAGTAGAGACCTGACGCTCCATCTGCCACGTGGTGTTGCATACCAACTCCTAGTGAGACTCCACCGCACTTGAAATGAGTCACCTATATTTGAATTTGACAAATCAGTCAAGGGAGGTAAACCTAATATCACCAATTTTGAAGGTGTATTATTAAAATAAAAGAGGGAAAAAAGTGTACCTGTAACACGAGTAGAGGGTAAGAAGATACATGACCAGAATAATCGACAGTTGGAATCAACTGCCTCAGTTCCAAAGTAGGTGCGAAGTCTCCAAAATCATCAATAACGGACACCGTATTGGCCTCAACAAATAAAACACCCTCTCCGTTACAATCAATTTCAATCCTACCATCTTCATCTCTCTTCAATCTACCGGCCATTGGATAGAAAGGGACAAGAGCTTTACTTAAAGCTTCTTTAAGAACACGAGAGTCGAAGAAATTGGAGGAACCGTTTGGCCTGTAGAAGTAAACACTTGGTGTGTGGATTCTTGGTACGACCAAGTCAACGTTTGAATTCCATAGACTCCGTTTTGGAGTATCGTCTGCCGGGCGTACCATAGTCGATTCCTTCACGTTGATTATCATGTTTGCCAAACTTCTGCAACAACAATCATGAATTGGGTTATTATTAAGTTTAGAAATATTAAGTTTTACTTATAACACACCAATCTAGAAATAAACAATTTATTTTGATTCCAAAACGATTGATTGGTGTGTTATTAGTAAACAAACCATAGATCAAGGAACAGAGGTAACTCGGATGAGTTTCTGATTTGACTAGGTGTCCGATTTGAATTGAAACTTGTACCCTAATAACTTGCACTGCTTCTGGACGACTCCAGCGCGCATGAACTAACCACCACCCCACACGATGTCTGAAAACTTTGTTAATATATTGAGAGATTCTAGGAATTCCCCCATTTACTAATCGCTAGATGACGAGTATGAATCTCAAGGAACTTTCTGTTTTTCTGACGTGGTTCACTTATTATTTATATTTATATTTATTTAATAAAAATAAAAAAAGGACTTTTTTAACCTCAACCAGATCTCCTAGAGATCTGTATAATTTTCTAGGGAATGGTAGATTCATTTCTAGGGATTCAATTTTCTTGGGAATCCTAGCATCTCAACCGTAGACAGTAGAGTGTGGAATTAATGATTTTATTTATGTTATTAATCAGTCAAAATTTTGGAAATAAAATTTTACATATTATATGATCAATATTTGTGGGACTTTCCTACTTCATTAATATTAATATTAATATTAATATGACCGCAAGTACCAATGAGGAAAAAATAAAAACAAAAAATTTCCTAAAATTCAGTGCCAATCTCTTAGGGCTTAGGGCTTAGGGATACATATTTTCTTGGGAATCCCTAAACATTCAAACGCGTACGTTGATATGAATAACGCTGGGAGTGACATCTCACATTTCTGACGTGGAGGTGTGCACATAACCATAGATTATTTTTTAAGTCGTATCTCGAGGAAACAGTCTAATGGTTATCACACCAACGTCGTCAACGCAGTCGCCCCCAGGATTTTCCTTTCCTTTCCTTTCCTTTACATATTTGTTGAGCTTTAGGTCAAATTTAAAATGAAATTTGAGATCCTTATTTTCAATTTCACCACACCAAAGAGCGATATTTTATCCGGGAAAAAAGAAAAAAAAAATTCATAAATAAACTCATAAAATCATAGGAGTTAACCCTCTTTTTTTTTAAAAAAAAACAAGCAATAAAATTACCTATCGTAATAACAAATCCACGATCAACCCTTCAAAGCCGAAAACTTGCAGACAAACCACCCGTACTGCTAACCCAGAAAGGGAAAATAATATGTGGTGGAGGAGAAAAGAAAAGGTTGGAGAGGCAGAGAGATGTTGGTAGGCTTTTGGTTTTGGTTTTGGTTGGCAAAATACATTATATATAAAAGGAAGGAAGGAAGGAAGGAAATAAATAATAAATAAATAAATAAATAAATCAAGGAAGGAAAGTGATGATAATAGCTCAATTTACCTACCGCGCCCTCCCTCTCTGACGTGGATGACACACCGAACCACTACTAGGCAGGCGTTAGAGAAAAGCAAAGCCTTGAACGAGTATTGTCGTTTATTTTCTATTTTGTACGCTTTTGTCGGACGACATATTGTCCGACCGCGACTTTGTTAGATGCCACTTATACAAAATTCTTTCTTTAGTATTAGTCCTAGTCCCTAGTCTTAAAACCGACTACTCGACTCGGATGAGTCAAATAAAAGTATTAATTTATTAATTTTTGTGAGTACTATTCTCTTTATTTTGCTCCCTACTTTTCCAATTTCCAACCATGGTTTAAAAACTTGTTTAACGTCTTGTCTCCTTCATGAATCAGATCGAGTCGTCTCAGATAAATTTTTTGAGTTGTCTCATTCAACAATGAGAAAAATGAATCATAATTTTAAATCTCTCCCGATACGTTTGACTTGTCTATTTGTTGGTGGACGTTACCAAAATGTATCAAGTGAGAATATTTTAAATCATGTTTCCAACTAATTGAAATCTCAAATTATATTACATTGTTTGTCATGAATACGTTCAAATAATCAAGTTAGTCACCAATTCTGAAATGTCTAAGCGAGATTCAATTAAGGTTGCATACTCATACTTTTTGTGTATCCTTGTATGGTTGAATCGTGATAATATGACACCCCCTCTCTCTCCCCCACTTCTTCTCTAACACACAACCCAATCACATAACCATAGATCATTTGTCTCAAGGTACACAAGAATTTTTTTTTTTTTTTTTTTATGCATATCTCGAGACAAATAATTATGATTATGTGATGGGGGCATGCGTTAGAGGAGGCATTAGAAAATCATTACTTTTTATGATTTTGTTAACATGCCCGTTTAGTACAGTTAAAATGCAATAAATACACCTTGAAAATAAGCATCTAATTATTTTGGTAATAAATTAAATTTGAAGACGTTTTTTATATGTAAAATTAAATTTCTCAAGTGTATTTAATGCAATTTAATGTGTGGCCTCAGTACACGTGATAGCAAAAACCAACCTTTATAAATTTCTAACCTCCCAAATTTAATGCATGATGATGTCCTTATCCTAGCACTTTTAAAGTATAACAAGATTTATCGACTTTGATAAATCATGTTCATTGTTCATTTTAGTAAACACATTTTCCTTACTAACATAATAAGATTTTAAGTCTTACTAGAGTCATCAGCCATCCTACTCAAAAGCCCTCTAAATTTCATAAAAAAAACGTGAATCCAAACACAAAACAAAATTCTTTTGAATTTGTCAAAGATTTTGAAAATAAACAGCTACCCAACTTCCACATAACTTACAAAATTAAAATTAAAATTAAAATCATATTTTTGAATGTCATAAGGTGAGGTCAAAGACCCTTAACAAGGGCGAAATCCTTATTCTGTAGAGTGTTTTTTTTTTTTTTTTTTTTTGTTAAATGTAGGTTCCCTCTGTCGGACCAATCTGGTTCAGCTCAGATGCACAATAGCGTACATGACTCATTTATTAAACAAAACAAATGAAATTTGTCAAAAATAAGAAGAAGAAAGAGAAAGTCACAACAAAGTTGGTGAGCCGGTCACCAAGAGCGCTGATTCTCTGTCTCTCTCTCTTGTATACTGTATACGTGTGAGTTTAGTCTCACTTCTCACCAACCCTTATCCAGTAAAAACTAGAATAAGAGTGGGTCCCACCATTACCATTTGGACTTCACCAAACATCGCGTTTGTAAGTATGTATAAATTGTTAATCAATCAATCGCCCCCCCGTTGTTGGTCAGGATTCCTTCACCATGTATGTGCATTATATGACGTAGGAATGACGTAAGCAACCAGATATATGATGTAATGACATATGACAACAGCACCACTGTCTCTGTCTGTCAGCTAGAGAATTTCTCCCTAGATTCAAAAATTGCCCTCCCTAGATTTGCCCTCCCTCCATGTATGTGTGTGGATTAATTACTTGTGAATATAAGAATTTTAAAATATATATATATATATATAAAATTCCCTTTTAACAAAAAATTTGAACTCTTTAACATCCATTTTATCAAGTATTAATCTGAAAATGATTTTTAACCCTAAAATGATCCAACTACCTTTTCAATGATTTTTGGAGTTTAAAGAAATATATTTATTTGAGATTATGTTTTAAAATTAATGACATACCCATACCCCTTGATTATGAATTTTTTTTTATAAAATAATGAAAAAAAATTGAATCTAAATGAGAAAAAGAAATTTTTTTATTTTTTATTTTCTCTTCCCAAAACGATAAATCTTTAACTTGCACAGATGATGGTGATGATGATGAGTATGATCGTTATCATCATCAAACTGATTTGATCTATTTATATTATATTTATTAAAATATATAAATAATTAAAACATAATTTTAAAAATCGACTTGAATGTTCATCAAATTAATTCAAGTCAAAAATTAGCAAAACTACTTAAATAGGCCTAATAAAATTATATTGAATTTATGAATATTTTTTAATAAATAAAAATATATAATTTTTATTTGTCACATAAATATTAATAATCAATAAATTGATCAAGTTTTTTATTTGACTTGGTAAATTTTTAGATCAAATCACTTTGTAAAGTTGTTATAAGGGTATTTCAAGTGTTTTTCTTAAAAAAATCTTCAAAAGATCTTTAATAGGTTAATATTTTATAAAGTAGAATTTAAATAACCTATATTTTTTACTAGGGAACTATTCAATACATATTTTCTATAAAGAGGCCTTTACCATCATTGTCCTTAAAATCTTTTGGGAGCAAATTAGTTACAGATCACCTTTGCAGTCCTCACTAAAAATATCTCCATTGCAATTCATTTGTATGATTGCACTCCCAAAGAATGGAAAAACCTAGCACCCATTCACTCAATAAAAGATAGTGAAATGGAGCTGGAGAGAGTTAGAGGAGAAATTTAGAGTGGGTGAGGTAAGAAACACAGTAAAGAGGAGATGGAGAAACTAAGAATCTGTTTGGATACACAAAAAAAAAAAAAAAAAAAAAAAAAAAAAGTAACTTTCTTACGTTTAAAAATTAAAAAAAGTTAAAAAATCTGATTGGATTCATTTTAGAAAATTATTTTGAAAAAATAAAAATTCCTAACTTTTTAAAAAGTAAAAAAAAAAAAACTATTTTTAACTTTCTAAAAAGTTATTTTCTCTCAAAACTACTTCCTAATTTCTATCTAAATGGGCTCTAAGAGAGAGAGAGAGTTCTTGAAATAGAGTGTGATGAGTAGAGATTTTAAAAATTAAAAAAATTGGGTGCAACCTTCGCAAGGTGATGTACAATAATCGTCCCAAATCTTTTTCTTCTCTATCCTTTAAGATATGGATATTGATTGTGTCCAAAATTATAAAAGAAAAAAAAGAGGATAATTACATGTCAAGATAAAGGATAATCCCCGTTGAGTAGGAAAGAAGATCATTGACTAATTCTTTCCTAAGTTAACGAAGAATTCTAGATTTACATGGATTGAAGAGCCAGAGTCTAATAACCTAATCTCTTTGGAATATCTTAAAAACGAAAGTGAATTTTTCCTATTACTCCCCGTAACACTTTTTCACCGTGGATAAAATGTCATGATGCTGCGAAGGGGAAAAAAAAAACACCACATTCATCAACTATTGTTAGGAACATAAATAAAACAATCTCATAACCTCAAAACTATTGTAAATCAGGCCTCTCTATGCCTGTTCCACAACTGACATAGAGAGGTCTTCATTATAAACAATCGGAGAAAAAGATTCATACTAAAATTTCTCAATTACAAGTGCACACACTTGCAAGGACCCAATCTGAAAAGCCAACTAAAATAAAAGACTCAAAAACACATAGAAACACTCTAAAACCATTTACACGAATGACAAACGTAAGAATAACTCCAACCCTCATTTTGACGACTTCCAACCAACCCCGTCATCTTCAAATTATCCAAAACACCACATCCACTCACTCAACAAATAAAAAAAAAATAAAAAAATAAAAATAAAGGAGAATATAATAGATAGAATGCAAAAAAAAAATGATATTTAAAACATGTTACAAGAAAAAATGTCAAAATTGACATTTAAGGGATATAATAGAGATATTTAAAAATGATGGTGATGGGGGCTTCAAAAATTCTCTTTCGAAGAAATCTTCATTGAAGCCCAGTTGGAGTTGCTTTAAGCAAAATTAGATCACTTGAATCAAGGAGGAGACTTAGCTCAACCGAAAGAAGACAAAATATTCTCCAGACTCAATTAGAAAACTTGATAACAAATTTTAGCCTATGGACGCACCTCCGTATTACTTTTAATTGGTGAGTCTTCAATCTCTTAAGTGATGTCAAACTCACGCTTTGACAATTTTGTGAGCAGACATCATTTACGTAAGTGAAAACTTATGCTTTAGCCATTATTGCTCCCACTCAATCCCCTATAAATGTATTGCGACATGAACAAAAATGAACGATAACGATTCAGACCAACTTTGGCCCACAACTTATATATTGACTAATGCAAACCTATAAGCATAGGTTGATGGATCTTAAAATCCCGGAACATTTCATTTTTGCCTCATTTGCACTAAAAATTTATGGCAGGGTGTATCAACTTTTTTGAGTCACCATCATTCATGTGCTCAAAGGGTTTGAATGGTCATCCAAATCAGTATTTTATTTTTATTTTATTTTAAACACTACCCTGTCAAGTGTCAGGTAAAGACAACAGTTTCCCTCAATTCTTATGCCCTGAAGTGGTGCATGGAGAAAAACACGTGCAATCGATTACAGATTTTCAACAGATTCATTTTACTAAGGGATAGTAGGAATATCTTCCCATCTCAATATTGAGTTGGATTTTTTTTTTTTTGACAAAGTTCGGCTCACCTTGGTAAAACATATAGAATAGTTAACTGAAAAGGAGAAAAGATTATGTGGTAAGTCTAAAGTGTTCGCAATATCTCAAACTGAGAATCAACTCAAAGAACAAGAAAGGAGCGAAATTTAGAACAATCAGCTATAACGAGAGAGGACCGAGGCTAACAACAGTGGAAGAAGATTAGACAGATAAGTCAATGTGCCAATATGACAACGAACTACTTCCAGATACAAAAGAATTCATGACTTTCAAGCTTAGGGGTCGTGAATCAATCTTACCTCCATTACCCACACCATGTGGGGGCCGACTCCCAAGAAATGCAACTAACCCACGCAGCCAACTGAACATGGAAAAAACTTTGAAGCGGTCGTCCCTGCTTCAAAATTTTGGTAGAACCCTCTCCATGGGATTACACATGGTATCTCCAAGGAGGTATTCTCAAATATTAACGACAAAGTAGGGCATGAAAGAAAAGGCTACGTGTCATGTTGAGAGGAGGGTTCATCCAAAATTTTGAAGCGGCCTGGCCACTTCAAAGTTGGACTCACTTTACATACTTGAGGCTTATTGGCTAACAAAATTGTTATTTATGAGATAGGAAGGGCAAGGCCGATCAGGTCTATTCCTTAGGGAACGGCGGTCAGGTAGTATTTCTCCCTGATGAGATGGTTTGATGTACTATGCGGTCCAATGCAGTGGAAGGAAGATCAACTCATAATCGTCTATATATTGTTTGATCCTACTTTTATTCCAATATATCAAGCCTATCAATCTCTTGGACTTGATCCGGATCTCAAGGACAAAAATCTACACAGCCCCTAAGTTTGTAGGCCTAGGGAGACACCTAAGAGTGATCTCCATTGAAGAACATGTCCATCATGTGTGTTGATACAACCACTGTAAATAACAGACTCAGCTAATCAAGTTATGACTCTAACAAGTCAATCCAGGATTGCCTCGTAACCACGATCAGATTGATAGCTTAGATCATCCCTATCGTATTATATCTCTAAATAAAATCGAATGACAAAAGAGGACTCAAACCCACACCGTATTAGGCATCCAAGCCGCTGATTTACTTGATAGTAACAGCTGACTCTGCATCTATGTGTGTCATCAACCATATCAAACTGTAAATGCTACTTCCTTTTGGCATAAGCCCATCTTACCATATTTCCAAGTAAAATAGAATGGTAAAACACGATTTATGTAACCTCCTACACTGAAAATTAAATGGGTGAGCAATGAAATTCTCCTACCAACCATGGTTTGCAAACTTATGTTGATATATCGAGAGATATTACTCAGAGAGAAAAGGAAAGAAGAGGAGGTAAATCAACCAACCTACAAGAACAAAAACAAAAACAAAAGCTAAATGAAGAGGTAGATATTGCATCCCATCTAAATAGGAAATCATCAAAGAAAAGCCCCTAAATTCCAAGAACGTCTTAGCCCCCCAAAAAAATAAGAGATCCTCAATATTTATTATAATTTCTTGCATCAATTGCTCCTTTCCTTGGAATAAACAGTTGTTCCGTTCTTTTCAGATTCCCTAACAGACAGAAAATGAAATAATCGATCACAACATCCTTTCCTCAGGCATTAGATATTTAATTTTCCATCTATGAAAGAGAGACAAAATGAAATTTGGGAAGCAACACAACACATGAAACAGTAATAGAAAGTAAGACCAAATCTCATTGGCAATACAACTATAGATAAAAAAGATGATTTATTGATTCCCCACTCTCATTGCAAAGACAATAGAAGTTAACCGAGATTATTCCCTTAACCATCACTTGATCAACGGTTAGGATCTTGTTTAGAGATGCTCGGCAAATGAAGAAAGAGGCCTTCAAAGGAACTTTCATTTCCCAAATCGACTTTTCAGAATAGGAAGATGGAACAAGTCGATTCCCAACTTCTGCCAATATCCATTAATGCTTGCAGGAATACTGTGTTCTTTCTTTTCTCTACCATTTTTTTTCCTTTTTACTTAACAAGGAACTCATGATACTTGAGTCTAAGCCACTCTGGCTGACCCTTAAGTTAGCTGATTTTCTATCGGATGGCAATGCTTGCCAGCCCATTCTTAGATTAAGACCAGGGTTCTTTCTCCACTAGTCCACTCTGGCTGACCCTTAAGTTAGCTGATTTTCTATCGGATGGCAATGCTTGTCAGCCCATTCTTAGATTAAGACCAGGGTTCTTTCTCTACAAGGACAGACCAAATTTAAAACCATCATAATTTGTCAGCCCATTCTTAGATTAAGACCAGGGTTCTTTCTCTACAAGGACAGACCAAATTTAAAACCATCATAACTTGTCAGCCCATTCTTAGATTATGAAATGTTTCATGTCAAGATATCGCAGCTTTCAGACAATGTTTAACTATCAATCTAACCTATTTATCTCAAGGAAATATTTTACTTGGTTTGCTAAAAATCCCAAAGAAAAGGCTGCAACATGGCGAAAGGAGTACCCAATAGCCCAAAATTTAATCCCAATTAGATGTTTTTCTTACCTTTGGATATTTCTATCAATCAATCCATAATGAGGTTATCTTCTCGTAGCAATTTTAAAATAGAAACTGAACAAGCAACCAAAGTCCACACGGTTTTCCTCTTGTGACAAGGATGAAAGAATCATTTAAGTTACTCGGGATCCATTAATGAAGTACAGTTCTAGCTTAGCAAAAGCTCTTTCTATCATCGAAAAATTAAAGGGACTTTGGAATTGAAGATATACTGAGCTGTGATTAACAGGGATTCGAGTATCCACAACCCATTAGTTTGCTGTTTCCGCAAATCAAGAGCTGCATGACTACTTTCTAAAATCATATTAAAAAAAAGTTTAAAGAATCTCATCCCACATGCAGCGGGTCAACTGCACAGATCTGCTTGCTATAGGAGACTCTCTCAAATCATGGAAAATGTTGAAATCATCTCATTTCCACTTTCAGGAAATCAAAAGCTACAATTTATACTATTCCCAAGGGGAATGGATGGATCTACTTTGAGATCACATGCCTTGAATTACTATTGCGCATTTGCGCCTGCTTCCACCAGCATCAATACAACCAAATTGCATATTTCTTTCTTCAGAAACACAAAACCCCCCTATCAACAACCAAAGAAACTCGATTCTTCTATCCAAAGGACAAGAAGAGTATTACCACCTAACAATTATGTCTTATCTTTGTTGCTTTAACATCCGTTACCCCACCAACGGGTCTTGAAAGAAATCAAAGACCTAGCTCCTATGGATTTTGGATGTCTCAGAAAATCAGATCTTATTTGAAGTAGCGTTTCCCCGCTGAATGGGAGGAACCTAGACGGGGAACATAGCAATTTCTAATCCCGTATTAGACTCATGTCCATGCCATAGAAAGATCTAATATCTGGCTCTATGGAAGGCTGATACAGTGGGATAATTACATATTTTGTATCATAGAACAGTCTTTCACAGACTTGATTAATGTATTTTGAAAAAAAGGATTAAACCTTCAGCACAAGGAAAACACAAATAATTGATGGTAAATATCATTATGTTCTCATAGATAACAGCTTTGTGTTCTTTGTACAGAGATCAAAAATGACGTTCTGTCTTTCAAGAATTTCAGTGAGAACTACAAATACCACAACTCATTCCCACTACAAAACAGACTCTTGAAGACAAAGATAAAACATCAGCTAAGACAATTAACTGAATTTCTCTCTTCTTTCTCTAATGTTCTGATTTTCTACCTCAGTTTTAAGTTATATTTCAACTAACCCAATAGATGTTCAGTCGGTTGGTGACAGCCTGTCTGGTTCACACATGCTCCTGAAGATTTGATGCTTCTAACCAGTTTGGTGCACATGCAAGTGAAGATCTTTCCTTCTAACTTAGCATGCATGCCCATGCAGACCTCTAATTCTCTTGATTCGTCACATGGCATGTGCACGTGGTTTTTGACACATGGATTTGAGGTGCACATGGACTTAGAATGCACGCAGGCTTGAGTTCTTTGATGGCATACTCGATGACGATTTTATCAGTCTTTCAGTATAAGAGGCTCCTGTGATTACAGTATTCGGGTTGCGATTGCTCTACATGCTGAGGACATGATCGCCTAAGGTATTGTAATCGCTCTATGTGGCCATGATCGCTTTGCTTGACTAATGTCATGACTATTCAGTGTTAATTCATGCCATCTTGGCTATTGTGCTTCTTGTCAGATTGGATATCAATTGTGCTACTTTTGATCTATAACAAGTACAAACAACTTAAAGATATCTAAAAGCCTGACCAAGCCAAAATCTCCAACCAATGGGACTTGTTTCTTTCCTCCCTTTATTGCTTTGAAATATCCTCATTTTATAGGTCTTAATATCCCATACCTGGCTTCCTTCTTTTGACTATTAACTAAATCTTTTCTTCAATTTTATTTTTTTTATTTAAAAAAATTCACAACTCTATGCATCAGGGTCATTAAAGAATTCAACAGAAACATCAGAAATGGATCCCATGGATTATCCAAAGCACAATAAGAGTAATATCAAAACCAAGTTGTCTTTTTTTGTTTTATTGCATTAGTATTATCTTTTAATAGGTTTTAATATCCTTTGCCCAAGAATCATGTCTTGAAAGATCACAAAGGAAACATCATAAATGGCTCCTATGGATTTTGGATGTATAAGAAATACAGATCATATTTACAGTACAACAAACATATCCGAAAGCTTGATCAGGTTAAAAGAAAATATATTAAGCTGGACTCTACCACATAACATCCATGTTGATCGGAGAAAGAAAATGGATCATCTTAGACGCAAGTCGGCATGAATCAAAGTAAATCTCAATACTTCAGAAGGGCAAATATTGGCATTCTTTATTGATAAGTGGGACTAAGCTTCCAAAAGTCAAATTACTCTCAATTATTACACAAAATAAAGGGTCTTGATAGGATTTTTTGGAAGACTGCAATACCATATTGGTTAGCTTCATATCACTGACCAATTATGTAGCATCCTCATCCCAAATGAAGTCTTGCACCTCAAATTTCTTATTCGTGGAAATCAAAAAAATTAATCCTTACTTTGAATTTTCTCTTGATTCAAACTAAATCCCTTAACCACAACTTGACAGTGTGGAAACATTTGCCTTTTCTAGCTTGGTCATGTTCTGATCTATACTCAAGACTTAAAAAATGTCATAATGAAACTGGAAAGACACTAAACAGATTGCCAGAACGGATCTTGATCTGGTTTTCAAACCCAGTTTTTCGTGTCATCTCTAACAAACCACACCTTTCCAAACCAGCTTAAATAGATTTGATAAAAATATATTTATAGTTATAAATAAATAAAAAATTCTATTAAAAACTTGACCTATAGATGCTCAATTACAAAATCTCACTTTATATAGATCACAAACATATAAATTCTTAAAAATCAAATATACTTATAAACAAACAACTCTACCAAAACATTTGAAAATCGTGAAGTGTCATTGAAATGGCTGAATTACAGTGCCCTAATACCTCCGAGACCAAGATGACTTACTCGATCCATCTCAGTTCCATCTGAGATTTAAAACTAGAATCCTTACTTATTAAAAATTATAATGCCACACAAACCATTCTACATCTCAGTAATTGGATCCATAGATAATAACTTAACACATTCACATATACATACCTTATATCGAAATCATAGAGATCTAAATCCATAAACATAAGCAAACAACACAACGACGAAACATAGTTGATTCAAGAACATTTGGAAACTTAATAATTCAGAAACATAGATAGAGAGAGAGAAAAACATGGATAGATCGAAAAGGCTAAGCGTTGATAGGGCGCCAGTAATCTGGTGGATAGCGATCGTTATTGACAGCGACGATGACATAGATGGCGTAGATTATACCTGGAATGTAACCTAATATGGTCAAAATCAAGCAAATCAAGAACTCCACCTGAAACAAAGATCAATAATTATAATTATAATTAGGTTAATTAAAAGAAGATTTTTTTGATCAGTAATTAGAAGAAGATCGATCGAAATTGAGAGAAATCGAGAGATGAAGGAAGAGAAGCTTACGCTGCAACAACCATGCCTGAGGCAAACCCCTAGTGGAGGTAGTAAGATTGCTATCAGGATCTCACAGCACATCGCTGCCCCACCCGCCATTAGTTCTCACAGCAGAAACAACAGAATTCGCAGAAATAATTGAAATCCAGAATTTAGGTCGAGCAGACGACACCGAAGGTATGTACCGACTATAAATAATCAATGGAATTTTCTGTTTACCTCCTTTATAAATCAAGTATATTATCAATAACTCCCTGGGTATGAGAAACTTCAAATTGTCCTTCCATGTGCCTTGTCGTGAAGCAGTTTAGATGTACCGACTATAAATAATCAATGGAATTTTCTGTTTACCTCCTTTATAAATCAAGTATATTATCAATAACTCCCTGGATTTGAGAAACTTCAAATTGTCCTTCCATGCGCCTTGTCGTGAAGCAGTTTAGATGTATCGGGTAACGTGAAAACATGATTTGCACGTCATTGCCCATCATGCTGCTTTTGATGATTGGGGAACACATTCGTTAGCTAAGCTAGGGGCGTTTGTTTGATGCTTAGTTCAACACTTAACGTTAACGTAATTCAATTTCAGTGATTAGCGCATTTTTTTTTAAAAAAAATTCAATGAATATTACTAAAAAATATGTCAAAATTTTAAGTAAAATTTTATCACTTAATGTTGATCTCTATTTGCACTCAGCATCGTTAAAAGTATGGACGGACAAGTATGCCTTTTTTTAATTTTAAATATTTACACTCAATATCCTTTTAACCTAAATCCCAATCTCTGCGAGAGTTCATTGCTGAAAGAGCATCCTATCTCTGAAGAAGAGTAGCACATTGTCGAACGAGCTTTATCGTTGAAAGAAATTCATCGTCGAACGAGCTTCATCGAAAATCACCGAACGATACTTTCGAAAATCCAGGTTTTGAGTTTTTCTCTACTGTAATATTTTACATTTCAGTTTTAATCTCCTTAATCCTAACAAGTTGACACCTTCACACATATTAGAGATATGTATTCAAAGAGAAGGCCTTAAACATATTGTTGTTATGTTTCCTCAGTTAGGTTTTTCCCTTTTCTTTCCAGACTTTGGCTTCTAATGAACATCTCCACTTTATAGGACACCTGATTGACTGACCAACAACCTAGTTTATGTAACGGACTTGAATCCTTATAGGCTCACCAGTCCATGGATCCAAAATTAGTGATCGATACCAAGATCAACACTATTTAGTAAGGGAAACAATCTGTACCATCTCATTGTTTTGGATTTTCAGCAAAAAACAAAATCAAGTATCCATAAAAAAAAATAAAAAGATAGTAAATTCTAAGGTTGAACAAGGTACATAGTGGGATAGAGGGAATGTGACCCACCACAAAGGTCTTCTTGGTCAAAATTTTGATCCTATCAGATGATTGTAAACATTGATCTACACATTTTACATGATGGTTCAACATAATTCAAATTTAAGTAACAATTTTCTTATTTATATTTGTATTGTGTTTGGATGTTCTGTTCTAATACATAGTGTGCTTTATTACTCTTAAACATTGATTTACACATTTTACATAATGGTTCAACATAGTGTGGGACTCATACATTTTGGAAGATGTTAATGACAATAGTAGTTCACAAGTTCAAATTTAAATAACAATTTTCTTATTGATATTTGTACTATGTTTGGGTGTTCTATTCTTATGCATAGTGTGCTTTATTACTCTTATGGACAAGAGTCCAATTTCAAATTTTCAATTTGGGTTTCCACATTCGTATTCTATGAGACTGATGAGTGCTTTTAGGAAGAAGGTGTTGAAGTTTTTGTTGGTGCTAACTAATTAGATCAGCAACTGTTATTTTCGTTGTTCAAAATCTTTACCCAAAACTCGAATATGATTATACATTAGCCAGAGAAAAACCACAGCTTTATTTAATTATGCAATTGAAGGTCCAATTATATCATCAACCATTACTAGTCTGTTATACATAGTTGCTTTTTTTCTGCTACAGCCTTGAAAGGTACTTGATGATTCATAAACAATAGTTCTTATTATACCAATAAGCAAAAGCCATGGTACTAGCCTACTGATCAATGTTTGACATGTTTGGAACCTTATATACTCTCGTTTGGAACCAAATGCAGTGACTTGCTAAAGAAAACAAAAGAATCCACCCCTTTCATGTAGCTAAAAGACTTCTCATCTATAAGGACAACTATATTTCTTTGCCACAAACTCTTTAGTTAGAATTTTTTTTTTTTTTTTTTGGAAAGTTACTAGTTAGAAATTAAGTTTGGGAAACATGGAAAAATTGCATGCCACTTGGGGGATCAATCTTGAGTCTTAAGAACATTGTTGAGCCCCATATCAGTTAATGGTCAGCACATGTTTTGATAATTGGGAAAAGTGTTAGCTGAGGTCATCTTCATCTTGATGCTTAATTAATCATAGAACATAGAAAAGATTGATGCTTAAATGAATCAGGTTGGACTTGAGTTATTAAGTTATCTAGGAATTTCTTGAATATGTTCGAGGTACCTTCTTTTGGGATGATTTTGATCAGTTGAAGCTTTTTTATTTTTTTATTTTTTGATAGGCATTAAAGCTTTTTTTTCCCTCGTTAATTTGAGTTTTTATAGTTCTTTATTTTTTTATTTGTTGATAGTTCTTTTATACTTAATCATAGCACTTTGAGATAAAAT
Organism: Akebia trifoliata; assembly: GCF_017979445.1. Classification (NCBI taxonomy): domain Eukaryota; kingdom Viridiplantae; phylum Streptophyta; class Magnoliopsida; order Ranunculales; family Lardizabalaceae; genus Akebia; species Akebia trifoliata. Next base: position 24,585,701 of record NC_141386.1, read on the forward strand.
ATTACTATGTTCAAAGGAATCCCTTTCTAACAATGATAACACATTCTTATCTGCACGATAAAAATATCTACTTCTTATCTATAACTAATATCTCCAATATGTTGAAAAATCTCATGTTCTGTTCTGATTTCTAAAATGTGTTACATGATATCAATATGTTGATGAAATACTTAATATTTTTGTTTCATAAAAATTATGGAGATAAGATTTTTTTTTTAAATTCTGCTTTTGTTAGCTATAACCCAAGAAGCTACCACAGGCTTTGCGGAGATAGGGAATGTGCCTTCAACAGTTGAAGTATGGGCCAATGTGCCTTAACCTGAGGAGCTTATTTGGTTGAATTTGGGCTGTAAATGAGTAAGAGGTGTTTTGTACCTCTTAAATATTTTTGCAGGTATTTTCTTGCATTGCAAGTTCTGCCGATTAGGATTTAGGAGTAGATATTGGATATCATATATTACACGTCTCTAGTCTTCAACCCTTCAAGAGGTTTAAATTTGACTTGAGGACATTTTACTATTGATAGTTATAGTTGAAGGTTTGAACAAAGAACACAAGTCATAGCTTTAAATTTAGGTGGGTTTTATTAGTCCATGATAAATCTTGATATTAGTGCCATTGACAAGTAAATGAAATGAAAAAACTTGAATCAGAACGAGGTAAATTATTGCAAGTTGAAATCCCTAAAAATGTACATTTGGAAGCCAAAATTAGGTGGATTGCAATAGTAAGGGTATGAAGTCATTTGCCTTATGGAAGATATAGTTGTAGATAAATTTGAATGACAAAAAATTATTCATGTTTGAACCTCCCAATGTTTGGCATAAGGTGTAGATGATGACAATTGTGCTGTGTACATACTTTCTTGGTGCACAGTAACACCTATGAGACCAACACTTTAGAGGGTCTAATTTGAATCTGTTCAGCTAAATTGGCATGGTTTGATGGTTGTAATCATGTTATGTATAAACTTTTGAACTTATCTAGTTGTTAAAAGACAGCTTGTGAAGGTATTACAGATGACCATTTTGAACTAATTTTTTAGCATTGGATGACATTATTGGACATATCAGCATCCCAACTTGATTATGTTCATTGTTATTTAAGTGAAAAAGCAATCTAGTGTGATAATCATGTGCTTCACCTAATAGTTTTTGTTAGATGTTGATATGCATATTTTGACTTTCCATCTTTTCGTTAAGTAGATTCTCCAACCATCTCTTTAAGATTTTCAAGTATATTTGTTTCAAATCTTCTATACCAATTGTCATGCCTTTTATAATGATTGGATATGTAATGTTTTTTATTAGGGTATGTAGTATTCTTTATCAGGGTATATTTGTTTCATATCTTCTATGCCTTTTATATTTGTTTCCGGTATATAGTATTCTTTAATTATTTGTGCCTTAGTTACTAACAGGATAATTTTATTTTTTTAATCAAACATTTGAAATATTTGTTATTGATTAGATATGCCTCCTAAAGAAAAAAGAGCAAATTAGACAACGGACAACTAAAGAAATGTGAAACGCTTTGAAACTTTCTTTTGTTGGTAGCTCAACAATAGGTTGCACGTATTGACGCTTTATATAAGAAAGCTCCTAATAACACCATGGTCAAGAATTTTAGGAAAATGTTTCAAATGATACGCAATCTGAGAACTGCTAAAAATGTTATGCTAGATGAGCACCAAATCTTTATAGTCTTGATATCTTTGTCTGATTCTTGGGAACAAATAAAGCTTAATATAATGCACAATGAGAGTATTATCAACTTCTCTCAATTGTCGTGACATCTTGAATTAGAAGTTAACCGTCAGTCTATGAGGACTAATAGTGTCGCTTTCACTACTGAACCTGATAAGTACGGGAACTTCTGATCCAAGCACAAGCCAATGAAAAGAACTCAGACTAATGATCTTGGGCCTAAAAAGAACCAGAATTTCAAACATTGTAGAGGAAAATATGGTGGAAAAAAAAGATAAATTAAAGATGGCATGCCACAATTGTAAGAAACTGAGCCACTTCACTCGTGAATGCACTGAGTTAAAAAAAGTAAAAACCAACTCTGATACCTTATTTCATTTTTTTTGTTTATATAAAGGTGTTTGTTGCTGATTCTTGTGATCTTGATTACATTGTAGATTCCAGAACAACCAAACATATAACAAGAAATATAGTAGGGTTCGTAGAGTTTCGTCGAGTCTCACATGATAGCATGAAGATATTCATGGGAAATAATTCTAGTGAAGATGTAGTGGGAGTGGGAATATATCAACTACGGATGCGCACAAGAAGCATATTGTTACTCTACGATGTTCTTTATACACCAGGAGTTCGATGTAATTTACTTTCAGTTGCATCGCTATTAGATTTATGTTTTAATTTTCATTTTTCGTCAAAGACAATTAGCATTTCTTTGAACTCGATTGTTTATGAATATGCTTTTATTTCAAATGATTTGTTTAAATTAGATGTTAATTATAGTAATTTAAATCCTAATGCTTATTCGATTTTCAATAATGTTATTTTCTAATTCTGTGAAATGGCATGTTAGATTAAGCTATATTGGACAAGATAGGAAGAAAAACTAACGAATGATGAGTTATTAAGTTCATTTTCAAAAATCGATCTTCTGGCTTGTAAACATTGTTTAGCCGAAAAGTCAAGTAGAAAAATAATACGTGTGTCAATTCCCTTACAGTTAATCCATTTTGACATTTGCGACCCACTTAATATAAGGACACGCCATGGAACAACCTATTTCATCACATTCATTGATGATTATTTATGATTTGGATACATTTATTTGATTTCACATAAATCTGAAGCATCAGATTGCTTTAAGAAATTTATGTTGGAAGTTGAAAATTAGTTGGAGAAGAAAATTAAGACTCTCAAAACTAATCGATGACGTACATTTTTATCAGAGACTATAAAGAGGTTTTGTGAAGAAAAAAATATCCGTAAGCAATTAACAATTTCTTTTACTTTGCAACATAATGGTGTAGTAGAAAGGATATACCCAAATAGAGGGTATTGACTATGATGAGACTCTCTCACCAGTAGTGAGATTCACACCCATTTGCCTCATTTTAGCCATTGTCGCATATTTAGACTTAGAATTTTTCTAGATAGGCGTTAAAATGGCATTTCTCAATGGAGATTTCGATCAGGAGATCTATATAGATCGACCTATAGGCTTCAAAATAGAAGGACATGAGTGTAAAGTCTACAGGATTAAAAAGTTCATCTATAGTTTGAAGCAATGGTACTTCCAATTTCATTGAACCATTACTTCAAATGGGTTTATGATGATGGAAAAGGACCATTGTGTGTACGTTAAATAGAATGAAAGAGTTTATTAATGATATTTTTATATGTTGATGATATTCTGTTGGCTGAAAATGATATGAAAGTGCTAGTCAAATGGTTATCAAATTATATCCACATATTTATAAAACACGATGTGCTGCACATAAAGTACAATTTCTTCTTAAAAATATATACAAGAAAATTAAATGGGTACAGAGAATTTTTTATAATGCCAAAGAAATAGTGGATTACATGTACAAGTATACCACAATCTTAACATTGATAAAAAAAATATGACAAATGAAAAGGAGTTGAAAAAGTCTTATAAGACTATATTTGCATATCATTTTTTGATACTTAAGTCGATTTTAGAAGTTGAAAATGGATTGCACGAAATGATTGCATCATCTGAGTGGAAAAGCATAAAATATTCTACTTCTGAGATTGCAAAAAAAATAATAAATACAATTCAAGAAACTATATTTTATAATATGGAAGTGAAGTAATTTTATAAATTGTAGACACCCCATTTTCGCACTTGCTTGATTAATCAACTCGTCAACCCGATTGCGATGATTCCCAATGATGGATGAATATTCCAATATTTTTTATTTGTTATTAGATATATTTTAGAAATTCAGATGAGGTATTTCAAGCAAGAAAAACTTTAAAACCCATGCTATGCTAGGAAAATATGACAAAAAACGTCGAAAATCAACCTTTCAACTCAAAAGCCCTCTTTGGGATTAAACTGGTTGCTTTTAACTTCAAATATTTGGGTTGGAATCTCAAATTATCACTTGGAATACTTATACAGTAAATCAAATCAAGTCACCACGTACCGTCTGATTGAGTACGCTCAAGAAATATATAGGTGCACTTGAGCAAAGGTGGCCTAATAAATTGCATTGCACGTAGTAAACTTAGAGTTTAGGAGCCTTCCTATAGGTCACAACCCGAACTGACTATGGGTGTTCCTAGATTGCTATATTTAATCCAATCAAAAGGTAAGTGGGTGGACTGGTCCATGCCACTCCAATCAAACCCATAATACTAGTCTAACCCAATAGACTTAATTGATGAGATAGGCCGATCAATATCAAGTTAAACCAATTAGCCCAATTGGTAAATGGATCTTATGGATCAACACATGGATCGGTTGAACTAATTGGCTTCAAAATATTGAATGAAGTGATTCAAGTAGAACATTCAGATCCATTGGATCAAACTAGTCCAAACTCAATTGGGAACATAATCCCAATCACCTTGTATTAGTCAATTTAATCCAATGGACTAAATATCTCATATTTAACAAGATCGGGATCAATGAAAAATCATATTTAGGGATATACCAATTAACACGATTTGGATCTTACTATTGGAAGATTGTACAACCCTTAATTATGATTTGTAATTTTCTAAGATTTTTGATTAATTATCAAATCCTCTTCATATAATATTTCTTGATCAAAATGTTTCACCGGTTAGAGATTTTGAATCTAAGGGTTAATTTAACCAATATTATCAAGGGGAACCTTTATTTCTAATTGTTAAAAACCTACACTCGAGTCCACAAACAATAATCTACCTTTGATGGGGTTTCAGGATACCATAGCGCCCAAACTTAAGTGTCCATTACCTAGTTGGAGTCGAGAGTCAGGTCGGTTAGGGCGAACATCAGCACCAAGTGAACCGTCAGAAATGGCCTCTAAATTTGAACTTGTAGAGATCCGTAAGATTTTGGCAATCTTTGCCATACATATAAATGGTATAAAAGGCAAGGTGGAAGCTTTAAAATATATTTTAGAATCAATGGGCAATTCGTTTGACGATCCAAAGGGAAATAAGACAGAAAAAAGTGTAACAAGACACACAAGAGGTCTTTGAACTCGAGGAGGATGAATAACCTGTCAATGAAAATCATGTGTTAGTCAACAAGATGTTTCAACTAGAGTCAGCCTTGAAAAGTATAAAGGGCATTGATGAAATTGCAGCTAGCATTGAAGCTCTAAATCTTATCCCTAGGATTCATTTGTCGAAAAAGTTTGTAATGCTTGAAATGGACAAGCTCAGTGGAGTGGGTTGTGCAAGAACACACCTCAAGGTATATGTCACTAACATGCGCACCATAGGTCTCAGCGATGAACAAATGACATTACTATTTCAGCAAACTCTATTAGGATTAGCTCTACAATGACTGATATCTCAAAAGTTACCTACAATAAGGACATGGAAAAATATGTCAAAGTTGTTCTGGCACCAGTACAAATACAGTACCAAGATTGAAACGTCTCGAAGGGATTTGGAGTCTACTAAGTAAAAAAATAGGAAAACATTTACTAATTTCATCAATCGTTGGAGGGCCAAGATTGCACAAATGTGGGATAGACCTTCAAAAAAATAACAAATAGTTATTATCTTAAAAATCATTTTGCAAGAGTATGTTTGACATCTAGTGTCCCAATACCTTCTTACATTCGAGTCTCTATTGCAAGTCGGTAGCCAACTGGAAAATGCCTTCGCTTCCAAGGCTCTTTCCAATCCTTCTAACGATAAGCTCAAAAAGCCCTTCACCAATTTCAAACCAAGCATTGATCACACCTATGCAGCCAGTACATCTACTATATCCATCCAATCTACTACCTTGTCTATTAATCAAGTTAACCCTAGTCAACTTCGACCACGTAAGAAATTCATCAATCTTGGGATGTCTTTGAACATTATCTTTTAGAAACTTTAAGTAAATGTCTCATTGCACCTTTCCAACCTCGACCTTTACCAAACCCGCTCCCCATTTCTCACAATCCCAACCTATTTTGTGAGTTTCACCAAAATCCTGATCATTCTACTGATCGTTGTGTCGCCTTTCGTTACATAGTTCAATATCTCATTGATACCAAAAAAGTTACTGTCCTTGCCCCTGAGCAACCAAATGTTACCATCAACCTTCTACCCACTTACCAACCTCCTCAGACTTTGAACATGGTATCCATCACTCACCTTTCGTTTGACCCAGCCCTTCTCATCTGCTTAGTCAATCATAAGCCTTCCAGCCCTCCTCTTACTAGAGTGACGGTCCCTAATGAGGTTCTCACCACCAGATGTAGCCTTGGTCAAGGAAGAAGAAGTAAGTCTGAATAAGGCAAAGAATTTGAAGAAGAAGACTTAGTTCTACTACTTGTAAACAATATCCCAAGTTCTCAGTCTATAATCAAGCCCGTTGTGGGTAATCGTCTCTAGTTTTTTATGAGTCTTAAGTCCAATTCTTTTTTTATTTTCAATTTAGCAATCAAGTTTTTTAATCCTTTTTGAGTTAAGTTAGTTTGTCAAGTCTGCAATGACATAAGTTGCCTATATGAATTCAATTGAATAAAGGAAATTTCTGAATACCTTGAGCGCATTAACGAATTAATTATTAAACTGGCTACAACGAGAAATTCCCCTAATAAGGAATCCCATCTTGAATGAGATGATAAATGTTTTACTCGACTTCTAATCGAGGAAGCGAAGGTCATTGACCTCGGAACAAAAAATAATTCCCAAGAAATTTAGAGTAGAACTAACTTATCCCCAAAGGAACACAAAGAGATGATGAATTTATTAAGAAATTTCAAAAGACTTGCTTGCGTGGTCCTATGAGGATATGTTGGTTAAGCTTGGGTGTTGTTCAACACGAAATGTATACTCGTCCAACAAAAACACCACATGTACAAACCAGAATGGACTCACATAATTAGAAGAGAGGTTACAAAATATATCGACACTAAACATCTCAATATAATAGAGCTCCCAATATAAATTATTATTCTCAGACCAATGGAGCAGTTAAAATGGCTAACAAAGATCTTGAAATTATCATCATAAAAGAGGTGTCGGTCACACTAAGATTGGTCTAAAAAATTAACTTTCTCACCCTTAGTATGTCAAACTTCGACTCGATCTTCTATGGAAACTATAATGCTCGTTGTTATGTAACATAATAAGAAAGTCAATTGTTATAAATAGATTAGATTCGTCAACAGTTTGAAAAACTAAACCTGATTGAAAAAAAACTACTTAGAACTTTGTACCACATGCAAGCTTATCAGAGAAGAGTTGCTCGCACATTTGACAAGAAGGTTAAAATTCGCTACTTACAAGTCGGAGATTTGGTATTTAAAGAATCGAGCACTAGTTTTTAATCTTAGAAGGAAATTCAAACCTAATTGGGAATGGCATTTCCTCATCAAAGAAATACTACTTGGAAAAGCTGTCAGACTTCAAGATCATGATGGAATTGAACTACCAAAATCAACAAACCTTGACCAGATCAAGTGGTACTACATTTAAGTAGGCCATCTTTGGCTGAATCAATTTTCTTGCTACCCAGTTCAACGTCTCCCTTCTCAGTCCTTTGCAATCATTTAAAAAATAATAATAAAAAAATAAAGAGAAATGCCTTATTTTTTCTCAATTCGATCACCTAACCTAGGAGAGGGAATGATTTGAACTATGTTTTGGTCTGATCCCAAACATTTGGGGTACGTAGGCAACCTGAAAAGTTACTTCAGGCCTAACCATGTCAAATAAAAAAATATATATATTCCCCTAAAAAGAAGAAATATTGTCAAAATGGGGAATAAAATTCAAATAAAAAGAAAATAATTTAAAAGAAATGCTACACAAATGCATTTGAGTTTTTGAGTTTCAAAATTCCTTTCTTTTTATGCCCAGTCCTAAGGTTACCCATGAAAGTCTTTCTACATACTGTACGAAAAAGTCAAGGAAAGTAGCAAAGCATGATTAGACAATAACTCCAGAAGTTCAAAAGGGAAGAAAAAGAAAAAATGGGGCATGTTAGCTTGAAAATCCGAAAGGGCAACTTAGGTAAAAATTAGGGTAAACTCGCAAGGTTGAAAATCTGAAAAGATAACCTTAGCAACAATTATAGCAAAGAAAAAATGCCTGCTAGGTTGAAAATTCGAAAAGACGACTTAGGCAAAAATTAAGACAATCTTGCAAGGTTAAAAATCTGAAAAGATGGCCTTGACAACAATCAGAGTAAAGAAAAGAGAAAAAATTCTAAACTCGCTAGATCGAAAACCTGAAAATGTAATTTAGGCAAAAGCTAGATGGCCTTGACAACAATCAGAGTAAAGAAAAGAGAAAAAATTCTAAACTCGCTAGATCGAAAACCTGAAAATGTAATTTAGGCAAAAGCTAGAGCATACTTGCTAGATTGAAAATCTGAAAAGGCAATCTAGGCAAAAGTTAAAGCAACCAAAAAATAAAAGAAAATCTCCATTGAGTTGAAAAGCTAAAAGGAGATCCAAGCCGAAATATCAAAAGTTCGAAATGATCAAGTTTCAATACCCAGTTTGAACCAAATATAGACTCAGTGGATACATGTATCTCGTCTATGATTAATCTGAAGAGTTTCATGTCCCTAAGCAAACCGACGGGGAGAAAAAATAGATTCTATGATGAATTTCAGAAAGAAATATTTTTTTTAAATTTCTTTGAGCCTGACTCAAAACCTTCAATATAAAAAGTCAAAATTAAAAGTTAAACTTTTATTGCGTTTGCGGTAGTCAAAGATTTCAAACTTTCATAACAATGACACTTCTTTTTTCTAAGAGTACAGTTTCCCCCCTTACACTAGGGGCATTCGTTTTCAAACTATGTTCAATTATCCCTAGTGCAATATTTTTTGTCAAACTAGGGGCATTTTGTGCTGAAGGCTGATCAATTTCAACCCTAAAAGATAAGTTTAACTTTGAATTAAAGCTTACCCTCTTGATAACAATTTTGAAAACTCTTGAGATTTAAAGTAAGTTAAAATGTTAACCTAACTTTCATAAAATCCAACTCTTTATTTTTTAAAGGAAAAAATCAAATGCGATGTTAATCACCTATTTATTCCTCAAAAAATTAGTTCATTACTCTTTCACCCCGAGTAGGTAGAGTAGGACTCCTAAAAAATTAGTTCATTACTTTTTCACCTAGAGTAGGTAAAGTAGGTCAAAAAAAATAAGTTCATTACTTTTTCACCCAAGGTAGGTAGAGTATGACTCACAGAAAATAAGTTCATTACTCTTTCACCCAGAGTAGGTAGAGTATGATTCCTAGAAAATTAGTTCATTATTTTTTCACCTAGAGTAGGTAGAGTAAGACTCCTCAAAAAATTAGTTCATTACTCTTTCACCCAGAGTAGGTTTAGTAGGACTTCTCAAAAAATTAGTTTATTACTCTTTCATCCTAAGTAAGTAGCGTATGACTCCTAGAAAATTAGTTTATTACTCTTTCACCCCAAGTAGGTAAAGTAGAACTCCCAAAAGTAAGTTCATTACTCTTTCACCCAGGCTAGGTAAAGTAGGACTCCCAGAAAATAAGTTCATTACTCTTACACCCTGAGTAGATAGAGTAGGACTCAAAGAAAATTAGTTTATTACTTTTTCACCCCAAGTAGGTAAAGTAAGACTCCTAGAAAATAAGTTTATTACTCTTTCACCCAGGGTAGGTAGAGTACGACTCCTAGAAAATAAGGTCATTATTTTTTCACTTAAGGTTGGTAGAGTAGGACTCCTAGAAAATTAGTTCATTACTCTTTCACCTCGAGTAAGTAGAGTAGGACTCCTAGAAAATAAGTTCATTACTCCTTTACCTATGGTAGGTAGAGTAGGATATTCAACTTTTGCTCAAATTTTTCTCATACATTATTCAAAATTTTCTTTGTTTAAACTCAAATTTTTTCCCACGTTTTGCCAAGATTTCATGTTTTTCTCAATCATCTTACTCAGTTTTTTTTCATGAACGTGCAAAATGGAGGTGTACTATTTCAAAATCATCATTACACTATTGTGCACACGTGCACATTCATGACATTTGCATTAGTTAGGAAAAATTTTCTAAAATTCAAGGATCTAACACCGTTAGTGAGGGCTCACGCTCGAGGACCTGACAACTTTTTATTTCGGGGAGAATCTTACCCTCAAACATCCGAACGCCTTGACAAATTGTTAAATCATCTGCAAAATGAATTGCACTAGCTTTCGTATTCAAATATCATACTATCTACCAAATTAGATTTGCTATCTACTTTGCTTCAACCCTCTGCCAAAGAGGGACATCTATAAACACCCCATTTTTGGACTCACCTGATTAATCAACTCATCAATCCGATTGCGACAGATACCAATAATAGATGAATATTCCAATATTTTTTATTTATTACTAGATATGTTTTAAAAAATCGGATGAAGTATTTCAACCAAGCAAATCTTTAGAAATCATGACCTAAAACATCAAAAATCAACCTTTCAATTCAAAAGTCCTCTTTGAGGGTAAAATGATAATTTTTGAAATTCTCAAAATAAAAAATCTAAAACATTAATTAACGTAAAGTGAAATCTTACTAAATTGAATTAAATTTTAAATAAATAAAACCAATTAATTAAACCCACAGATCAATTTTTAAGTGGTAGCCCACTTACTTAAGTGGGGCCTACATAATATTTATTAAAAGACCCCTCCATCCAAGGGTCCCAAAGAATTAAAAATATAATTAGAGAGTTCTCCAAAATCTTAAAAATCTTCAGTGTACGTAAGAATTAAAATCCTAATTGAACAACTTATCCTTATCTTAAAGAAATTTAATCAAACACTAACTCTTCCAAAAAGCTCTATAAAAAGGAACCTCTACAACCTAAACTCGCAAGTCAAGAAAATTCCTAGGAAAGAGAGACCAAAAACTCTCTCCAATCTTCCCAAAATCCTAGATCTGAAGTCCCAACTTAACACCTAAATCCCATTTTTTACTAAAACAAAACCCAGAAATTCTCAAAAAATACCCAAAAACCTTCAAGACACCCAGAACATTCAAAAAAATATTCAGAATCTAAGAGGAGAATATCTCATCTCGAATATTGGAAGCAGATCTAGTAATTGAGACAAAAGTAAGAAGACTCACACTAGGAATGCTCTCTATCAGTTCTGAGGAAATCGACCGTTGCAATCAATTAAGTATTTATTTTATTTTATTTTATATGTCATTTTTAGCAATTTAAAACTTTTTGAAAAAAGTAGAGACCGGCGTTTGTTAGACGAGATTGGTGCCTAACACCTTCCAATCCCGTAACATAATCCCTAGATTCATTTCTTTTCGTAGATCAGTATTTTATCTATTTAGAATCAATCTTTCGATTCCTAAACTATAAAACTAGGTGACGACTCCCAAATATAAAAAAAATAGATCTGCACACGTGGATTAAGGGAGCTTTCATAGACACCCCATATTTGCATTTGCCTAATTCGACATTTCATCCATCGATTGTAATGAAATCCTAATGATAAGGGTAAATAACTCGAAAGCTTGTGGCGCCCCGCCGAACACTAACACAAATCCCTATGTCAGATCTCAAGGTACTAGGTGGCACCTCGAAATTTCGGCATAGTCTCCTCTGTTTATGTTAGCATTCCAAGGTGTTCAACCTGCTCCTGATAAACGACATACAATTCTGCATACATATACAAAATATAATACTAGCGGAAGCTTATATATGTCTAATAACATACGAAAGATCAGAGTGCGAAAGAAAAAGTTCATACACACGATTATACAGGAATTCCTCACTCTAACAAAATTCCTAACGCTCAAAATCAAAATCTATATAGTACTCTCAGACAAATCGACACCACTAGGGGTAATAACCCCAATACTCACCAGGTAACGGACTCTGGTCGTCTATCTGACCTACCAGATATTCCTCACTCATGTTCTACACCTGCTTCGCCAAGCTCCGGATCTGAAACTAAAAAAATGGAGAAGGAAAGGGTGAGTAACAATGGTTACCCAGTAAGGAAGCAACAATTTCTGTCAATAACCTCTCCTAATATGAATGAATAAACATACTGAATCATTTTAAAATAAACAAAATTTTACAGAAGAAAACTACGATTAACTGGTACATATAGCAGGGATGAGCAACTAAACATTTTAAAACTCACATTACATCGATCAGCAGTACTCACTATAACATTCTCTTTTTATACAAATCTAATTGATCAAATGGAAACAATAAACATGCATTTCATTTTATATATCAAAATAAAAAACAGATACATAATACACAATGGTGGAGTATTGGAATTAGAGAGTTGGGATTCACGACTGGATCGCTCCCAGTCGGGACATAATGTTACAATTCCTTTCTGACTTTTAGTTCCTGATTTTGTGGCTGGTCGCTGTTTACCAAGCTTGGTTGACCATTTATCCGGCTCAGGCTGGCCGTTTGACGTGACCGTAAGCAATGGGTCTCTTTTCGATGTGTCAGAACGTTCGACTACTATAGATTGTTAGTGATCACTGACTTGTGGTGCCCCGCCGAACGCTAACACAAATCCCCATGTCAGATTTCAAGGTACGAGGTGGCACCTCGAAATTTCGGCATGGTCTCCTTTGTTTATGTTAGCATTCCAAGGCGATTCAACCTGCACCTGATAAACGACATACAATCCTGCATATAACAAACAAAATATAATACTAGCAGAAGCCAATATACGTCTAATAATGTTCGATAGATCAGAGTGCGGAAGAAGAAAAATTATATACAAGATTATACAAAATTCCTCACTCTAACAGAATTCCTAACGCTCAAGATAGAATCCATAAGACTACTTGGAGAAATTGACACCACTAGGGGGTATAGTCCTAGTACTTACCAGGTGACGGACTCTAGTTGTCTATCTGACCAACCAGATGATCCTCATTCGTTTTCTACACTTGTTTCGCCAAGCTTTAGATCTGAAACTAAAAAAATGGAGAAGGAAATGGTGAGTAACAATGGTTACCCAGTAGGGAAACAAACAATTTCTGCCAATAACCCCTCCTAACATGAACGAATAAGCATATTGAATCATTTTAAAATAATCAAAGTTTTGTAGAAGAAATTACGATTAACTGGTACATATAGCCAGGGATGAGCAACTAAACGTTTTAAAACTCACATTACATCAATCAGCATTACTCACTATAACATTTTCTTTTTATACAAATCTAATTGATCAAATGGAACATTAAACGTGCATTTCATTTTATATATCCAAATAAGCAACAAATACATAATACACAATAGTGGAGTATTGGAATTAGAGAGTTGGGATTCACGACTGGATCGCTCCCAGTCGAGACATGATGTTACAATTCTTCTCTGGTTTTTAGTTCCTGATTTTGTGGCCTGTCGCTGCACTTACCACGTTTGGTTGACCATTTATCCAGCTCAGGCTGGCCGTTTGACGTGACCGTAAGCAATGGGTCTCTTTTCGATGTGTCAGAACGTTCGACTACTATAGATTGTTAGTGATCACTGACTAATCATCTTCGTCTATGCCTATCAGGCGTGCATGTGATTCCCAAATATACAAACCATTTGTATACGACCACCTTTACATTACAAGTTCACTGGTAAAGATAGAGATGAATAAACCCGGATTCCAGTTGTGACTCCACTCTCATAAGCGTCCCATACCACGTATGAGCTTGGTGGTCCCTACCGTACATCCCAGGATAGTACACCACTACGGATGATATGACGCACTATCCCTTCAGGCAGTCACAAACTCTTTAACAACTCACAAAATAGGTACATATATATATTATTTTCATTTGAAAATAAAAGAGAAATTAACAATACAAGGTTGATAATAGATATCCAGATTCCTACCATGCAAGTGTGGCCACCCGACCTAAAAATAAATAACATAACGGAGCGCCTCGCGCTAACAGAAATTTAAATAAACATGCAACCAACAATATTATCCCTGGATGTCTGTTCACCAACCTGTACACAACACAACAACATAAAATGCAGACATCACCCCTCGGGTATGACTCTGACATTTTACAGTTTCATACCCTTTTTCTCTTTTTCCGATTTTTACCGTTTTCAATCTCTTCAATAAAATATCCACTTTCTGATATTCATCAACTCAATATGAGTTCATTGAATATTAAATTATATTTTCCAATTATAGAATTTATTTCTATCAATAATATTAAAAAATACAAATTTCATATCAAAATGGGGTCCGAGCAGTGCACAAGACCCAATTTATGGAAATAACCTGTTAAAATACTCTACCCACGTATAATTTGTTAAAAATACAATTAAACATATCAAACATGCAACTTATGGCGTGAATTTTTAAATAACAAAAGAATTCTATATTTTGAAAATATATCCAAAACTTTTTCGATAAAATCGTAAATGTAATTTTCACAATCTATGATTACTAATAGAAATTGAGAGTTCCTTACAATCTTCAGGCGAAACGATCGAAGCACGGACACGAAAATCAAGGCGATTGGCACGAAAATCGAGATGGACCGAACTTCGAAATGGCTGATTTTTGAAATCGGCCCAGTGGTTTCAAAGATCTCGATATACTCGTCTCTTCTCCCTTCTACGGTGAAAGACGGTTTGACCCCGAAACCGATGAAAATCGAGGTCGAAGTTACGAAATCTCCGTATAAAAATACGGCTGATTTTTGAATATACGGGGTGAAAAAGACGAGAAAACGGAAGGAATTTGGGTGGGTTATGTAGAGAATGAGGCTGTGGACATTTCTCTCTTCTACGTCGGAAGACGGTTTGACCCAGAAACAGACGAAATCTGAGGTCAAAGTTTCGAAATTTTCGTATCCAAATACGGCTGATTTTTGACGATATTGGATGAAAAAGAAATTGAAATGGAAAGAGGTTGGGTGGGTTTTGTAGAGAACGTAGCTGCGGACCTTTTTTTCTTCTGCGGCGATCGTCGAAAGTAGACCGTTTGCGAAAGATCTGAAGTAGAAAATCGGAGGAAAAACAATTTTTTTTTTCGTATATGTCTCGGCTGTAATGACGCATTGGGGAAGATGAGTTATATAAAAAAAATAAATTTTATTTATATAAAAGTTGGGACGAAATCGATATTTCGCCTATTGTTTTGATCGATGATAACTTGATCATCCGGACTCAAAAACTGACAAATGAATACTCTATTTCGCCTAATTTTTCGTTCCGGATCTAATGGTGTAGTCAATTTCTACAAATTCTATCTCTAGCAAAAATTTACATTTTTGGTCTGAGGTGACCCCTAAACTTGATGTCGTTTTCGTTTTTGACGATAATCCGACTTCCTGGTCTCCAAAAATGACAAATAAATAGTCCATATTCAATAATTTTTCGTTACGAACCCAATGGTATAATCGAATCTTACTAATTCTTTCTCTAACAAAAAGTCACTATTTTAGACTAGTCCGACCCGATAATCGAGGATTTTGCAATTTTTATATTCGGACTTGCACTTGAGCGTGCTTACAGGCTAAACTATGTTTTTCGATCATTTTGAATCTAATGGTGAGGTCAGATTCCATTAAAAATGATCAGAACAAGGTCCTACAGTTTTACCCTAAGTCCCACTTTCAAGATTTTCTTAAAATTTCACTATTTATTTTTTCTCGAGATACGAATTAAAAGTTTGGGGTGTTACATTCTGCCCCCCTTAATAAAAATTTCGTCCTCGAAATTGAAATCATACATTATTGAGCTTTGTCGCGATTCCATTAACACGACATATATAAGAAACAACACTTATTTTTGATTACCATCTATTGTTAGTCCCAAACCAATCTGATTTATAACTCGTAGACTTATGTCTCCCATATTCCGTCAACCCAACACATTTATTAATTAATCACTCTATTTCAAACTCATACTCCAACTAATCCATTATTTGTATAACAATAAGATAATAATCAATTCACCTTGTATCACTTTCTTGCTAATATCTATCAACAACAATTCCTTCAAATCTTCTCTATTCTTTATATTTACTTCTTTCATCAATTACACCGTCTATCATGTTTTACTCATACTTACCCTGATTATTACTCCTCATTACATAGACTTACCGCAAACACATTACTACTATTTGCACACTATTTAATACTCCTTAATAAAATAATATACAACCTTTACACTTATTATATCCCTACTATAATACAAATATCTACTAACATTAAATTCACAAACTGCATTAAAATCTCTATTCCCCATACACCAATATCTTTATATTCAATGCAGTATTCTATTTCTACTTACCGTGACATCTTCACATAATTTTCATAATTTAAAACCTTAATCAAGAGGGTAAATCTTACATCAATTAAATTGTTTTGCAACTAACCACGTGTGAAGGGCCTGACAAATACTTTTTCAACATGGACACGTGGAACATCCGGTGAACTTGCTCAAAATCTGTTCAATTATTTTAAACGATCCCATAAGCTGCAAGTCACATGCTTTCTTTCTCTACTCCCAAAATTACAGTATTGACCAGTTACTGTTTAAATATCATTGTAATATCAATTAATCCTTATTCATGTAACTTTATATTTTGCCTAAATCAGACATATTTCCACTTATCATTCAATATTGACAGTACCACAATTAACTTTTACAAATCTAACAACTATCTCTCATTACTTTCAGTTCATAAGTAATATTGCTATCTTACCTTCTTCATTTATTTCTCACAATTCTATTAAGTCACCATTAATGCAACCTTGTTACCAAATCATTCCTTATCGCATTTTACATTGACTTACCTTGCTTTCAAAACTACCTTTTCTATCTAACTCTTTCCTATTATAATTCTAATCATTTTAACGTTATTTTTAACTTATTCAATTGCCAAATCCAACATGTTACACTATTCATAAATCTACCCCTTACCTTTCCTAATAAAATTCATCATTCACACGTCGAGTTTACCTCAAAATACTCCTTCATTTTGATCACCTACCAAATTTCAGTTTTAGATTGCACACCTATACTCTGTAGGTTCTTATCTAATCTTTCTAACCAACAAATATTTTTAGCATTTATGCATACAAACCCAACACCATAATATTACCATGTTATAGATGTACTCATCCCCACAACACATATTTCCCCGTGTAATGTTCTTTTCTATCCTACTCTACTGTGCATATCTCGTCAGCATTCTTTGTCTCCTAGTACTCAACAACCTTTTGTCAATCATAGTCTTCTCGTGGCATAAACAGTTTTATTACTCGGCCTATCTCGAAAATTTCTAACTTTCGTAAGTGTGCATAATCTTATCAGAAGCATATGATCTAAACGAAACAACATTGAATAGAAGTCTAATTTTCTAACATCATAATTAGAAATCGTACCTTCCAAAATTTTGTCAGAGACAGGTACTTTCTCCTAGGTCACAACCCTTGCTCGCGACTGTGATAGAAGGCACTCTCTCCTAATATGTCCCACCTGACCACATGCGTAGCATGTCAACGATCCTGTCTTCGTAGATCTCTGTGAAGTGAGCAGTAGGTGGATTGGGGTCTGTAGGCTCTGAACCTGTCTTGTTGATTCCTTTGGCCCTATTGGCATCATTGGAGTCTCAATTGTTATATGGCTAGGTGATGAAGAAACCCTATAACTCGATAGTAGAGTAGGAGCTCGGTACTGCGGATATGTGGGTTCAGAGGCACTTGGTCTTGCATACACCGGTCTCTTGGCTGGATCTGATCTAGAAGGAAGAGACGTCTGGGATTGACTAATATGTCCCCGAGATATCTATAATTCCATTCCTTCTCGCTTTCGACCGCTAATTCGGTCTGATTGCGGTGGCATAAGTTTTTCATCAATCTTGTTAAAATCTAGTAGCCTTATTGTTCCTTGAGTTGGCCCATTTAACATTTTTTTTAGCTACGGATCTTTAATCGGTTGACGTCGACCGGAACATTGCTCCCCTCTATGTCCTAATTTACCACATTCGTAACATGCCACTACTCTTTCTTTTGACTGATTTAATATTATATGTTGTTGTTTCTTGTAAAACTCTTCCATCTCTTGAGCAGATATTTCTATAGTCTCGCTTCTTATGCATGGTTGTTTTCCCCGTGACTTTGCTAGTTTCGTAATTGTTTGCCTCTTATTAGATTCTAACTGTCTTTCTTCAAATAGGCTTTGAGGCGATAATTGCAATATCCCTACTTCTTCTCGCAGTCCTCCCTGTGTTGGGATGTTTACCCTCGAATCCTTTTGGGATTTATCCTTAAGATGGTGGTCGAGCTTTTCATCTATCCTCTCTAATCTCTTTGTCAGTTGACCCACCATAATCATTTGAGCCTCAAACATCTCCAATTGTCTCATTTCCATACGAGTCTGCCTTTGGGATAACTCCGAGATTGCTTCTATCAACTGTTCTAACTTAGTGAGTTTACTTGACCCAGATAAGTCTTCCCCATCAGTTTGACTCCTTGTCATGGGTCCAGTTGCACCAATATTTCCTAACCTGTAAGTTCAGAAATCTTCACTTTATCAGAAGCAAAGCACTTCTCCGAACCACACCAACATCATTCTCATAGAAGTATTAACTACTAGTATAAAAGAATCTAGTAATGAATACCATTTTTATTACTAACAGAATGAACCTATAATTTTATTCTACGCATGCTAAGCTCTAAGGATTTCTAGACACAGAAGAGCTCGCAATCCCAGTACGGAATTACTGAAGAGCTCGGATACCGAATTCTTAGTGACACTCTATGATTGTCGATCTAATATCTATGGTATCAACAAATTCTCTAAAACATAGCAGATCTGTATCCCATACGGATCTAATGCTATGCTCTGATACCATCTGTGGCGCCCCGCCGAATACTAACACAAATCCCTATGTCAGATCTCGAGGTACTAGGTGGCTGAAAGCGCCCTCGATCCGCGGGGTACGCGGATCCGCTTTTGACCCTTGAGGTTTGGGAGTCGCCACCTAGTTATTACGGTCTAGGAACCAAATTGACCCTACAATGGATAAAAAGAACTAATCTACTATAGAAATCTGAATCCGGGGATCATGTTACGGGGTTGGAAGGTGTTAGGCACCAACCCCGCCCGGCCAATGCCGGTCTCTACTTATCCCAAATAGATCTACATTGCTAATGATAAAACCTAGATAAAAATAATAAAAAAAACCTTACCTTCGATCTGCAAAAGCACTATTCCCTCAGATCTGAAAAACAGTTCCTTGTACCGTACTTCCTTGCTTCGTTTTGTCTCCGGATCTGATTTCTGATCTCCGATGCAAGGTGTCTCCTTCTTGGATCTGAATGCTTTGAATTTGTGGTGGATTTTTGGGATGTTTTTGGGAGGTTTTTGGGTGTTTTTTAGGCTAAAATAGGAGTAGGGGTGTTAGGGAAGGAGTTGGGGCTCCAAAATTAGGGTTTTAGAGAGGGTATGGAGGCTTCTTCACCTACTTTTCCTAGGGTTTTTTCTTTGATACGAAAATAGGGTGTGGAGGCTCCTATTTATAAAGTTTTTAGAAGCATTTAGGGTTTGATTAGGGTTTCTTTTTAGGGTTTCAATTAGGGTTTTGACTTAGTCTTTAGGGTTTTAGGGTTTTGACTTTAGTCTTATGAGATTGACTTGATTAGTTTTAGATTAGGGTTTGGATTTAGGGTTTTGACCTTAGTCTTATGAGATTGACTTGATTAGTTTAGATTAGGGTTTTGATTTAGGGTTTTGACCTTAGTCTTATGAGATTGACTCGATTAGTACCTTGACTTCAGTCTTGCTTGATTGACTTTAATTTTGACTTCAGTCTCACTTGATTGACTTTAATACCTTGACTTCAGTCTTGCTTGATTTACTTTTAATTTTGACTTCAGTCTCACTTGATTGACTTTAATACCTTGACTTCAGTCTTGCTTGATTTACTTTTAATTTTTGGAGAACCCCCTTCTATTATATCTTTAATTCTTTGAACCCCCAAATGGAGGGGTCCTTAAAGAAATATCCCACGAACCCTCAACAATTTTGCCTGAGAGTCCAATTAATCGATTTTTTAGGTTCAACTTTTTAAATTAATTTCATTAATGTTTCACTTTAATTATTAATATTTTATTTATTAATTTCGAATTTTTTAATTATGAAAATTGTGAAATTACCGTTTTGCCCTCGGAGAGGATTTTTTACGTTTTAAGTCGTTTTTCAATGTTCCAGGATGTTTTGGAATCAGTTTTTCATAAGGAATTCAATGGGAATGTTGGTTTTTGTCATTTATGAAGTTTTTTATATGAAATGATCGTGAACTTTATGAGGGGTATTTTCGTAATTTTGTCAAATTTTGTGAAAATTGGCGAAGTGATTTACTTGGTTTCGATTTGTTGTTTTATGTGTTCGAGAGAGTTTTCCTAAGCGTAACGTAGGCTCTAGGGTTGTTTTGAGGTTAGGGGTATTTTGGTAATTTAATCATTTTTAGTGATTTTTATCGTGAAGCTTCTTTTTGGTTTGCAAGATGATGATTTCTATGTTTCTGGGGTCGCATTTTCCTAGTGTAGCGTGGTTTCTAAGTTTTGTCAGTTTGAGATACCTCATCCGGATTTCTGAAACACATCTGGTAACAAAATAAAGCAATGGAATACACATCCATCATTGGGAATCATTGCGATCGGGTTGACGAGTTGATTAATCAGGCGAGTGTAAAAATGGGGTGTCTACAGTGGCACCTCGAAATTTCGGCATAGTCTCCTCTGTTTATGTTAGCATTCCAAGGCGTTCAACCTGCACCTAATAAATGACATACAATCCTGCATACATATACAAAATATAATACTAGCAGAAGCTTATATATATCTAATAACGTACGAAAGATCAGAGTGCGAAAGAAAAAGTTTATACACACGATTATACAGGAATTCCTCACTCTAACAAAATTCCTAACGCTCAAAATCAAAATCTATATAGTACTCTCAGATAAATCGACACCACTAGGGGTAATAACCCCAATACTCACCAGGTAACGGACTCTGGTCGTCTATCTGACCTATCAGATATTCCTCACTCATGTTCTACATCTGCTTCGCCAAGCTCCGGATCTGAAACTAATAAAATGGAGAAGGAAAGGGTGAGTAACAATGGTTACCCAGTAAAGAAGCAACAATTTCTGTCAATAACCTCTCCTAATATGAATGAATAAACATACTGAATCATTTTAAAATAAACAAAGTTTTACAGAAGAAAACTACGATTAACTGGTACATATAGCCAGGGATGAGCAACTAAACATTTTAAAACTCACATTACATCGATCAATAGTACTCACTATAACATTCTCTTTTTATACAAATCTAATTGATCAAATGGAAACAATAAACATGCATTTCATTTTATATATCAAAATAAAAAACAGATACATAATACACAATGGAGGAGTATTGGAATTAGAGAGTTGGGATTCACGACTGGATCGCTCCCAGTCGGGACATGATGTTACAATTCCTTTCTGGCTTTTAGTTCCTGATTTTGTGGCTGGTCGCTGTTTACCACGCTTGTTTGACCATTTATCCGTAAGCAATGGGTCTCTTTTCGATGTGTCAGAACGTTTGACTACTATAGATTGTTATTGATCACTGACTAATCATCTTCGTCTATGCCTATCAGGCGTGCATGTGATTCTCAAATATACAAACCATTCGTATACGACCACCTTTACATTACAAGTTCACTGGTAAAGATAGAGAGGAATAAACCCGGATTCCAGTTGTGACTCCACTCTCATACGCGTCCCATACCACATATGAGCTTGGTGGTCCCTACCGTACATCCCAGGATAGTACACCACTACGGATGATATGACGCACTATCCCTTCAGGCATTCACAAACTCTTTAACAGCTCACAAAATAGGTACATATATATATTATTTTCATTTGAAAACAAAAGAGAAATTAACAATACAAGGTTGATAATAGATATCCAGTTTCCTACCATGCAAGTGTGGCCACCGGCCTAAAATAAATAACATAACGGAGCGCCTCGCGCTAACAGAAATTTAAATAAACATGCAACCAACAATATTATCCCTGGATATCTGTTCACCAACCTGCACACAACACAACAACGTAAAATGCAGACATCACCCCTCGGGTATGACTCTGACATTTTACCGTTTCATACCCTTTTTCTCTTTTTCCGATTTTTACCATTTTCAATCTCTTCAATAAAATATCCATTTTCTGATATTTATCAACTCAATATGAGTTCATTGAATATTAAATCACATTTTCCAATTATAGAATTTATTTCTATCAATAATATTAAAAAATACAAATTTCATATCAAAATGGGGTTCGAGCAGTGCACAAGACCCAATTTATGGAAATAACCTGTTAAAATACTCTACCCACGTATAATTTATTAAAAATACAATTAAACATATCAAACATGCAATTTCTGGCGTGAATTTTTAAATAACAAAAGAATTCTATATTTTGAAAATATATCCAAAACTTTTTCGATAAAATCCTAAATGCAATTTTCACAATTTATGATTACTAATAGAAATTGAGAGTTCCTTACAATCTTCAGGCGAAACGATCGAAGCACGAGTGCAAAAATCGAGGCGATCGGCACGAAAATCGAGACGGACCGAACTTCAAAACGACTGATTTTTAAAACCGGCCTAGTGGTTTCAAAGATCTCGATGTGCTCGTCTCTTCTCCCTTCTACAGCGAAAGACGGTTTGACCCCGAAACCGATGAAAATCGAGGTCGAAGTTACGAAATCTCCGTATAAAAATACGGCTGATTTTTGACTATGAGGGGTGAAAAAGACGAGAAAACGGAAGGAATTTGGGTGGGTTATGTAGAGAATGAAACTGCAGACATTTCTCTCTTCTACGTCGGAAGACGGTTTGACCCAGAAACAGACGAAATCTGAGGTCAAAGTTTTGAAATTTTCGTATCCAAATACGGCTGATTTTTGACGATATTGGATGAAAAAGAAATTGAAATGGAAAGAGGTTGGGTGGGTTTTGTAGAGAACGTAGCTGTGGACCTTTTTTTCTTCTACGGCAATCGTCGAAAGTAGACCGTTTGCGAGAGATCTGAAGTGGAAAATCAGAGGAAAAACAATTTTTTTTTTCGTATATGTCTCGGCTGTAATGACGCGTTGGGGAAGATGAGTTATATAAAAAAAATTAAATTTTATTTATATAAAAGTTGGGACGAAATCGGTATTTCGCCTATTGTTTTGATCGATGATAACTTGATCATCCGGACTCAAAAACTGACAAATGAATACTCTATTTCGCCTAATTTTTCGTTTCGGATCTAAGGGTGTAGTCAATTTCTATAAATTCTATCTCTAGCAAAAATTTACATTTTTGGTCTGAGGTGACCCCTAAACTTGATGTCGTTTTCGTTTTTGACGATAATCCGACTTCCTGGTCTCCAAAAATGACAAATAGATAGTCCATATTCAATAATTTTTCGTTACGAACCCAATGGTATAATCGAATCTTACTAATTCTTTCTCTAACAAAAAGTCACTATTTTAGACTGGTCTGACCCGGTAATCAAGGATTTTGCAATTTTTATATTCGGACTTGCACTTAAGCGTGCTTACAGGTTAAACTATGTTTTTTGATTATTTTGAATCTAATGGTGAGGTCAGATTCCATTAAAAATGATCAGAATAAGGTCCTACAGTTTTACCCTAAGTCCCACTTTCAAGATTTTCTTAAAATTCCACTATTTATTTTTTCTCGAGATACGAATTAAAAGTTTGGGGTGTTACAGCTTGAGAGTACTGTCCCCAATCTCTCAATTTCTAGTCCTTCCATATCCTTTACTCGTTACGACTCGACATATAAATTTATTCACGCTTAAGATCACTACACCTTATACCATATTTATCAAGTATGTACGCTTATATTCACTACATAATTTCAAAAATCTAGAGACCTTGTGACGTTAGGAAAATATGACCTCAAAACTTAGAAATAATCATATTGAGACTGAAAGAAATCTCATACCAAAATTTGTAAAAATCAACAAAAATCTGTAAAAATAAATAAAATAATGAAAATGCCCTCATAAATTTTAGACCTCCAAAAAATCTCGAAAGTACCTGTAGACACCCCATTTTCACATTTGTCCGATTAATCAACTCGTCAACCCGATTACAACGGCTCCCAATGATGGACAATGTAAACACCCCATTTTTGCATTCACTTGATTAATCAACTTGTCAACCTGATTACAACGATTCCCAATGATGGATATTTATTCAATGCTTTATTTGTTACTAGATATATTTCAGAAATTTGGATAAGGTATCTAAAATTAACAAAACTGTAGAAATCACTAAAAAATGATCAAATTACCAAAATACCCCTAACCTTAAAATAATCCTAGAGCCTACATTACACTTACGAAAACCCTTTCAAACACATAAAATAACAAATCGAAACCAAATAAATTATTTCGTTAATTTTCACAAAATTTGATAAAATTAAGAAAATACCCCTTATAAAGTTCACGACCATTTCATACAAAAAATTTCATAAATGACACAAAACAATATTTCTATTAAATTCCTTATGAAAAATCGATTCCAAAACATCCAGGAATATTAAAAATCGACTTAAAACGTAAAAATCTTCTTCGAGGCTAAAATTGTAATTTTACAATTTTAATAATTAAAAATTCTGAAATTAATAATTAAAATATTAAAATCAATCAAGTAAGACTCAAGTCAAAATCTTAAAGTCAAGTCAATCAAGTAAGACTCAAGTGAAAATCCTAAAGTCAAATCAATCAAGTGAGACTAAAAGTCAAAATCCTAAAATAATTCTAATTAAACTAGAATTCTATTTAAAACAATTATAATTAAACTATAACTCTATCTAAAATAATTTTAATTAAATTATAACTTTATTTAAAATAATTCTAATTAAACATTAATTCTATTTAAAATAATTCTAATAAAATACTAAGGCAGTGTTTGTTTGCACTATTTTTCAGCGCTTATTGCTGAAAAAAATTAAATTCAGCACTTTTTTTCAAAATAGTGCATTTGTTTACTTTATATTTTTAGCGCTTATTGCTGAAAATAAGCAAAAAAAATTCAGCACTATTTTGATACTAAAAAAAAGTACTGAAGCGGTAAGCACTTCGCTTTTTTCGATACGAACAAGTATGCCCTTCATTTTTTTGAGCATGGACAAGTATGTTCTTATTCTTAAAAGGATATTACCTTTTATATCTTATGGATAAGTATATAAACACCCCACATATTAATAAACCCACACCATGCCTAAATTATTTTGTCTTATATGAGTTAAAGGTTTTAGAATGAATTGATTTTTGGTGAGGATGATTTCCTCATTAGTATACAAGCACCCCACAAATTAATAAACCCACACCATGGCTAAATTATTTTGTCTTATATGGGTTAAAAGTTTTGGAATAAGTTGATTTTTTATGAGGATGATCTCTACAATGAGGAGATCATCCTCACCAAAAATCAGCACATCCTGAAACTTCTAATCCTATCAAAACAAGTTCAAGAACCATAAATCGTCCCTTTTTTTTTTTGAAAACTATTTTTGACAACTTAGAAATTTCAAAATAGACTGATTTTTGGTGAGGATGATCTCTAGACCATATAGACCATCCTCGCTAAAAATTTGCTTATTCCAAAAACTTTAACCCATATAAAACAAAAAAAAATTGGCTATGGTGTGAGTTGCCCTTATTAATTCATAGGTCGCTTTTATAATTACACATCCTTCATTTCCATCGAAAATTATTCATCCAAAATTAAGTTCTTTTAATGCTGATTTCAAATTTTGGTGACTTATATGACATTATTATTTTTAATTTGAAATTTGTGAACTTTTATAAGTAGAAATTATTATTTATAAATTGAAGATTTGAGTATTATTTATTATTTAAAAATGAATTATATTTTAATTTTATAAGAAAAAATATATTGTGTTTGATAATAAATAAGCATTTGAAACATGCAAACAATGTATAATATGATTGTAAGGGTAACAAAGACAATTTACCAGCTTTAGCAATGTGCAACAAACATGATTCAGCATCTAAACAAACAACTTTTTCAGCACTTAAATTCAGCGCTTATAAATTTCAGCGCTAAATATTATTCAGCACTTATTTTTTTCAGTTTAACAAACAGAACCTAACTTTACCAAAACAAATACTAAAAAAATCTATAAATAGGGATCTCTACAATCTATTTTCGTATGAAAAAAAACCCTAAGAAAAGTAGGTCAAAAAGCTTCTCTAGCCTCCCATAAACCCTAATTTTGAAGTCCTAACTCTTTACCTAACATCCATACCCCAACTTTAACTCAAAAAATAGTTAAAAATTCCTAAAAAATACCTAAAAAATCATAAATAAATCAGAAATATTCAGATCTAAGAAGGAGGTACTTCATCTTGGAGGTCTGAAGCGAATTCGATGACAAAACAAAGCGAGGAATACTATACGAGGAGCTGTTCTATCAGATCTGAGGGAACAAAACCGTTGCGTTGCAAAGGTAAATATTTTTATTTTTTTTATATTATTATTCTGGTTTTTTTAGTAATGTAATCGTTTTTGAGAATTAGTAGAGACTGGCGTTTGTCGGGCGGGGTTGGTGCTTAACACCTTCCAACCCCGTAATGTAATCCCTAGACTCAGTATTTTTTACTAGATTAATTATTTTTTTTATCCATTTCGAGTCGATGTTCGGTTCCTAGACCGTAATAACTAGGGGGCGACTCCCAAACTTCAAAAATTAAAAGTGGATTCGTGCACCCCGCGGATCAAGGGCGCTTTCAGTGGCGACTTCAATGGGGATTATTGAGGATCAAACTTGAAAAGCCCAAGTATGGGAGCATTGCCAAAATGACCTAGTTTTTTTTATTTAGTTTATTTTATTTATTTATTTTTATTTTTATTATTACTTGATTGTGGATCGTTTATGTGGATTTTGGGTGTGGTTTTATTTATTTATTTATTATTTTTTATCCAATTAAGGATCATTTTTTGATGATCCCTAAATAATGAAAAATTCAAATTGACAAATGAATTGAGGATGGGATGATGTTAGCAGTAAAAGTTTGGATATCATATTCTTGGATGCCTAGTTTTTGTGGTCCCAATAAAAGGGTTGTAGACTCTAAAATAATCTAAGATTTTTCAAAAGAAAATAATAAGACAAAATAGATTAATGTTGTTGTGCATACGATTGATGAGATATGGGGTGATGTTAGTTTTTTTTTATTATAAAAAAAAACATTTTTTTTTGCTAAAATTACTGACGTCCTGTTAGAATCGATTGAATATTGGAAAAAACTATTACAAAAATAAAAATCATTTTTCTCTTCCCCTCTTTTGTCTGATTATTGTCTTCAAGTCGATAACAAAAGGGGCCTGACCTTTCTCGATCGCAAATCTTTAAGCTTCATCAACTGGTTCGACCTTCGTAGAGGTTTGGAAGAAGATGGATCAGAATCTGGAATCACCCAAGACTCCTCTTTTTTCAAGGAACCTCACCCACCGATTGAATTTCACATATTTTTGTTAAAAAAAAGGAGCCCAGTTCAATTGTCATCGATCTTGAGTTCAAATTCGAAAACTTAGATAAAAAATCTTGGACGTGTACTCAAGAGATTCAATGTTATTGGGTTTGGATTCATCGAGTTGAATGAAACTAGATCTATCTTGGAAAAAAATCTGGTGTAGACACTCTTTAATTCTTTAATTTTGGTTGCATCCTGAGATTACAGAAACAAATTGAATGATCGAAGATATGGAATCATCAAGCGGCTCTATGAGTTGATTTCTTCTCTTCGTAGAAAATGCGATCATGAACATCACTAAGGAGAAGACATACCAAGGCAGCTATTATTAGAGAGAAAAAGAGCAAATGTCTGTGTTGTTTGAGAGTGGTTATAGCCACACCAATTTTTGCTAGCACCAATTAGGTTTATTTAAATAAATAAAAAAAGAGGTTGTTGCAAGTGCTGTGTGAGTTGTCCTGGCAGCAACACACATTTTTTTTTAAGAAAAAAAAACAATTTGTTTTAAAACAAGAAAAAATGGGGCCAGGAAGCTTTTCAATGAAAGTTTTAGAGAATTGTTATTAATACACCAATCTATACTCATAACGCACCAATTTATGTGTAAAATTTTTTTTAAGGGTTTGGTATGTTGTAAGTAAACAATGGGTGTGTGAATAATATCTCAATTGTTGTAAAATACTATTGGCAACCCTCTCTATGACCAAAGAGATTTTTTATTGACACACCAAATTTTCTAATGTTACCTCAATGATAGCATTTACTTAGTGATTTACATAAAAATTAGGGTGGCATTAATAAAAGATGGTATGGCAATAACGACTCACTTGCGGGTTACATGATTCTTTCTTTTAGATTTTTGCTTTTAGTTTTTTTTTTTTTTTTTTTGAAAAAAAAAATCTCCAGTTCCACAAGCATCATTTTATCAATATTCCATCATCAATTCAATATTCTTTGAGAATCTTGATTAATTTATGGTCACCCGAAGTGATCTTTGATTGGACCAAAAATTATTTTGGTTCATTCTATGCATGTTTCAAAGTTGGATCTGATTGAATATTGTATAATTACCCATTTATTATGGCATGATCTCAATAGATATTTGAATGTGCTTACTTTGATCTTAATGTTGATGTGATGGGATGTGTATTGTTTGTATGGTTTTAATCTGGCCCATGGGCCCATTTGTTTGAAAAAGGCCACGGGCACATCCCACCCTGCTTTGCACACACCACTAGTACGTTTATCGCTTTACACGCTTGCATATCCCTTATAGCCAACGTGGTACTAGTGTATGACCCGGTCTCCTCATGAGATGCGATGTCATGCATAAAATTGCAACTCTAGTCACGTACCTTTATGGTATATAAAACTGGGGCATTAGTACCGTTTGATCAGGTGACACTAAAAGGTATATTGATGCACTTAGGTTGGAGTGACCTGAGCCTTTGTCCTATTGTAAGTCGCAAAGTCACATGTCCTGATCGCCAACCCTAGACTCGTACCTATACAATATACCAAAATTTACCAATTGCACTTCTTTATCAAAATCAGTGCCTAAGCGAGATCCTGCCCCGCTGTACCCTACTATACAAGGGGGATAGAAAACGTCTATTCTAGACGAAAGCTTTTTAAGTGAGTCATTGCTTAGCATCGTGTGCCACCTCTCAACTGGGGATTAAACTGATTGCTTTTTGACTTCAGAGATTTGGGTTAGAGTCTTAGTTTATCACCTATACGTTATATCAAATCAAGTCACCACGTATCGAGAGGTATATAGGTGTACTTGGGCAAGGGTGGCTAGATAAATTACATTGCACGTAGTAACCTAGAGTCTATAAACATCCCTATAGGTCACGGCTCAAACTTATCATGGGTGTTCCTGGGTTATTTGTTGGAAATGGACCTTATAAATGATGAGATCAGGAATGTACAATTTTGTCTTTAAGAGATCAAACTTTTGTTTAATTTAGCTCAAGACTATCATATTGCTCGGTATACCAACTAATAAAGAATCCATTTTCGTAATGACCCAGTCCATCTCGGTCCAACAATCATGATGGGTTGGACCATTCAAATCAGAATGGTATTCAAACTTTTTGTTGAATTCGGGTTTCAATCCATTTAAAAAAAATGTTCTCCAAAAGAAAAGTATTTTTCAAATGAAAAGAAAATGAAGGAAAAATGACTTACAAAAGATCTACTTTTTCAAGGAAAAATGATTTACAAAAAATCTATTTTAGCATGGACCTTGAAAATTTTCTAAAATATTATTTTTCTAAAGAAAAAAGGATTTTTACAAAAAATCTATTTTTTGCATGGACGTTGAAAAATTACTAAAATATGTTTTCTAAAAAGAAAATGACTACAAAAAATAATCAAATTTGTGAAAGTTTTTTATTCAATGAAAACATTATTTGTCAATAATTTTCAAGAGTGCAATAAAATTATTTTCCTTCTGAATAATTATTACATTAATGAATTGTTTAATGGATTGGTGTACAGAATTTAATAAAACCTTAGGATTCATTAAAATGTTATTAAGAAGGTAAAATTGAAATTGACTTTCAATTAGATTTCAAGGTTATCATTGTACCTAAGTTCAATCGTCCATCGTCTAGCTAGGTTTGTAAATCCGGTCAGTTAGAACAAACGTCAATACTAAGTCAACAGTCAGAAATGACCCCAAAATCTCTCAAAATTACATAGTTGTTCCCTGAAGATCACAGTACCTTAGTCCCGTCGGTTGTAAGCAATGTTTCAATCCTAATCAAACCTGTTATGGGTATTTGTCTTAAGTTATTTGGGTTAGCTCAAGTCCAATTTTTCAATGTCATGTTTTCTTTAGATCAAGTCTACTCTTTTTCTATTTAGTCAAGTTAGTTTGTCAAGTCTATAGAGGTTTCTATTGTCCCATCTGAATTTGATTGGATAAAGAAAATTTTTAATATCTCGAGCGCATTAACGAATTAACTAATAATCTAACTTCAAGGATAGATTTCTTTCATGAACAAGAAGATAATGATCGGACTCAACCTTTAATCGAGAAAGTAAATGTCATTGACTTCGAAACAGAAAATAATTCTTGAAGAAATTCAGAGAGAAACCATCCTATCCCTAAAGGAACACTAAGGGATAATGAATTTACTTAGAAATTTCTAAAGACCTGTGCGCGTGATCCGATAAGGATATGTTAGGTGCAAGCTTATGTGTTATCTAACATAGAATAGATACTCACTTGATAGAATGGAAATACCAATGAGATAAAAAAATATGTTATAAAACATGTCAATGTTGTCCTCACTACATCTCAAGTTGCAAAGTTCATTAAAGCAAATGCCATAAGTCGATACAGGGTACCTTTGGAATTAGTCTCTGATAACGGGTCACACTTCAAAGTCGAGATTATTACTCTATGTTCAAAGTTTAAGATCCGGTATCATCTCCCTACCGTCCTCAGATTAATGGAGCGGTTAAAGTAATTAAATAAGAGTCTCCAAACAATCATCAATAAAATACGTCAATCACATCGGGATTGGTCAAAGAAGCTACCATTCACACTGTGGGTATATCATACTTCAATACAGTCTTCCACTAGAGCCACTCCTTACTCCCTAATGTATAGTACAAAAACAGTTTTACTAGTTGAAAGGGAAATCTCATATCTCAAGGTTTTAATGGAAAGTCAATTGTTAGAAATATACTAGGTTCGTCATCGATATGAAGAATTAAACTTGATTGAAGAGAAACAACTTAGAGTCCTGTACCACATACAAACTTATCAAAGAAGAATCGCTTGCACGTTTGACAAGAAGGTTAAAGTTCGCCACTTACAAGTCAAAGATTTAACCATCAGCCTTCAAAGAAAACTAAGCACTCCTTCTTGACCATAGGAGGAAGTCTGAACTTAATTAGAGATATTCATCTATCAACAAGAAAATACTACTTTGAAAAATCATCAGATTTTAAAGAGAATCATGTACCTATTTTGACACCAGAGGGAAGTTCAAACTTAATTGGGGAGGTCCATTCATCATCAAAGAAATATTACCTGAAAAAGCTGTCAAACTTCAAGATCATGATGAATTGAATTACTATGATCAATAAACCTTGACCAGATCAAGCAGTAGTACATTTAAGGAGGTCATCTTCGGCCGAATCAATTTTTTGTTACCTAGTTCAATATCTCTTTTCTCAGTCCTTTGCGGTCCTTTTTCAAAAAAAAAAATCTTTTTCTTTCTCAGCCAGATCACTCAACCTAGGGGAAGAAAAATTCGAACTACGTTTTGGTCTGATCCCAAAATTCTGGGGTACGTAGGCAACATGAAAAGTTACTTTAGGCCCGATCAAAACAAAATTAATATATATATATATATATATATATATATATATATATATATATATATATATATATATATATATATATATTTCCCCACACAAAACAAACTCAAAAATAAAAAAAATTCAAAAAAAAAAAAGAAATATCTTCAAAATGGGGAAGAAAATTCAAAGTAAAATAAAAGAAATGCCACACAAGGGGCATTTGGGTTTTTGAGCCTCAAAATTCCTTTTTTTTATGCACAGTCCTAAGCTTATCTATAAAAGTCCTCCTAAGTACCGTGTGAAAAAGTCAAGAAGTGTAGCAAAGAATGATCAGACAGTAATTCCAGAAGTTCAGAAGGGAAGAAAAGAAAAAAAAAAGTCTGCTAGGTTGAAAATCCGAAAGGACGACTTTGACAATAATTAGAGCAAAGAAAAGAAAAGAAAAGAAAGCTCGCTAGATTAAAAACCTAAAAAGATGATCTAAGAAAAAGTTAGAGTATGCTCGCTAGTTTGAACATCTGAAAGGACAATCTAGGTAAAAGTCAGAACAACAAAGAAAAACAGAAGAAAATTTCGATAGAGTTGAAAAGCTAAAGGGCGGTCCTAGCCAAAATATTAGAAGTTCGAGTGACCAAGTTTCAATACCCAGCTTAAACCAAGCAAAAACTTAGAAGTCACAAGTATCTTGTCTACGATTGATCTGAAAATATTTGCTTCCCCAAGTGAACCAAAAGGGAGAAGGGTAGATTTTATGATGAATCTCAAAAGGAAATATTCTATTCTCTTGAGCCTGACTCAAAATCTTTAATATAAAAAGTCAAAACTAAAAGTTAAATTTTTATTGTGCTTGTGGTAATCAAATATTTTACAACAAAAGACACTTCTTTTTTTTCTATAGCATGTAATTTCTCCTTTACACTAGGAGCATTTAAAAATAATTGTATTCAATTATCTTCAGTACAGTGTTTCCTATTAAACTAAGGGCATTTTGTTATCAAACTTGATCAATGTTAATCCTAAAGAATAATGAGAACCTCGAATTTAATGTTACCTTCTTGATAGCAATTTTTTAAAAACACCTGAGGTAAGAAGAAGTTAAAAAATTCATAAAATTTTTGAAAAACTTTGAGGTTCAAACAAAAGCGTTTCTAATATCATATGTGATTTTGCCTAGAGATTAACTCATTACTCTTTCGCATAGAATAGAAGATATGACATTTTTTCTTTCCCAGATTCATTCTTTCTCTCCCCAATTCATTAACTCTTTCCCAGATTTATTCTTTCTCTCCTAGATTCATTAATTCCTTCCCATATTTACTCATTCTTTCTCATATTCATCCACTCTTTCTTAGATTTACTTTATGCTCAGATACCACCGAGGGTTTTCTTGAAATTATGCTCAAATACCATCGAGGATTTTCTCGGAATTATGCTCAGATACTACTGAAGGTTTTCTTGAAATTATGCTCAGATTCCGCAGAGGGTTTTCTGATAATTATGCTTAGATGCCGTCGAGGGTTTTCTGGAAATTATGCTCAGATACCACCGAGGATTTTCTTGAAATTATCCTCTAATGCCGCCAAGGGTTTTCTCATAATTATGCTCAGATGCCACCGAGGGTTTTCTCATAATTATGTTCAGATACCGCCAAGGGTTTTCTATGAATTATGCTCAGATACCATCGAGGGTTTTCTCAGAATTATGCTCAGATACTACCAAGGGTTTTCTTAGAATTATGTTCAGTTTTACGCTCAGATTATACTCAGTTTATGCTTAGATTATGCTCAGTTTATGTTCAGTTTATGCTCAATTTTATGCTCAGTTTTATGCTCAGATAATGCGCAAATTATGCTCAGTTAGGCTCAGATTTTACTTAATTTATGCTCAGATCTGGCTCAGACCATCTCTGAGATTTATCTTAGATTTCGAGTACACACACTTGCACATTTGTTTCATTAGTCAAGGAGAATTTTTTTTAATTCAAGGATCTGACACTGTCAGTGAGAGTTCGTGCTTGAAGACTTGACAACTTTTTAGTTTAGGGGGAGTTTTACCCTCAAGGATCCGAATGCCTCGACGAATTACTAAATCAGGCTACAAAATGAACTGTCACTAGCTTTGACATTCGGATATCACATTATCTACCAAAATAGATTTGCTATCTAGTTTTCTTCAACCTTTTGTCAAAGAGGGGCATCTATAGACACCCCATTTTCACACTTGCCTAATTAATCAACTTGTCAACCCGATTGCGACGATTTCCAATGATGGACGATATTCCAATACTCTTCTTTGTTGCTAGACATGTTTCAGAAATTCAGATTAGGTATCACAAACTAATAAAACTGTAGAAACCACGCTACACTAGGAAAATATAACCCCAAAAACATATAAATCATCATTTCACAGACAAAAAGAAGTTTTACGGTAAAAATCACTAAAAATGATCAAATTACCAAAATACTCCTTACATCAAAACATCCTTAGAGCCCTCCTTATGCTTAGGAAAACATTTTCGGACACATAAAATAACAAAGTGAAATCAAATAAACTATTTCGTCAATTTTCACCAGATTCGACAAAATTATAAAAATACCCCTCATAGGATTCGTAATCATTTTATGCCAAAAAATTCGTAAATAATACAAACCAATAATCCCATTGAATTCCTTACAAAAAATCGATTCTAAAACATCCCGAAACATCAAAAATCAACTTGAAATTCAAAAGTTATTTTTGGGGGCAAAATGATAATTTTTTAATTTTTAAAATTTTTAATTTCAAAATAAAATATTAATTAACGTAAAGTAAAATCTTAATAAAATTAATTTAAAAATCTAAATCATGTCAATCTTATAAGACTTAAGTCAAAACCCTAATCTAAAGAAACCAAGTCAATCTCATAAGACTTAACTCAAAAGCCTAATTAAAATCCTAATGTAAAGAAATTAAGTCAATATCATAAGACTTAAGTCAAAACCCTAATCTAACGAAACCAAGTCAAACTCATAAGACTTAAGTTAAAACCCTAATCTAAAAAGACTAAGTCAATCTCATAAGACTTAAGTCAAAATCCTAATTAAAATAATAATCTAAAGAAACCTAATCAAATACTAACTCTACCAAAAAAACTTTATAAATAGAGAGCCTCTACAACCTAATTTCGCAAGTCAAAGAAAATCCTAAAAAAAGTAGGTCAAAAAACTTATCTAGTATTTCCAAAACCTTGATTTTAAAGTCCTAACCCCTTACCTATCATCCAAACCCTAGTTTTTGTTCACAAACTCCCAACAATCCATAAAAAAAAATTTAGAAAACATTCATATTTAAGAAGAAGGTACTTTATCTTAGAAATCTAAAGCAGATCCAGTGATAAAAACAAAGTGAGGAGTATCTTACGAAAAATCATTCTACCAGTTCTGAGGGAACAAATCATTGTGATCCTACAGGTATATTTTCTTTTTATCTTTTTTATTTTATTTATTTATTTATTTTAATTTTTTTAGTAATGTAATCTTCTTGAGAAATAGTAGAGATCGACGTTTTCTAGGCGGGGTTGGTGCCTAACACCTTCCAACCCCGTAACGTGATCCCTAAACTTAGTTTTGTTTTGTAGATTAATTATTTTTATCCATCTTGAGTTGATACTCGGTTCCTAGATCGTGATAACTAGTTGGTGACTCCCAAACCTCAAAAATCAAAAGCGGATCCGCACATCATGCGGATCGAGAGCCCTTTCAGTACCTTCATTGCATCCAAAATATGATTTCGAGTCTAATGAGACCCAAATCGACGAAAATAGAAAAAATTATGAGAAATCACATAAATGATCGAAATACCCTTCAATGTCTGACTTTTACATAGAGATCTCATTCTTAAGAAAATATGATAAAAAAATAAAAAAATTGAAAAACTCTCGACTAATCAAAATCTAATTAAAATTAAAAATTAATCGACTAATTGAAATTCGAAATCAAATTAAAATCCAAATATAATCAAAATCACATTAAAATTAATTAAACAATTCAAATTAAAATTTTATCAAAACTCAATTAAAAACTAATCAACCAATGAAAATTTAAAATTAAAAATTCAAATGAAAAATTAATAAACCAGTAAATTAAAAATTAAAATTCAATCGATCAACCAAATTAAAATTAAATTCAATCAACCAATCAATGTTAAAATTAAAAATCAATTGACCAATCAAATTTATTCAAAATATAATTAAAATTAACCAACCAATCAAATTGAAATTCAACATTAAATTAAAAATTCAAATCAAAAGTTATCAACCAATAAATTCAAAATTAAAATTCAACCGTCAAACCAAATCAAAATTAAAATTTGATTGACCAATCACAACTCATCAACGAGGGACCATCAACGAATTACAAGTAGTGTGGGGCCAGCACTCCCATTCTCTTATAAAAAAATAGGGAAGGAAAAGAAAGAAAAAGAACAATCTTTTATATATAAACGCTCTTTTTGGTTGACGTTTGGGGGGCTCTCTTTTGACTATACGTGGATTCCCTCTCTTTCTCTCTCTCGTATATCTCTCATCTTTCACTTTTCTTGACAGCAAGAAGAAGAAGAAAAAGGAAAGAAGAACATTTCTTGGTTCATCTTCTCCGCGTAGCACCCCCTCTCCTTCACTCCTTCTCTTGGTTTCACACCAGCCTTTATTGCTGTCCTCTTCTCTTGAATGTCCCAAACCAGCAATAGTCATCATCCCTATTTTTTTCTCTTGAACGTCCTAAACCAGCACATCCATTCTTTTTTTTCTCTTGAATGCCCCACCACACAACGTAGTCATATTTTTTTCTTCTATCGAACACCCCAACAGCCACGTCTTCCATCCATTTTCTTCTCTTAAATACCCTAGCAGCAACACTACCGTTATTTTTTTTCCTTTTTTCCCTTAAACACCTCAGTGGCAACGTCTTCAACACTTTACTTTTCTTCTCTTGAACACCCCTAGCAACCCACATATTCTGTAAAACCTCGAATTTTTGATTTGTATCTCGAGGAAAAATAATAGTGAAATTTTGAGAAAAATCTTGAAAGTGGGATTTAGGGGTAAAATTTTAGGATATTTTTGGTTATTTTTAATGGAATTTGACTTCACCGTTGGATTCAAAATGATCGAAAAATATATTTTAGCCTGTAAGCATGCTCAAATGCGAGTCCGAATATAAAAGTTACAAAATCCTCGATTACTAGGTCGGACGAAGTTAAAATAGTGACTTTTTGTTAGAACAATAATTTTTAAAATTCGATCATACCATTGGGTTCATAATGAAAAATTATTCAACATGGACTATTTATTTACCATTTTTTGAGATCAGGAAGTTGAATTATCGTCAAAAACGAAAACGACATCAAGTTTAGGGGTCACCTCAGGCCAAAAATGTAAAATTTTGATAGAGACATAAATTGTAGAAATTGACCACACCATTATATCTAGAACAAAAAATTAGGTGAAATAGAGTATTCATTTGTCAGTTTTGGAATCCGGACGGTCAAGTTATCGTCGATCAAAACAATTGACAAAATACCAAATTCGTCCCACATTTTATATAAATAATATTTTAATTTTTTTTTTCTCTCATCTTCCCCAACTCGTCCAAAATAGCCACGACATAAACAACGAAAAATTCATTTTTTTCTTCAAATTTCCACCTCAGATCTCGTGCAAACGGCTAGCCGTCGACGACCAACGCAGAAGGGAGAAATGTCCGCAACTTCGACATCTACAAAACCCACCCAACCTCTTTCCATTTCACTTTCTTTTTCATCCAATATCGTCAAAAATCAGCCGTATTTGGATATGGAAATTTTGAAACTTTGACATCGGATTTCGTCCGTTTCTAGGTCAAACCGTTTTCCAACGCAGAAGGGAGAAACGTTCACAGCCTCATTCTCTACATAATCCACCCAAATTCCTTCCGTTTTCTCGTCCTTTTTACCCCATATAGTCAAAAATCAGCCGTATTTTTATATGGAGATTTCGTAACTTCGACCTCGGTTTTCATCCGTTTCTAGGTCAAACCGTCTTCCGCCGTAGAAGGGAGAAGAGACGAGCACATCGAGATCTTCGAAAGCACCTAGCCAGTTTCGAAAATCTGCTGCTTTGAAGTTCGGTCTGTCTCGATTTTTGCGCACGTACTTCGATCCTTTTGCCTAGAGATTGTAAGGAACTCTCAATTTCTATTAGTAATTGCATTTAGGATTTTATCAGAAAAATTTGGATGTATTTCTAAAATATAGAATTATTTTGTTATTTCAAAAATTCACGTCAGAAATTGCATGTTTGATATGTTTAACTGTATTTTTAATAAATTATATGTGGGTAGGGTATTTTAACGGGTTATTTCTATAAACTGGGTCTTGTGCACTGCTCGGACCCCGTTTTGATATGAAATTTGTATTTTTTTCAATATTATTGATAGAAATAAATTCTATAGTTGAAAAATATGATTTAATATTTAATAAACTCATATTGAGTTGATGAATATCAGAAAATGGATATTTTATGAAGAGATTGAAAATTGTAAAAATCGAAAATAGGAAAAAAGGATATGAAACGGTAAAATATCAGAGTCACACCCGAGGGGTAATGTCTGCATTTTACGTTGTTGTGTTGTGTGCAGGTTGGTGAACAGATATCCAGGGATAACATTATTAGTTGCATGTTTATTTTAATTTCTGTTAACGTGAGGCGATGTTTACGTTTCCGTTTTGTTATTTATTTTAGGCCGGGTGGCCATACTTGCATGGTAGGAAACTAGATATCTACTCTCAACCTTGTATTGTTAATTTCTCTTTTATTTTCAAATGAAAATAATATATATATATATATATATATATATATATATATATATATATATATGTGTGTGTGTGTAGCTATTTTGTGAGCTGTTAAAGAGTCTGTGAATGCCTAAAGGGATAGTGCGTCATATCATCCGGAGTGGTGTACTATCTTGGGATGTACGGTAGGGACCACCAAGCTCATACGTGGTATGGGACGCGTATGAGAGTGGAGTCACAACTGGAATCTGGGTTTATTCCTCTCTATCTTTACCAGTGAACTTGTAATGTAAAGGTGGTCGTATACGAATGGTTTGTATATTTGGGAATCACATGTACGCCTGATAGGCATAGACGAAGATGATTGGTCAGTGATCACTAACAATCTATAGTAGTCGAACGTTCTGACACATCGAAAAGAGACCCATTGCTTACGGTCACGTCAAACGGCCAGCCTGAGCCGGATAAATGGTCAACCAAACGTGGTAAGTGCAGCGACCGACCACAAAATCAGGAACTAAAAGCCATAGAGAAATTGTAACATCATGTCCCGACTGGGAGCGATCTAGTCGTGAATCCCAACACTCTAATTCCAATACTCCACCATTATGTATTATGTATCTGTTGTTTTATTTTGATAGATAAAATTAAATGCATGTTTAATGTTTTTATTTGATCAATTAGATTTGTATAAAAAGAGAATGTTATAGTGAGTAATGCTGATTGATGTAATGTCAGTTTTAAAATGTTTAGTTGCTAATCCCTGGCTATATATACCAGTTAATCGTAGTTTATTTTGTAAAATTTTGTATATTTTAAAATGATCCAGTATGTTTATTCGTTCATGTTAGGAGGGGTTATTGGTAGAAATTGTTTGTTTCCCTATTGGGTAACCATTGTTACTCACCCTTTCCTTCTCTATTTTTTTTAGTCTCAGATTTAGAGTTTGGCGAGACAGGTATAGAGCACGAGTGAGGATCATCTGGTGGGTTAGATAGACAACCAGAGTTCGTCACCTGGTGAGTATTGGGACTATACCCCCTATTGGGTCGATTTGTCAAGGAATATAATAGATTTTGTTCTGAGCGTTAGGACTTTTGTTAGAGTGAGAAATATTTGTAAAAATCCTGTATTTTGATTATTCTTCCACACTCTGATCTTTCGTACGTTATTAGACGTATATAAGCTTCCGCTAGTATTATATTTTGTATATGTATGCAGGATTGTATGTCGTTTATCACGTGTAGGTTGAACGTCTTGGAATGCTAACATAAATAGAGGAGACCATGCCGAAATTTCGATGTACCACCTAGTACCTCGAGTTTTGACATGGGGATTTGTGTTAGTGTTCGGAGGGGCGCCACATATTCAATCTTTTATTTTCTCAATGATGCACCAACACCCATTCATCATCGTATTCCATCTTCTCCGCAACACACCCAATGACACAGCCTTCAGCCAACAATATTCTTTCCCCTATCTTGAACCGCCCACATCAACCATAATCATGTCGTCTTCCTACCTTCTTCGACGTCTCCCGTTACTTCGAGTTTTACTTGAAGGAATCACAGCAGTCACCATTCTATTGTCAAGGTAAATTTGATATAGTTATATATATATTTTTTTCTCCTCTTTCTCCTCATGATTTATTCTTTGTTTTTATTTTTTTCATTTTTTTTCTATCATTGTATTAGTATTTTCTATTATTTTTAAATTATATTAATCTTGTGATTTTGGATATAGAGTTTTTTTTATTCTTTCATTCTTTCTCATTATTTTTATTTTTATTTTTTCTTCTTTCTCTTTCTTGTATTAGTAGGATTATGAATTATATTGATCACTATGCTTAACTTGATATAATGAAAT
This sequence comes from Akebia trifoliata, assembly GCF_017979445.1. Classification (NCBI taxonomy): domain Eukaryota; kingdom Viridiplantae; phylum Streptophyta; class Magnoliopsida; order Ranunculales; family Lardizabalaceae; genus Akebia; species Akebia trifoliata. The sequence continues at coordinate 24,626,437 of NC_141386.1, forward strand.
TGAGGTTGTTTAAATTATTTCGGTGAGTAGAGTGATCCGAATCACTATGCCCTATGGAAATCAACTCTGTTAAACCATTAGAGAAAAAATAAGATGAGTTTTTCATAGTTCAAAATTTTGGGCAAAAATTTCAATCACCCACAGAAACTTGCAAGGAAAGTAGCATCTACGATATTAAAGCTTACTGTCATCACCATATCAGCATAAGGGGGCTATACACTCCAAACTTATTTTTCAAGAGAACCAAATTATTGGTTCTCAATGCAAGTTATTGGTGCAGCAGTTGAGAAACCAGCATTACTTGTTAGAAGAATAAATAATAATGTTGCCGTCTACCACAATATTGCAATTTGAAAGGCGCAATAAGGCCCCATTCAGAATTTAGCTCGACCCTATCAAAGAAGTAATTTCAGTGCACTTAAATAGAAGTAGAAATCACATAAATCCAAAAACATATATAGATCAGATTGCTACATTTTATTCAAATACATGAAGAAAGCACATAAATCCAATTAAAAGAAGATCATCTTCTATTTATTTTTATTTATTTATTGAGAAAAAAAAACTTCTAAAATCTAAAATCCTAAAACTTTTAACAAGTACATTAAAAAAAAACATGGATAATAAAAAATAATTAACAATAAAAAAAATGACCTGGGTTTAACAAATCACAATTAGCAAAAACATTTCAAATAAGAAATCGATGGAAATTTAGGGTTTCAATCTATGGATGTTGAAGGATCGGATTGCATAGTACTAATTGCAAAAAAAATTTAATCGAAACATGAGAGAGAGAGAATGCAATAGCTTACCAGATGTTTCACTCTAGCTTGTCGAAGTGATCTCACAAGCACCACCAAACAGCAAGAAAACGAGAAAGAGTGATAGACAGAGACGAATGAATGAGAGGGAAGAGAGAAATGGTTTTTCACGCGCTCTTATTTTGTAAATTAAATCCACGTGGTGAAGAGATTTTACAAACGGATGTGTTTTTCCGCTGCTCTTTTGTAGATAAATAGAGTAAAATGGGTACCTTGTAGCAACAGATAAATTAAATTGCTGCAACAAAACGATTCTTTTTCAGACGGAATACATTTTCCGCTGCCCTTTTGTAGATAAATCGTGTAGAGCGGGAATAAGTGGGTGTCCTGTAGCGGTGGATAAATTCGTCCGCTGTAAAAAAAATGTTTCTTTTTTTTTCTTTTTACAAACATAATTCATTTTTCGTTGTTATTTATACTAATAAAAAAATATTTTTAAAATAATAATTATTAAAAATATTATTTTTAAACTAATTCCTTGAAAAGAAAACATAATAAAATTGGATTTATGTAAGGCTGTCAATAGATAGATATCCAATCGGATAGTGCTATATCTGAATTCAAATCTAAAAAAAAAATATTGATATCCGAATTCGAATTCGAATCTGATCAGATATTACTAACCAAGATTTTATGAAAAAAAAAGTTTTAAAATCAAATAAACTTTAATTTTTGAAAAAAAAATGATGAAAAATTCAAATAAAACATCAAGTAGTTTTACATCAATTTGAAGAAATTGATTTTCAAAAACTAAATCAAGATTACTTTGATTGAGGTTGAAGCCTATATATTTTGAAAGAAAAAAAATGTTTTATTGTATGTGTGTGTGTGTGTGCAAGGGGATGGACTTACCTTGATGCTCATCGGCCGGAGAAGAGGGTGGCTACGGAGCTCGCATAGTCGAAACGATGAAACCCACGCTAGTTCTTGCGTTCTTGTTGAAACTTGAGAGAGAAGATAAACATTGTTAAATTTAGTTGTGTAACATGCATACACAAGCACATATATAAATATAAAATAAGTTTTGTTGTGCTACATGAATATGTAACAAACATATTTAAATCGGAGCGGATATTATCGAATCGGATTTCGTCCGAATTTGTATGTGAAACTCATTCGAATGTTAAAATAACATCTGAATCCGAATTCAATATCCAAAAATTTTGGATAATATCCGATTTTTTGAAGTCGAATTCGGATTCGGATTTCGGCTATCCATTGACACCCCGAGATTTATGTTATTTAATTTATTTATAAGAGACGTGTTTACTAATAAATAAATAAAAATTTTAAATAATAATTATTAAAAATATTTTTTTAACTAAATAAAAAATATTTTAAATTAAAATTTTTAAAAGACAACGTAAAAAAATTATTAATAAAATTTTTTATTATTAAATATATTATTTTTAAACTAATTATTTGAAAAGAAAGCGTAAGAAAAATGGATTTATGTTATTTAGTTTACAAGAGACATCTGTATTTGGAGTACTAATAAAAAAATTTTAAATAATAATTAATAAAAATATTATTTTTAAACTAATTATTTGAAAAGAAAACGTAAGAAGAATAGATACAAGAGACATGTCTTTTTGAAATATTAATAAAAAATATTTTTTAAATAATAATGATTAAGAATATTATTTTTAACTAATTTTAAAAAAAAGTTATAAGAAGAGACGTATCTGTTTGAATCGAAATAAAAAAAGATTTGTTAATAATAATTATTATTATTAAAAAATATATTTTTAAATTAATTTTTTAAAGAAAAAACATAAGAAAGGTAGATGTATCCGCTTGAATCGAAATAAAAAAAAAGTTAATAATAATTATTAAAAAATAGTTTTAAACTATTTTTTTTAAAACATAAGAAAAATTTGTGAAACGTTATAAAAATTTGTATCCGCTTGAATCAAAATAAAAAATAGATTTGTAACAGATTAATTATTAAAAAAATATTTTTAAATTAATTTTTTAAAGAGAAAATCTAAGAAAATTAATTTTCATTTTAGGAAGTAGAGGAAATTGAGTATGAAATTTGTGTGAATGTGTCCCCTGTAGCGGCGAATTAAACTATTCGTTACAACAAACGTTTCAATGTATCATATGAGTCTGGTCATCTGTATCGACGGATACAAATATCCGCTGCAAAATGTGGCTCCTATATCGACGGATAAAAATATCCGCTGCAAAAAAAGGTTTCTTCTTCGAATAATGGTATGAGTGTGGTCCCCTGTGATGGCGGATACAAATATCCGCTGCAAAAGACATTTCAATGTGCTCCCTGTAGCAACGGATATAAATATCCGCTGCAAAAAACCTTTCAATGTGTCCCATTTTTTGAAGAAGGTGTGAATGTGTTTCCTATAACGGTGGATTAGGATATCCCCTACAAAAAATGTACCCTACTACAGTTGAAACATCGATCCTGTGCGCGCCTTGCCAAACACTAACACAAATCCCCATTTCAGATCTCGAGGTACTATGTGGCACCTCGAAATTTTGGCATGGTCTCCTCTGTTTATGTTAGCATTCCAAGGCATTCAACTTGCATCTCATAAACAACATACAATCCTGCATATATACATACAAAATATAATACAAGTGGAAGTCTATATACATCTAATAACGTGAAAGATCAGAGTGCGGAAGAATAACCAGAATATAGGATTATACAAATATTCCTCACTCTAACAAAAGTTCTAATGCTCAGAACAAAATCTATAATACTTTTGAACAAATCGACACCACTAGGGGATATAGCCCTAGTACTCACCACATAACGGACTCTGGTCATCTATCTAATCCACCAGATAATTCTTACTCGTTTTCTACACCTGCCTCGCTAAGCTTCGGATCTAAAACTAAAAAAAATGGAAAAAGAAAGGGTAAGTAATAATGGTTACCCAATAAGGAAGAAAACAATTTATGCCAATAACCTCTTATAACATGAACGAATAAACATATTAAATAATTTTAAAATCTACAAAATTTTACAAAAGAAACTACGATTAACTGATACATATAACCAGGGATTAGCAACTAAATATTGTAAACTCACATTACATCGATCAGCAGTACTCACTATAACATTCTTTTTTTTATACAAATTTAATTGATCAAATGGAAACATTAAATACGTTATTCATTTTATATATCAAAATAAAGTAACAGATATATAATACATAATGGTGGAGTAGTGGAATTAGAGAGTTGGGATTCACGACTGGATCGCTCCCAATCAGGACATGATTTTTAATAATAAAGTATTAGTTCCTGATTTTATGGTTGGTTGCTGTTTACCACACTTGCGAAATCATTTATCGAGCTCAGGGTGACTGTTTGACGTGACCGTAAGCAATGGGTCTCTTTTTAATGTGTCAGAACGTTCGACTACTATAGATTGTTAGTGATCAATGACTAATCATCTCCGTCTATGCCTATCAGGCGTGCATGTGATTCCCAAACATACAAACCATTCGTATATGACCACCTTAACATTACAAGTTCACTGGTAAAGATAGAGAGGAATAAACCCGGATTCCAATTGTGATTTCATTCTTATAAGCATCCCATACCATGTATAAGCTTGGTGGTCCCTACTGTACATCTCAGGATAGTATACCACTCCAGATGATATGACGCACTATCCTTTCAAGCATTCACAAACTTTTTAACAACTAACAAAATAACTACATATATATATATATATTATTTTTCCTACCATGCAAGTGTGGCCACTCGACCTAAAATAAATAACATAACGGAAAAGTAAACAGCGCCTCGTGCTAACAAAAAGTAAATAAATATGCAACTAGTAACATTATCCATTGATATCCATTCACCAACCTACACACAACACAACAATATAAAATGCAGACATCACCCATCGGGTGTAACTCTGATATTTTACCGTTTCATACCATTTTTTCCTTTTTTTCAATTTTTACCGTTTTCAATCTTTCAAACAAAAGATCTATTTTCTGATATTCATCGACTCAATATGAGTTCATTTAATATTAAATCATTTTTCAAACCTTAAATTTTTTTTTCAATTAACTTAAAAAATTACAAAACTTTTATCAACATAGGGTTCGAGCAGTGCACAGAACCCAACTAGCTAACATAAAACCCGGTGAAATATCCTACCCACGTATACTTAGTTATAAAATACAATAAAACATATCAAATATGCAAGTTTTAGCATGAATTTGAAATAATCAATTGAATTATATATTTTTTTGGAAACTCACCACAAATTTTTAATAAAATCCTAAATGTAATTTTCACAATCTATGATTACTAATAGAAATTGAGAGTTCCTTATTATCTCTATGCGAGATGATCAAAACGCATGTGCGAAAATCGAGATAGATCAAACTTCGAGATGACTGTCTTTTAGATTTGGCCCGGTGGTTTCGAAGATCTCGATGCCATCGTCCTTTCTTCCTTCTGCGACGGAAGATGGTTTGATCCCGAAACGGACGAAATCCGATGTCAAAATTTCAAAATCTCTGTATATAAATATGACTGATTTTTGACGATACGGGGTAAAAAAGAAAGTGAAATGGAAAGAGGTTGGGTGGGTTTTGTAAAGAATACGACTGTAAACATTTCTCCCTTCTGCGTCGGTCATCGACGGTGAGCCGTTTATCGTGAATCTGAGGTTGAAGTTTTAAAAAAAAAAAATTTAAAAACTTTCGTTGGCTGTTTTGGACAGGTTGGAGAAGACGAAGAATAAAAACAAATTAAAAATTTTATTTATATAAATCTTGGGACAAAATTGGTATTTCGCCTATTCTTTCGTTCGATGATAACTTGATCATCTGGACTCCAAAAATAATGAATGAATATTCTATTTTATTTAATTTTTTATTCTAGATCTAATGGTATGGTCAATTTCTATAAATTCTATCTCTAACAAAAATTTACATTTTTTGCCTGAGGTGACCCTTAAAATTGACATCATTTTCGTTTTTGATGATAATTCAACTTCCTGATCTCCAAAAATGATAAATAAATAGTTCATGTTCAATAATTTTTCGTTACAAATCCAATGGTATAATCGAATCTTAATAATCTTGTTCTAAAAGAAATTACTATTTTAGTCTGATCCAACTCGATAATCGAGGATTTACAACGTTTCTATTCGAACTCGCATTTGAGCGTGCTTACAGGCTAAAATATATTTTATGATCATTTTGAATCCAATGGTGAGATTAGATTTTCTTAAAAATGATCAAAAACCTCCTAAAGTTTTATCCCTAAGTCCTACTTTCAAGATTTTCTCAAAATTCTACTATTTATTTTTTTCGAGATACGAATTGAAAATTCAGGATTTTATAAATTCACTGCTATAAATCGTTGCTATACATCGAATATGTTGTAGTATTAAGAATAAATAAAGTTCAATTCAGTAAGTCCTAACTTGTGATATATTTGTGGTGGTTTGTGAATTAGTATATGTGATATTATATTTGTCACATTGAAAAATCTTCATGATTTAATTATCAAACTGAGAATTAATTTTATGTTAGGATATTCTTTTCTAATTCAAAATTTTTAACATGTGATATATTTATCAATTTAACGAATATTATTATTTAGACAGAAAATAAATCATTTGATAAGTTTTTATGTTTGCAAAAAGTCATTGGCTAATTTGGTAACTATGTATGCTTTGGATAATGACTATTTCGACAATTTGCAAATTACGTGCATATCCTCGTGTTCTTAATTTAGAAGTTGAAAGAATGTGAAAATCTTCTAATGTAGAATTTTACACCTATTCATATGCTATAAATTTAAAAAGTTGCTATACCAATATGACAGTTGTACGTGATTTAAATTCTCTTGATTTGGAAGGTTCACTTCTATTCATATATTACCAATTTGGGAATTTTACAAGACTCATATTCTCTCGATTTTGAGAATTTTACTAATTTGAAAATTTTATGTTCATAAGTTTCCATTTTGAAAAATTCATATTTATTACTTTCAAATATGAAAATTTCACGTTTTTTTTAGTTTTTATTTTGGAAATTTAATTTTTATAAATTTTTAATTTGGGAATTCATCATATTTGCAAATTTTTGAATTGGGAAATTGCATTTTTCTAATTTGGAAACTTCATAAATTGTTGATTTAAAAATTTTACATTCATGATTTTCTAATTTGAAGATTTTTACAAATTTCTGTTTTATCCGATTTGAAAAATATTTGCATATATGGATTTTTAATTAGAAAATATTGTCATGTAAAATTTAGAACATGAGATATGATTTGAATTTTTTCAAAGTTTCATCTTTTTTATACAATTCGAAGAATCATATAATATTTGGAGGGATTTTAATCGTAAGATTCATTTAACAAATCCGACATAAATTGATAATGATATCCCTAGCTTGACTTTAATTTTTGTATGTTGACCATAAAATAGTTTTGGATCGTAGTAGAGAATGATCATCTCAATCAATCAGGTTCGGTGCTTAATACCTTTTAAAACCCATAATCTTACTCCTTATCCATTTTTTATGTTCATGGACCGATCTAGATCCATTTGATGTCATTTTTAGTTCTTAGACCTAAACTAGGTGGTGATTCTCAATTCTAAAAAAATCTTTTATTTTACCAATCGGACTCCTTTAAACTATTTAATGAAAAAGGATCAAGGCAATTTCAAATTTAAATATTAAAACCTATTATTATAGTACTTCATTTAGTTGATGGTGAAGGATCAATTAAAGAATACTTATATAAAGCAGTGGAAAAGGCAAAAAATGCACTAAAACATTAATATGATAATACTCAATCAATGTACATGAAACTAAGGGAATTATTTAATTCAAGTAGAAATACAAATATTTTTCATAATGTTCATGTAGTTGTTACATTTATGAATTCTTTGAAAATGTCCAGTAAAAAAATTAGATATGATACTTTGAAAGTTAGAAAATACTTATTTTTTGTAATTGAGCAAAATGTTTGTTATAAGTGATGATCATAGGGCATTCGCTATACGAATAACATAATACAATATTCAAAGTTTAGATATTTTTTTTATTCTTATAAGATATTAGATTGAAATAATTCACCCTCATAAGTATTTTATTATATTATTTTTAAGTTATTTATTAATTACAGATATAAAATAACATATTTAAAATGATAATAAAAAAACTTACATGCAAATATACAATGGTCACAAAATGGTGGATCGATGCATATAATTCAAAAGATTGTAATTTTTATCTTAAGTCAATCGTGTATTTCTTCATCATGTGAACGAAATTAGAGTGCATTTGAAATTAGATAAATAAAATAGAGAAATAGATTAACACTTGATATGTTAGAAGATTTGATTTACATAAGGATGAATTAAAAAAATAAAGACTAATTGTAGTGATCTTGAAAAGTGAGATACAAAAATAATTAATCTTGAACAACTTATAGAGCTTTCAGAATACATTGATAATGGTCGTAAATAATTTGAAAAAGAAGATGAAATTACACCTAATAGCACGTCCAAGAATTTTTTTGGACAAGTTATTTGCGTTTCAACTATCTATTTCGCATTAATAGGATTTAAAAATCACAAAAAAAAATAAAAAAATTGAACTTAATTAAGTCACGAGACATGATTTTGCTCGTTTTTTTAATTTAGAAATTACGATGTTTAAATTTAAACATATATATTTAAATTAAAAATATTTTAAATAAACAAGTACACAATTCAAAATCACATTCATCAAATAAAATAGAAAGTCACAGTTAAAGATGTATTTTTAATTCATTTATTAATCAACGAATATAGAAGTATAAAATATGATACTAATTAATGTCAAATCTATTTTATACTTCTATATTTCTTGATTAATAAATGAATTAAAAATACATCTTTAACTGTGACTTTCTATGTTATTTGATGAATGTGATTTTGAATTGTTTACTTGTTTATTTAAGATATTGATAATTTTTTTTGTAGATTAAAATTGTTATGTCATATCATATGTTATATATATATATATATATATCTATTTTTTTAAAAAAAGTTTTTAAAATTGTTGAATCTGAATCATACTCGAATTATTTTCATATCATATTTTTATTGTCCTACATTTCTTTCGACGAATTGTTTACTTGTTTATCTGAATCATACTCGAACTATTTTCATATCATATTTTTGTTGTCCTACATTTCTTTCGTCAAATTTTTAAACAAATTGATGAATCGTAATTTCAAACTATACCTGATTTATTTTCGTATGAGTTTTTTTTTCCATCCGTCGATTTGTTAAATATGTATACAACTACATTTTTAGAGTGGGATTCATACTATCTACTTCATTCCTCTTAATTCCATTCAGTTTTATTGTCCTTCCTCTACTCCTTCCCCTTCTATTTTAATAATATCCCCCAAATTTAATATATTTCCTCTTTTACCACCCTTTTTTTTTAATTTTATTATTTTCTATTTTACCACTTTAACTTTATTGTCTTTCCTCCCACCCTAAAAAAAATAATCAATAATATTCCTCCAGTATTACTATTTTTCCTAATTCACCAATTTTTCAATAATACCCATCTAACATTATTGTTTTCATCTTTTACTCATTTATCGTCTTTCTCAATTCTCCCCTTTATTAATAATACCTCTCCAAATGTTTTACTTTTTCTCTTTTATCCCCTTAATCTTAAAAATCTCTCTAATTTTATTATTTTTCATTTTTACCTAATTAATCCTAGAAAAGATGTCCATGTCGTAAGCATCTACATATAAAAGTTGTATTGATATCGTCATGTGAGGTATCACAATGTGCGATAACAGAATATACATTAGGACAATGTGCACGAAGATATAAAAAGATAGGAAAAGTAGTCAAAAAAATATAAAAAACCCTCTAATGATTAATCTTGGAATACCAAAACGACATTTATCTTCTTTAGTATCTAATGGAGCGTCAATAACATGACTCCAGAAATAAAAGATATCAAAACTTAGCAATTCAATTGCGTCTCAGTCATCAACATATGTAGATCTTGTAACATAATTACCTTTTTCTTTAATGGATGCAGTTTTAGAGACTTTGTTTTAAATTTTTATATTTAAAAATGACAAAACTCTATTTATTATAGATAGCATGGTTGAATATCCTCGACAAAAATATTTTGATGCGTCAAAAAGATAAAAAGAAAAAAATATATATATTACGACTCCAACATCACCAAAGAAAACATGCTTACGTATCATGTTACGTCATCGTCAATTATTATTTTTAATATGGAATCTCTATTTGAACTAGATTTATAGTTCAATGCACGTAACATAGATAAAGAAACTATTTCAATGAAAAACCTATGTAAGATAGTTGTTTTTTTTCAGTAAATTTCTTTCTCAAATACATAAATCATCCATAATTATCATTTTTTAAGTATTTGATTTATTAATTTTAAAATATTTAAGAAGTAAGTTATGCAAATAAGTTTCAATGAATGTATGGACATAAAAGATGACGAACAAACTATTAATGCATCTATTATATATCGGGGACGTCGCCACTATCTTGAAAATATGGATGTACAATATTTTTTCTACAACACACTTCATTGGAAAGATGAAAAGTTAAAGAAATCTACGCTCTCATGACATTTTTTTTGGAACATGTTGCTTACAAAAAAAAAAATCAAATTACTATTACTTCATGAGTTATCAATTGCACTTAAGAATTTATATGATACAGTGATCTACAGTCAAAATAATTCAAAAAATATCTTCGAGAATATAATGCAGCTAATGTGTTTACAAGTCTCAATCTCAAAATGGAAAAATAATTAGTAAATGGTCAGAGTCATAAATCATTCGCAATCTATGGAGTGTTACATTATCAGATTGCTGTATTATTATTAGAATCAAGAGAAGATGCAATTTTTGCTTAACTTTACATTTATGATCCAGGTACAATTTTGAATATTTGTTATAAAAAAAATCTACATTTGAGGTGAGATATTTTGGACATTATTTAAGTTACTTTTTTACAATGTAATGCATTTTCTAAAATATATCACAAAGCTTATGATGTTCTTAGTGCAGTTAGTGATGAAAATTTTAATCTACTAGCTCATTTATATTATAATTTATTTAAGAATCGATGATATTACAATCTCCCATCAATGGGTGAAATCATATTTATATTGTCTGAAGATAGAAGTGAGGTGTGCAATACAAAACATGTCATCATACATCTTAAGGGAGATCAAGAATTGAAGCGTATTAATAAATGTCATTTAGTTTATCTACCATTGTATTAAGTTTTATTTTTCCTCTATGACGACCTTTGATAGTACCTTGATCTTAGAAATTTTGACACTACAAATAATATTTTTATAATAAAGCTACTGACTTAAATAAACCTTCATACTTATCCTTTGTTCCATCATCATACTAAATATTCACCAATCCTATGAGAAGGAAAATTGTTCCAAGAGTTTTTAGTAGATGTTTGGGCTTCAATTAAGAAAAATCAATTGAAATATCACGATTTTATCAAAATACCCTTCGCATTGATGTATATAAAGAATTGATAGATGCGATAACCTAAAGATTAAATCTTGATCAGATTGGTCAGTATTTTAGTTTGTCGTTATCGTTAATTGATAATCCAAAAGATATATGCTCGAAATCTTTCAAGATTTCATGGCTATAACACGTTATAATAATCATCTAGATATATTTATTATAATAATGGAAAGTTCTAGTTAGTCAAAAATTAAAGATACTCTTTTTCTATCTTAAAATGTTACAGATCATGCTGAATTGGTTTCTTGAATTTTCAAATTAAAATAAAAAGTACTAATAAAGAAAATCAAAGATAATGTTGTGTTTGAATGCAAAACATAACATATTTTTACTATTGAATTATAAAAATATGGTCTTCCACATATACATACACTTATATTCCTTGTACATTTAGATAAAATTCATGAAATTGCTCAAGTGGAATAAATTAGTGTAGAAATTTCAAAGAAAAATAACAATCATTTATTACTTGAAATAACACCGAATTTTATGGTCCATGTAGTAAAAAATATGCATACACCATATATGAAAAATGATAAATGTACAAAAAAAATACCCACAGATATTTTGTGAAGCAATAACGATAAATCATCGTTGCGATATTGGCGAAGTGTATATCATAAGGGAACAATTTATTTATAATAGAGATGTGCTATATAATCTACGTCTATCGTTGATGTTCAATTGTCATTTAACATTTATAATGTCTTGAATATTTATTACGTATCTTGAGGTAATTAGTTGTTATTATGCACATCTCGATAAATTCAATTAATTTTAAAATTTATCTTATGAAAAGATTTAAAAGAATAAATTTAAAACATATAAAAAATCCTATTTTAAAATTTAAATATTTTTTAATTAAAGTTCAAATGAAAAATTAGTATATGTCTTGTTAAGCTTGTAAATAATTCATCCAAAATTTGAATTTTTTATAAGTTGTTTCAAAAAAAATTTGAGTACACCATTGGATTCGTATTAAAAAATTAACCACAACGGATTATAAATTTATAAAAAATAGAGTCTCGAATGTTAAATTATTCACAAAAAAAATAATTATATTAATTATCATTTCGTCCTTGATATTATAAAAATATGAAATTTAAAAGAGAAAATCAAAATTTTCTCTTTCTTCTCCAACGTAGAAACTCAAAATCTTAAATCTTGAAACAACGATTTGAGCACCTTAGAACAAAAATTAAGAGTCTGTGAAAAAAGAAAAAACTTCACCTTGTCGAGAGTTGGTACTTATCGATAATACGTTTAGTTGTTGCATGGCCAGCATGTTCAAAAGCATGAGATTTTTCCCAGGCATGGGCTTGGGTTATAGACAACAAGGGATCAAAGCTGTACCAGCCATTTAAGAAGTAGTTGGGACATTCGGATTGGGATACGAACCTACAAGGAAGACTGGGCCCAATATTGGAAGATAAGAAAAGATAAGGCGAATGCGAAGAGGCAAGGGCATGTCATCGACCTAATCAACATGAAGCCTTACCGCAAAACCCTGAATGGGCACTTTGTGAAAGCAGGAGAAGATTTCCCTTATTGTGGTTTTTTAGAACCCTTTATCGACTACGTCACAGGTACTCGCCAACTAGGATTTGAGATTTTCTTTGGGATAGGTTGGCTTGACAAGGAAAAAGATAGAGCATCTAAAGAATTCGAATGAGCAAGTGATTGGCAGAAAACCGTGGATTTACTCAATATCGCTCAGATATTTATCGAAGAAGGAAATGTGTGAGTCATGTCAGTCAAGAGTGGTGTTCAAAACCCACAATCTGTAATCAAACCCGCAGTCGGGTCTCCTTCCAATTACCATGTAATGAGTCATTTGTTGTATGTCGGGTCTAGTCATGATGAGTCTGTTGAGTCTGCAGTAAGTCCTGTTACCCCATCTATCTTTAATGAAGTAAAAGAAGTTTCTGACTACCCCGAGTGCAATAATGATTTAATTGATAATCTGACTTCGAAGGATGAATCTTCTGATGAAGAAAATCCTATCGAATTAATTAAACTACTTGAACAAGAAGATGAATGTCGGGCTTAACCTGTAATGGAAGAAACTAAACAAGTCAATCTTGAGATTAAAGAAAATCCTCAATAGATTCAAATTGGAGTCACCTTATCTCCCGAGGAATGCAAAGGGATAGTAGATCTGCTCAAAAAGTTCAAAGACGTATTCGCGTGATCTTATGAAGACATGCTAGGAGTAAGTACGGATACTGTTCAATATCGGATTCCATTGCATCCCGATGCTCGGCCAGTAAAGTAGAAATTCCGACGTATGAAGTCAGAATAGACTTTGAAGATTAAAGAAGAAGTCACTAAGCAGATCAATACTGGATTCTTGGAAGTTGTGGAGTACCCAGAATGGATCGCTAACGTAGTTCCAATTCCTAAAAAAGATGGGAATGTAAGAATGTGCGTGGACTTTAGAGATTTAAATAAGGCTAGTCCAAAGGATAGCTTTCCGTTGCCTCACATAGATGTATTGGTCTGTAATACAGCAAGGCACACATTGCTTTCATTTATGGATGGATTTTCGGGGTACAACCAAATAAAGATGAACTCTCGCGACATGCAAAAGACATCGTTCATCACACAATAGGGAACATTTTGTTATAAAGTCATGCCTTTTGGTTTGAAGAATGCTGGGGATACCTATCAAAAAGTAGCTACGACCTTATTGCACGACATGATACACAAAGAGGTCGAGGTCTATGTGGATGACATGATAGTGAAATCCAAAGAGTGATCGGGACACATCGCTGCACTAGAGAAGTTTTTTACAAGGATCCAAAAATACTAGTTACACCTTAACCTTCAAAAATACGTATTCGGAGTGACCTCTAGAAAATTACTTGGATTCGTAGTCAGTCAAAGAGGGATCGAAGTAGACCCTAGAAAAATCAAAGCTATATAAGAAATGACAGCTCCTAATATTGAAAAACAGATTTGGGGGTTCTTAGGCAAAATTCAGTATGTCAGCAGATTTTTCGCTCAACTCACCAATGTGTGCGAACCTATATTTAAGCTTATCAAGAAGAACGAACCGACAATATAAATGAGCAATGTCAAAAAGCCTTCGACCAAGTTAAGAAGTATATCTCAAATCCACCCATTTTGGTTTCGCCTACCCCAGGTGAACCTCTTCTCCTTTACTTGTCAGTCACGGAAGAAGCTATGGGATGCATGCTGGCACAGTACGACAAGGACAATCACAAAGAGAGGGCTATCTACTATATCAGTAAGAAGATGTTAGAATATGAACGAAAATCTTCAGCTCTCGAAAAGACTTGCCTAGCACTAGTATGGACTACTCAAAGGCTTCGACACTACATGTTATCTTATTCAGTCATTCTGTTATCTCGGATGGATCCCCTAAAATATCTCTTTGAGAAGTCGGCATTGACAGGAAGAACTGCACGTTGGTTGTTGTTGTTATCAGAATTTGATATTATGTATATTACACAAAAGTCTATCAAGGGAAGAGCAATAGAAGAATACTTGGCTGATCATCCAGTGGTAGAAGGAACAAGACCTATCGATCAATTCCCAAATGAAAATACCTTGAAGAAGAATTGCGAGATAAAGTATGGCGGTTATGCTTTGATGGAGCAGCGAATCAGAATGGGTATGGAATAGGGGCAGTCTTATTCTCTCCTGAAGGATGCCACATCCCGATCGCTATTAAGCTAACTTTCTCCAATACTAATAATACAGCTGAATACGAAGCACACATTGCTGGGCTTGAGGCTGCTTTGAATCTAGGTGTCACAGAAATTGAAGTATTTGTAGATTCAACTTTGGTTATACATCAATCATTGGAAGAATGGAAAACTAAGGACGTGAAATTGAAACCCTATCACGAGTATCGGTGAAATTTAGTAAGGAAATTCAAGCTATCTTGTTCCAACATCTGTCAAGGGAAGAGAACAGATTCGCTGATGCTCTGGCCACTCTTTCTTCAATGATCCATTTGCCTTTAGGCATGGAACTAAGGCCTATCATAATCGAAATCAAAGATAAACCTGCATATTGCCATCAGATCGACATCGCTGCTCGAATCCCTGACGGAAAGCCATGGTATACTGACATCCAGAAAGTATTGGAAAAATAAGAGTTTCCAGTTGAAGCGTCAAGGAAAGAACGACAAACCCTACAGAGATTCCCATCCCAGTTCATCTTGTGCGCAGGAAACTTATATAAGATGTCTTATGATGGAATTCATTTGTCATGTGTTGACGAAAATCAAGCTGAACAATTAATGGAAGAGTTGCATTCCGGAGACTGTGGACCGCATATGAGTGGGAAGATGTTAGCCAAACGAATCATGAGACAAGGATATTATTGGCCAACAATGGAAACAGACTGTCATCACCTGGTCAAGACCTACCATAAAATGGGTAACCATAAAATGAGTATTTTCTATCTGGGGTATCGACATAATTGGCAAAATCACACCTAATGCATCGAATGGACATGAGTACATTCTCGTGGTTATTGATTATTTTACAAAATGGGTGGAGACCACTTAATATGTTGTTCTCACTGCATCCAAAGTTGCCAAGTTCGTCCAAACTCATATTATCAGTCGGTATGGGGTACCTTCTGAATTGATCTCTGATAACGGGTCACATTTCAAAGCTGAATTTATTTCCCTGTGTTCAAAGTTCAAGATCTGACACTACAAATCATCACCCTACCATCCCCAGACTAACGGACCAGTTGAAGTAGCCAATAAGAATCTCAAGACAATCATCAGGAAGATGTGTCAATCTCATAGGGATTGGTCTGAAAAATTACCATTTGCACTCTAGGCATACCGTACCTCGATACGATCTTCCACTGGAGTCACCCCTTATTCATTAGTATACAGAATGGAAGCTGTCTTACCAGTTGAAATGGAAATCCCATCCCTCAAGATTCTAATGGAAAGTCAGTTATCAAAAGCAGACTGGGTTCATCACCGGTACGAAGAGTTGAACTTAATCGATGAAAATCGGCTTAAAGCATTGTACCACGTGCAAGCCTATCAAAGAAGAGTCGCTCGGACATTTGATAAAAGGGTTAAAGTTTACGACTTACAAGCTGGAGACCTCGTACTTTAAGAAAATCGAGCACCCATCTTCGATCCTAGAGGCAAATTCAAGCCCAATTGGGGAGGTCATTTTATTGTCAAAGAGGTACTGCCTGGGAAAGCTGTCAAACTCTAAGATCACGATGGCATTGAATTACTAGAACCGACAAACCTTGACCAGATCAAATGGTATTACAATTGAGGAGACCAACTTCGATCGAACCAATTTTCTTATCACCCAGTTAAATATCTTATTTCTCAGCCCCTTGCAGCCATTTTAAAAAAATGAATAAATAAAAAACCTTTCTTCTTTCTCAGCCCGTTCACCTAACCTAGGGGAGGGAAATTTTCGAACTATGTTTTGGTCTGATCCCAAAATTCTGGCGTACGTAGCAACCTAAGAAGTTACTTCAGGCCCGACCAGTTCAAAATAATAATAAAAAATATTTCCCCGCAAAGAAAAATTGTCAAAATAGGGAAGGAAAAGAAAACAAAGGAATGCCACACAAGGGGCATTCGAGTTCTTGAGCCTCAAGTCTCATTTCTTTCTTAGCCCACTCCTAAGCTCACCTATGGAAGTCCTCCTAAGTACCGCATGAAAAGGTCGAGAAAAATAGTAAGTGTGATTAGACAGTAACTCCAGAACTCAAAAAAACAAAAACAAAAACAAAAAAGAGCCTACTATGTTGAAAATCCGAAAGGACAGCTTAGGTAAAAATTAAGGCAAGCTCGCAAGGTTGAAAATCCGAAAGGACGGCCTTGACAATAATCAGAGCAAAGAAAAGGAAAATTGTAAGCTCGCTAGATTGAAAACCTAAATATGCAATCTAGGCGAAAAATAGAGCAATCAAAAGAAAATCTACGTCGAGCCGAGAATCTCCAAAGGCGAGTCGAGTCAAAACATTAGAAGTCTGAATGTCCAAGCTTCAATACCCAGTTTAAGTCAGGCAAAAAACTTAGAAGACACATGTATCTCGTCTACGACTGATCTGGAAAAGTTTACTTTCCTAACTGAGCCAAAGGGGAAAGACGTGATCTCCAAGATGAATCTCAAAATTGAATATTTGTTTCCAATAGATGAGTCTGACTCATGATCTTCAATAAAGTCGAAATTAAAAGTGTATCCTTATTGCAATTGTGGTAATCTAAGACTTCTAATTTTCATATTGAGAGGTACTTCTCCTTTTGTTTGGAAACATATTTATTTTCCCCCTATATTAGGGGCATGTTATTTCAAAATATGTTCAATTATCCCTAGTGTAATGTCCTATCAAACTAAGGGCATTTTTGTTCTTGAGCCTCATCAATTCCAGCCCCAAAGGATAAGGAAAATCTGAAATTAAAGTTTACCCTTTTGATAGCATTTTTTGAAAACCCCTGAGGTTCAAATGTTGACCTGACCGTCTAAAAAAAATGATTCATGTGGAGTGAGATTTTTACTCTAGTATTTTACTCAGACCTGCTCAGATTTTGCTTAGACCCGTCGAGATTCATTCTCGAATTTTGCTCAGACGCCACTGAGGGTTTTCTCGGATTTTACTCAGACCTACTCAGATTTTGCTCAGACCTGCCGAGATTCTTTCTCGGATTGCTCAGATACCGCTGAGGATTTTCTCGGATTTTACTCAGACACCACCGAGGGTTTTTTCAGATTTTACTCTGATTTACTCAGATTTTGCTTAGATACCATTGAGATTCTTTCTTGGATTTTGCTCAGACACCGCCGAGGGTTTTCTAGGATTTTACTCAGACCTACTTAGATTTTTCTCAGACCCGTCGAGATTCTTTCTCAGATTTTTCTCAGACACCACCGAGGGTTTTCTCGGATTTTACTCAGACCTGCTCAAATTTTACTCAGTTTTATCTGATTTTCTAAAAAAAAAAAAAACATGTTACATGAATTTTTATGTTCATTACTGCACAATGTTACACCCGTGCACTCGTATTGCATTCGCATTAGTCAAGGAGAATTTTTTAAAATTCAAGGATTTAACATTTTTCCAATGAGAGATTACCCTCAAGGATCTGGATACTTTGACAAATTGCCGAATTAGGCTGCAAAATGGACTGTCACTAGCTTTGACATTAGAATGTCGCACTAGCTACCACAATAGATTGGGCATCTAATTTGCTTCTACCCTCTGTCAAAGAGGGGCATCTGTAGACACCCCATTATTGCATCTGCCTAATTCGACAATTCATCGCCCGATTTTTGTGGATTCCTAATGATGAATATAAAAGAACTCGAAGGCTTATGAGTATTGCTTGATTCGTTCCGTTTTTAGTTTTATTATCCCCCTACTCGTCACGATTCAACATAGAAAGTTACGCATGCTTAGGATCGCTACACCTTACATCCGACTTAGCAAGCACATATGCATAGGTTTGCTACACAATTCGATAACTTAGAGACTTCGCTACACTAGGAAGATATAACTTTGGAACTCAGAAATAATCATACAAGGACTGAAAGAAACCTTACGATAAAATTCAAAAAAATATGTAAAAAATCATCAAAATGACGAAAATACCCTTCATAAATTTTGGATCTCCGAAAAGTCTCGAAAGTATCTTCATTGCACTCAGAATGTGATTTCGAATCTAACGGAACCCAAATCGATAAAAACAAATAAATTTATAAAAATTTG
This sequence comes from Akebia trifoliata, assembly GCF_017979445.1. Classification (NCBI taxonomy): domain Eukaryota; kingdom Viridiplantae; phylum Streptophyta; class Magnoliopsida; order Ranunculales; family Lardizabalaceae; genus Akebia; species Akebia trifoliata. The sequence continues at coordinate 24,645,564 of NC_141386.1, forward strand.
AAAAAAATCATCAAAATGACGAAAATACCCCTCATATACCTCGGACCTCCGAAAAATATCGAAAGTACCTCCATTGCACTCAGAATGTGATTTTGAGGCTAGCGAGATCCAAATCGATGAAAACAGAGAAGTTCAAGAAAAATCTGTAAAAATCGTCAAAATACCAAAATACCCCTCAATATCCAACTTTACAATTTAGAGATCCCGATCCCTAGGACAATGTAAATCGGAATCCAATCTAAACTAAAAATAAAATTCAACTTAAAAATTAAACAATTTAAATTAAAAAATCAAAACAATTAAAATTAAGATCAAAATAATTAAAATTAAATCAAACAACTAAAATTAAAATCGAACAATTAAATCAAATCAATTTTTAAAAAAAAAATAATAATAATAATAAAAATTCGATCAATCAAAATAAAAATTTTAAGTAATCAACCATCAAAATTTTCTATTAATAAATTTAAAATTTAAAATTTAAAATCGAACACAATCTAAAATCAAATTAAAACTCAAAACTTAACCAATCGAAATCCAATCAACCAACCAATTAAAAATTAAAAGCAATTCAAATTTCAAATTAAAACGTAAATTAATCAATCCGTTCAAAATTTAAATTAAAAATTAAATTCAAATTAAACAATTAAAACTCAAATTGAAAATCACCCAACCAATTAAAAATGTAAAATAAAATTAAAATCGAACGATCAACTAATCAAAAATTCAAATTCAAATCAACCAACAACCAAATTTAATATCAAAATTCAAATTAAATTCTAATCAAAATCCAAAATTTAAAATCAAATACAAATTCAAATATAATTTAAAACATAAAATTAAATTTCAAATCAAAATGTCGACTAAAATAAAAAAAAATTTGAAATCAACCAATCGGAAGTAAAATAAACTCATCAACCAATCACAACTCAATGACGGTGAGCTATCATAGTACGAGTAACGTGGGATCACCATCCCATTCTCCTAATAATAATATAAAAAAAACGTAGACCTCTTTTCTCCAACTCCTTCTTCTCCACTTTCTCCAACGAACTCCTCTAACTCACGTTCTCTCCACTCTCCCATCTCCACCCTCTCTCCCATCCTCATCTCTTCCCATTATCCCTCTCTCAGATTTTTAGAGAAGAAACCACCATAAAAGAAGAGGAAAGGCAACTATGAAGGAAAAAAAGAAAATCAAGAGAAAAAAATTTGCTCCAGCTTCTTCTTCTTAAAAAAAAAAAAACCTTCATTAAAAAAAAAAAACCTGCAACTCCTCTCTCTCTCATCGCCACCCTCTCTCTCTTCTCTCCCATCTCTCCCTCCCTCGCTTTTTTGAAAAACCATCGTATAACAAAAACAAATATTTTTTGGACTGCCTCCATTAAAAAAACAGCACCCCTTCATGTCCATGAAAAAAAATAGCATGTTTTTTTCTCCTAATAAAAAGCTGTTATAACTCAACTCCATATCATCTCTTCATCTCCCTTCCTCCAAATATGTCCCTGCTGTCCCATGTTTTTGTAGAAAGGAAGAAGAAGAAAAGAAAAAAAAATCAGCAATATCAGCTCTCTTGGCACTCTCACTCTCTTTACTTTTTTCTCTCTCTCCACGTCCTCTTCTCCATTGGATTGCTGCACATTCAACAGCCTTGTATCAGCCCTCCCTCCACGTCCTCAACACTACCACTACTACATCTTCAACAGCCCTGCAACACAGCAACTTTTAGCCACTACGACAGCCTTGCAGCAGCCCCTATCACATCTCTCACGTCTTGGCAACCTCGCTGCATCCATCACCATTAGACCTACAATACAGACCAATCCAAAAAGGTCCTTGCTGCAGCAGCCCTTTCCTCTCCATTAAATTTACCCCTACAACCACAACCTTGCTTTAAAGCCTCATTCTCATTCTCCATCGCAGCAGCCGCAATAAGGACTTACAGGTCTTCGATTATATCTGAAGGAATCAACCCTCATCGCATTCTTCTAAAGGTAAGTGTATTTTGGGTTCTTTCTTATTTTCGTTCTAACTTTCTCCTTATTTTTCATAGCTCATTTTTATACATTAGTAGAATTAGAAAAATAGTATTTCAATATTTTATTTATTTATTTTGTGTATTGATAAGGTAGAGTATTTATTTTTTATGTACTTATATGCCTCTATATCAATAAGATTAGAAGAGTGGTTTTCATTATGTAGTTTTTAATTATTTATTTATTTATTTTTAATTTTTTAATTTTTTCTTCTTTTTGCGTATCAATAAGAGTAGGAGAGTGTTCTTTATGCACTCGAACTAATTCATTGATTTTTGGGGTATACGTGACATTAATGACAATGTTCGAATTTTCGAAATATTAGTGTATCAATTCACCCATATTTTTTTGATTAATAGATCGATTGAATCAATTCACGTATACCAAGTTGATGGACCGGCTCATTGGATGTTAATATTTATCTGGTTGATTCGTCACTTTTTGATGTTGTTGGGTCAACTCATTAATATTGATTTTAATCGACTCAATAAAAATTAATGGTGTACACTAACTATAAAAATAAAAAATCGATTTTCACAATAAAAATTGCGAGTCAACTTGCTGATTTTGTGGGACATCGAAAATTTGAATTGATTTTATTTTCAAATTAAGCACATGGGTTAAATCACCGATTTAATACACGTGGCAATTTAAAAAAAAATCAAGATTCTTTTAGTAAACAAATTATGAGCCGACTCGCTGATTTTGGGGACATTGAAAATTTGAATCAATTTTATTTTAAATTAGGCATGTGGGTTAGATCATTGATTTAATACACGTGACGATTTAAAAAAAAAAATTAAGATTCTTTAGTTTAACAAATTGCGAGTCAACTCACTGATTTTAGGGACATTGGGAGTTTGAATTGATTTTTTTATAAATTGGGCATGTGGGTTAACTCATCGATTTAATATATGTGGCACTTCAAAAATCAAGTTTCTTTGATAAAAAAATTGTGAGTTGACTCGTCGATTTTAGTACACGTGGCATTTCAAAAATCGAGTTTCTTTGATAGGCATGTGGGTTAACTCACTGATTTAATACACGTGGTAATTCAAAAATTGAATTTATTTGATAAATGTTGTCAATGAGCAAATTCATTAATTTCATGTACGTTGCATTGAAATCGATTTTCTATTATTCAAAGTATGATCGAATTGATCCATTAAGTTTTGGTGCTATGTATGCCTCATTAAATCATGTAATTATTTTAACTGTAGGATTTATTTTGTAAATCCGATGCAATTTGATGATGATTGGACCCTAGTTTGACTTTTAGTCTTTGAATGTTGACCATAGGATATTTTTGGATCGCAGTAGAGACTGATCATCTTGATCAGGCGGATTCGGTACCTAACACCTTCCGAAATCCGTAACCTGACCTCTTACCCATCTCTCTGATCCACAGACCAACCCATATCCATTTGGAGTTAATTTTGATTCCTAAATCTAAACTAGGTGGCGACTCCCGATTCTTTAAAAAATCCCCGAAATACGTAGATCGGACCCCTAATTACTATTTAGCGGATGGTCGTAGAGGTCGAGGCGATTTCAGTTACATGTCAACCCTTATGCCATGTGTCAAATACAACATATGTCACATATCAACTCTTATGTCATGTATCAAATACATCATATGTCATATGTCAACCCTTATGCCATGTGTTCGATTTGCTATATTCCATGTGTTAGATTTGTTATGTAACATATGTCAAAATTAATTTGAAGATCCCCAATTCTTAAACTTCTCTTGAAATTCAGTAAAAAATATACATATATACAATATTAATTTTTAAAAAATATATGTTTTATCCGATCTTCAAGCTTTAACTATTTATTGTTTTATTGTAATTTTCGAGTCTTTTCTACTCAATCAAGACCATCATATGGGATTGATTGATACCTTTGAATCACAAATATTTTAAAATTATATACTTTGATAAATACTTACAAAGATAAATAATTGATGGATGGATAATGAGAACTTATAATTTCCCTTAATTGAATGAGATAATGACTCTAAGGTATGATTGGTTAGATATATTAATAAATAAATTGATGATTATCTCACACATTTTTATAATCACGTGGAGATATATTTGGTGAATGATGTATAGGTGTATATATTGACAGAAATGACTGGAGAACACTACCATTGTTTAGTATTTTCAATAGAATATATATATATATATATATATATATATATATATATATATATATATATATATATATATATATATATATATATATATTTTCAGCTCAATCCGAAATTTCTAACCCATATTTTAAAATTTTATTAATGTTACATTGTTTTTACATATGTTTTCTCATATGGCCCTTGAACCTGACCCATATCTATCTATATATATATATATATATATATATGGATAGGGTCCCGTTCAGCAACAAACATTTTTCAAAACATGGGTTAGAGGTTTTGTAATGAGCTGATTTTTGGTGAGGATGATCTCTACGATGAGGAGATCATCCTAACCAAAAATCAGCCTATTCCAAAACTTCTAGCCACAGTTTACAAGTTGAAAAATCGTGAACCGTCCATTTTTTGTAAATCATTTTTGATGGGGTTAGAATTTTTGGAATGGGCTGATTTTTGGTGATGATGATCTCCTCACCGTAGAGATCATCCTCACCAAAAATCAGCCCATTCCAAAACCTCTAACCCATGTTTTGAAAAATGTTTGCCAAAATGTTTGTTGTTGAACGGGACCCTATCCATATATATATATATATATATATATATATATATATATATATATATATATATATATATATATATATATATATATATATATATGGGTCAGGTTCAAGGGCCATATGAGAAAACATATGTAAAAACAATGTAACATTAATAAAATTTTAAAATATGGGTTAGAAATTTCGGATTGGGCTGATTTTTTGTGAGGATGATCTCTATGATGGGAGGATCATCTAAAAAAAATCAGTTCAATTTGAAACTTCTAACCCCATTAAAAGTGATTTAAAATGTGGATCGTTGATTTTTTACCAATTTTTGTCACTAATTTGTAAATCACTTTTGATGGATTTAGAAGTTTCTGATTGAGCTGATTTTTTGTGAAGATGATCTTTTCATCATAGTGACCATTCTTGCAAAAAATCAACTCAATCCAAAACCTCTAACCCTTATTTTGAAAAACCATTGTTTTTTCATATGTTTTTACATATGGCCCTTGAACCGCCCTATATATATATTTGTTTACCAGTAAATGATTGTATAAAACTTATAACGAGTGAAGTGTTGCTATATTTTCAGAAGCGACGGGTCAATTTAGGATACCACTTAATGTTATATACTCTTTTGTAAATAGGATGCCTTAGAACGTAATACAGCTTGTGGGATTTAGGAATTTTTTATCTTCTTTCTTGATGAATATTGTGTGTAAAGTTTGTATAATGTAGAAGAGTCGAGATTCACATGTATTATTTCTTGATAGGCTTAAATGTAGAAAGTTTATTTATAGGCTAGTTGGTGATTACTAATAGTCTGTAGCCGTCAAACGAATGACCAACGTAATTGGTCTAAATATTTAGACCTTGATCAACAACCAGTTCTGAACCAGATAAATGGTCACCCAAGTATGGTAACAGTGATCGATCACAAAATCATATGCTAATGGTAGGGTTCCACAACAGAATAGTTTGGAATATCAATTTTCATGTTGAACTTGTTGTATCGACGTGTTCCTTAACTTTCTTATAATTACACTATTGTATTCGTATTATGTATTTTTTTATTTTGTGATGATAAATAGATGTTTCACTTTAAAGGTAAGAAAATTAATTTTATTATAGAACTAATAAATTGATAAATATTATAATTATTTAGTATTTTTCAATTAGTCATTATTCGAATATTATGCTATAATAAAACTTGTATTATTTAAATGTTCAACATAATTATTTGTTGTATGTTGTGACTAGTTATTAAAACGATTTATATCCAACTAAGTAACTCCCTGGTTACTCACCCTGTCATTCACCATTTCAGATTACATAATTATTGAAAAGCCAAAACTTATGACAAATCGTACGAAGAGTTCTTGAGGAGACTTTTGATGATGAGTTGTCGGCTTTATGTACTCGTGGATTATTGTAGAGGTGCATACATAGCCATAGATACTTTTCACTCATATCTCAATGAAAAACATCTATGGTTTCATACATACATCCACATCAGCAATGTGATAATTGATGTTAATTTTAATGTTACTTCGACATTTTCCTTAATTTAATGTATTTTAGTATATTCTAAAGTTCTTTGATTTTTGACTTGATTTGATTAAAGTCAACCATATTTTAAGTTTCCAACTGTCAAAACACGAAATCTAATGGTCAATTTTATTTTTCATAAATATGCATCATTGGGATATATAAACTAGAATTTTGTATTTTAGGGGTCAAGATCATTTTTTTTCAAGTTACCAATCCCCACCATTTTATCAAAATATTGTTTCACTAAGTGAAATTGGGGATACAATCTAAATATTGTGGTAATTAGATCTAGTAACGGATCCATACTAAAAAAATTGAGATCAACCCTACAAGAGTTCGAATTTGTTGTTAACGAAATTTTTTTTTACCATGATCATGAATCGATTGTATGCTTTTAGGTACACACACAAAAAATAAAATCCAAAACACTTAACCATTTAATCATAGGGAGCGGATCTTCTATGATACTTTTGTCCTTATAGTGGATTTGATGATTGAGGAAGTCCCATGTATAGAAACATAAAAATCAACTAGTTAAAACATTTAAGTTTAGAGACCCTTTATATTCAAAACCTTTGACGAGGCTTAAACAAATATTTTTTTCGAACTTCCTTTTCAAAATCTGATCCACACCATGATCCTTACATGCTTATGGTGTTTTTTTTTTCCTTTTCAATAAATCACCATCTAGTATCTTCCATTTAAAATCCATAATAGGGAACTATGGGAAAACATACTACAAAGCCTTGTTAGCAATTCGTAATACGCCAAAAATTCAACATGCAAAAAATTCAAGTTCTATTCAATTTTGGGTTGCAAAAATCTGGTCAAAAATTTGATAAACAAATAATATGCAACATATGCTTCATGCATGTATTGTCTGTCTCATTTCAAAATTTTGGTAATATGATAGTAATAATAAGGACATTGAGGTTATTATTCCATTGGTTTATAATATAAAAAAAATCAAAGTCAAGGGACAAATCATCAGTTTGAAAAGTTAAGGTGGTATCTCAACTAAATTTAGAAATACAAGTAATCATTTTTTTAAAGATGAAATGGACATTTGTCACTTAAGAAAGTGGATTCTTCCAAAATTTTGAAGCTTCATCGCTTCGAATTCAAACTTGTGTTACACGTTACAACTTACAAGTATACACTTTACAACATACAACAAGTTGCAGTAGCATTTTGTTTCGACCGAGTTTTACAAAAATTCAAAAAAAATGTAAAATAAATGATTTATTCTTTTTTAACTTTAAAGAGGTGAATTATTCAAAATAATTCAATAATTCGGAGAATAATACTTTTATTGAAAAAAAAAAATGAAAAAAATGGTGATGTTAAAGGCACCCCACGTATTAGTAAGGGCAACTTGAACAATTAAAAAGTTAGGAATTTTTTATTTTTTTTTATAAAGATTTTACCCTTATTAAGGTACCCCACGATTTTTACCTGATTCTATTTCTTCCTTCATCAGATTTGATTCAATGTGATGGAGGTTTTTCCCGCACAAAAATTTTTGACCAACTCCGACAACATATTCAGACGACCATCTCATTCTCTTTTCTCCCTCATTACTGCTCATCCATCCCTCTTATATTATCTACCATTTGTTCGTTAAAAATCATTACCTAAGAAAAAAATAGAAGAAAGTATAGATGAAGTTGAAATTCCAAACCCTTCATCTCAAAAGAAGGAGAATCTCATCTAACCACATGCTTTAATGTTAATGGAAAATCATAAATTTATTTAATTTTTTATACTAAAAATTTTTAGGTTAAAGCTTTGTCTTCTAAAAGTTTTCTTATTCTATATGTCAATATTTTTAACATATGACGACACAATATGCCAACATTTTTTGTTTTCCAAAAAAATTTGTAGAAACAATTGTTGATATTTAAACGTTGTCACTCCATGAAAAATGTCAATATTCTCAATCGTCGATAGCTAACATAACTTTTTTTGTCCTATGTCGACATGAGATGTAGATATTTTTCATATATGAAGACATACAACTATCAACATTTTTATTTTTTATTTAAAAATAAATAAATGTTGGCATGTGTTGATATGTAATACCTAGACATTCACATGAAATGACAACATAATCATGTCAACATTTTACAAAAAAAAAATATAAATATAAATTATATTTCATTTAAATAATTCAAAACATTCACTTGGTTTACATAACACAAAGCATCAGACTTAAGTAGAAATTCAAACAAAGCATCAAACACTTGGTAGGTTTTTTAAAATATCTTTCTAACTTAATTTATAACTAAAAAAATGAAGAAAATGTGATTGTGGTGTTCGTAGTACTACTTGTGTGAAAGAAAATGAAAACAAATAAAACTTACTCGATAGGGTGTTCCACTAGTATTGATGTATAGTAGGTCGAAAACGAGGAAAAAATGCCACATTTTTTGAGGAACTCCAACGATGATGAGTGTGATGAAGGAGGGAAGCCAATCTATTCAAAACCAAAGAAGAAGACACGGTATTTTTCATCTACTAGGGTGTCCTAATCGCAAAAACATATTTGTTGGGGTGCTTTTTGTATACGGGTTGTCCTAATAAATAGCTGGGGTGACTTTGACATCACCCAACGAACAATTCATGAAATTTTTGAGAATTAAAATGAAAATACCTAACCAAGATACATAGATGTCTTCCCTTGATAATGTTCTCTAGTAATTTTCGCTCTCTACTCTTGGTATTGGTTAAGATCACAAATAAAATAGTACTAAAATGGACGGCAACTCCCACCAATGTTTGACCCTATTTCATGGACGTGCATAAGTGTCAAATCGATTATTAATAGAGGTCCAACCATCTTGTATATCATGGGCTTCATGATCAGACGAATAATGAAATCCAATGTTTTGGACCCACCAAGAACCGAACAATTCAACTGCCAAGTGGCAAAAAAATTTGGCGTTGTGTAGGGTAAGTTTACCCTACGCCAGGATTACTAGAAGATCCCCTGTTCTGTAGAGAATAGGAAGAGACCAAATTCAACTGCCAAGTTCTCCCAGACAACCGACCCAAGGCGAGAGACTTCTCTCAAAAGTCTCTCTCTTGATTTTTGATTTTTGTTCCAACCGATTACTTGTTTTTCTCCTTTAAAAGAGGCAGAAAATCTTCTTGGATTATTTTTTTTTTAAATTTTAATTTTGCTCTTTCAGTCGAAAGCTTGTAAGTAGTACATCTGAAAACCTAGACCTTGGGCCTGCTTTTGTTCTTGTTTATATGAATCTTGAGTTATTTTATTACTGTGTCAATGAGAAATTTGTTCTGGGTTTCTCTCTCTCTCTCTCTCTCTCTTGCAGTAGATCTTGATGCATGATTTCTTTGAATATTAATTTACAATTTTATTAGATTTGGAACTTAGATCGGTGTTGAAAGACATTTATTACTCTCAAATTGGGCTTTCTGTATGTGACTTTGATCGCATGATTTAAATCTAGGTTTCAATTTGGAGTTCTGATTGGGTTGTGTTTGGTATTCGAAAGTTTGTAGCTTTTTAGTTCAATTGGAATAGTTCGTATCCCCAAAGAGAATTTATTGTAGTGCTATTTGACCAGACAAGAAGCATGTTTGAAGATTTAAGCAGATTCGGTTTGATTCGGAATGCTTTTGTTATATATATAGTTTTAAAGAATGGTGGCATTGGATGATTCTGATAAGTGATGTTTTTTGTTCGATCGCAGATACAAATGGGGATATATCTTAGCACCCCGAAAACTGAAAAGTTCTCTGAGGATGGAGAGAATGGCAGAGTTCGGTATGGTTTATCGTCTATGCAGGGGTGGCGTGCAACCATGGAAGATGCTGTGAGTACTTTGTGAAACTTCACATATCACTTCATCCCATTTATTGTTTGATTCTTGCCCTTTTACCAAATCTACATGAATTGAATATCTTTGAAACATGATCATGAGCATAACTGATGCAGGACCATGCATAATACCTTAGGATGATGAATCTGAGATCATAATTAAAATAAGCTATGCAAATATAAATCATGAGCTCATGCAATTATAGATAATGAAGAGAATTTAATAGGCAATGAAAATAGTCCTTTGGTTGTCATAGTCCTAAAGGAATATCAATTCAAGTACTAGCAATAGGTTCCAATGGAAGACAAGTTAGAACATTCTTTCGAGAAAAATCATTACAGATAAGTTTTAGGAGAAAGTGCTTGGTTGGAAGGGGGCAGTTAGATTTCCTTATGGTTGTGGTGTATGAAAGGGTGTTATCAAAGTTCTTCATACTTTTATGAATTTCATCCTATTCGGGGTTAGTAGGGGGAGTAGAGTTCACTTTTGGGAAGATTGGTGGTGTGGCGAATTGTTGAGTGTTAGTTTTCCTTCACTCTCAATTGTAACATACCCCATTTGTCCCCCATGACCGTTATATATTAATAGTTATTGCCTTTCTTAACATCAATTGGTTTTGGGGTAAATAGTCAGCTATCATGGTATTAGAGCAGGCCTTTATCTCCTCCTTGTCACCTAGATCATATCTCCACGTGCTTTGGCCCAATCCGGCCCACACGTGCGGGGGCGTGTTGAGTTTAGTCCCACATCGGTAGTCATTGCCTTGTCTCTCTCCTTATAAGCTCCTAGTGCCTCTCTACTATTGCCAATTGGTTTTGAGTTGGATCCCCAAACTTGTCATGTTGAGTTTAGTCCCACACTGGATACTCAATGCCTTGTCTCTCTCCTTATATCTTGGGGCCTTTCCACTCATTGCCAATTGGTTTTAAGTTGGATCCCCTATCATGTTGAGTTTAGTCCCACATTGGACACCCATTGCCTTGTCTATCTCTTTATAAGCTCTTGGGGCCTCTCCACTCATTGTCAATTGGTTTTAAGTTGGATCCCCAAACTTATCATATTGAGTTTAGTCTCATATCGGACACGCATTGCCTTGTCTCTCTCCTTATAAGCTCTTGGGCCTCTCCACTCATTGCCAATTGGTTTTGAGTTAGATCCCCAAACTCATCATGGTATTAGAATGCTAGGTTCGTATAAGTCACGAGTTCAAGTCTCCTTGAGGGAATTTTTCACCCTTATGGATGAGGGGAAGTGTTGAGTGTTGTGTTATCCACCTCTACTCCTGAGTGTCATGTGCTCACGTATCGTGATCCAGTTTGATCTGTAACCCTCTTATATTCATAGTTGCGCCTTCCCCATCAGATCGATCTTTTGGGATAATTGACCATTTACCCCAAAACCAAGTGGTGTTAGGGCAGACAATAACTATTAATATATAAGGGTCATGGGGGACAAGTGGGGTATGCCACAATTGAGAGTGGATGAAAGCTAATACTCAACATTCTCTCTCACTTCTCATAAGGGTGGAAAGATTTTAACCCATGACCAATATGAATCAAAACTCTGATACCATGATAACTAATCATTTACTCAAAATCAATTAGTATTAGGGAAGGCAACAACTATTAATATATGAGGGTCATGGGGATAAGTGGGATATCTCATAATTGAAAGTAGAGGAAAACTAACACTCAACACTTCCCTTCATCATCCATTAGGGTGGGAAGATTTGAACCTATGACCAATATGAACTAAATCTTTGATACCATACTAACAACTATTTACCTCAAAAGACCGATCTGATGGGGAAAGTGAAATTATGAATATAAGATGGTCACAGGTCGAACTAAGACATGATAATTGAGCACGTGACAATCAGGAGCAGAGGCGGATAACATAACACCTAACATGAATCACCTCTCATGGAGTACTTTTGAAATCTATTCGTCATTTCATAAAAGAAAGACATTCCAATATCCAATTTTATTGTTTGGGGGGATGGAGAGGTGTCCTTGGATGCCTATTTTAAAAAGGATCTTTAATGACTGTGAGATTGACTTTTTGGCAAATCTTTCATCCTGCCTCTCACCTATGTCATTCAACTTATAGGCAGGGGATAAAAGGGTGGAGGGTAGCAAAAATGGGGAGTTTTCTATACAGTTACTCTATCATTTGTTGGTGGAGATGGGTCTCGCATCTTTTTCTTCTTTAGCGATGTAGGGTCCAAAGATTCCCTCCAAAATCTCGTTCTTCATTTGGTCGGTAGCATCGTGCGGAATCCTAACTATGGATCAGCTCATTTAGGGAGGTTTCACTTCTCCGAACTTCTGTTATTTGTGTAAAAAGGGCGGATAGTTGGCAAACCATTCTTATTCATTGCAACCTGGCAAGCAAAGTGCAGGCTCACATTTTTATCTTTTTTGGGATTCTTGGCTGCTTCCCAATGTTTATGAAGTCCGTGTTTGATGGGTAAATGCATCTAGGTGGCAAGTTCTATGCTGCAAAGTGGTTGTTGTGGTTGTGGAGTCTTAACTTCTTTCACAATTTATTAGGGGATGGAGAGACAAAGAGGAATACTTGTTAAATAAGTCTGTTGCTATTAGGTTTCTTATTCTGTGTATCCTTTTTAGTCTTTTTCTCTTCTCAGACTATGTAATACTTACAGCCTAATTAGGGCTAATTAATTAATAATTACTTCTCTATCTCAATTTTAACTTGGTTTCAGAGATAGGCTCTCTCGACCTCCATCACCCCCCACTCCTTCATCTGCTACAAACTCTGTCGCCTTCCTCTTCCTTAAATCACCTCCACACCTCTTGTCTTCAATACCCATCACCCCTATGGGGTTCCTTTTCGCTACACACCCTAATTGCATCGTGCGATAGGGACTTGAGAACTGTTTGGAGCTTACGATCAGGCTATACTCACAGTAATGTTACTGTTTGGGACTAACAATAATAGCGAAGTGGTGGTTTAGTGCTGGTTGTTGAAAATAAAGCCCTATGACACCTCCACAGTGCTTGCAACACAGTAGTTGTTGTTGTTTGAGCAGGCGACTGTTGTCTGATCTCCAAGGTGGCTGTTTTGAAGCCTATGATTACAACAGATTGTTGTTCTGCGATACAGCAAGACACCTCCACAGTGCCTTACGATTACAATAGATTGATATTCTGACCTCTGCGACATAGCAGGTTGCTGCTTGGACCCTTTGCAACATAGCAGGTGGTTGGTCTGAGGGCTGCGATCACATCAGATGGATGTTCTAACTTGTATGATCACAGCAGATGGCTGTTCTGACCTGTACAATCACAGTAGGTAGCTTGTACTTATCCCATTTCTAATTATATATCTGATTTTACCCTCTCACCCTCCTATCAGAGTTTTGCTTCTATTTCCACTGTTTATTTTCCTATTACTATTGCAGATGCTATTATCCATCCTGAGTGGCGAGTAGCTATGATTGATTAGTTGAATGCTCTTGAAAAGACTCAGACTTTGGAACTTGTTCCTCTTCTGCCTGGAATGAAAGCTGTGGGTTGTCGTTGGGTCTTCACCCTTAAACATAATCCGGATGGTTCTATTACTCGTTATAAGGCCTGTCTGGTGGCCAAGGGTTATGCTCAGACTTATGGGATTGATTATCGAGAGACATTTGTTTCGGTTGTTAAGATGACCACTATTCGCGTTCTCATTTCTGTTGCTGCTATCAGAGAGTAGCCTCTCTTTCAGTTAGATGTCAAGAATGTATTTCTCAATGGAGATATTCAGGAAGAAGTCGATATGATCTAACCTCCTAGGTTTCTCACATATGCATTTCCTGCACATGTATGTCATCTTCGTCGTTCTCTTTATGGACTGAAGCAGTCTTGTGTATAATCTGAGCATTTTACTAAGGTCATGCATCAATTTGGATTCCATCAGAGTTCTGCTGATCATACCCTTTTCTTACGTCATTCCTAAGGAAAAAATTTCGCTCTGATTGTTTATGTGGATGATATTGTTCTTACTGGAGATGATGGTGATGACAATACCGAGGTAAAAACTTACTTAGGACGTCAATTTGAGATTAAGGACTTTGCGCATCTTCGCTATTTCTAGGTATTGAGGTTGTGTGGTTCCATTTCGGTATATTTATTTCTCAGCGTAAGTATGTCCTTGATTTACTTAGCGGCTCTGGTTAGTTTAGTTCTCGTCCAACTGATACTCCTATTGAGCAGAATCACAGGTTGACTGATTCTGAGGAGGATTGTATCTCGGATATTGGTCAGTATCAACGTCTTGTGGGAAAATTGATCTACTTATCTATGACTCGCCTTAACATTGCCTATGTTGTTAGTGTTATAAGTCAGTTTATGCACTCGTCTCGAACATCTCATTTTATTGTTATCTATCGTAATCTTAGATATCTTAAGGGATGTTCTAGTCGAGGCATTTTGTTCAGTAATCATAGTCATATTCGCGTTGAGGTATGGACAGATGTAGATTATGCTAATTCAATGACTGATAGACGGTCTACTTCTGTGTACTGTACTAAAGTTGGTGGCAACTTAGTCTCTTAGTGCAGTAAGAAGTAAGATATGGTTTCTCGGTCGAGTACTGAGTCAGAATACAGAGATATGGCACTTGGAGTGCGTGAGTTGTTGTGGCTTAAGATCTTACTAGTTGATTTGTGTTTTCCTGTGCCAGTCCTTTTCTTACTATATTGTGATAATAAATCTGCAGTTAACATAGTAGCAAATCTGGTTCAGCATGATAAAACGAAGCATATCAAAGTAATCATCATTTCATTAGAGAAAATATTGTTTTTGGACAGATTTGTACTTCCTTTGTTTCTACTTCTCAACAATTCGCTGATATTCTTACTAAAGGTGTTAGCAAAACCGCCTTTGAAAGTGTCTTGTCCAAGTTGGATGTTGTTGATATCCACGCACCAATTTGAAAGGGAGTGTTAAATAAGTCTGTTGCTATTAGGTTTTTTAGTTTGTGTGTCCTTTTTAGTCTTTTCCTCTTCTCAGACTATGTAATACTTAAAGTCTAATTAGGGCTAGTTAATTAATTACTTCTCTCTCTCAATTTTAACTATACCCAACTCTTTGAAGGTTAAGAACAATCTATTCGGGGTGTTCTATCATTAGGCCCCTTTTCTATTGGTGTAAAATCTTTTAAGGATTTTTTAGGTCTCTTTTTTTCCAAAGATTTCTTTGGATGATGGGAATGGTTTTTAATATCTCAAGTGACTAGTGTTGGGGGTTTTCCTTTGGTGGTTTTGTCGGTCCTTTTATGTTCGAGGATGGTATCCTCGACCTCCCTTTTTCAATAAATTATCTCCACTTATTTAAAAAAAAGATGAGGGGGAAACAAGAAAGAGGGTTTGGTTGAGGATGGAAGAGACCTGAAAGATATAGAGATTCAAATAACATCCTTATTCATTAATACATTGGGTTATAACAACCAAATCAGTTGAAGAGAGGTTGGCCCAAAACCTACCCCAATGGTTAGTTACCTTCCTCTTCCTCAGCCTATACTCAATTCAACCTTCTAGATAGAATACCATACCTGCCAAACTTGGCTTGGGTCAGATGGGCTTATAGGTCTACTTGATCCATTGTCATCCCCTATTGGAACCTCCATTTTTCTTGATCGAGTGTAAGATATAATTCAATTATGCAAATTGAGATTTTATTATGGATCCTAAATAAATCGTGTTATGCCTGTGTAATCATAGATTTGGTTGGATTAGTACAGTTTGATCTTCCCTAATATTTACCATAGAATGCAAGTGGCACAAACAACCGCATGAAGAACTAGATTGGTCTTATCCTAGAGTAGTTTTTTCCAAGCATATTTATTCTACTTTGATGATAGCATTGGTATCTTTTGTTGTCATAGAATGCCATATTTTCCAAATGCAGTTACTAAACCTTAAACTCAGTTGATTTCGTTAGCAATATTTCTCTATTTAATACTATACTTCTGAATATGCAGCACCTAGGATTCTCTTTGCTTCACATGATCATCAAATGTGTTATTTATACATTCTAAGTTCTAACCACAGCATTTAGTTGTATCTTTGTGATGTTTATTTATATTATTCAGACTATATTATTGGTCATGCTTATATGGTGTACTCAATAGCATGCAGCATACCCGGATCTGGACAATGGTACATCATTCTTTGGTGTTTATGATGGCCATGGAGGTAAGCATTAGTTTGCTGACACTTCTCTAAGTATCTGTATGATATGTAGATATTGGGAGTTTCCTAACTCAAAAGTAATTTTATTTAGTGCACATGTCACCAAGAGAATGAGGACCCACACAAGGTTGTCTATGGTGTTCACTTGAGTATATATATATATATATATATATATATGTTATTAATCTCTTTTTTTTTTTAATCTCTCTTCTGATTCCATATTTTGTCTTCTTTTCAATACTAGTATTTCTTTCTAGACATTAGTTCTCATTTTAGCTTGATCCATGTATTCTCAATATTGTTTTAGTTTGTCGCTTTGTCCTCAAATCTTGCACTCTACTACACACAGACACTGTGGTAAGCTTATTTGTGATTGTTAACCAACCAACTACTCCAAAAGACCGATCTGTTGGAGAGGGGGAGAACTTTGAATATATGAGGGTCACACGGCTTAACAAGGCTATCGCACACCCGAGAGGGGCAGAAAATATATTCTCAACAGTCCCCCTTACCCATAAGGGTGGAGAGAAACCCATGACCTATACGTACCTAACACTCTGATACCATATTAACCTACCAGCTACTCCAAAAGACCGATCTGTTGGAGAGGGAGAGAACTATGGATATAAGAGGGTCACGGGGCTTAACTAGGGTATCACACACCCGAGAGGGGCAGAAAATATACTCTCAACAGTCCCCCATAAGGGTGGAGAGAAACCTGTGACCTATACGTGCCTAAAACTCTGATACCATAGTAACCAACCAGCTACTCCAAAAGACTGATCTGTGGGAGAGGGAGAGAACTATGAATATAAGAGGGTCACAGGGCTTAACTAGGGTATCACACACCCAAGAGGGGAGGAAAATATACACTCAACAGTGATGTCCACAGTTTTGCAAGGTTTGCCAGTTGTGGAATTTCACATGGCAACCTAATGGTTGACAACAAGAGCTTAGTGTAATGTGGAATGTGTCCGTTCACTGGTGTGGTGAATAACTCATATTACCAGTTACATGCATTTGGAGTATTATAGCTTGTGTCCTTTGTGGTTCACTGGAACATTGATTAGTTCTCATTTTGATGAGGTTCATCATCATCAAAAGCCTTATCCCCCAAATCTAGCTGAACGAATTCTTTTGTTCTATTTCATTCTCCTCCTTATGAGGGTAAAATATTCATATGCTAAGCTCCAATTCTCTATATGGACCATAACTCGGAAAAACCTGAGGTGGACATATCCATTGACTTCTACATTTATAGTCAAATAGTTCTACATTTCAATCTAGAACTACTTGTTTATCAAAATTATAAAAAAAAAAAAATGTAGTACTTATAATCTACCCATAAAAAAAAGTTCTAACCGTTCTGATTTTAGACTTTTATATATGGTCTGGGATATTTGGATGAGTAAGGTTACCGACATAGCAATGATTTCATAAGACCACCTTCAGCAGTGTGATGAAGATTATGTTCTGTGCTCAATTGGTGGGTGGTGTTGGGTGTTGGTGTAGTGTCGGGGGGTTGAGGTTATTTTCTTTCTTTCCATTATTATTTCTTTCTTCAGATGACTAGCTTCAGAATATGGGCATTGATTGTATTTTTCTAAAAGAATGACGTACTGCGTTCAACCAAGATTTTTGTTTATCAAATATTTATAAGGATTTTGCGTAAGGGCAATTTAGCTTATACATAGAGCTATTTATCGATGCCAAACACGTAACAAAACTGTTAGGCACCCCTGAAATACTGACCTATGGATTAGATGTGTGTGTGTGTGTTTTCCTTTTGCAATGTTTTATCCCTTAGAGGTAAGAGCACAAACCCATTGAAGTGGAAGCTTGAACTAGATGAGATAAGAATGCATGATCTACAGATATAGGAGTTTGAATATGTCTAGGGATATGGTTGTCTCAAATAGGACTATGGACTGGTCAAAGTTCAGAAAGTAATGAGTATATTGTGAGTCATGAATATTTCTTGCTATGCTTGAGCATGATACATGACTATTGTGGTAAACAATGAACTGGTCAACCTTCAGCTTCCGGACCACAAATTTGCAAAAGGGGAACCATAGAAAGTCTTGGATTGAATAATTTGGCTTCTATTACTAAGACTTTATTTTCCAAGAAAACCGGATTTCAAAAAGTTGATCATCCTAGTTACATGGTCTTTATTTCTCTTAAAATCATCATTTCAACTTCTGTTTTTTGTGCTTGGCTGGTAGGGAATCTGTTAGTTTCCTTTTCATTCTTGGCAAATTCACATAGTCAACTTCTGTTGTACTTAACAATTGCACACTAGCAAGTGAAGCCTGGTGTACTTTTCTTTCCACATTCGGGGTGTGGGATACTACCTTGTTCGGTTTTGGATCTTGGTAGTGGGTCCATCTGTCTTCTCATCTAGGTTTGGGTTATTGGGATATTGCTGCTATTCCTTTCTTTGGAAAGTGTAACCATTTGCAGTGTTGGGGACTTAGGAAATATATGTACACTGGAAAGGGGCAAACACAAGCTATTGTAATTGATGCCTACTTGTATTTTAGGGCCAAGTACTAGGGCCTGTTTTTTGAAGCCCTTGTATTTAGATAAGGTTTTATTGTGAGGGAGATATGTAGTTTGTCTACTTTGGTATTGCTTGTCAAGTAAGTCCTCTCTACCTCCTACCTTTCTATCTTGTTGTTTTCTTTTTGATATCTATATAATAAAATAAGACGATTGTCCCCCATAAAGAACATATCTCAAGGATAACTTTTTATTGTCTTTTCTGAAACTTCTAACCCCATCAAAAGTGATTCGCAAATAATTGATGGTCCACTATTCTTCAACTTGTAAACTGAGGTTAGAAGTTTTAGAATGGGCTGAGTTTTGTGAGGATGATCTCCTCACCATAGAGATCATCCTCACAAAAAATTAGCCCATTTTGAAACTTCTAACCCATATAGCACGAAACATGTTGGCAAAATGTGTGGCATTTGAACGCTCCCCTATATATATAATTATTATTATTAATATTATCTAGAACCAGATTAGTTCTCGCTTAAGTCCATGGATTTGCAGGCAAAGTAGTTGCTAAGTTCTGCGCGAAGTACCTTCACCAACAGGTGCTCAAGAATGAAGCATATTCAGCTGGAGATTTAGGCACCTCTATTCAGAAAGCTTTTTTCAGGTAACTTCATTTATCGTGCTTTCATCCATTTATTTTAAAGATGCTCTGATCTATTTGTGGCCAAGCCAGGAAGATGGATTCTTTTTTGTTTTCTTTCTTTCTTTCACTTGTAAGTCGCATGAAAAGAGTTTTAAGCTGGTTGGGAGTTTGAAACCTATCAGGAAGCTATCAAAAATGCTCGATCTAAACGTGGCATTTATATCTCCCAGAGGAAGCCTTACTACACTACACTCTATAGGTGTCGAAGGCACTTTGCTCCTCCGTTTGCATATATTTACCAAACCAATCAGGAAGAGATTTATATGACCTTGTTTCTCTAGTGACGAGTATTTGCTCTGTATCTTATTTTATGCGGTTTCAACTTTTTCATTCAAGTGTTTCTATTGAGCAGAATGGACGAGATGATGCGTGGACAAAGAGGGTGGAGAGAGTTAGCTGTATTGGGAGATAAAATAAATAAGTTTACTGGCATGATAGAAGGGTTTATATGGTCTCCGAAGGGTGGTGAGGTTAATTACCAAGTCGATGATTGGGCTTTTGAAGAGGTACTGGTTCACACAGAGGCATTGCTTTACTTAACATCATTGTTTCTGATTAAACTAGTCACTTCAAACTGCTTCTTTCCTATATACTTAAACATTGTTTGCTCCCTTTCTGTTGGGATCCTCTTTGAGAGAAGGAAATCAGTAATACCTGCTGTTTTTTTCATTTATGATAAGTAGATAATTTTACTAAGCAAGAAAGCAGAAAAAAAAAAACAATTCTAAATCAGAACATACAGTAGGCATCAGCATCACCCCTATGAAGCCTCTGAACAATCATTATACCTTCTGAACAACAGGTCCTCAAAGAAAATGCCTTTAAATTCCTTGCTAGCTTCGCATATACACACACACACACACACACATAATAAATAAATAAATAAACATTGCACTGATATTTACTTCCTAGATAAGCTCTCTTTTCCTTTAGAAATCCAATTGTTCCTCTCTCTAAATGACCCAACAAGCTGCAAAAAGAATCGCACTCCATCTATCCTTTCCATCGATGGGAATGCCAATGATTAACATGTTTTTTTTTTTGATAAGTATGATTGCCATTATTGAAACAAGGATGATGTAGATTTTAGAAACACCCAATTTAATTTTGAATAAAAAAAGGAAAATGAGACCAAATCTTTGACACAAAAGAGCAATGGATAAAGATATAGAAGAAAACCTCCTTGATATCCTTCCAGAAAAGAACAAAAATTCACCATGATGACACAAGAAATGATCTGATCAAGAGTAGGGACCCTATTCAAAGTTGTCGTCCAAATGAAAAAAAGCTACTTTAGAGACAATCTTAGGACCTCAAATTGCAACATGATGGAATGAAATTGGGGAACAAAATTGTAAAATTGATTTGGAAAAAGCATACGATCATCTAAATTGGAATTGGGTGAAGTATTTGTTGAGGAGAATGGGGTTCAGTGAAAGGCGGGTTCAGTGGATTATGAAATGTATTTCCACAACTACCTTCTCCATTTTGGTGAGCGAATCTCCAACAGGTTATTTTAGAAGCTCAAGAGGGCTTCGAGAAGGAGATTTGTTGTCGCTCTTCTTGTTTGTGATAGTTATGGAAGTCTTGGTGAGAATGTTGTCCAAGGTGGTGGATGTTGGTGAGCTTTCAGGTTTCACAGTTGGGGCAAGCGGGCATGTGATTTTGCATTTTCAATTTACGGACAACACTCTGATTTTTTTGGACTATTCGCCGAGGGAATTGAGTTTCTTAAGTGACGTTCTTAGGTGTTTTGAGGTAATCTCTAGCATTCTGGTAAATCTCTGTAAGAGTAAATTTTTTGCGGTGGGTGAAGCGGAAGGGGTGGAGGTAGCAGCGACTTCTATTGGTTTCCAAGTGGGAGCTTTACCATCCATGTATTTGGGTCTTCCTTTGGGGGAGGGGGTTTAGAAGTAAGGAAATTTGGAAGCCAGTTCTTGAAAGGGTGAGGAAGATGTTAAGTAGGTGGAAGGCTAAGCTTCTATCGAAAGGAGTGTAAATTACTCTCATCAAAAGTACATTGGCTAGCATCCCTATCTGCTCTTTCTCGTTGTTTTCTTTGCTAAGGAGTGTGGAAGTGCAATTTGATAGAATTTGTTGTGATTTCTTGTGGTACGATAAAGATGGAATGAAGAAACATCATTGGGTGAGTTGGAAGTTGTGTTTGCCTAAGAAAAATGGTGGCTTGGGTTTTCACAATTTTAGTTCTATGAATTCGGCTTTGTTGGTTAAGTGGGGAGGTGGGGAAAGCCTTTGGAGAAGAGTAACTATGGAAAAATATGGGGTGAACGTGAATGGGTGGGAGAGTGGGCCGACTAAAGGTTCGTTTAGTTGTGGGGTGTAAAAAGGTATCTTAAGAAGATTTCCTTTATTTAAGAAAAAAGGTGAAATTCAAGGTTGGGAGAAGGAGGAAGGTGAGATTTTGGGAGGATTGGTGGTGGGGGGATGGACTGCTTGAGGACCTTTTCCCAGATCTTTTCAGTTTGTATTTGAAAAAGGATTAAGAAAATTTTCTTTTTAGAATTGTTGGGAATAGAGTGATCAATTGGAACTTTGGGTTTAGAAGGGCTTTTAACGACTGAGACTTGGAAACTTTAGAGAGATTGATTTATTTAGTGGAGAATAGTCACATAGAGGTTTCTTTGGTTGACCGTAGATTGTAGGGTGGTGCTAGGGATGAGAGGTTTCTGGTCAAATCAATGTACAACACCGTTGCACTAAGGAGCTTGGTGACATTCCCTCACACATTTGTCTGGGGTCGTAAGATACCTTCTAAGACCGTGACTTTTATTTGGCTGGCAGCTTTAGGGAGATTACCAACGTTGGATCAATTAATTAGAAGATGATTCATTTCTCTGACTCAGTGTTGTATGTGTAGATTTGGTGGGGAAACTTCGAATCTTCTATTTCTCTATTATCGGGTGGCTCATCAGATTTGG
This sequence comes from Akebia trifoliata, assembly GCF_017979445.1. NCBI lineage: Eukaryota > Viridiplantae > Streptophyta > Magnoliopsida > Ranunculales > Lardizabalaceae > Akebia > Akebia trifoliata. The sequence goes on from NC_141386.1 coordinate 24,668,036, forward strand.
TTGCACTTCTTATCTCTATTTGGTTTAATGGGATGTTCGGTTATGTCGGTATTGGATTCGTGGCTTGCTTGGGGAGGCTTATTTTCTTCATCGAAGCAGATTATTTGGTACTTGGCACCGTTTGCAATCAGTCGGGGTATCTGGAAAGATCGTAATAGTCGCATTTTGTACAAGAACGATTCTAAGTTTGAATATTTAGTTTTATCGATTTTGGCATTCATGTTCTCTTGGAGCAAACTTTACAAGGAATTCAAAGGGATTTTCTTTGAAGATTTTATTGTTAGATGAGATAGGGTTTGTACTTTGTCATTGGAATAGTTGTTCAGGGTTTTCTGTCGTTTCTTTCTCTTTTCTCCTTTTCTGCTTTGTTTCTCTTGTTGTTTTGGGTTGCTCCAGTTGACCCCCCTTGATTTCTTTTCCTTCTCAATAAAATTATCTGTATCAATCAAAAAGAAATTGGGGAAGGGTGCTGAATTTATAAGTATCTGAAGTTGGGAGTGTGAAACACCAAAAAAGATGGCTTCACAATATAAAAAAAATTTAGGCAATTTAAGGGACTGTTATAAAGTGCGTCCATAATTACGAATCTGCCGAGTTAATAACATTGGGGCTTTTTCGGAAAATGACCCAACTTAGTGAGTTTGCTTAATTTATAATACAAATAACCAAATCAAATATTTTGAATTTTGTTTTATTAGGTAACCTTTATAGATACTTCATTATAAAAGAAGTTAACATGTGTAGATAGTAACCAGAATTAATTTCCTATTCTTCAATGGAGCACTGGGGAAACTGTTTACAATGTCATAAATCTTGGGGCTTAAACATGGCACATCTAACAAAAGAGATCATGTGTTCGTACTTCTGTAACAAGAAAAGACACTGTTGATGTAGAAAATTATCCGACAGGTTAGATGCACTGAACCCTATAAACCTGATAGCCTACACGTCCATACAATTCATTCTCCATGTACCAAGGGAAATATATAGTTCATGTGGAGTATACGATATAGAAAATGTCATGTTGCAGGGATGTTCCATTTTCTAAGAATTTGCTATGTTGGACACCGTGTCGTGCATACATATTGGACAAATGTGGAATATGTTTATGATTAAAATGCTATATAACAACCCAACTAGAACGTGTTTTTGAAACAGTAATAGAGACCCATCATAAAAAAAGATGGCCAAATCGTAATCTACATGAACTGTTATATTCCTTCCCACAATTCAAAGTATGGAAGAATTGAACATACTTGTTAATGAAAGGCACATGATTGTAATTTCAATATACAAACCTTTTTCATCTTGACATGAATTTGCCATCCAAACATGTATCATGTGATATATTTGAAAGTGTTTTAAACTGGATAGCTTTTAGCATGCGGAACCTTCTTCTTTGTATATTTGCAATCAAGACTTATTGTACTCAAACATTGCAATTAGGGGCCCCACTCTGATTTCTCTGGACCAACTTCTGGAAGCACGGCCTGTGTTGCTGTTATTCGAAACAACCAAATTGTTGTTGCAAATGCTGGTGATTCTCGTTGTGTAATATCTAGGAAGGGTCAGGTAATGTTCTCTTAGCAGGAGTATCTTCTATGTGTTCCCTCAGTAATTTGTGTAGAAGGGCAATGCTTTGGCGTCCTTCATACACATGGCCTGCCTGTGAATTGGTTTTGGACTATTCCATTGGTGGCCACCTTCTTCATGGTGTTATAATCAAAATATCATAGAAGCATGACAATCAGGCCGTGTGTATGGCCACATGAATTATAGCTTCAAGGACACAAATCTCGTGTTGGTCGCATAATCATTATTTTTTGGGGGCTAGCCCTTCATTAAGTGGCTAGGCATACATGGTTCTCACTTGGCATTTATTATGCAGGCATACAATTTGTCAAGAGATCACAAGCCCGAGCTTGATGTTGAGAAAGAGAGGATCCTAAAAGCTGGCGGTTTCATCCATGCGGGCAGAGTCAATGGAAGTCTAAATTTAGCAAGGGCAATTGGTATTTAGCTGGACTGTCTTTTGAATTTTCTAGTAGTTTCCCACTATTATTTCTAAGTGTTTTATGCATTTGTTGAAAGCTCCTTTCTACTGATTGCAGGAGACATGGAATTCAAACAAAACAAATTTTTGCCTGCAGAAAAGCAGATTGTAACTGCAAATCCAGATATAAACACTGTATGAACTTTGTGCCATTTTGCATTTTGTGCTGTATTCCAGTTATTAGAGTTAGGCTCCATTAGATTCTACCTAGGAGATATCCTATGTCGAAAGGTCAAATCTTTACTATTATAATGAGAGAAGGCGGAGTAGATGTGGTTCGACACCAAATTTTGGATCCCACAAATGCCCCTACCTTTACATTTACACTTAATATGATCAGGGTCATTTTGTAAAAAACCAAGAAAATTTCAGCCATCATCCTAGAATCATGGTGGTTAGTTTTCAAAATTACAAAAATATCCTTTTATTATGTAATATTCAAAAACCCTCTAATAAATATTTTAAATTATAGATAAACCCTTTTGATAGATGTGCGTTTGCACATGCCACCTTCTTGTGATCCATTAGGGTGGATCCTGAAATGAACACTCCTATCTACACTCACTCACCTCTCATTTGTGCCTCACACATAGTTGATAGTATGTTAGGGTCGATGAGACTTGCCATCTTGGCTAGAATACCCACCTTTCACAAGATCTTTGAGGGCAAAGAAGCAAGGGCTGCATGTGTTATCCTAAGCGTCGCAGCTCTCTTGTCCAAATGGTCTTTGTATGTCTGAGAATGTTGAGGTCTATCTCTCTCGTTGTTTAGATGGGGGTGACTGTTGTATATTGTGAAAGGTAGCAAATTTGATATATAATCGTTTGTAGGTGTCTTTAACCTCCTTTGGTTTGTTGTTTTCCTTTTTTTAGACTTATCCCTTTTAGTATAATTTCCTAACATTAATTGTAAATTTAAAAAATACCCCCAGCTTCCCTGATAAATTTAGGACTTTCTCAAAGAAAACTTCTTTACATATGCGAGTCTGCAATCTTCACTCTTATATGATGTTGGTTGCTTTTAGGTTGAGCTTTGTGATGATGACGATTTTCTTGTGCTGGCATGTGATGGTATCTGGTGAGTCTCTTGTGTCCACTTGTTTTAGCTTATCGGATTATTGTCCTATGAAATTTAAAATCCAAAGATAGTCGAGGTTTATATGTTCATGTTTAAGCCCCTCATTTTTATTTTTATGGGTAAGCTGGACTTGAACCCACGAATTCAAAATTCTTTTGCATGTGTCCAACCAACTGAGTTATGGGTCTAAGCTCTTATATTGTAAATTGTGTTTGATCAGAATAAGTCAGATTTGGTAGCTAAACACCATTGTGAGAAAAAGTGAAGTACCCACGTTCATTGGTTCAAGATTTGTAATATATATTTGAGTATTCCCCCCCCCCCCCCCCCCCTCCTCTATTATTGAAAGTAATACCTCTAAAATGATGAACAGACAAATATACTCCTTGTAGCAGCATACAAAGCAATATCAATAAGATAAGAAGTGATGCAAGACGATGAACGGAGATAAGAAAATAGAATTTGATTGGGGATTGGGTAAGGATTTGGGTTGGATAGGGTAATTTAATTATGATTTTGTACAAGTATGACCACAATCCCAATGAAAATGGTTAAAGGTTTGTAGGGTAAGGAAATGATTAAGGGTTAAAGATTTAGAAAAGAGATTAATGAAGTAAGGGGTTAAAGAAAGTGGAAAGGATTAAGGGTAAAATAAAATGGGATTTGTAGATTTCAAGAATCAAGAATAAAGAATCGGGAAAACTTAGTTTATGAATTGGTTTCTTGAAAGGATTAAAGGTTTCTTGATCTCTCACAAATAATAATGAATAAATAAAATAGAAAAGATGGATTGAAGAAGAGATAGAGGATAAGAAGGAAATTAAAGAAAGAAAAAAATGATATTTACCTTGGAATCTCCCTAATGATTTCCATGGCATCAATCATGTTGAATACACCAACATTCAAAAGAAAACAGAAATTTCATATTTATTCCCTTCATACTCTCTGTAAATAAATCTTAATACAATCTATATAAAGAAAATAAATTAAGAATCCTAGTCAAACTGAAATACAAAATAAATAAACTTAATTTTCGTAACTTTCTCTCTCCTAATTTTCAAACCTTAATAAACTTAAATAAAAGAAAAAATAAAGTTATTAAATAGCTCCTAAATATTATATTAAGACCTTGGGCCAATAAAACATGAAAATTAACCCTAAAAACATAAAATTAAAGTCATAAAACAGAAATCTAAATAAAATCTAGAATCTACTATTCAAGATTTGATGTCCCCATCAATTCTCCTTGATTGAGAAGATTTTGTCGCCGATGAAATAAAATTGTGGTAATTCTCATCATCAGTTGCGTTCCGTATTAAGGAGGATCTTCTTGAGGCCCATGTAGTGTTGGAATCCCAAAGGCTGATGATATATTCCCTCGAACTCACTAGGAAAAAAAGAATAAAAAAATTGGTGGTACAAGATTTGGTGTGGAAAGCAATAATGTTCTCAGAATCTGAACAGTTAGATATTACGCACCGCAATCTCTGTGGTCGACCTTTCTGTTCTCTTTTCAAGGTAGCATAATGGTCAAGGTTTTAAATTTCTACCTTGGTCTAAGCTTCGGTAAGTTTAGAAATGGAAATATTGTAGAAATTGATGAATTATGGAAAGTATTACTGAATTCATAGAAAACATGTACAGACACATATGAGGTGGACTTGAACATGAAACCTCAAAATTGCATTGCTTCCATTTATCAAAATAATAATAATAACTAATGATAAAAAAAAAAGGATGTATATGATAAATTCCTTGAGCAGTTTTGCTTTAGAAAGCAAATGGATAAGATCACTTTCTTATCCTTGCCAACTTTAACTTCACATTGGGTGTTTGTCGTCTCCATTTGCCATGTTCTAATTTAGAAATCAATTGGTAAATCTGACCCTCTACTTTTATTATTGCCAGGGATTGCATGTCAAGTCAGCAACTAGTGGATTTTGTTCATGAACAGTTAAACTCTGTAAGTGTTCTAGGTCTCTCTGTTATTTTTACTCCCTACTTATACTCCTGCTTGTGGGGCCCATTTGGATATCATGTAAGACGATCCTACCGCACAGTGAGTTGCCCACACCGAAGGCCAACTTCACAAACTTTCAATCCATGCTAACATATTTAACCTCATTTAAAGTTAATGACTTCGAAAAATCTGGAATGTTCATTTAAATCATTACTTTAACTCCGCTTTGTTATGTAGTCATTAATGTTAGCATCGATTCAGGATATGATCTTTAGGCAAAGATTCGTCCAACTGCATTGATCCAGTGGTTGGCCACATGTACACTTGGGTCTGACATTAAATATAATGAACAATGCAGGAAAGCAAGCTCTCATTGGTATGCGAAAGAGTGCTCGACAGGTGTTTGGCACCGTCGACTGTTGGTGGTGAGGGATGTGACAACATGACCATGATCATCGTGCAGTTCAAGAAACCCACTGGGCCCAGTACACCAAAGGAGGGGCAGTCATCGCAGTTGGGAACATCAGAGATAGAATCTAAATCTGCAGAGAATACCGAATCGAACTAGTCGTGGTAGCTCTTTACTGATCATCCTATTTTCTCTGCAATGGAGCTCAGGGAATGCTACATCAATGATCCTCATCTCACACTTGGATTCATTCTCATATGGTGTCTATCAAATGTAGATGGTTTAGATTATAGTCTGTGTATGTCTGAATTTGACGATAATAGCTTAAGTACAATAGGATTGTTTTGTTATAAAGTGTACAGAAACTTCTAAGGATTGTGCTTGAGCATTCGAACGGTGGTGGGTCCTGCACAACCATTATTAACTGTGGACATATTATGGGGTACTGATCATTTAGTTTTTATGGGAGAGATTGAATCCCAGAATGAACCAATCAGAAGACGTAAATCATGGATGAGATATTAAGCATAGTAGCCAAGATCGGATTTGCAGGGTATCACTTTGGATCGATTCAGACATTGGGTATATTTCGGATCATTGCCAGCCCTAGTTTAAGTGAGTCTTTGGCGTATGAAGGTTATAGTAGGGTTGATTTTTTTCCTTCAGGTATGTCACCAGGCGTGGGTTTGATGTGGTCCTTTTTTAATTATTATTATTCCATGTCTCCTGATATGTTGCATTACCCTCTAGGAAGCGCTTTTTTTTTTTTTTTTTTCTTAAAAAGAATAAATTTCATCTGCTTTCAAATGAACTTATAATTGGGTATTTGAGTAAGACCCCCCTGCAAAATGGGTGATATTAATGTTACCCCCCACCTTGTAAAATGCAAGATGAAGTCTACGCCTCAAGACTTTTGTTGTTGACCCGGTCAAATCATTAACAAAAATGATTGTCCTTTAATATAGATGGAAAAATGTCAAAAATATTCTCATGTGATGAAATTATGAAAATGTCTTTGGATTAAAACAATCCAGCTGTGTTTAATCTAATCATTTTAAACACTATAACCATGAGAACTCTTAACCGTTTTCAACCATATTTATCATCTGTCTAAACTTAGATATTATCATTTTGAAGTTAAACCTCATCATTTTCAATATAATCTCATCGTCTTCATCCCAATCCAAGAAACATATGGAACAAAGAAAAAATTGAAATTAGTAATAGCCCCTTGAAAATGATAATATTATCAATGATAATTTGGCGCTCTTTTGTATGCTCTCTCTCTGACCTGGCAATTCATAGAACCATAGATCATTGTCCTTGTGTATCCCAAAGCAAAGGATCTATGATACTGTGAAGGAAGCGTACAAAAAGCGTCAAATTATAACGATTCTAATATCATCTTGCCCCCCTCCCCTTTCGTAAGGAACACGGACATGTTTTTTTGCTTAATTTTTTACACATAAACTCAAGTCTTGTGGTCAAAATTGTTTTAAAATAAGACTCACCTGAGAGTTCAAACATCTACTCATGGTACTAAATATGATCTTTAACTTGATGATCCAAAATCAAAATCGAATACAAAGATGTTAATGGTAGGGTTTCAAAGCAATAGGTCTTGAGAATGGAACTCCTAACACTCTAAAAAAAAACAATCCAACAATAACCAATACAGACCTTAACAGGAATAAGTGAGATAATGGTAAAACCCTAACTTCATCTTTATCTTCTTAAAGAAGATGAAGTTAAGATGTTTCTTTTAATCCAATGGTTTAGATTAGATTATATTATTTAGTTTCGGTATCCAAACAATAGGCTGCCAATTAAACAAATGTTGGTAACGATTTGACTGAGTCAAGGAAAATGTAGAGGGATAGAACTCATCTTGCATTTTGCAAGGGTGGCCTTGATTTCACTTATTTCGTAGAGGGTATTATTAAATTACCCTTTATAATTCGAAAGAAAAAATGTTAGACTTTTTCTATGAATAAAAAGGATGTTTGTGTTGGGATGTTATTAGATTAGTTTTTTTATTAATTAAGATTTTAGGCATAGGTTAATTATTGATTTCGTTGGTATTTTAGTAAAAGTAGAATTATTAATTGATTAGTATTTTAGTAAAAGTGGAATTAGTAAGTTGTTAGGAATATGACTCTTTATTTATATATAGATGTAATTCCACCATTAAAATAATAAGTGAATATTTATTTTAATCATGTTTTTACACAATCCTTGGTATGTTGAGCACTCGAGATCATCCTTTCTCTCATTTGAGGGGGCATGTTAGGAACTAGGTTCCTAACAATTGGTATCAACAGAGCAATGTTTTGGGCATGCCAACAAGGAAGAAGTCAACAAAGATGAGTCTTATGGATGGAGGAAAGCATTGACCATTTAGAAGAAGCAATTGCCACTATACAAGTTACCTTAGTGTCAATCTAGCAGGCTATGGAGAAATTATACAAGTTACCTTACCGAATGTTAGTAAAATTATACAAGTTACCCTAGTGTCAATCTAGCAGTTCAACAACCACCCCCCTTACCGAATCCTCAAGTACAAGCCATTGAGGTCGTTGATGGAAACTCAATGATATGAGATCAGGTTGATAAGCATGATAATCAAACAGTTCAGATACCTCATAAAGATCAAATTGAAGGAAAAGTGCTGCCACGCTTTGCTCGAATAGATTTCCCTTGTTTTGATGGGAATAATCCATTAGAATTTATATATAAAGGAGAGCAATTTTTCTATTACCATCAAACTGTCAAAAACAATAAGACTTTCCTTTCCTCCTTTTCCATATGAAGGGAGTTGCGGCAAATTGGTTTCAATGGTATAGTTGTACAAACTCAAATCTTACGTGGGAAAGAATGGCAAAAGCTATGTTGATTCATTTTGGATTAACTGATTAATCTTGATAGAATGTTGGCAAAGCTTCAACAAGGTTCTGGATCTATATAAAATTACCAAAAAGAGTTTAAACAACTTTCCAATCGAATTGATGGTTGGACAGATGGAGGCTTGATGGGATCCTTCATCAAGGTCTTCCAGACGAGATTGGGCAAGAGGTGTTGATGTTTCAATCTTTAACATTACAAGAGGCAATAATGTTGGCTCAACGACAAGAAGATAATCTATTACGACTTCGACATGCAAATCGACGAATGTCGAGATTGGTTACCGACGATTGAACACACACCAAAGGATTGTGTTATAATTGTGATGAACGTTATACTCCAGGTCATCGATGCAAGAAGATACAAATATATTATTAGAAAGACAAGATGAAGTGGATGATAAAAATGTCCCAATTGAAGTTACTTTTCCGTCATGAGGACATGGTTGATTTTTAGAGGAGGGCATTGTTAGGACTCTACATTATTATATTAGTTTTTTATTAATTAAGATTTTAGGCATAGGTTAATTATTGATTTCGTTGGTATAAATAGAATTATTGATTGATTAGTATTTTAGTAAGAGTGGAATTAGTAAGTTGTTAGGAATATTAGGAATAGGACTCTTTATTTATATATAGATGCAATTCCATCATTAACATAATAAGTGAATATTTCTTTTAATCGTGTTTTTACACAATCCTTAGTGTGTTGATCGTCCTTTCTCTCGTTTGAGTGGGCAAGTTAGGAACTAGGTTGCTAACAGTTTGATATGCAAAGATCAAGGATATTCTACGAGAGCGTTCAATTACAGAAAATAACGTAATAGTGGCTACGAGTGTTTACATTTACTTGATCAAATTAATGAAAAAAATTTATAAGATTGCAAATGCATTGATGATAAAGAAACAACATGGTTGTGAGTCGTCATAGAGATGAATCTATTAAGATGGATGAGTAACACCATTAGGATAGGCAAAATGATAATAATAATAATAATAATATATTCAAAAATAAATTAACAATTGGTCTAATAGGTGATAAAACAAAATTCATTTGAAAGGCTTAGACATGGACAAAGAAGGCCAATAATTCAATCAATGAGGAGAAAACACTTTTCATACGAAGGAAATTTTCCTGACTGCATCACCATGTAGCATCCAAAAGCATAATCCGCTATAGGGTTGTAGGGGATAAAATGGTAAGAACTTAAAATAATAATAATAATATTTTTTTTGCTAACCGAGTGTCCGGGCCAGCTTGCGCGCACCACAACTAATCTCAGGGAGGACTACCACAGCAACCCACCGCCATGGTCCCCCAGTTAAATCATGAGAAAAAACCCAAGAAGGGAATCGAACCCGTGGATCAACCTCAAAAAATATTTGTTTTTTAATGAAAGAAAAAAAAAAAATTTTGAATAAGAGTTTTATCATGAAATCTAGAAGACCATGTTGTTGGATTTCCAATGTAGTAATCCATATGGGCCCAAGGACTATTAGCAAGATTTGAAATCTTACTAAGTAAGGGTAGCTTGAATCTTTCTCATAAATTGATGGCTCCAAAAGGATGGGAGGACATATGTTCATGATGAAGATATTAGTCATGAAATAGGATATATGTTATCTAAATTGGATCATTATTTTAAAACTCGTATCGGTGGTTGACCCATATGATTGAGTGGATCGGTCCACATTGGTCCAACCAGTCAGATCCAACGATGAAATATTAAATAAGTACTTCTTATTTCTTTCCAAAATCAGGTTACTTAATTTTAAAAAATATGATGAACGCCAAATGGATGTAGATTACAAGATTCTAAGAATTTAGAAAAACGAAAAGATAATTTTTCACTATTGAAATCTGAATTTGAAATTTAAGAGTGTAGTGGCCGTCCATTTTCAAATTATGGAACAAGTCGAAACAATATTTTTTATTTTATTTTATTTTATTTGTTTCAAATCCAGTCTAGGCATGAATTTAATTGTTTTTACAACATGGCAATCCACGTGGGTTCAACAATTAATCTTACAAAGTTTGATCATTTTTTATTAGTTTGTTAGATAAGAACTTATGTCAAGGGGGTATGTCATCAATTTCAAAACATAAGGGTATCTCAAAATTTTCATCAAAATATGGAGGGGTGTGTTAAAAATCATCCAAAATTTGGACCTATCCTTTCATAAATCCTAACGGGTCATTGGTCAAACCGATTAAACCAAATGATCCAATTGATCTTTTTAAAATATTACTTTTTATTATTGGGTCTCATCTACGGGTGTACAAAAAAATTGAAACCCAAAAATCGGACAGAAAAATGGGACCAAAATCGACCCAAGCTGAATCGAAATCGAAAAAAATTCAGTCCGATTTCAGGCCTAATCCTCAAAACTTGAAATGAATCAAAATTGAATCCGATCAAAAAAAAAAATCCGAATTTCGAAAAAAATTCAAAAATCTCCCCCACCACAACAGATTGATGACCAAAACACTCTCAAATTCCTTCAATTCCACTTAATCTCTCAATTTAACCAAAATACTCTCAAATTAGTCTCAATTTCAGCAAATTCTCCTCATCAAGTACTTGCCAATTCAGAAGTGAAGAATATTTTGCGAAATTTCCTTTTGATAAGCTACTGTTGCGGGTGCTACGCGCACTCGACGAACTTGGATGTGGAGACGGACGTGGACCCTACTTTTGAATGATCAGATTGTTGGATGTGAAACCCTATCTGCAGGGCGGTCTAAGATGACAAATAAATAATACGAATAGGACTTGGGAGGTGGAAGCAGGGAATCGGATTAAGTCGGTGATTATCTTCTACTATATTTGGCCATAAAAAATCAACCAATTAACATATAAGACTATAAAATTGGCACATGGCAACCGATCGGATTTTAAATTTCCTAAATTCTAGGTGTGATTATTCTCATTTTTATTTAATTTATTCCTATATATATATATGGGGAGCGTTCGGAGGCCCTAAATAGAGCCAAACATTTTTCAAAACATGGGTTAGAAGCTTCAAAATGGACTAGTTTTTTGTGAGGATGATCTCTACGGTGAAGAGATTATCCTCACCAAAAATCAGCTCATTCCAAAACCTATAACCTAGTTTACAAGTTGAAGAATCATGGATCGTTCAATTTTTGTAAATCACTTTTGATGGGGTTAGAAGTTTAGGAATGTGCTGGTTTTTCGTGAGGATGATCTCCTCATTATAGAGATCATCCTCAGAAAAAATCAGCCCATTCTAAAACTTCTAACCCATACATTGAAAAATGTTTGGCTCACTTTAGGGCCTTCAAACGCCACCCTATATATATGGGAAGCGTTCGGAGGCCCTACAGAGAATTAAACATTGTGTCAAATATTTTTCAAAACATAGGTTAGAAGTTTTTAAATGGGCTGATTTTTTATGAGGATGATCACTATGATGAAGAGATTATCCTTACCAAAAATCAGTTCATTCCGAAACTTCTAACCCAAGTTTACAAGTTGGAGAATTATGGACTGTTTGATTTTTGTAAACCACTTTTGATGGGGTTAGAAATTTTATAATGGACTGATTTTTCATGAGGATGATCTCCTCATCATATAGATTATCCTGACAAAAAATCAACCCATTCTAAAACTTCTAACCCATATATTGAAAAAATGATTGGCACAATATTTAGCTCTCTTTAGAGCCTCCAAATGTTTCCATTTTTCAAAATAGGGTTACAATTTTGGGAATGGGCTAATTTTTTGTGATGATGATCTTTATGGTAAAGAGATCATTCCTGCCAAAAATCAGCTCATTCCAAAACTTTTAACCCTAGTTTACAAGTTAAAGAACCGTGGATCGTTCATTTTCTGTAAACCATTTTTGATGGGGTTAAAAGTTTCGTAATGGGTTGATTTTGGTGAGCCATACATTGAAAAAATGGTTGGCTCTCTTTAGGGCCTCCAAGCACCACACACACACACACACACACACACACATATATATATATATATTATAACTGAGTCTCCTTGTAAACAGCAGACCAGGCCTATATCTAGGCTTTGCCCAATCCATAGACCATGGTCTTGTCCAAGGACCGGTCTCAGGGCACGTGCAATGCTCACACATCACACGCACCAGTAAGTGAGGGTGCGCCCTCGCGGGTGGCCTCTAAGGAATTAATGCTCATACTGGGTATCGAACTCATGACCTACGCACATCACATTTAATAATATTGATATGCCTACCTAGACCCTAAACGATATTGATTTTAATTCTTTTGTTGGATAAGAAGCGAGTAATGAACCCGAATCCTCTAATCCAAATCGCTCTTTAAAAAATGAAAACATTCCTGTAGACATCCCAATTTGAATGGGCCCCACTTGAAAATGACCTATTTTTTATATAAAAAAATCATATTTTTTATATAAAAAAATCTATCAACGGGCCTAAAAATCCAAATTTTCAAAAGGTTTGTTTTTATTCAAAATAAAAGCCCTCAGGCCCAACTTGACCTATGGAAGCATTTAAAAATCTTTTGTTTTTTTCTAAAAAACCACAAACATTTATGTCAACTGAACCCAAGCCCAAATCCAATTTTAAATCCTATCTTCATTCAAATCCAACCTCTAACCTAAACCCCTCAAAACCTAAATTCATCAAGTCCAATATCTAACCCTTTTTTACCAAGGTACACTAAAAAACTTTACTAATTCAAAGTTCATTCTCATCACCTTTCTTAAAAAAACACACGACTTTAACCCAACCCCAAGGTTCAAATCCATAAGTTTTGAGCCTCAAATCCCATGGACCCAAAAAAAAAAATCCAACCACCTATGCCACATGTCACTATCACAAACAACCTCCCCAGAATCAATCTCATCATCACCATCCCTACACCATGCCACTTGCCACCACCTAACCCCATCACACTCTCCTCAAATCACTCGACAAGCTATCTTCATATTCTCCATGCCCCATCTCCTTAATCAACTCACCTAACCAACCTAAAACTGACTTATGCTCATGTTTGCTTTCCTAAAATCAAACCCCTCACATTCATTATTTCCTTAATCAACCCCATTTCACTTTGATTTGACTCACACTCAACAAAGGTATGAGTTGAAAAACCCAACCCATATAGGTCAAAGCACTAAACATGGGTCAAAAAGATTCATTCACCCCATTTACCCTACGTCAACCTTAAATCTCAATCAAAATCGTCAAGAAACTCATGTCATTTTCTCTTAACTTTTATTTTTACCCCATTCTACCCTTAAATGAAATTTTAAAAACTTGTTAAAGCCTACCCTTCTCTTACAAAATGTCCTCATATTTAAACTTCCTCTTTCAAGCTTCAACCCCTCAAAAATCTCTCTCTCTCATCTCTTTGTCTCTCAACCCTCAAAAGAATTCTCTCAATCCCTCTAAAGAACCCTTTCAACTCTTAATCCAAAATCCCTAAACCTTTACCTCATTAATCTCCAAACTCAAGTCCCTACATTATCATCTAAACCCTTAACCTCAAATCCACTAGTCCAAACTTCTTCATACTAAAGAAAAATCAAGCTTCAAAAGTCATCACAAGAAAACAAAGAAGAAAAGACAAAGAAGAAAAACAAGGTAGGGTGAGGATCATGTAATATAACAATCCCCCCTTTTATCCCTTCCATTTCCTCTCTTTTATCTTCCTCCTTTTTTTTATTTTTGGTTTAAATTGACCCTAGGATGTAGTGGACACCCTCCCCTACACCGATAGATTGGGCCTTGGTTCAATCGAAAGGGTAGGGATTGAAGACCATTTCAAAATCTTTCTAAAAATTCCCTACACACCTTGCACCCACCACAAAACTATTTCCGAGGTTGAGGGTAATTGGGCCTCCTCATTCTAGAAGAATGGGCCTTTAACCAACAAAGTCCACATATTTTCAAAAAATTTAGTGTCAAGGCATGGACATGGATAGGGTTCCTTCCTGGAAGCCCTCATGATCCAAGCTAAAATTAAAGTCCCTTGCACTCGAGGGTACAAAATCGAAATTTCTCAATTTTCCCTTTTTCTTTTTTATTTTCGAAAAATGACTGATAATAAGGTTACCACCTAAAGTGGAGAAAATAAAATGCCTAACACCTTTCCTATTTTTTAAACGGACCCCCTTACCTAGATCTTAGGTAAATCAATGTCCCTCATCAGTATGAGAGTTGCTACAACATTTAAAAAATCAAAATTTCAAAATATGTTATCCAATGCAAATTCGCACAATTTTCTAAAAAAAGAATAGTAGCAACTCTAAATCCACATAGTGTCGATCTTCGAACTTGAAAATCACATAGCTTCAATTAATGTCTTAATATGTACGAGAGTTACTACAAATTAATTTCTAAAACTATATTGTGGGTGCCCATTCACGCCCTATTCTTAAAAAGGAATGGTGACGACTTCAAATCCACATAGCGGTGATTTTTGAACTCAAAAATCACATAGGTACAATTTCAATATGTGATTTGACCATGTTTTTCCTTAATTGAGGTTGCAAACCCAAGTGAAAGTACACTAAAAAATATAAATGCAACCATTTTACTAAGGATTTTTACTTTTTCAAGTAGCACGATTGGTACTAGCACAATGACAAAATATTTTTTAAAAATATGTCCAAAATACAATAACCCGATATTAGTCAAACTATGCTTAATCAATCAACCACAGGTGAGGTAAACACATGGACATATTCTAAAGAAAGAGTATGACGACGCTCAACTGTAAAAAGTTATTTGGAAGAAATTCCATTTTTAATTGTTGAAAAATCAAATTTTAAAGAATTTATTAAAAATGATTATTTTTCTAGTTTTGAAAGTATTCCTAGAAATACATTGAAACGAGTTGTAATTAAAATAATTAAATAAAAAATATATTACAAAATTTATCGGGTAAAATTTGCTTAGCATTTGATTTATGGACTTCTATTCAAGGTGTATTATATATGTGTGTTACAACATATTTTATAGATAATAATTTAAATATAAATAAAAGAATAATATATTTTTCTCTTTTAAAATCAAAACACAATGGCTTAGTAATTTTTGAGGCTATGCAAAATGTTTTAAAAGAATGTGAAATTTTGGATAAAATTTTTATAATTACATTTGATAATGCAAGTAATAATGAAATTGTTGTAACTACTTAAAGACATTTTATTTAATGATGAAGCATTACAAAAACCATTTTGTATTCGTTGTGTTACACATATTTAAATCTAATAGTACAAGATGGTAAACACATGGACGTATTCTAAAGAGAGAGCAAGACACTCAACTGTAAAAAAAAAAATTATGGAAGAAATTCCATTTTTAGTTGTTGAAAAATTAAATTTTAAAGAATTTATTCAAAAGGACTATTTTTCTGAGTTTGAGAGTATTCCTAGAAATACATTGAAATGAGATGTAATTAAATATTTAAATAAAAAATTTATTAGAAAATTTATTAAGTAAAATTTGCTTAACATCTGATTTATGGACATTTATTCAAGGTATACCATATATGTTTACACTTATTTTAAATCTAATGGTACTAGATAGTATTTGATGTGTAGGTCATGTAATCAAATTTATTTGGAAAATTGTTAGTTCTTTCAAATTATCATACACTAAATAAGAAATATTTGAGGAACATTATATATTATGTAATTTACAACTGACTAGATTATCATTAGATGCCTCATATCGTTGGAATGCAATCTATCATATGTTATAACATATAATTCCATATAATTTTCAATCGACTACATTATGTACTCAATGCAACCTATCGATTAATACTTTATTAAATGAACAACTGATGTGTGTAAATTTTAGATAGTGTTGTTAGTTACTTAGAGATGGTAATGAAGTGTGTGTTTAGTTATTTACTTTGTTGTTGTGTTGTTGGGTCAATTGCTAATTGTTAGCTTTTTAAGTTTAGGGTGTGGTGGAGAAGTCTAGGAAGTTGAGTAATGTGGGTTAGTGGGTTCTAATGTATTTAAATGTGGAAATTAATGAAGTTGGAACTTGTGGAGTTGTTGAACTAAATTCTTCTTGAATCTGGAGGTTTGGTTGTCCTTTGAAAAAGAGCTACTCTTGACTATCTTTTTTCTTGTTTCTTTTGTTTTCTTTTCACAAATCACCATTACTCAAAAGGGTAAAAATCATATAGGAATTGATAGTCTCTTAGACCACATTCAATTGCAAGAAGTTCCTATCAGTTTAGTATCAAAGCAAGTTTTGGGAATGGAAGAAGCTCGAGTTGCACAATTTGAGGTTGATTTAAACACATTGAAAGTGACCACAAGTGAGCAGGGTCAGACAATGAAAGTTATTCTACAACAATTGGCAACTCTCAACGTGAAGTAGGATCAATTAAACTCTCCCCCTTGACTCGAAGCCTCAACTAGTCATCTGAGGAGAGGAGAATCCGAGATGCCAAGTACCAAGTCTTTTGGGACGATCTAGAGTCAAACATTAAAATTAGATTTTTCCCATTATAAAGAAGGGGATCCCTCTAGATGAGTGTATTATGCCAAATAATTTTTTAATTACAACCTGTAGACACCCCATTTTTGCACTTGCCTAATTAATCAACTCATCAACTCGATTGTAACGGTTCCTAATAATGAATGAATATTCTAAAAAAAAATTTGTTATTAGATAATTTTTCAAAGCTCGGATGAGATATTTCATAGAAACAAACTTTAGAAACCACACATTACGTTAAGAAAATATGACTCAAAATATAGAAATCATCATTTTGAGACTAAAAGAAGCTTTAAAAGAAAAATCATCAAAAAATAAATCAAATTACCAAAATACCCCTGACACCAGAACATCCTTAAAGGCTACATTACGCTTAGGAAAATTATTTTGAACACATAAACAATAAACTAAAATCAAATAAACTCTTTTGCAAATCTTCACAAAATTTGACAAAATTACAAAAATACCCCTCATATGGTCCACGATCATTTCACATCAAAAACCCATAAGTAAAGTAAATCAATACTCTCATTGGATTCTTTACGAAAAATTAATTTTGAATTATTTCAAAATGTCAAAAAATGACATCCCAACTCAAAAGTCCTCTTTGAGGGCAAAATGGTAATTTTTCAATCCTAAAATTTAGAAATCTGAAACTAATAATTAAAATATTAATTAATGTAAAGTAAAATCTTAATAAATCAAATTAAAATCATTGAACATATAAATTCAATTACTTAAGCCCATGAGCCAAATTTCAAGTGACGACCCATTTATTCAAATAGAACCCACCTAATATTTAATAAATAATCCTCCACCAAGGGTGTCCTAAAAAATTCAAAATAATTTAATAAAATGCCCTATATTGGGGGGGCTCTCCAAAATTTTAAAAATTCATTCTACATAAGTCAAAAAATTAAAATTCAAATAAAATTAATTGAAATGTTATTAATAAAACTCTATAAAAAGGGAATTCTACCACCTAATATCGCAGGTCTTGAGAAATCCTAGAAAATAAAGGTAAAAAACTTTCTAAATTTTTTTTAAAATCCTAAATCTAGATTCCGAAGTCAATACCTAAGCCCCAAACCCTAATTTTTAACCTAAAAATACCTAGATACCTTAAAAAGCACCTCAAAAAGCTAGAAAAATATTCAGATCTAGAAGAAAAAAGTCTCATCTTAGATATCGGGAGCAAATCTAGAAACAAAGACAAATCGACAAAATTCACACGAGGAACGCTCACCATTAGTTTCTAAGGGAATCGATCGTCGTAATCACCCATGTAAAAAAAAATAAAGGTAATTTTTCTTATCTTTATTATAAATTTAAGTCATTTTTGCAATGTAAATCTTTGAGAAGAGTAGAGATTGACTTTCGTCGGACATAATTGGTGCCTAACATCTTCCAATCCTATAACCTAATCTTCGTACTCATAATCTCTTCATAGTTTTGTGTTTCTTATATGTTTAGAATCATCTTTGGTTCCTAGACCATAAAATTAGGTGGCGACTCCAAAAAAAAAAAAACGAATCCGCACCCACAGATCAAAGGCTTTTTCAGTGGCAACTCCACAGGGGATAATTTTGAGAAACAAACTTGAAAATCCCAATTATTAGTGCATTGCAAAATTGACCTAATTTTTTATTCTATTTCATTTTATTTATTTTTTATTTTTTTGACATGGTTGTAGATTGTTTGATTGGTTTTATAGTTTTGGGCATTTTCCTTTTTTTTTAAAAATTTATGATCCATTCGAATGTCACCTTAGGTGACCCAAAACAATTCAAGATTTTCAAAAAATAATGAAAATGAGGATAGAATGGTGGTTATTAGGACGAGGAAAAAGTGTGCTCTAAAAAAGAAATAAAAATAACCCTCTACTCTCTATGCCCACTTCTTCTTCTTCTCTCTATTTCTCCAACTCATAAAAGTATAACAACAATGGGTGAGCAGGAGAACTACGTGCAAATCACACATGTAACGAAGAAGAGGGACGCTACTATTATAGTTGTTGGAGAGCAGTCTCTACATCCTTCAACAACTAAAAAGTGAATTGTATTGGGAGAGCTCACGAACTTTATGAATGTTAAATCGAATCCAATTTATGATCCTGGACCTCAAAAACCCAAAACTAGATCGAAGAACAAGGGTCAAAAAATAATGGAGCTAGAAATTGAATCGAATTCGGATGATCCACAAATGTGTGTGCCTTATGAATATTTTCGACTATCTTCACTCCATTGAAATGGAAGAGAAGAGGGGGCTATTACCAAACTACATTAAGAAAATTCATAAAGATGTCACTGTTAATATGCAGGGAGTTCTTGTGGATTGGTTAATTGAGGTTGCAAAAGAATACAAAATTGTTTCTAACACTCTTGATAAGGTCCCAATAATTCGATTTTGGGATCGTAATTCCACGAATATTATCAAGTATAAATGTTAGTTCTTATAAATAATAGCAAAATATATGAAATTTCCAAATTAATGAAGCTAATGAGAATTTCTTGCTAATTACAGGTAAATAAGGTGCATTCGGAAACCAACAAATCATATAACAAATGTTGTTACAATGTGCAAGCAAAAAAGAAAGCATCCAACAAAATCTCGAAAAAATTCTTCGCCACGTCACCACGCGGCGGTGTCACCCTAGTGCTCCCCGAGGACCTCAAGGAATCTTGCCTCAAGATTTCTATTGAAGTTTCTAAATGGTTCGGCCATTGTAACTGAATGGTCCTTTCGAATCATATCAAGCAAAAACCTGATCCGACAACCCGATCACGAATGTTATAAATTGAGGGGTTGTCCCTAGAACAAGGGGTCCCTCTTGAGCCCTCTTCTTCTTCCTAAAATTCTCTGTAATTCTTTTAGTTTTTGAGAGATTCTTGATTGTAGTGAAAGCATCAAGAGTACTCTATTAATCCTTTTTCTTTTTGTAATTATCTTGAGAGCCCATTAAAAAATGAATCAAAAGTGCAGCTTCATTTGACATCATTTTCTTCATCTATTATCTTCTTCCTTTTTGTTATTACTGTAACTATGAACCTTGCAATGAGTGACTAGACTCTCCTTAAAGAGGTCAAGAATGCCAAAGCAAGTTTATCCCTCTAATGTAGTTTTAATCTATATTTTTGCTTTATATGTTAATCATTCTGAAAAGTCTTTTATGGGTAGATCACCTAACTTATATTTCTAATTCCAGCTTTGATAGCCATTGCTTAGATAAGTTCAAGAATGACTATGCTCTGTGAAGAATTGAAGTATAAGTTAGGCAATCTCAATTAAATCAGGATTTTTGTGAATAATCTTTAGTTACACTCAATGCTTAAATTGTTCCACCTTCCGATCCATGAGCAATGACTTGCTATATAGATTGAGTTATACTTAGAATTAATCGACATTATGGATTGACTTGCACAGGCTGAATTGAACTCTCTAAGCCCCCTTTCTTATATCTTCAATCTCTTTTTCCTGCTTTAAATTCATTTACAAATTAAGTTTCATCTCTATGGTGCTACAGACCTGTTTTGTTTTTAACCAATCTATTTTTAAACTCTGTTTTGTTTTTTAATTTAAAGTTTAAGTGAATCACGACTGTCCCCGTGGAACGAATTCGACTTACCCAAGTTCATAATTTAATCTCTATCTCTGCAATTTACACATCAAGTTGCAACGATCAACTTTTTACCTCACTATCTCCTACATTGATAGATATCCCTCTTCTAATGCTCTAATCGACAGAGACTCCAACTTCTTGGCGTTTCCTGCATGCTTATTGCCTCAAAGTATGAATAGACCAGTTATCCTCATGTAGAAGATTTATTTTATATAACAGATAATATTTACCCTAAGAAAGAGGTAGTAAAGATGGACACAGATGTACTTAGGTTTCTACAATTTGAGATGGGCAATCCCACAATAAAAACTTCTCTTAGGAGGGTTACTAGGACTGCTCAAGATAATTGCAAATCCCCCAATTTGCAGTTGGAATTCCTAGGTTGTTACCTTGCAAAATTAAGTATATTGGATTATGCTTGTGTTCGATTCTTACCATTAATGGTTGCTGTTTCAGTTATATTTCTTTCCAAATTTACAATTCAACCAAAGATGCATCCTTGGAATTTAACCTTGCAACACAGCTCGAGTTATAGACCCTTTGATTGGAAGGAATGCGTTCTTACAATACATGACTTGCAATTGAGTAGGAAATGAGGCTTTTCATCAAACAGACGGTTGAGATAAGAGGAAAAACATAGATTTCTTCGATATTAACGCAAATTTTTTTAAAGAAAAATTTTGAATTTTATTTATTTTGAATTTGAATTTTAAATTTTGATAGTCGTCCATTTTCAAAATTTTGGGTCTATGCTATAAAAAAATGCATATATATAAGAAAAAAAAAGAAGTATTTGTTATATTTTATCTTGATTGATTGATCATCTTTTTCTCTTTTGCACTATCCTAATTGATTGCCTATCTAATATGTCATGATCTTAATTGATATATATTTTTGATGTGCGTGTATTGATCTTAATCTTGATGTTATGCATTCTTTTATGTTTTATGATCAATATTTATTTGATATCCATACTTAGGTGATGTGATATGGCCCATATGCCCATTTATCCGAAAAAACGTCTTGGGCACACCCCACCCTATTTGCACACACTACTATCACGTCTAATTTACAATGCATTGCACACTTGCATATCCCTTATAGCCAACGTGGTACTAGTGTGTGGCCCAATCTCTTCGTGGGATGCGACGTCATTAATGAAAATTACAACTCCAATCACGTACCTCTATGGTATTGTAGACACGTTATTTTTGCACTTGCTTGATTGATCAACTCGTTAACTCGATTGCGACGGTTCTCAATGATGGATGAATATTCTAAAGTTTTTTATTTGTTATTATATGTATTTCTGAAGCTCGGATGAGATATTTTAAGCAAACAAACTTTAGAAACCACGCTACGTTAAGAAAATATTACACAACATATAGAAATCATCATGTTAAGATTAAAAGAAGTTTTACGAGAAAATTCATCAAAAATGATCAAATTACCAAAATACCCCTGACATCAAAACATCCCTAGAGGTTACATTATGCTTAGGAAAATCCTTTTAAAGACATAAAACAATAAACTAAAACTAAATAATCTGTTTTGCCAATGTTCACAAAATTTGATAAAATTATGAAAATGCCCCTCATAGGGTCCACAATTATTTCACGTTAAAAACCCATAAGTGACACAAACCAATATTCACATGAATTCCTTACGAAAAATTTACTCCAAAACATTCAAAAATGTCAAAAAACGACATTCAAACTCAAAAATCCTCTTTGAGGTCAAAACGATAATTTTTCAACTCTAAAATTCAAAACTCTAAAACTAATAATTAAAATATTAATTAATGTAAAGTAAAATCTTAATAAAGTAAATTAAAATTTTAGACAAATAAATTCAATTAATGAAGCCTATGGGCCAAATTTCAAGTGGGTGTCCATTTATTTAAGTGGGGCCTACCGGATATTTAATAAAGAACCCTCCATCGGAAGGTTTTCCAAAATTTAAAAAACTCATTCTACGTAAGTCAAAAAAATCAAAATTTAAATAAAACTAATTAAATTCTTATTTAAATCACTTAACAGATTAGTTAGAGATATACCTTATCTAAAAGAAACATAATCAAACCCTAATCTTATCAACAAAGCTCTTTAAAAATGAAACTCTACCACCTAATTTCGTAGTTCAAGAGAAACCTTAGAAAACAAAGGTTAAATACTTTCGAAAATTTTTCTAAAACTCTAAATCTAGATTCCCATGTCAATATCTAACCCCAAACCCCAATTTTCAACATAAAAGACACCCATAAAGCCTAAAAACACTTAAAAAAGTAAGTAAAACATTCAGATTTAAAAAATATAATCTTATCTAGAAGATCGAAAATAAAACTAAAAATAAATATAAAACGAGAAGATTCATACGAGGAATGTACACCACTAGATTTTTAGGGAATCAATCTTCATAATCACCCAAGTAAAAGAAAATGTATTTTTTTTATTCTAGATTTATGTTATTTTTGCAATGTAAAATTTGAGAAAAGTAGAGATCGGTTTTTTGTCGGGCGGGATTGATGCTTAACACTTTCCAATCTCATAACCTGATCCTCGTACCCATTATCTTTTCGTAGTTCGATGTTTCTTATCATTATAGTCATTTTTTTTATTCCTAGACCATAAAATTAGGTGGTGACTCTCAAAAAAAATATCAGATCCATTCACGTGGATCGAGGGTGCTTTCAGGTATATAAAACTGGGGCATCATTATTATTTGATCAGCTAACCCTAAAAGGTATATTGATGCACTCACACTAGAGCAACCTGAGCCTTTGTCCTATTGTAAGTCGCAAAGTCACATGTCCCGATTGCCAATGTATTATTAGGACGTGGTCGATTTTCTTATGGGACATTAAACTATTTACGAAAGTTACAACCCTAGTCTCATACCTATACGGCATATCAAACCAAGTCACCACGTACCATCTGATTAGGTACACTCGAGAGATATATAGGTACACTTGGGCAAAAATAGTCAGATAGATTGCATTGCACGTAATAAACATAAAGTCTAGAAACCTTCCTTTAGGTCATGACCTGAACTTATCATGGGTGTTCTAGGGTTGTCTTTTTGAAAAAGAAGACTGTTCAAATACTAAGATCAGTAAATGACAATCTCGTCCGCAAGACGATCTAACATTTTTTTTAACTTAAGGCTATCATATCAATGGGTGCACCAATCCAATAAAAATTCCATTTAATTGTGGCAATGATTCAAAATGACCCAGTCCATTTTGATCTAACAATCATTATTAGGCCGAGCCATTCAAAATAATATTCAAACATTTTCTAATTCGGGTCCCAACCCATTTCGAAAGAAGAAAAAGTATTTTTCTAAAATAAGGGGAAGAAAATGACTTTTATAAAGATCTATTTTTTACATGGACCTTGGAAAATTACTAAAGTACCTTTCTTGTATCATCTCAAGGTTTAACTCAGATATGTTGAAAGTTGTTATTAAATGAAAACAACATTTGTCCTTATTTTCAATAATTCAATGAAATTACTTTCCCTTTGAATAAATTAATCATTGCACAAATGAATTATTTAATAGATTGGTACATAAATTCAATAACCTTGGAACTTATTAAAATACTATTAAGAGGGACCCTTAACATTGAAATTGATTAAATTCGCATTCGATAGGGTTACAGGGTTATCATTGCACCTAAGCTCAAGTGTTCATCACCTAACTGGGGTCATAGGTCCGATTGGTTAGAACGAACGTCAGTACCAAGTCAACAGTAAAAAATGACCTCAAAATCTGAACTCACAAAAATCCACAAAATCCTAGCAGTCTTCACCACAGATATAAACAATATAAAAAGCAAGGTGGAGGTGTTAGAACATATCTCAAAATCAATGGAAAACCTCCCTGACAATTCGAAGGGAAATAGGGCAGAAGGCAGTGCAACCAGACACCCACAAAACATTTTTGAACTCGACGGAGATGAACAACCAATCAATGAAAGTCTTATGTTACCCAATCAAACGTCTCAACTAGAGACATCCCTAAAAAATATAAAGGGAATTGATGAAATTTTATCATGTATCGAGGTTTTGAATCACATCCCTAGGATTCGTTTATCGGAAGAAATGTCAGAGATGGAAAAATTCAATTGATTAGGTTGGGCAATAACACACCTCAAAGTGTATGTCACTAACATGCATACTTTGGGCCTCAGTGATAAATAGATGATGTTGTTTTTTCAACATACTTTGTCAGGATCAGCACTATGATGGCTAATATCTCAAGACTCGTCTACGATTGAAACTTGGGAAAATATGTCAAAGTTATTCTAACATCAATACAAGTATAGTATTGAAATTGAGACTTATTGAAGAGATTTAAAAGCAACGAAACATAATAATGGAAAAAAATTTATTGACTTCACCAGTCGTTGAAGAGCTAATGCTGCAAAGATGTGGGATAGACTCTCAAGAAAGGAATAGCTAGCTATTATCCTAAAGAATCTCACTCAAGGGTATGCTCAACATCTAGTCGCCTAATACCTTCCCACGTTCGAGTCTCTATTATAAGTCGATAACCAACTAGAAGATGCCTTCACTTCCCGGGTCTTTTCCAACCTTCTGACAATAAGCTCAAAAAATCTTGTCACCAATTCCAAACCCAATACCAATCACGTTTACGTAGTCAATACATCTGCTACACCTATCCAATTTACTACCTCGCCTATTAACCAAGCTAATCCTAGTCAACCTTGACCATTTCAGCAATTTACTAATCTTGGGATGTCTTTAAGCATTGTTTTTATAAACTGTTAAATTACACCTCTCCAACCTCGACCTTTACCAAATCTACTCCCCGCTTCTCACAATCCAAATTTATTTTGTGAGTTTTACCAGAACCATGATCACCTTGCTGATTGTTGCATTGCTCTTCGTCACACCGTTTAAGACTTCATCGACACCAAAAAAAAGTTAATGTCTCTAGCTCTACGATGTCAAATATTACCACCAACCCTCCACCCACTTACCAATCTCCTCAAACTTTGACTATGGTGTCCAACACCCAACTCCCATTTGACCCAATCCTCTTCATTTGCCCGGTCAATCCTAAACCACATACTCCCCCTCTTATTGGAATGGCGATCCCTAATAAAGTTCTCACCATCGATTATAAATCATTTAACCTAACTTCATATGAAATCTACTATTTATCCTCACCTTATCACAATAGCCCTATTTTCATCAATTATGTTTCAACCCAGATAGACCCAAACAAATCCAACTCCATAGAAGATGAAAATCCTTATCTGTTGGACCAAAGACATGATCATTTCTCTATATTTTTCTTATAATAAATTTGAACATGTGATTTGGG
This sequence comes from Akebia trifoliata, assembly GCF_017979445.1. NCBI lineage: Eukaryota > Viridiplantae > Streptophyta > Magnoliopsida > Ranunculales > Lardizabalaceae > Akebia > Akebia trifoliata. The sequence goes on from NC_141386.1 coordinate 24,693,893, forward strand.
AAAAAAGGATCTTTAAAATACCTAAACTTGATAATTATACAATTCTGGCCAAGGCAAAAGAAATATGTCTAAACAAGGAAATCCTGAAAGAAGGCAAAGAATTTGAAAAAGAAGTTCAAGACTGGCAAGCTATAATAAAATCTCTTAACATTGCTAAATGTTCCTAAAAATCACAATACCTCGGTCCTACTACTTGAAAATAATGTCTTGAATCCTCAGTCTGCAATCAAATACATTGTGGATACTTGTCTCTAGTCATGTGAGTTAGTTTGAGTCTAATTTTGTTTATCAACTCAAAAATGTCATGTTTTCTTTAGATCGAGTCTATAAAAAATAATTTCCAAGAAACTCAGATAGGAACCATCTTATCCCTAAAGGAATACGAGGAAATAATGAATTTACTCAAAATTTTCAAAAGACTTATTACGTGATCCTATGAGGATATGTTGGATGTAAGTTTGGGTGTTGTTCAACACTGAATAGATATTCATCCGATGAAATAAAACAACGATGTGTAAGATCAAAATTTGCAATATCGAAGAAGATATAAGAAAATGTATCAATACTAAACTTCTCAAAATAATAGAGCTCCCAGAGTACATTATTAATCTTAGACCAATGGACCAATAGAGGCAGTTAACGAGAATCTATAAACCATTATCATGAAAATGTGTCAGATACATCAAGATGGATTTGAGGAATTATCTTTCACACCCTCGACATGTCAAACTTTGACTTGATCTTCTACGAGAGTTTCTCAGTGTTATTTGTTATGTGACATGAAAGAAGTTTTACTAATTAAAATTAAAATTTTGAATCTCAGAGTCTTAATGGAAAGCTAATTGTTAGGAGTGGATCAAGTTCGTCACCAATACAAAAGTCTTAAGGAAAAGCGATTCAAAGCTCTTTAAGCAAAAAAAAAAAGAATCGCTTATGCTTTTGGTAGGAAAGTCAAAGTGCGGGACATGCATGTTAAGGATTTAGCCCTTAAAGAAAATTGAGCACTCCTCCTAGATCATAGGAGGAAGTTTGAAGCCAATTGGAGAGATTAATTCATTATCAAGGAAACACTACCTAGGAAAATCATCAGACTTCAAGATCACGATAGCGTCAAATTGTAGAAACTAATCAACCTAGGCCAGATCAAGCGGTATTATGTGTAAGAAGGCCATTTTTTACTGAACCAATTTCTCTATTATCCAGTCCTTTGTAAGATTTTTAAAAAAATAAAATAAAAAAGAACTACACTTTTCTTTCTCAACCTAGTCATCTAACCTAGGGGAGGGAATGCATTCGAACTATACTTTGGTCTGATCCTAAAATTTTAGGGTACGTAAGTAACCTGAGAAATTTCTTCAGGCTCGACCATATGAAAAATGTATATTCCCCATAAACAAAATAAAAAAAATTCAAAGAAAAAAGATATTATCAAAATGGGGAAGAAAATTCAAATGAAAAGATAAAATTTAAAAGAAATGCCACACAAGGGACAACCGGGTTTTAAGCCTCAAACTACATTTCTTTCTAAGCCTAGTCCAAAGCTTACCTATGGAAGTCCTCTTAAGTACTGTATGAAAAAATCAAGGAAAATAGCAAAGCATGGTCAGGCAATAATTCTAGAAGTTCAAAACGAAAGAACAAAATAAAGTAAAAAAAAAGTCTACTAGTTTGAAAATCCAAAAGGGTGACTTAGACACAAATTAAGGCAAACATGGAAGGTTGAAAATCCGAAAGGACGGTCTTGGCAATAATCAAAGAAAAATAATAATAGTAAATTATAAGCTTGCTAGATCAAGAACTTAAAAAGACAATCTAGGCAAAAGTTAAAGCAACCAAAAAAAAATATCAATTGAGCCAAAACAACAGAAGTCTGAATGACTAACTTTCAACAACTTTAAGGCAAACTCTTAATCATCATGCAATTAATACTCAACTTAAACCAAACAAAGACTTAAAAGTCACGAGTATCTTATCTATGATTGATCTGAAAATTTTTGTTTCCTTAAGTGAGTCGAAAAAGAAAAATAATAAATTATATGTTGAATCTCAAAAAAAATATTTTTTCCCTAAGCCTGACTCAAAATCTTTAATATAAAAAGTCAAAATTTAAATTTAAATATTTATTGCGCTTGTGGTAATCAAAGATTTTAAACATTCATAACAAGGGGCACTTTCTTTTTCTAAAGTGTGTATCTTTTCCCTTTATACTAAGGGCATTCTTTTTTAAATTGTATTCAATTATCCATAGTACAATGTTCCTTGTCAAACTAGGGGCATTTTGTTCTTAAGCTTGATCAATTTCAACCTCAAAAAGATAATGGTAACCCTGAATTAAAGATTACCCTCTTGATGGCAATTTTTTAAAACCCCTAAGGTTCAAAGGAAGTTAAAATGTTGGCTTGAAATTCATAAAATTCAACTCTTTGTTTAAAAAAAAAAAACTGAAGCGTTTCATATAGGTTTTGCCCAAAGAATTATTCATTACTTTTTCACCCAAAGTAGGCAGAGTAGAATTTTCAAAATCTAGTCCATTACTCTTTCACCCAGAATAGAACTCTCAGAATCTAATTCATTACTCTTTCACACAGAGTATGTAGAATAGAATATTGAATTATGTTTAGTTATACTCAGACCTTATGTCAAAATTATGCTAAATTATTCTCAGACCTGATACTTGATGAGTGTTTCCAAACACTCAATTATACACACATTTTTCGGATATTTATCTTGATTTTTGTACCTATTTATCCATATTAAGATAATAATCATGATAAGCCTCAAATCACCACGTTGCATGTTAATTAGGCTTAATTATATATAAATAAATTCATTTACTAGATAAATTTAATTACATGTGTTTCTTGTGCAGAAAATCAACAAATTGGAATCAAAATCTCAAGATAAAAGTATTTGGACCCACTTTAGAATGCCCTAATCCTTTGGAATGCCATAATCATTAACTCATATTCTCCTCTTTTATCTTTTTGTGCAAAGAAAAGTGGAGGCTACTTTTAGACTCTTCTACAAACATTTTCTCTATAAATAGAACCTTCATTTCTAGAGAAAGGGTCCTATCTTTATGCTTAGATTAGATCAAGATAAAGTATGCTTAAATTAGATAATTTGTAGTAAGAAATTTTCAAAGAATTCTACTTTATTTTTGTTCCCTTATTTCATTTTATTTGTAAAACTTTCCGATCTAAGGAGCTAACACCAAGCCCTTATGATTGAGTTATAAAAAGGCTAGAGACTAGGAATTGCTCATTAACATATTTTAGGTAGATCCACCTCCAATGGTGTTTTAATTCATAAGTTTACTTGTTTTTAATTTCATTTACTTTAGTTTATTTTCTAGCAATTTTACATCTTCTTATAAGTTCAAAAATACAAAGAAAAATAGTTTTAATTCCTTTTAGTTAATTTGGATTTTATCTTCTTAGCTTAGCTCTATTCCTCATTTTTCTTTGGTTCGATCCCCTACTTACCCCACAAGTAAGGTAAAACTAAGATTATTATTAACTCCGGTGAGAAGAACAACGATAGTCTCATCAGAATTTTGGCGCCGCTGTCGGGGAAAGGTAAAGGTATTAGTGGTAAATTTTGATTTAAAATTAATTTCTTTCATTTTTTTTTCTTTTGGTTTCTTTCTATAAGTTCAAGTGTTCTTGAGATTTTAAGAGAGAAGAAAGAAGAAAAAAAACATTGAAAAAAAAAAAAGTGGACAACAAGGTCCAACCTTTTGACATGGGAGAAAAAGTCCTAGAGAAGGACAAAGTTCAAAAAGAAGTCATAGAGTCTCCAATAAAGAAAGAGAAAGATTTGGAAAATCCTCCTATCATTTTGCCAATTCCAAAAGCTCCATTTTCCCATCGCCTTAGAGATTCTAAAAAAGGTAAACAATTTGAGGGTGTCTTAGAAGTCTTCCAAAATGTGCATATCAATATCCCATTCTTAGATGTCATTAAGCAGATACCTTCTTATGCGAAATTCCTAAAGGATTTGACCACAGCTAAAAGGAAAACACCATTTCCTAGGGAAGCTATCATTGCAGTCCAAACTTCGTCGCTCATCCAATAAATGATTGCACCAAAATTTAAGGATCCTGGATGTCCGACAATTTTCATTCATATTGGAAATCAAGTGGTCGAAAAATGTCTCTTAGACTTAGGGGCTAGTGTGAACCTTTTACCATATTCGGTTTATAAACAATTAGGTTTGGGGGTTTTGAAACCCACCGATATCACGTTGAGTCTAGCCAATAGGTCCATAAAAATTCCCAAAGGTATAGTTGAGGACGTGATAGTTAAAGTCAAAGATTTCTATTTCCCTGTTGACTTTGTTGTCTTAGACACGGAGCCAGTCATCAATTTGAACAGTCATATTCCTATCATCTTAGGACGTCCATTCTTAGCCACATCTGACGCAGTCATTCGTTGCAGAAACAGAATTATGACTTTAGCATTTGGGGATATGAAAGTGAAACTGAATGTCTTCCACAATTTCCAAGGAATTGATGTAGATGATGGTATGGAGGAAGTGAATATGATAGATACGCTAGTCAATCAAACGTATCAAGAGTTAGGGTACTCTGATCCCCTAACAAAATGTTTGGCTCACTTTGGCCTTGACTTGGATGTCGAAGAGTCTATAAGAGAAGTCAATGCTTTGCTTGAATCTGTTCCACTCTTAGATTCTGTGCGGTGGCACGCAAAAATTGAAAGTCTTCCTGTACGCACATCCAATCTTGTTCCTTCTTATATCGAGCCTCCAAAATTAGAACTCAAGTCGTTTCTAGAGACCTTGAGATATGCATTTCTTGGTAAGAATCAAACCTTGCCCGTGATCATTTCCTCTCACCTTAATGAAGTTCAAGAGGGAAAGTTGTTAGGAGTATTAAAAGAACATCAAGAAGCTATTGGTTGGAGCATAGCTGATATCAAGGGAATTAGTCCATATGTGGTAATGCACCATATTCGTTTAGAGGATTTCTCTAAGCCTTCCTTAGAACCTCAGAGACGGCTAAATCCTATCATGAAAGACGTAGTTCGGATGGAAGTGATAAAATTGCTAGATGCGGGTATTATCTATCCTATCTTTGACAGTCGTTGGGTGAGTCTTATACAAGTAGTTCCTAAGAAGTCTGGTATCACTGTGGTAGTGAACCAAGACAATGAATTAATCCCCACTCGAGTCCAAAATGGATGGAGAGTGTGTATTGACTATAGGAAACTCAACTCGATGACTCTTAAGGATCATTTCTCCTTACTTGTCATTGATCAAATGTTAGAGCGTCTGGCAGGACATTCTTACTATTGCTTCTTAGATGGTTATTCCGGGTACAACCAGATACCCGTTGCTCCAATCGATCAAGAGAAAACAACTTTCACCTGCCCTTTCAGAACTTTTGTGTATCGTCGCATGCCTTTTGGATTGTGCAATGCACCCGCTAATTTTCAACGGTGCATGATAAGTATATTTTCCAACATGCTAGAAAAATATCTCGAAGTATTCATGGACGATTTTTCAATTTTTGGATCAAGTTTTGAGGAATGTCTCCATCACTTGACTTTGGTCCTTGTACGTTGCAAAGAGGTCAATCTAGTCCTCAATTGGGAAAAATGCCATTTCATGGTAACATCGGGGATTGTGCTAGAGCACATTGTTTCTACTAAGGGAATTGAGGTAGATAAGGCAAAGGTAGGTCTAATTGAAAATTTACCACTTCCTAGAACGGTCAAAGAAATTAGATCATTCCTAGGCTATATAGGTTTCTATCATAGATTCATTAAAGATTTCGAGAAAATCTCGAAACCTTTATGTGAGTTATTGGGAAAGGATGTTCCTTTCGACTTTTCAGAGTCATGTCTCTCTGCGTTCAACAAGCTCAAGTTTGAGTTAACCTCGGCACCCATTATTCAACCTACAAATTGGAGCATTCCATTCGAAGTTATGTGCGACGCTTCAGATTATGCAATAGGCGCTGTTTTGGGTCAGCGAATTGAAAAACAACCTCATGTTATCCAATATGCTAGTAAAACCCTAAACGATGCTCAGCTTAATTACTCTACAAGAGAGAAGGAAATGCTAGCAGTGGTCTATGCCATTGAAAAATTCTGCCCCTACCTCATAGGATCTAAAGTCGTAATCTACACAAACCACGCAGCATTAAAATATCTTCTATCAAAGAAAGATGTTAAAGCAAGGTTAATCCGTTGGATTCTACTTCTACAAGAATTTGATCTCGAGATCCGAGATAAAAAAGGGGCAGAAAATGTCGTAGCTGATCACTTGTCTAGGATAGTTAACAAGCCATCTGAGGAATTCTTACCCATCTCTGAATCCTTTCCCGATGAGCAACTTATGCAAATCTCTCAAGCCAATGCTCCATGGTATGCGGACATTGTCAACTACCTAGTTACAGGTCAATTCCCAGTCAAAATGACTAGTCAAGAGAAACTCCGTCTTCTGTAAAAAAACAAAATGGTATTTCTGGGATGAGCCATACTTATTTAAGTATTGTCCTGATCAAATCATTAGACGTTGTATTCTAACCTGTGAGCAGGTCAGTATCCTAGAGTTTTGCCATAATCATGCCTGCGGAAGGCACTTCAGTGGTAAGAAGACCGCCATGAAAATCCTACAATGCGGTTTTTTCTGGCCTAGTATTTTTCGTGATGCCCATGAGTTTAGCAAATCTTGTGATAGATGTCAAAGATTAGGAAAAATCTCTAAGAGAAATGAAATGCCTCAAAATCCTATACTGATCATCGAAATTTTTGACGTGTGGGGTATAGACTTCATGGGACCCTTTCCTATCTCCCAGGGTTACCAATACATCCTAGTTGCCGTTGACTATGTGTCAAAATAGGTCAAAGCTGTGGCATGTAGAACTAACGATCACAAGGTTGTGATAAAATTCATCAAGGAGATGATTTTTTCAAGATTTGGTACTCCGCGAGCTATCATAAGTGATGGTGGCTCGCTTTTTTGTAACAAGATCTTTGCTGCGTTGATGAAGAAATACCTCATAACGCATAAGGTTGCCACACCTTACCACCCACAAATAAGTGGACAAGTGGAAATTTCTAACAGGGAAATAAAGACTATCTTAGAAAAAATAGTCAATCCTTCAAGGAAAGATTGGTCTTTGAGATTGAGTGATTCACTTTGGGCTTATAAGACTGCATTCAAGACACCCATAGGGATGTCTCCCTACCGGTTAGTTTTTGTCAAGGCCTGCCATCTCCCTGTAGAACTAGAACATCGTGCATATTGGGCGATCAAATGCCTCAACTTTGATTTTGATAAAGCCTGTGAGAAGTGAAAGTTACAACTAGACGAGTTAGAAGAGATTAGAAATGACTCGTATGATTGTGCCAAAAGGTACAAAGAGCGTACCAAATTCTTTCACGATAGGCACATTCTTTGGAGGAATTTCAATCCTAATCAAAAAGTTTTGTTGTATGATAATAGACTCCACCTTTTTCCAGGAAAACTTAAGTCTCGATGGACTGGCCCATATATTATCCAAACAGTTTACCCCCATGGTGCTGTTGAAGTCCTTAATCCTAAGGACGGATCCACTTTCAAAGTGAATGGCTAACGTCTCAAACCGTTTCTCGAGTACGTTCCGCAGGAGGAAGTTCTTTTTCTCGATGATCCCGTCTATCAAAATTAACTATGTTTTCGTTTAGCTAAAGACGTTAAACTTAGCGCTTCTGGGAGACAATCCATGCACTTCAAGGGACATTGTGTTAAATATCAACAGGACTATAGGGTCTGTCTCAGGTGCTATCTAACCAACTTCATTTTATTTTGTCAATTTTAATTTTACTTTTGCATGTATATGTTGAAATATTGAGGACAATATAATGTTTAAGTTTAGGGGTGTATGGGTCGGATTTCCACTTATTATTTTTTTCTTTCAAAAAAATAAATAAATAATTTGAAAAATATTTAGTTGACGACTTTGTTGTATTTTACTCAAAATCTTAGCTTGTATCTTTAAGCACTTAGTTAAAAATATTTAATCAGTCTTTCATTGGAAGCTATGATCTAGAGTCCCAATTTGTGTTTCTCTTAGGTAAAAATTAGAGTAAAGTTATCTTTTGGTTTATAGTCACTTCTAATAAGGTTACCAAGAGTCTAGATTGTATTAAAAGAGCTTATTACCTTCTTTCTACCTAGAGTTTAAGGAAAAACTAGGTTTGATGAACTTTGACTTTCTTGTTCAATTAGTTAGCTGATTAGAAGAAAAACAGAACTGGGTTGTATACACCTTGTATAGCAACCATTGAATTAGACTGGGTACCTTGAAAAGGGCTGCCTACTTTTCTTAGAAAAAGAATGAAGAAGTAATAGAAAAAAAAAGAGAAAAAAAATCAAAGATCTAAAAGTTTATGTAAAGTTTTAGTAGGGTGAAAGCCATCAAATGTAAAAATGTGAGTATACTGGAATATCACAGATAAAGCCCCTTAGAGGTATTAAAGTGAATATCCACACTTCTCACTACCCCAGACAGGATGCTAAGTTTAGAATTAAACCCTAAGTTACTCCAGCTATTCTTGAGTAGTTAGAAGGTTGAAACCCATTTGAGGAAATCGAATCTCTTAAATTTCTGAGTTAGAATCACTATCTCTCAAAGGTCAATTTAAGTCTAAGTTTTGTCATAGAGAAATAAGGGTTGGGACTCTATACCAAGCAGTACTTCCAATTGATTGACAAAAAAAAAAAAAAAAACTTGTGTTTTTCAATATAAGTTTTGATTTTGACTATTTTTACTTCAAAGTTGTTTTCAAATTTTGTGGGTATATTTTCTGCAAACCCTCACGAGTCAAACTCATCGACTAGGGGTAACCTAGAGGTTCAAGGGCTTGCTGCATTTGCTAAATGCAGTCGAGGTGCCTGCAAAAGTGACAGTTTTATTTTCTAGGGACTAGAAAAATGTAAGTTTGGGGGTGTGATGAGTGTTTCCAAACACTCAATTATACACACATTTTTCGGATATTTATCTTGATTTTTGTACATATTTATCCATATTAAGATAATAATTATGATAAGCCTCAAATCACCACGTTGCATGTTAATTAGGCTTAATTATATATAAATAAATTCATTTACTAGATAAATCTAATTACGTGTGTTTCTTGTGCAGAAAATCAACAAATTAGAATCAAAATCTCAAGACAAAAGCATTTGGGCCCACTTTGGAATGTCCTAATCTTTAACTCATATTCTCCTCTTTTGTTTTTTTGTGCAAAGAAAAGTGGAGGCTACTTTTAGACTCTTCTACACACATTTTCTCTATAAATAGAGCCTTCATTTCTAGAGAAAGGGTCCTATCTTGATTCTCTTATCCAAAACTCCTTTAATCTAAGGCTTTTAGCCTACTCTCTTATTTTTTGTATTTTCATCTTCTAGTTATTTTCTTTTGGTTAAATAGTTTTGTAAGAAGTAGAAGAAGAAGAAGTTGTAATTTTCTCCATGAAATGAAGAAAAGTTCTTTCATCTCTTATCTTCCCTCTCTTGCAATGACATTAGGCTAAGTTTCCCTCCATTGGAGAGTGGAAAAGCCTAAAGCAAGTTCTTGTGTTATTTCTAATTTTATGATTTTCTTTTATTTAAAATGCTTATGAATTCTCTTTAAGTTTCTTGCACCTTTTATTCTTAATATAGATACTTTATGCTTAGATTAGATCAAGATAAAGTATGCTTAAAATAAATAATTTGTAGTAAGAAGTTTTCAAAGAATTCTACTTTGTTTTTGTTCCCTTATTTCATTTTATTTGTAAAACTTTCCGATCTAAGGAGCTAACACCAAGCCTTTATGATTGAGTTATAAAAAGGCTAGAGACTAGAAATTGCTCATTAACATGTTTTAGGTAGATCCACCTCCAATGGTGTTTTAATTCATAAGTTTACTTGCTTTTAATTTCATTTACTTTAGTTTATTTTCTAGCAATTTTACATCTTCTTATAAGTTCAAAAATACAAAGAAAAACAGTTTTAATTCCTTTTAGTTAATTTAGATTTTATCTTCTTAGCTTAGCTCTTTTCCTCCTTTCTCTTGGGTTCAATCCCCTACTTGCCCCACAAGGTAAAACTAAGATTATTATTAACTCCGGTGAGAAGAACAACGATAGTCTCATCAATACTCGGATCACACTTAGTTTATGCTCAGATTTCACTTCATTTTACTCAATTTTAATTCATATTTTCTCAAGTTTTACTTAGATTTTATGTAGATTTTGCTCAATCATCTTACTTAGTTTTTCATTTTAAAGTTCATCATCTTTCTTTCATGAATGCACAAAATGGAAGCGCGCCTTTTCAAAATCATCATTACATTATTGCACACACGTGCACATTTATTACATTTGCATTAGTTAAGGAGATTTTTTTGAAATTCAAGGATTTGACACTTTCAATAAGAGCTCACACTCGAAGACCTAACAATTTTTGGTTCGGAAAGAATTTTACCCTTAGAGATCCGAACGTCTTGACGAATTGCTAAATCATGCTGCAAAATGCTATTACTGACTTTGGCATTCAAATATTGTACTATCTACCAAATTAAATTTGTTATCTAGTTTATTTCAACTCTCTGTAAAATAGGAGCATCTGTAAATATCTCATTTTTGCACTTGCCTGATTAATCAACTCGTCATAGAAATCATCATTTTGTTACTAAATGTATTTCCAAAGCTTGGATAAGATATTTCATACAAACAAACTTTAGAAATCACATTACGCTAGAAAAATACGACCCAAAACATAGAAATCATCATTTTGAGACTAAAAGAAACTTTACAAGAAAAATTATCAAAAAAATATCGAGTTACCAAAATACTCCTAACACCAGAACATCCCTAGAGGCTACGTTATGCTTAGGAAAACTCATTCGAACATATAAATAACAAACTAAAATCAAATAAACTATTTTGCAAATTTTCACAAAATTTGATAAAATCACAAAAATACCCCTCATAGGATCAATGACCATTTCACGTTAAAAACCCATAAGTAAAACAAACCAATACTCTTATTTAATTATTTATGAAGAATTAATTATGAAATATTTCAAAATGTCAAAAAATGACATCCCAACTCAAAAGTCCTTTTTGAGGGCAAAATGGTAATTTTTCAATCCTAAATTCAAAAATCTGAAATTAATAATTAAAACATTTATTAATATAAAGTGAAATCTTACTAAATCAAATTAAAATCATTGAATAGATAAATTCAATTAATTAAACTCATGGGTCAAAATTCAAGTAACGACCCATTTATTTAAGTGGGGTCCAACTAATATTTAATAAAGAATCCTCCATCAGGAGTCCCAAAGAATTTAATAAAAAACCCTCCATTAGGGGAAGGGCTCTCCAAAATTAAAAAAATTCATTCTACGTAAGTCAAAAAATCAAAATTCAAATAAAACTAATTGAAATCTTATCTAACCACTTAAGAAAATAGTTAGAGATAGACTATATATCTAAAAGACCTAATAAAATTATAATCTTATCAATAAAACTCTTTAAAAAGGGAACTCTACCACCTAATCTCGCAGGTCTTGAGAAACCTTAGAAAACAGAGATAAAAAATTCTCCAAAACTTTTCTAAAATCCTAAATTTGGAACCTCAAGTTAATACTTAAGCCCAAATCCTAATTTTCAATCTAAAAACACTTAAAAAATACTTCAAAAACCAGAAAAACATTTAGATCTAAAAGAAGAAAGTCTCATCTCAAAAATTTAAAATAGATCTAAAAGTAAAGATAAATTAAGAAGATTCACACGAGGAACGATCATCATCAATTTTTAAGGGAATTGATCGTCGCAATCACTTAGGTAAAAAATAAAGATAATTTTCCTATCTTTATTCTAGATTTAGGCCATTTTTACAATATAAATCTGTAAGAAGAGTAGATATCGACTTTCATCAAGTGAGATTGGTGCCTAACACCTTCTAGTCCTGTAACCTGATCTCGTACCTATAATTTATTCATAGTTTTGTGTTTCTTATTTATTTAGAGTTATCTTTGGTTCTTAAACCATAAAACTAGGTGATGAGTCCAAAAAAAAAAAAAATTAAATCTACATCCGCGGATCGAAGGGGCTTTCACCATCAAGCATCACCTAATCAGAAACTTATCATAGTTTCATTTCATTTGGAAGGGGACGCACTTCAATGATACTCTTGGTTGGAGAAAACCCAAGGAGTTCTCACTTAGGAAGAGTTTGTAGTTGTTATTCATGCTCGTTTCAATCCAACTAAATTTGAGGATTACGTAGGGACATTGGTCAAATTGAAACAAACTACATCTATTAAGGATTACCAATCCCAATTTGAGCATTTAGCAAATCGAACAGATGGGTTGATGGATTCCTTTTTTATTAAGTCTTTTGTATACGGCCTCAAAGAAGAAATTCATATGGATTTGCAAATGTTTCACCCGATCACTTTAATCGCTGCTATTGGACTTACTAGATTGCAAGAAGAGAAACTTAATGCCCGACGATGTTTGACAAGCTTTGAAGTTAAAAAAGTGGCACCTCCATTGCTCAACAATCCCCCTAAGGTTGGCATTTTACCAATCAAAAGATTGACTTCCATGGAGACTAAACAAATAAAGGAATGTGGTCTTTGTTTAAATTGTGACAAAAAGCTTTATCCTTATCATCGTTGCAAAACTAAGACCCTCTTCCTTATCGAGGGGAGCTGACCAAATGATGGAGAGGACGAGGAGGCCTCTTATGTTCTTGAAGACTTAACAAAAGTAAGGTCAAAGAAAATCTTGAAATTTTGATTCACACTATTGTTAGAGCTTCAAGCCCACAAATTACGTGTGTTTGAGAAGTACCCAATGGTCATCCGGTTACTATTCTAATTGATTAAGGGAGCACACATAACTTTGTGGATCCTTTAATCATTAGAAAATTGGGTTTACAAACCCAGTCTGGTGAGAAGATTCAAGTTGTAATAGCCAGTGAAGGAACGTATGAAAATTTGGAAATTAACATGCCAAGGATAACTATCAAATCTAATTTGTTTTATATCCTCACTTTGGGTGGTTGTGATGTTGTTATGGGAGCATACATGTTACGCATGTTAGGACTGATATTGTCGGACTTCAACCAATTATGGATGAGGTTTAAGCACAACAATGAAGAGTTTCAACTGGTGGGAATTCCCTCATCTGATTGGGAGGTGGTGGGTCAATTTTCCATAACCAAAGATGTATGAAAAGGTAGGAAGGGATTGTTGTTACAACTCTATCAAATGTCTTTAGCCCGAGACCTAAAATTGGATGTTATTCTTCAACAATATCATGGTGTTTTTTAAGAACCGTAAGGCCTACCCCTATTAAGAGATCACGATTACCAAATCATTTTACTAACCGAGGGCAAACCTATAAGTGTTCGACCATACCGATACATATATTATAAAAAAAAATGAAATTGAAAAGATAGTGAATAAGATGTTGCAATCTGGAATAATCCAGCCTAGTGTGAGTCTATTCCCTCTTCTATATTACTGGTTTGCAAACATGATGGGAGTTGGTAGTTATGTATCGATTTCCATGCATTTAACAAAGAGACGGTAGAAGAAAAAATTTCGATGCCAGTAATTGATTGATGAGTTGAATGGTGCACATGTATTTTATAAACTGGATTTGAGGTCTGGGTACCATCAAATATGAGTTAATGAAGAAGATGTCCCTAAAATTGCGTTTCAGACACAAGAGGGATATTATGAGTTCTTAGTGATGCCTTTTAGGCTCAGAAATCTCATTCCACCTTCCAACATCTCATTAACACAATTTTTTGACCCTATTTGCGAAAATTTGTGTTAGTATTCTTTGATGACATCTTGGTTTACAACAAATCTTGGGCAGATCATCTTGTTCACCTAAAGATAATCTTGGATATCCTTCGAGCTCACAAATTATATGTCAAGCTCACCAAATGCAGATTCAATCAAAGTGAAATTGAGTATTTGGGTTACCTAATTTCTCGACAATGGATCTTACCAAAATTTCTAGCATCAAGGAATGGCTAAAACTTACTACCTTGAAGTTCGTCAAAGGATTTTTAGGACTTACGGGTTATTATAGAAAGTTCATCAAAGATTATGGTAAGATTGCTCAATCATTAACAACGTTATTATGGAAGGATGCTTTTGGGTGGTCTGAGCAAGTTGAAATCGCTTTCAATAACCTTAAGACAACCATGACCAAGGCTCCAGTGTTGGCATTACCAGATTTTTCTAAGTAGATTGTGATCAAGTGTGATATTTCAGGTGTATGGATTGGCAGAGTTCTATCATAAAAAGGAAAACCAATTGCATTCCTTAGTCATGTTAAATGGTCGAAATCTGAATTTGTCCACATATGAAAATAAACTCCTTGCATTGATAATAGCTATGAAGAAATGGCGTCCCTACTTGCTAGGGAGACAATTGTCGCTCATACGGACCAAAAAAATCTAAAGTTTCTCCTAAAACAAAGGATCGTGACTCTGAGGCAATGATAATGGTTATCCAAATTACTCGGCTATGATTATGTGATATAATGCAAGAAGGGAGTGGACATCAAATGCTCTCTCAAGACAAGCAAAGATTTCAATTTTATCCGTGCCTATGCCATCATGGATTGAGGAAGTTAAAAACAAGTATGAAAATGATCCTGCAATCAAGGGGAAACTACAAAATTGGAAGGGAGGTAATTTAGATCATTCAAAATACTCTTTGATTGATGGAATTCTTTATAAAAAGGACAAACCGATGTTAAGCTCATCTTGAAAATTATTATCCCTATTCTTAATGGAATTGCACGACACACCTTCTAAACGACATGCGGGGTTTCATAAAACTCTCAAACAGGTAACCGCAAAATTTTATTGGCCAAATATAAGAAAGTTTGTGTGAGAATTCATGCGAGGATGTGATGTGTGTCAACATCACGAATCTGAGACTATAGTTGTGCTGGTTTAGTACAACCCTCCCAATTCCACTGACATTTATCTTGACTTTATAGAAGGTTTACCTTGCAGTGGTGGAAAGAAAGTCATTATTAATTTAGTCGATATATAACCAAAGCCTAGAAATGGGACTGGTAAATTCATAGTGGTCTTGTTCCTTAAGTTGTGCCTTTCAATCTGCTCTATACAATTCCGTTGCACAGAAAGGATCCCTATCCTTTGCTTCAAATGACCAGGCTTGACAAGCTTTCTAAATATGCACACTTCCTTGCTATGGGTCACCCTCTACACAACACCTACCATGGCACAATTATTTTTTGATCACATATTCAAATTCCATGGAATGCCGAAATCTATAGTAAGTGATCGAAACACCACTTTTATGAGTTCCTTTTGGCAAGATCTTTTCAAGTTGCAAGGAACCTAACTTAAAATGAGTTTAGCATAACACCCTCAATGATGGCCAAACGGAAGTAGTAAATCATTGTCTGGAGAATTATCCACGATGTTTTTCAAGCGACCAACCAAAGCATTGGGTGCATTGGTTATCCTTAGCTGAATGGTGGTACAATACAACGTACCATCCCACTATAAAAATGACCTCATATGAGATCGTCTATGGAGTTCCACCACCGTAGCTAACATCTTATATTTCAAGCACTACGAAAATTCAAGCAGTTGAGGATGAGCTCAAGAGTAGGGATAAGATCATTTCCCATCTCAAAGAAAATTTGGTAGCAGCTCAAGAAATGATGAAACGATAAGGCGATCTGCACCAAACTAAAAGAATTTTTACAGAAGGTGATTGGGTATTCCTTAAGCTTTAACCATATAAATAGACTTCTATAGCCATGAGCCGACCAATGAAGTTATCACCACGATATTATGAACTATTCCAAGTCGTGGACAAAATCGAGACTCTAGCTTATGAATTAACATTTCCACTTGAAGCAAAGATACACATTGTTTTCATGTTTTGAAGCTAAAGAAGCAGCTGGGAAACCATGTTCCAGTTCAAGCTCAACTACCTTCATTCACAGAGGACGGGCTGATTTCTCCTTCTCCTTTGGCAATCATTGATCGTTGAATAGTTAAACGGGGGAATAAGGTTGTTATTGAAGTCCTAATTCATTGGGAAAAGATAACTTAAGAGGATGCCACATGGGAACGTTATCATTCCTTAGTTGAGAAGTACCCTCATTTTTGCTTGGGAGACAAGGCTGAAGTCAACAAAGAAGCAAATTGATGTATGCAGATTTCAGATAGTATTGTTGATTACTTAGAGATAGTGTTTTAGTATGTGTTCAATTAGAGTTGTAGTAAGTGTTCAGTTATTTACTTTGTTGTTGTGTTGTTGGGTCAATTGTTAATTGTTAGCTTAAGTTTAGGCAGTGATGGAGAAGTCTAGGAAGTTGAGTAATGTGGGTTAGTGGGTCTGTTGGTTAGTGGGTTCTATGTATTTAAATGTGCATGCTAATGAAACTGGAAGTTGTGGAGTTGTTGAATCAAATTCTTCTTTGAATATGGTGATCTGGTTGTCCCTCGAAGAAGAGCCACTCTTGTCTATCTTCTTTCTTGTTCTTTTGTTTTCTTTTCACAGATCACCATTACTCGAAAGGGTAAAAATCAGATAGGACCTATTGATCTCTTACATCACAGTTAGTTGCAACAGGTTCCTATTAATAACATAGTAAAATAAATAAAAATGAAGAAGATTGGGAAAATATAAATAATTTTTTTCAATGGTTTGCCGAAGCTACAACTACTTTTTAGGGAGTGAAATATGTTATGTTTGTTTAATTTTGTTTACTTTTAGCTTCAATTAAAGAACTTTTAAATTATTATTCTAAAAATGAAAGTTTTATCATAATGATTGAAAGATATAATAAATATTTGAAAAAACTTCCACTTAACGTAGCATTTGCTTCAATTATGGATCCTAGATATAAAACTAATGTTTTAGAAATTATTTCTAATTTAAATAATTATATTGATCATGAATATGAATTAAACTAAATTTAAAAAAAATACATATTTAAATTTCATAAAATTTATGAAGTAATTTAGGTGTAAGTAGTACTATTAATGAAGCATCATCTTTTTCTAGGGTCAAATTCATTTTTCACCGACTATTATAAAGAATGTCTATAACCCTTATATTAGATAATCCAACATCTAAAGTACAATGTTATTTGTATTTGTAGACACCCCAATTTGAATGGGCCCATACTCGAAAGGGCCCAAAAGTATTGATTTTTCAACAAAGTTCACCATTGAGCCTCAAGGGCCCAAATCAGTTAAAAATAATATTTTGATAGAATCAAGGCCCCTAAGACCCCCTAATGGTCTAATGGGCCCACATGGAAAGACTCGGTATACTCTCGTCTACCCCGCTCCACTCAAAATATCGATTTTTCGACAAAATTAGCCAACGGGCTTCAAGGGCCCAAAACATTAAAAAGTGACATTTTGATCTAACCAAGGCCCCTAAGACCTCCCAAAGGTCTAAGGGACCCACCAAAGGGGTTTAAACTACCCTACACCCTCCCAACCTTCACCGTTCCACTCTTGTACCCATAAATATCCAATTTTTTATAAAATTCTCCAACGGGCCTAAAAAGCTCAATTTGCCAACACGTGGCATTTTTTATCAAATCAATGATTTCAAAAACTTCAAAAAAATTTATAAATTAAAAAGTGAGACTTAGGATGCCTACCACTTCTTCAACCCCCACCATCCTACTTCCAAATCCACAAATACCCTAAACCAGTTTAAAGCCCATAAACCCTTAATTCTCCAAAAACCAATTTCTCACCTTACACCTAACCTAAAATTAATTCCATATCACCTAAACCCTAAAACAAATCCACCCTCAAAAATCCGATCCAAAACAAACCCTACCCAATCCAAAACAACCTACAACCCTCCTAAAACCTAAGCCTAATGCACTAAAAGCCCACAAGCCATTATCCATATCCAATCCACCTTTAATCCATAATCCATAACCCATTAACCACTACCCACATCAACCAATCACCCTCTTAACATCAAAAGACGACACATGTCATCATCCCCTCTCACCTCCCTCATCTAATCATCTTTCTTTAAACAATTCATCTAACCTATAACTTATCTCCAAAATCACCTCTACCCATACCCTACCCTAATCTAACATATCACCCTCCTCTAATACCATCAATCACTCACATCACCACCCATATCCTCAACCTATCCCTATTCTCTAACACCATCAACCACCCACATCACAACCCATATTTCCTACACCCTAATCCATCACTTTTCCTTAAAACACTCCAACAAAATCACCTCAACCCATACCTCCCACCATCATCACCAAACTAACCCATACCCTTCTCTCTAATCAAACAACCACCATCACCAATCAACCAATCTCATCACCTCCCCCATTTGCCACATGTCTTCATCTCCTCAATTCTCTCAAAATCCAACCAAACAACCTCTTACATTACCCATTCCCCCAAATCTAAACACCTTACCTCTTCCATCAACCCAACACTCAATCAAACACCTAAACACCTTACACCCCGATTCTCTCCATCAACCCTCACTCATCACACCTCACCAAACATTCTACCCAAATGGATTTAGATAAGATCCAAACCATTTGGGTCAAAATACAACCCATTTCCCTTATTACACAACTACCCTCACTTCCACCTCAAATTTCATATCCTCCACCCCTAAAACTCATGCCATTATCCATTCTCCCAATTCTTCATCCCATTATACCCCCAAGGTATTCTCCAAACACTATAAATACCCCCATCCTCTTTTCAAAAAAGCTTACCAATTCTCACCCAGTCTTACTAATTCTCACTCACCAACTCTCACTACAAAAAATTACCCAAGTCTCACAACAAAAAAATGCTACATTCAATCAATTCCCCTATGATCTCTTCTCTACTCTCTCAATTAAAAAAAAGGGGACATTTTCCCAAATCATTAAAGACCTTAGAAGACATGGAAAAAGAAGAAGAAGAAATGCAAGGGAAGAAAAGGTGAAGCATCAAGGTGGGTTCAAAGTGCACGTCCCCCCCTCTCATTTTCTACCCTCTACATCCCCATCTTCTATTACCCCTTCCTCTTTTTTATTTTCATTTTTAGAAGGCCTTTAAGATGTAATGCTCCCCTCCCTTATCTCCTGTAAATTGGACTTCGATCTGATTAAAAGAATAAGGGTTGTAACCCTTTTAAAAAAAAAAATAAAACCAATTTTATCCTAAAACGATTTTAAGGCATTTGGAAATTGGATCCTTCTCAACCCATGAGAATGGATCCATGACCTTAGCCCACACTTTTCAAATATGAATTATTTCCAAGGCTCATATCTATTAGGATCATCTTCTTCAATGAGATAATCCTATGATTGAGTCGAAAGTAAATCCCTACTTAGGGTACAAATGCACGACACGTGGTACTTTATTTTTCGTATTTTTTTTAAATCACAATGATCGAGTTGAGTTGAGGTTACCACCACATGGTGGGGAGAAAAGGGTGCCTAACACCTTCCATTTTCTCCAATCGAGCCACTTACCCCGATCTCAAGGTTTGATTAGTTCCTATTCATCGTGAGTCACTAAATGCCAAAATGTCATTTTTTCGAAAAATGTACATCGGGTGACCATTCACACCCACTTATAATATGAATGTGGCGACTCCAAACCATAGTAGACATGACCATCGTAATCGCTAAACCATGTATGTACAGCTGACGACTCCACTGGTTGGTTCACCCCTCGTGATTACTCGGTCATCTTGAAAAAAAAAAGATTTTTTTTACTAACATTGTGTGTTTGTTGTTTGTTTCCTATGTTTCCTTTTTATGTTTCACATGTCTAAATTGTAATATTTATTTACTTTTGTTGTTTTCATTAAAAGTTTGTAAGGGGGTCGATAAAAAGAAAAGGAAATAGAAAAATCTTGTTGCACGTGCACTTGCGAGTATAGCCCACTTCACAAGCCACCCCACCCTCAATATATTAAACCCCGATGCTTAGTAGTTCTACGGCTTGAGATCATTATTTCAAGTGTCGGGGATGAACACATCAAATCCGATCACCAACCAACGACGTGTGTACCCCAGTATGCATCGAGGTTTGAAGATCGAGTAGCCGTGAAACCACTTACTAGCCACATGCATGTGCCCGATTAGACAATACTAGGACACAAGTTTAAAGTTTTACATCGACCCCCGAAGCAACGTTGTATGTGTTTAATGTATTCAGGCCTCGAAACCCAAGTTGTAAGCACAAAGAGGCACAAGTAAATCATAGGTCATTTATTTTCGTTTTCCTTCCATCTCCCCTTTAGGTAAAAGGGGAGGAATGCATGTTGCATCATGGTAAAAAGAAAAAAAAACAATGAGGGAATGACTAAAACAGCAACTAAGTGAGGCACATTGAAGGTAAGAATAAAGAAACCAATTTCTGTGAATTGCAGGAACTGGATTTCTTTCTGGTCCGCGTCTATGACACGAATAGACAAAAATATGCCTCATCCGTATTGGGAGCACGGTTGAAGCAGTGAATACCTCGTCCGTGTTTTAGACACGGTTGAAACAGTGAATACCTTATCCGTGTTTTAAGCACGGTTGAAATAGTAAATGTCTCATTCATGCCCAAAACACGAATAACAGAATGTTGATTACATCCGTGCCATTAATACGGCCCAATAAGAATATGAGAACAGGACCCTCTCTTGCTGTTCACACATCAATGCCACTCTTCAACAAAATAAAAATAATAACAATAAAATAAAAATAAAAAAATAAAAAGATGTCCCCACCTTTCAAAAAATTGAAAAAATGGGTTTTCTAAACAAGGGTTTTGAAGAAAAAATGTATGGGAAATTTCTCGAAATCAAGCCAACCTTGTAACCCCACCCTATATGTTTCAATCCGGGTCCCCGACCCACACCATCCATTCCAATTGGGTTCATAACCCAGATCCATTTCAACTGGGTTCACGACCTAGATCTATTTCAATTGAGTCCACGACCCAGATCCATTCCAATCCGGGTCCACAACCCAGATCCTTCAACTGGGTCCATGACCTAAATCCATTCCAATCCGAGTCCACGACCCAGATCCATTCCAACTAGGTTCACAACCCAGATTCATTTCAACTGGGTTCACGACCCAGATTCATTTCAACTAGGTCCCAGACCCAGATCCATTTCAATTGGGTCCACGACCCAGATCCACTACAATTGGGTCCACGACCCAGATCCACTACAACTGGGTCCCAAACCCAGATCCACTACAACTGGGTCCCAAAACCATATCCATTTCAACTAGGTCTGGCCCAGATCTATTCCAAACTGGGTTCACAACCCAAATCTACTACAAACTGGGTCTACGACCAAAATCCACGACCCATATCGAATCAATTCTATGATTTATCTATGATCTAATAAGGCTAACAATCGATCAATCAACTCAAATGAATTTAATCCTTAATAAAAAATACATTTTAAAGCGCCAATTGCAGTCCTTAATCAAAGTTGGTGCCTAGAAACAATCTTGCCCTGTTGTTACGAGAGGAGTAGACTACGTCTATTCAAGGAAATGAAGTGATTTAAGAGTGCCCCTGCGAAAGCATTGTGCATCGTCTCTTCTATGGGGATCTAACTAGCCAACCTTGATTTCAAAAAACTGAATTGAAGGCTAACAAAAACATGGGTTATTTTAATTCGATTTATCTTAGAAACTACTTTTTAAAATATTTTACCGACTCCGTGTCGATGTCAGCTCCGTGTTGATGAAACTACTTTTTCAAAATATTTTCTCGACTCCATGTCGATGTCAGCTCCGTGCTGATAAAATTACTTTTCAAAATATTTTCCTGACTTCGTGTCGATACCAGCTCTATGCTGAGGAATTTACTTTTTCAAAATATTTTCCCGACTCCATGTCGATGCCAGCTCCGTGCTGATGAAATTACTTTTTCAAAAATGTTGATACCGACTCTGTATCGATGCCAGCTCCGTGCTGATGAAATTACTTTATCAAAAATGCTGATATCGACTCCATGTCGATGCCAGCTCCGTGCTGATGCCAATCCCGTGTTGATGCTGACTCCATGTCAATGCCAGCCCCATGCTGATGAAATTACTTTTTCAAAATGTCTTACCGACTCAATGTCGATGCCAGCTCCGTGCTGTTGAAATTTCTTTTTCAAAAGGTTTTACCGACTTCGTGTCGATGCCAACTCCTTGTTGATGCCGACTCCGTGTCGATGCCAGCTTCATGCTGAAGAAATTGTTTTTAAATATTTTACTGACTCTCTGTCAATGCCAGATCTGTGCTAATGCCAACTTCATGTTGATGCCGACTCCGTGTCGATGCCAACTCTGTACTGAGATAATTCTTTTTTCAAAAAATATTTTATCGACTATGTGTCGATGCCAGCTCTGTGCTGATGTAATTCATTTGCAAAGTACTTCCCCAACTCCGAGTTGATGCCGGCTCCGCGCCGAGAAACTACTTTTTTTAAACTCATTTACCTTATAATAAACAACTTTACCGAACCTAATAAAAAATCATGCATCTTCCTTTTTGTAAATAAGATAGTAACGCTTGGTCTTCTGTACCCACAGGTGGCCAAACGAAAGAAATAGAAGTAGCCAGAGGTACCTCTATATTTTCTCAGATCTTTCATTGTCACCATGAGTTCTTCTGAACCAGCGCAGCCCATAACAGCTGAAACGTCAAACGTTGATCCCAGAATAGTAGCACTATTAAAAATGGTTTAGAGGTAAAAAAGATGTTGAGTGTCGTGTTAGCCAATGCTAGCATCATACAAGCCCAGACAATGCAACACCCTGCAACAGGGTCAAATCAGGATCTACCCGAGCAACCCACGTAGTGACCACAGACCACTATGCCTCCCGCAGTGTCGAAATACCAAGGACCACTCTATATTCCACAGAATCGACCATCCCCTGTGGTCATTCCTGATGACGAATGCAAGTACAGGGCCACAGAGGCCAAAAGTACGACAGATGAGAAATTGGCTTAACAAATTGAGTCTCTGTAAGAAGAAATGAAGAGGATGAAAAGCCTCAATACCATAAGTAGAACTCAATTTAAGGACATCTACTTTTACCCAAATGCGTAGTTGCCGGCCAAGTTCAAGTATCCGAAATTCGAGAAATATAACAGAGTAGGGTGTCATCCGTCGCATCTAAAGTTATACTGCGGGTCTATGTGCCAATATGGCGAGGACGACAGGCTACTAGTACAGTTGTTCCAAAGAAGTTTAACGGGGCCAGCCCTCAAATGGTTCTCTGGATTGGACCACACACTCATTAAGAACTGGCAGGACCTAGCTGAGTTGTTCTAGTAAAATTACCTATTCAATACGGATCTTGGCCTAGATCAGATCGACATGGCCAAGATGACAAGAAAACAAAGAGAAACGATGAAAGAGTATGCACAGAGGTGGCAAGAGTCGACCACACAAGTAAGGCCTGCAATGACCGAACAAGAGATGAACACCACATTTATCTCAACATTAGGGCACACCTTTTATACTCATCTGGTGGGGCACACCACAGACACATTCTCAAATCTGGTACAAGTAGTAGACTAGGTCAAGGACGGGATCTGAACTGGTCTGATCTTTGATTTCACAAGTCTAGGGACAACAACAGGAATCCCTTCTCAGAGAAAGCCAGTGCCTACAGGAAAAAAGATGGAAGAACCACAAGTCAACAACGTACAGCCAAACTGACCCCTCTTCATCCCTTTACCAACACCAAGGCCACAAGCGCCATCAACTTCATGGGCTCCGACACCTCCACCAGCTTGGAACCTTGCACCTCAAAACTAATTCAGGGCAAATCCTCCACCAGTCGCACAGCAGGCACCACTATATGGATAGAACCAGCAGACACGACCCAACAGGGTGAATAGGGTGTTTACTAGGTTACCTATGACACTATCGGAATTACTATCAATCTTGCTCAGGGGCGAATATCTTGCAAAACGCCCACCAAATCCTGAGGCTACCAAAGGGCCAGAGTACAAACCCAATTTGTTCTGTAAATTTCATATGGGTGCACCAGGGCACTCTACAGATCAATGCTGGCAACTCAAACATCAGGTACAGAATTTGATCGATAAGAAGGCTCTCATCCTAGATGGACCTGCCAACCCGTCCCAACAATAGAATATCAATCAAAACCCCCTACTTACTCACAATGGAGAGGGGGTGGGCACAGGGTAAATGTTATTATCGGGGAACTCGATTTCAATGCGTCTGCTTTAATAGCCCCTATTGGGCCAAAAACCAGGGTCCGCTAAACAAAAGAATCAGAGACGTCAACGGTTAACACAGTCAACCACTACACAACAAATTCATCTCAAAATTCACAATTGCCTCTCAGAATGGCTTACCTCACCATCCATCCCACTCATCAAAATATTGTTACCCGACCCCCTTTAGTTATACCTTACGGATCACCAAATCATCAAAATTCGACCTGACCTCCTCTAGTTATACCCTACATACTACCAAATTCTCAAGGATCAACCCAACCCCCCTTCATATACCATACACTTCATCTTCACGCCCATCGCTCATCATTCCATAAACTCCATCAACTCCTCACCAAACTCCTCATATCACCACCACATCCAAATCATCTCCACTACCCCTCATTCTCAACATAAAACCTAATACACCTCCCATGACCATACGCTCACCTAAACCATTCCCCTATAGCTCCAACCAGGCAGTTCCAATGAGTTACGAGACAACTATCACCACAACCACAGGGGCTGAAACCATGAAGAAAGCAATGATGGCTGATATCGGCCATATGACAAGCACATGGAGATGTCAAAAATTATCAAAAAATGAGGTAAGCATTAGGAAAGAAACAAAAGAGACAGTAAAAGATGTGACAGATGAAGAAAAAAGGAAAGCAAAGGGAAAGGGTAAGTTGTATAAAGATGACAAAACGGAAGAGAAGGCAAAAGTGACAGACAATGAGGTTGCAGACTTCATTAAGCTCATTCGTAAGAGCGAGCATAATATAGTGGATCAGTTGAACAAACAACCGGCTCAGATCAGCATTCTGGGTTTATTACAAAAGTCAAAGAAGTATTGTTGAAAATTCTGAAAAAAATCGCATGTACCTACAACCACTTCACCCGCACAATTAGAACAAACGGTCGGTCAAATAATGACTCCCAATCCCATTATCTTCACAGAGGGTGAATTTGTGTCTGAAGGGCGGGGGCACATCGAGCCACTGAATATCATGATCATGTGCAAAGGCATGATGGTTGCTAGGGTGTTAATTGATAATGGCTCAGCTCTCAATGTCTGTCCTCTTGAAACCTTCCGTAAGCTTAACGCCGACTGATCACACGTCAAACCCAACAATAAGGTTGTTCGAGGTTTCGACAGTTCAAGAAGGGATTCTCTAGGAGAATTGGATTTACCTATCATAATAGGCCCCTGTAAGTTCGAAGTGACGTTCGAGGTCATGGAGATACCAACGACATTCAACTTGTTGTTGGGCAGACCATGGATTCACATAGCAGGGGTTGTACCTTCTTCATTGCACCAAAGAGTCAAATTTATCATGGGGCAAAGGATGATGTCAGTATTAGCAGATAATCTTATCCCAACTGGGAGAGCTCCGGATGTACCATTTATTGATATCAAAATGACGAAAGACAAAGCACTCTACCATTCCTATCAATTCGTTGCTGTCAATCATGTTGATAAGAGGAAAGAGAATGTGAAAGTAGAACTATCAAGGGCAAATCTGATGGTCGGACGAGTTCTGAAGAAAGCAAGTTACCAACCCAGACAAGGGTTAGGACCGAGAGAAAAAAAGCAAAGCTACGCCGGTCGAAGTAAAAAAGCACACTCCTTATTTCGATCTAGGGTTTAAGCCCACTAAAAAGGATATAGCAGAAATGAATGACAAGAAGAAAGAACTTCGACTAACGAGAAAGCAAAACCGTGAACCGAATGTCTGGAATATAGGCAAAGTTCCTCATATCAGCGTCAGCTTTCCGAAATCTCAAACTAGACCTGATAGCCTATCAGAATTACTGCTAACAAAACCAGCCAGAAAGTCGAAAACAGTAAGTTTCGAACCTCTGCACATTCAAGAAGACTCAGTTGTTGAGTCTCAACCATCCTTCATAGAAGGCATTGATATCCTATTTAATGGGGACTCCAACGAAAGTCTATCAGAGACTACCCAAAAGCCTATGAGCAAAGAAGCAACTAAGAATAAGGGAAAAAAATCACCTTTCCTTACTGGCATTGACTGGGCATCAATCATCATCCCACCAAGCTTGGGAGGGACTATGCCCCAACTTAACAAAGATCAATCGGAGATCATGGTTATTTTCGAACCACCAACCAAATCACCTAACAAATCACTCTCTCATCTCATTCACCCCCTCAGTGAAGGGGAAGTTCTGAACAACTTGGAGGAATTCCCTTTAACCTTCGAGGTTGTTGAGGCCTCAAAAAAAATATAGTTAAACGAATCTAGTTTACCCGAGGATCATAACGAGCCCTTGTCCTCGGGTAAAGACTATTTTGAGGGCTCCCTATCTTTATTAACAAATTTGCATGATTGTTCTTCTTATTTCAGGTATCCAAAAAGTAACAAAAAATCAAATATTTTTCAAAAGACCAAAAAATCAAAAATTTCTCAAAAGACAAAAAAATTAAAATCTTTCAAAATTACAAAAAAAAAAGATATTTTCAAAATCTAAAAAAAGAGTTTTCAAGGGATCTATCTCAATCAAATGAGTACCCAGATAGAACAAAATTTGAAAGGGATGAGTATAATTTCGATCTTGAACTCGACTTTGACCTCATGGGGATCAAAGAAGAGTTTGAGGATGAAATAGAGTACCCACCCAAAGAAATCAAAGACTTGGTAGAACGTCATGAAAAAGGTGTTCAACCAAACATTGAGGATACAGATTCAATCAATCTTAGTACCGAAGAGGACCCACGAATCGTCAAAATTGGGGTCTTATTGACACAGCAACAAAAGGAAGAAATGATCAAACTCTTGTAGAAATATCAAGACGTCTTTGCATGATCGTACAGAGATATGCCTGGGTTAGATACTGATCTTGTAGTCCAGAAGTTGCTAATTGCTCCCTGAAGCAAGTCGATCAAGCAGAAATTAAAAAGGTTGAAGTCAGAATGGACCCTCAAAGTCAAGGATGAGGTCATAAAGCAATTTGAAGTTGGATTTCTTGCAGTCTCTACGTACCCCGAGTGGTTAGCTAACGTCGTCCTAGTACCTAAGAAAGATGGAAAGGTACTCATGTGTGTTGACTACCGAGACTTGAACAAAGTCAGTTCTAAGGATGATTTTTCGCTTCCACACATCGACACTCTAGTCGATAGTACAGTAGGGCACGACATGTTCTCATTCATGGATGGCTTCTCAGGCTATAACCAGATAAAAATGACAGAAGAATACCAAGAAAATGTTGTATTCATCACATCATGAGGCACTTTCCATTACAAAGTCATGCCATTTGGGCTGAAGAATGTAAGGGCGACTTACCAACGGGCAATAACCGCTTTATTCCATGACATGATTCACAAAGAAATGGAGGTCTATGTAAACGACATGATTGCTAAATCCAGCATTAAAGAAGACCATTTGGTTAATCTAAAAAAATTATTCAACAGGTTGAGGAAGTACAGTTTAAGGCTCAATCCAGCAAAGTGTGTATTCGGCGCAACATCGAGTAAGCTACTGGGTTTCATCGTCAGCAGAAGAGGCATTGAGATAGATCCGGCAAAATCCAAGTATATCCTCGAGATGAAAGCACCCATTTTAGATAGAGATGTTTGGGCATTCTTGGGAAGAATACAATATATTAGCCATTTCATTGCTCAACTCATGCCTATCTGCGAGCCAGTCTTCAAGTTACTCAGAAAGGATACGCCAAAGAAGTGGAACAAAGACTGTTAGGAAGCATTCGATAAAATCAAGTAATACATGCTCAATCCACCAGCCTTGGTCCCTCCTACTCCAGGGCGACCTCTGCTGATGTATATCTCAGTACAAGAAATGCCAATGGGGTGCGTACTAGGGCGACATGATGAATTAGGACGGAAGGAACATGCCATCTACTATCTCAGTAAGAAATTTACTGAGTATGAAGCAAAATATTCAACACTTGAGAAAACTTGCTGCGCATTAGTTTGGGCATCTCAACGACTGCGTCATTATTTGCTCAGTTACTCGACTATGCTTATCGCCAGGATGGACCCTCTGAAGTACCTATTCGAAAAATCAGCGCTAACAGGCCGCACAGCAAAATGGCAATTATTGTTGTCTGAGTTTGACATCACTTATGTCACTCAAAAAGCCATCAAAGCGCAAGCCATCGATGACTACCTCGCCGAGCACCCGTTGCCTGACTACGAGCCACTAAAAACGAACTTCTCGGAGGAAGCCATAATATTCATTGAGATTGAGAACAATGATGATGAACTGGGCTGAAAAATGTATTTCGATGGAGTAGCCAATCAAAAAGAAAATGGAATAGGGGCAATCTTGATTAAACCAGATGGGTCCCACGTGCCAATTGTAATCAGATTGAAGTTCCAATGTTTTAACAACGAGGCTGAACATGAAACATGCATAGCAGGGTTAAAAGCAGCACTGGATCTCGAGGTAGATAAGATCGATATTTTCGGAGACTCAAGCTTAGTAGTTTATCAGACGACTGGAGAATGGAAGACCCGAGAGCAGAAACTGGTCCCTTACCACGAGTATCTAGAGGAACTAAGCTCGTGCTCTGACAGGATTTCATTCACATATATGTCGAGAGCTAAGAATCAGTTTGCAGATGTATTAGCTACACTTGCTTCTATGATCAGTATCTTGGAAGACTTAGTCATTGACCCCATTGAGATTGAAATTGAAGACGAACAGGCTTACTGTCTATCTGTCGAAGTAGAGGAATCTGAAAAAAAATCATGGTACTTAGACATCAAGGCATATCTCGAAAATCGAACCCTCATCTCTGATGCAACGCCAAATGATCGAAGGACCATTCAGAAATTAGCATGACAATTCTTTATCAGCAATGGCATTCTATATAAGAAATCGCACCACGAGGTCTTACTTCAATGTGTGGTAGAAATAGAAGCAAAACGACTAATTGAGACTGTACATGAGGGAGTCTGTGGACCCCATATGAATGGTCATATGCTAGCCAAGAAGATTATGAGGATGGGATATTATTGGTCGACAATGGAGAGTGATTGCTATCAGCATGTTCATAAATGTCATATATGCTAGATTTATACTAACAAGATTAATGCTCCACCTTCAGAACTACATAACATGACCACCCCTTGGCCCTTCTCACTCTGGGGCATGGATGTAATCGGACAGATCTCACCTAAAGCAGCAAATGGGCACCGTTTTATTCTAGTTACTATCGATTACTTCACCAAGTAGGTAGAAGTTGCCTCATATGCCAACGTCACGAAAAGCAACGTCTTGAAATTTGTTAAGAACAACATTATCTGCAGATATAGGCTTCCAAGCGGATTGGTAATTGACAATGCCAAGAACTTCAAGAACAAAGATATGATTAAGATGTGCGAAAATTTTCAGATCACTCATCACAACTCTGTACCCTACAGACCTAAGATGAACGGAGCAGTCGAAGGCAGCCAATAAGAATATAAAGAAAATAATCGAGAAGATGGCAGTTACGTACAAAGATTGGCAGGACATGTTGCCTTTTGCACTCCACGCTTATCGAACCTCATTCAAAACTTCGATTGGGGCAACTCCGTATTCATTAGTGTATGGAATGGAAATAGTCTTACCCGTCGAGGTTGAGACTCCCTTCCTCAGATCTTAAAGGAAGTAGAGTTAGATGAAACTGAATGGATTCAGACTCGGTTTGATCAATTGAATTTAATAGAAGAAAAGCGTCTTGTAGCCATTTTCCATGGACAGATCTATCAACGACGGATAACATGTGCCTACAACAAGAAAGTCAAACCTAGAGATTTCTCACCAGGAAACCTTGTATTGAAGAAGATTCTGTCAATTCAAGAAGACGCTAGAGGAAAGTTTCGACCAAACTATAAGGGACCATTTATCATGCAAAAGGTAATGACAGGAAAAACTTTGATCCTTACGAAGATGAACGAACAAGTCTTCCCGCAACCGATCAATGCTGACACTGTCAAGAAATACTATGCCTAAAAACTGATCCTGAGATGATGAAAGGCCATCTCTGCTATCCTGAACAAACTATCTAACCATAGTCAACCCTTTTGAGCCATCACGTTCATTTCTTAACCTAAGACTAGGATAAGTCAACAATTACGAAAAAAAAGTGACAAAAGAAAAGAAAATCAGAGATAAACAGAAAAGTCAAAAGCATCAAAGTACTCCTGGCCCGCATGAGGATAAACTGTGAATGGCTAAAAATACAAAAAAATCAAAATTTTCAAAAACTCAGACACTTGATCTTGAGCTCGACCCAAACTCCAACCTAAACAAGTTCGAGAAATGTTGGGAGGAGACATAGATCACATTTTCGAAACAAAAATAAACAAACCCCATGTCTAACCTACTTTAAATAAACTAAGACCCAGACCTTAACCTTTTTGTATCCTTCCACTACCATTAGCCTAAGCCAACGTTCGTCCTAACAAAAGTCATTTTTATCAGGGAATGTTCTAGGGCAACACCATGACAATGGCAGCACCAATGATCTTGCGACTTGGTCCGGACCTCAAAGCCTTGTTAGTCGTTGGAAGACTCGAGAGGGAAATCCAGGTCGAATATTCGAAAAAAAGAGTACCTGAAATGTAGAGTAGTCGATCTCGCGACTCAACTTGAGTTGCCGAACTATGAATAGTCGTCAACAAGCTCGAGAGGAGAATCTAGATCTATTACTCAAGAAAGAATGCCACTACAAGAGTAGAGTCGCCAATCTCGCAGCTCAACTTGAGTCACCAAGCCACAAAGACATAGAGACTCCGAGCAAAAATTGTAATGTAAAAATTCAAACATACAAGCATAGTCTGAAAGGGCATAGTGAAAATTCGAAATTATGCTATGAGTAAAAGATCAGACTATGGCAAGATCAAAGCCACCAGCATGATGAAAATCCCAAAAAAGACGTAGATGCGCAAAAATGTGAAAATCGTATCTGGTGAAAATTGTAATTGGCACTAGGGGCAATAAGGGCAAACAAAAACAAAGCAAAAAAAAAAAAAACTCCTAGCCTGCAAGAGTATAAACTGTGAACGGTAAAATCTTTCCAAGAAATCCTGAGATCTAAACAGATAATAGTCTTCCAATACTAGGGTACTGGGGATGACTCTAAAGGAACCAAAAGAGCAATTGACGTTTATATCCCCTGTGTTTAGCAAAAATACCAGGATCGTCACAGCCAAAGATTCTACAAACGTTGAATTTATCATACTCATTTGATAAAGACATTTCATTATATTTCGAAAACTACTATTTTGGCCAATGACGACAAATCTAGGTCTCATTCAACAAAACTTCGGGTTTTCAAGAGCAATAGATACACCTAAGGCTAAGTAAGTACAAAATTTATTTTTTTTGTATTAATCTTTCAATATTTTGCATACATTCAGATAATGAAAAGAAAATACAAAAAGAGAGAATACAACGTAGTTAGTCAAACATCATGGTGAGAAATGAAAAAGGAGTCAAGACGTTCTTCCAAACCACGAATCCGGGCAGCCTAACTCATCATCACTTTTTCAGCATCTGAAGCATCACGACTACCAAATATGCTGTAAAATCATCAAAATGAGGACACTGGGCAAGTCGGTCCCTCAACTCAGTAACTTCAGCTCAAAGCCTAGCCACTTCACCACTATCACTAGATCCAGACTGGGCAAGGGCAGATGTTAGTCGAGCAATCTCCTTCTACATCTCCTTCTCGAATTTAAACCAGATAGCCTGATGATCAGTTTGAGACTCCTCAACTCGATCTCGATAATCAAATAAGGATGAAGCACCCGGGCGTGTTCGGGAAACTAGCGATACTAAGGGTCTCCCAGAGACGAGTTCTCGAACCCAATGTAAGTATGTCGGGAACAGGTATGCTGCGAAGATGGGTCGACTCAGAACCTCAACTCGACTCCATTCTTTTACAAGTCGACTCAGAAGTGTTGTCGATAAAGGACCAGTTAACTCATCGAAATTCTCATGGATGAGCACACCCTGATCATAACCAAATTGTCGAAGAACCCGAAGTGGTATATAATGAGTTGCCCCGTGAAAACTAATCAAAATGAGAAAACGGACACCATCAAATGCAATCACGGGAGACCCTCGAGGTTGGAAAGCATCGACCCACCTCACTTCTTCATCATCAAAGTTGCCAATAAAGGAATACCACTCTTCTTTGCCACCTGAGATGAGGGGAGCAACTCGTCTCGACATCATAAGTACGAGATCGGCATTAACTCAAAATGGGTGACTAACAAATTCAGTTGAAGCCATGTGATCCATAAACCAAAGCTACAATAACATGAGCATTCTAAACTTTGGAAACTAGTAAATTTAAGTTTAAATTTAAAACTAAGCTAAGGCTGGAATTTACCTGCAAGAGTGGAGCACATCCTCAAAAAAATTCGATCACGACCAGAAGCACAAGCCATGAGAGATTGGAACATCTCGCTCAAAAACATCGGTGCCAACCGGCATCCCTCTCGAACATGTTGAATCACGTGAATGAGAGAAAGGTCCATGATGTCTCTGCCACCTAGAAACAAGAATTGACTCACCACCATCAAAGTGAGAGCATTAAAATGAATCAACGGCTTCGAAGGATCCATGAGGCGTTCGATCAAGAAGAATTTGGACATTGTCTTTAAAACCGATCCACCATCCGGAATCTTCAAAAACTTATGGTTTATCCCCAAGAAGTCGGAAGTCTCGCCTCGATACCTATCACGCAAGGGTAGAATCACAACCGCACTCGATATTTCAAGCTCCAATAACACTTCAAATTCCTCAATGGTGGGAGTCATTTCATGCTCCCCAAATCAAAAGAGATTGAGCTCAGGGATCCAATACCCTAGCATCGCCTCGATCAAGCCCCATTGCAATGGTACCTTTGGCAAGAAAAGAGTGAATCCCAACTTATTCAAATACCATTGAGTCTTCTCATCATTATCCATGTTATCTATCCAACTACTCAAGAAAGGATCGACAATGCCATACCTTTTCAAGTGGGGAAAAATAGAAGACACCTCCATGAAGCTTAAGAATAAGCTTTGAGGAAGAAGGAGAGCAATAATCTACCCAAAGTGTGAAATAGGGAAGTAAAATCGTGAAAAGTGAAATGTTATGGCAAAATCAATAGTGAAACAAGCTTAAAGTATGGAGTAAATCGTACTAGTCCATGTTTGAAACACAGATAAAGTCAAGGTTGACTTATCCGTGCTTAAAATACGGATGAAATTAAAGCCAATTTATCTGTGTTACAAATACGGATAAAGGAAAATGTAACTTAACCGTGCTTAAGGCACGAAAGAAATTCCAAAAGCCTTATCCGTGCTCCTAGCACGGATGAAAGCTTGGTAAGGTTATCCGTGTTAAAAACACGGACCAGAACGTTTTTAGCCTTGGGCCCAAAATTATTTGAGTTTTTGAAAACTCAAGACCACGTAACGGTCATCTCGTGTCTGGAAGCCTTAAAATCACTTGGAGAATGATAGAGACTCCCACATGCTCGATAAAGACTCCTGAAAGCTTTCAAAATATATACCGGGCATGTGGGAACTCGCCAGGATCATACTGGGCCAGACCAGGCCTTCAAGAACCACCTCACTCACCATGGGTCCCCAAACGGCTCATACCACTCAAGAACACACTCAAAGGGTCATTTGGACCCTAATCACATCTTTTACCTGCTTACCAACACTCAAGGGGCTCAAAAGCCCTGATAATCAATATCACTCCCGAGAAACCCTTTGGGGCCCGAGTCAATTACACACATGATCACAGTGAAACAATAAAATGCTGAGAAATGATAAACATGAGGCATATATATACAAGTTAAAATGTTTACATACACATGTCCAAAAACTAATATATAATATCTACATGTTTGCAAGGTACATCAACGATCAGATCGAAGGGGGAGCATCGTCCTGGGCACTCTAAGTCTCTGGGATCGCTCCAGAAGATGATCGAGCCACTACACCAGAGCCCGACACCCCGAAAAAAGGTAGACCGTGCATCCACAAGCATCCCTCCAAATCCATGAAGAAGAGATCCGCATCCAGGACAACATCCTGCTCTGTAGTCCCCGCAAGATCAGTACCCGGAACAAAAGGACCAGTAGAGGGGGAGGCCTGAAAATAAAGAAACAAAACAGATCAAGATACATGCAGAGATATATACAGAATATGCAGGGAAATGAACAACTAAAATGGAAATGCTTACCCTAGGAGGTGTCGGAGGGCATGCAAAGGTACTCGCTCCTTCTCGGCGTCGATGATAATCCTGAAAAGATCATAAGAGAACCAATCAAAATATAATACTTACGAACTACAATCTATGAAATGGAAAAGAAAGGAAACAAAAATAACATACCATCTCAGCCTGGAGACGAGACTCTCGCAGAGCCATCTCTAGCTCGAGCTCCTGAATCCTGGCAGCCTGCGCCTCTAAGCGAGCCTCCTGCTCCTCAATCCGAGCCGCCTGCTTCTCCACCTCGGCTCTAGAGGCTCTCCACCGGTTCTCCATCTCCACTGTCCTTGCCACCTGAGCCTCGATCACATCGTAGCCCTCTCGAAGACAACGTAGATCATCAGCCTGAAAGTAAGAACACCGACCAAATGAGAACAATAAAAAATAGAAAGTCCTAAGGAAAAGAGGCAAGGACAGAATACGTACCGTAATGGCATGCTCTTGTAGCAGGACCCCTCCGATCTCTGTGATCCCAGCTCGGGCAGTGACTGCAGGCATGATGCATCCAATGGATGCCTCTCGGAACCAAACCTGATAGTCCCCAGCCCTCACCAGTCCAACAGTATCAACGCCCCTCGATTGGGTGAGATACTCATCTACCGTCATAGCCCCCGAGATAGGCTCAGGTGGAGCGACAGGGATCCGAAGGTTCCTGTCGTGCTGGAAGAACAAACGTTCCCCTAGATAAAATGTGTACCTCTACTCTCTAATGAAATAGGGGTAACGTTGTCATCTGGTGTTACGCCTGTAGGCGTTACTCACATCCTACTTCCCGCTAACGGTGCGGGGTAGATCTCGCAAAGTAGCAGAAAAGATCTGCAAAAGAGATAGTCAAATAATAGGAACAGATAACTTCAAGTTTAAAAGAATAGAGAGAAAAGGTTTTAGTACTCACGTCTCGGAGACGACATCGATCAATATGGGCTCGGGCACTCCTAGGACTGCTCTTAATAGCCCTGGCATCTCTAGTGGCCCAGAAGGCACCCAATGGATAACCCTCATCAGGGTGGTGGCAAGTGGGTAGGTAGAATGGGAAGTAAACATGAACAAATATCTGGAAGGAAGTGCAAAGTTTCAAACAATGAATGAGATATTGGGAAAAAAAACAACCGAAGAGCAAAGTCAGGATCTAGTCTACCTCAATGAACTGCTAGAAGAATCGAGTGGAGATACCAGCCCCACGAGGTGCAGTGATGCCCTCCACTACCCGATCAAGACCAGTAAGAATGGTGCCATAAATCAGACTTTCCCAGTCAAAATCTCCGATGCGATCAATATCGTGCATAACAGAAAGAAAGGTGGTAGAGACGAAAGAATCATCCTCCAAGAAAAAGTAACTGCCGATGAGGAGAAGGAAGCAGATGCGGGAAATAATGTCGAAGTCCCTGTCTCCAAATCGGGTTGATCTCTTTCTATAAGTGTGAGGAGCCCCATCCTCTTCCTCAATCAATAAAAGCCCCATCAGCACCTCGGTACTAATCCTGCCCATCTTCCCCACCATAGAGGCGAGGACTCGGGTAATACCTAATAGCTCGCCTACCTTTTGAACGGTTAACATAGTCAGGGGTAGGGGCTCTTTGTCCATATCAATGCCCGTGATAGCTACAAAATCGGAAGGCCTGATGCCTATCTCCACCTCAGGCATATGGAATGAGTGAGTCGTTGGAAACCTCCTCTCCACCATAGCTAGGAACAAAGGTCGATCTGTTCTGAGAGCTAGGATCTGCAAGAATTCGCCGAAACCAACAGTAGAAAATTGTGTCCTGATGTCATCCGAAAACATGGGTCAAGTGTAAAGAAATGCGCTTCATATCCCTCTGAAACTGGCTGAAGGATAGGGGGTAGGAATGTCTAAGCGAACCAACGAAGAAGAGAGGTATCTTGAACCCTCTCGCTCTCCTCCGCAGGGATCTCGACCCTGGGAGCCTCCCTACCTACTCTGCCCATAGCTACGACCCTATCTGTCTGACCTCGGCTACCACGTCTGCCTCTCCCACCACTACCACTAGGGAGGTCCTCAACCGGATCACTCTGAGAACTACTGGCCTCCTCCGCTCGACTGCATGAATTAGGTATCCACAAAGGCTGCCTTGGCCAGCCATACTCTATCGCCACGTCGGACCCCAAAGCAAAACAGGTCCGAGTCCTGGGTCTCGCCTCCTCCTCTTTGTCTAAAGAATGTCTTGCTACCCGGGTTCCCCGCTCTCTACTCATTTACAAGGTAATAAGATATTGAGTAGACGGAGAAAAGGGTTCTATTTGCCTATCTCGAGGTAACTTAGTAAACCTAGTCAACCCGAGCTACCCATTCAACCTAGTTTAACCTAGTCAACCCAAGTCAACTCAGTCAACTAGTTTAGCCCAATCAACCCAAGTCAACTCAATTTAGCCCAATCAACCCATTTAGCCTAGTCAACTCAATCGAACCAGTCAAACCTAGTTTAACTCGGCCTACCTATTCAACCTAGTTTAGCCCAGTCAACCCAAGTCAACTCAGTCGACCCAGTCAAACCTAGTTTAACCCAGT
The DNA here is from genome assembly GCF_017979445.1 of Akebia trifoliata. Classification (NCBI taxonomy): domain Eukaryota; kingdom Viridiplantae; phylum Streptophyta; class Magnoliopsida; order Ranunculales; family Lardizabalaceae; genus Akebia; species Akebia trifoliata. The sequence continues at coordinate 24,730,941 of NC_141386.1, forward strand.
CAAACCCAGTTAGACCCAATCAAACCTAGTCAAATCTAGTCAACCCATTAACTTAGTCAAACCCAGTCAAATCCAGTCAAGCCAATCAAAACCTAGTCAACCTAAGCAAACCCACCTCGAACCCAAGTAATACACATCCTACCTAATCAAACCCCTACCCATGAATCATCACAATCATGTCAAGATATTAGTTGAAGATAAGCAAAAGCGTAGGTGTCCAAAGCAAATCAAAATATTCATGCCCCAGACAAGCAAAGTGAGACAAAAAGAAAGAAGGAGACAAAAGGGAAATAAGCATGATAAACAAACATTTTCAGAGTTAGAGCATGCTAAAGGAAGGAAAAGAAAAGAAAAAAAAAATTAACTCGCCTAACAAGCCAGCTCAACCCAAACAGCTCAACACAGTCCAACTCAATCTACCATTGAACAGATCCCAAACAGTCTCTAACCCATAACCAAGACCACCCAATCCCTACCTCAAAACAGTTCCCAAAACCATACCTTAACTACCTAATGTCTCACCCAAAACCAACCCTAAACAGTCCTATCCTTTATACCTAACCTGCCTAACATCTCATCTAAAACAGTCTATCCTCAACGATCTCAAGACTCTAATGAACTTGCCAATAGCCCCATTCCCAAACAATCCCGAATTCACACTGCCATATACGACCTCGACTACACTCCAAAGTATCCCAATCTCAAAACCTTCAAATTTCACTACCCGTGCCCCAAACTTGCAAGTCAGCCCCTACACCCTATCACCTCTAAATTCTACGGAACAACCCCCGTCACAACCCAGCAAAACGACACCACATCAATCTAATTCAAACACCCACCTACTTCCAATCCCAACGGCTAATTATCCAAACAAAATCATGGATCACCCACCTAAACAGTCCAATCCCCCATCAAAATTCTCATCAAAACAATCCCGAATTACTATAGCAATCCAAAATCCACCCATCCTATCACCCAAAACAGCACTAGCACTACCTTATCAAAATCCATACATCCTTAGGAAACTCCGTCCACTACCATTCTCCACCATCACACCACACAAATCCATCTTCAAATTCACAAGTCATCAATCATGCCCACAACTACACATTCTTGGAAAACATAAAGATCGGCAAAGTAATTTACATCATGATTACACTCAAAGAAGAAAAATAAATGCAAACGTTTGAAGAATTATGGAAACTTCACATAAGGAGCATATAAAGCAAAAATCAAACGAAAATGGGTGACACAAAGAAGGGGCATTGTTTGTGTACGAAACAAATGTTCTTATATGAAGTAAGCAAGAAAATTAAAAGGAAAAGGGAAAAAGAAGAAAAGACTTACCTCGATACAAAGTTGTAGTCCAATCAAACTCTTCAAAGCTTTAAACGAGCGCTCAGGTACGACACACACTCCAAATTGCTCCCAAGGCCGAACTCAAGATCCAAATCAATGAAAGGCGAGGAAATCAGAGAGAAATGAAAATAAATCGCCAGAAAAATCGAAGAAAATTGAAGAAGAGTCGAAAATGAGAGGGCGCACAGGATTTGAAATATTTGAAATCGTACTGGTCCATGTTACCAGTACGGGTGAAGCAAAGTTTACTTTATCCGTGTCACTAGCACGGATAAAGAAGATTTTGTCATATCCGTGCCCCAAATACGGGTGAAAGAAACATAAGTGCTATCCGTCTTTCAAATGCAGATAAAATGGAACCAAAACCCATCAGTGTCTCAAGTACGGATCAGTAAAAAAAAACAAAAAACAAAAAAATCAAAAAGAATTTCAAAAACTTTTTTCGAGTTGCACTCAGCTCATATTTGTCAAAACGCGACTAAAAATATTCGATTTTCAAAATTTTCACCAAATCTGAGATCTCAAACGAGCTCCGCGCCATCAAGATTAAGGAAATAATAAGGTAAAACTCTATCAGACCCTGTGTATGAGTAACCATTTTCTACAAAAGTCATTCCAAGTCGTGTTTTACAAATTTTTCGACCTGTACAAATAAGGGTTTAGTCTATTATTTACAGTTCTTTGTACGCAATTCCTATAAAGAAGGGCAGCTGTAGACACCCTAATTTGAACGGGCCCATACTCGAAAGGGCCCAAAAGTACTGATTTTTCAACAAAGTTCATCATTGGGCCTTAAGGGCCCAAATCAGTGAAAAATAACATTTTGATCGAGTCAAGGCCCTTAAGACCCCCTAATGATCTAATGGACCCACATGGAAAGACTCGGTATACTCTCGTCTACCCCGCTCCACTCAAAATATCGATTTTTCGACAAAATTGGCCAACTTGCCTCAAGGGCCCAAAACATTAAAATGTGACATTTTGATCGAACCAAGGCCCCTAAGACCTCCCAATGGTCTAAGGGACCCACCAAAGGGGTTTGAATTACCCTACATCCTCCTAACCTTCATCGTTCTACTTTTATACCCAGAAATATCTAATTTTTAATAAAATTCTCCAACGGGCCTAAAAAGTCTGATTTGCTAACATGTGACATTTCTTTATCAAATCAATGATTTCAAAAACTTCAAAAAAATTAATAAATTAAAAAAGTGAGACTTGGGATGCCTACCACTTCTTCAACCCCCACTATCCCACTTCAAATCCACAAATACCCTAAACCCGTTTAAAGCCCATAAACCCTTAATTCTCTAAAAACCAATTTCCTACCTTACACCTAACCTAAAATTAATCACATATCACCTAAACCCTAAAACAAACCCACCTCAAAAATTTGATCCAAAACAAATCCTACCCAATCCTACAACCTTCCTAAAACCTAAGCCCACTGCACTAAAAGCCCACAAGCCATTATCCATATCCAATCCACTTCTAATCCATAATCCATAACCCATTAACCACTATCCACATCAACCAATCACCCTCTTAACATCAAAAGATGACACATGTCATCATCCCCTCTCACCTCCTTCATCTAATCACCTACCACATCACATTTCTTTAAACAATTCATCTAACCTATAACTTATCTCTAAAATCACCTCTACCCATACCCTACCCTAACCTAACCTATCACCCTCCTCTAACACCATCAATTACTCACATCACAACCCATATCCTCAATCTATTCCTATTCTCTAACACCATCAACCACCCACATCACAACCCATATTTCCTACACCCTAATCCATCACTTTCCCTTAAAACACTTCAATAAAATCACCTCAACCCATACCTCCCACCATTATCACCAAACTAACCCATACCCTTCTCTTTAATCAAACAACCACCATCACCAATCAACCAATCTCATCACCTCCCCATTTGCCACATGTCTTCATCTCCTCAATTCTCTCAAAATCCAACCAAACAACCTCTTACATTACCTATTCCCCAAAATCTAAACACCTTATCTCTTCCATCAACCCAACACTTAATCAAACACCTAAACACCTTACACCCCGATTCTCTCCATCAACCCTCACTCATCACACCTCATCAAACACTCTACCCAAATGAATTTGGGTAAGATCCAAACCATTTGGGTCAAAATACAATCCATTTCCCTCATTACACAACTACCCTCACTTCCACCTCAAATTTCATATCCTCCACCCCTAAAACTCATGCCATTATCCATTCTCCCAATTCTTCATCCCATTATACCCCAAGGTATTCTCCAAATACTATAAATACCCCCATCCTCTTCCCAAAAAGGGTTACCAATTCTTACCAAGTCTTACTAATTCTCACTCACCAACTCTCACTACAAAAAACCACCCAAGTCTCACAACAAAAAAATACTACATTCAATCAATTCCCCTATCATCTCTTCTCTATTCCCTCAATTAAAAAAAAAGGGACATTTTCCCAAATCATTAAAGACCTTAGAAGACATTGAAAAGAAGAAGAAGAAAAGCAAGGAAAGAAAATGTGAAGCATCAAGGTGGGTTCAAAGTACACCTCCCCCCCTCTCTTTTTCTACCCTCTACATCCCCCTCTTCTATTACCCCTTCCTCTTTTTTATTTTCATTTTTAGAAGGCCTTTAAGATGTAATGCTCCCTTCCCTTATCTCTGGTAGATTGGACTTCGGTCCGATTGAAAATATAAGGGTTGTAACCCTTTAAAAAAAAATAAAACCAATTTTATTCTAAAATGATTTTAAGGCATTTGGAAATTGGATCATTCTCAACCCATGAGAATGGATCCATGACCTTAGCCCACACTTTTCAAATATGAATTATGTCCAAGGCTCATATATATTAGGATCATCTTCTTCAATGAGATGATCTTATGATTGAACCGAAGGCAAATCCCTACTTAGGGTACAAATGCACGACACGTGACACTTTATTTTTCGCATTTTTTTAAATCGCAATGATCGAGTTGAGTTGATGTTATCACCACATGGTAGGGAGAAAAGGGTGTCTAATACCTTCCATTTTTTCCAACCGAGCCACTTATCCCGATCTCAAGGTTTGATTAGTTCCTATCCATCGTGAGTCACTAAATGCCAAAATGTCATTTTTTCAAAAAATGTACATCGTGTGACCATTCACACCCACTTACAATATGAATGGTGGCGACTCCAAATCATAATAGATGTGGCCATCGTACTCATTAAACCATGTATCTACAGTATTCTAATCCAATGATAATTTGGGTTGAGAATACTCACAATGTGTTAGATTGGTAGAAGGGATATAATGTACAATATTGCGTGTTATTTGTGATGTTACATGATTTACTAATGATTTATGTGTCTATACTCTATCGTGACTTTTGAATTAGTGTTAGTGCAGGTGGAAGAGTTCTATTCACATATCAAAGTCGTTTGATTTCGGTGATGGAGGATACTTTAATTTGTTTGAAAAATTGATGGTTCATTGAGAAAAATGAGCAACAACGAGAAGATGAACGATTAGAACAAGCATTAGAGGAATTGAAAATTTGATTTTTTTTGTCTAACTTGTTTGGATTGAGTTATGCATATGATAGATAGACGAGTCAACCTAGTTGGGATGTACTCATACTATTGTGATGTAATATCTCCCCATTTTTGTAGTTGTGATCAATTTAATTTTACAAGTTATAATATAATTTTACAATCAATGTAATGTACTCAATGCAATTTTACAATTTACATCAATAAAAGTATGCTAGAATTATAAATAATTTACTTTGAGATGTCCACCTAGTTGTAAATTGGTGATTGAAGTTTCAATGTTGATTTAAATTTTATTTTAAAATATATAAATTATATAACTAATATAAGTATTATTATAATTTAAACCTTATAATATAAGTTTGTTTTTTTTTTTTGTTGGTATTTTTGAAAATATAAACATATTACCTACGTTTTTATAAGTTATAAATTTTTATATATTTTATAAGTTATAATTAAAAAACAATTTTCTTGATTTTCGGATTCGAACCCAAACTTGATAAAATCTTGAAATCTTCGAGTTCGGTCCAGTTTCTATTTTATATTTCATATAAAACCTAGACCGAATCTAAACCGGACTTTTTGATTCGAATTCAATTATAACAAAACCTGACCCGAACCCAAAAATTTAGTTTGGATTTACTTGAATGTAAACCTTAAGTCTTGTCCATACCAATCCAACCTACTAGTTAGATCACGTATTTAAAACTCCGATTTGGATAAGAAAAATACTTTCCATAGTAAAGATTTTAAGTCTTACTAAGGGTTGGTTTACTAAAATTGATTAGCATATTAATAGTCGAACTCCAATGTCCTCTAGATTTTATCAAAAAATTCAAATCCGAAAAGGAAAAAAAAAAATTAAACATTCACGAAACTCCTAAATTTAAAATTAAAGTTCCATTGTGAAATATATATATTTTAATGTTCATAGAATTTTGTCCTCTTCAACCCCAAAGCATCGGATCATGTTTTTAGCCCAAGGACCCTAGTAAATGTGGAATCCTTGCTCATTTAGTAAGAGTAGTCGCACTGTTTTGATGAAGTAGGTAACTAAGATGAGAAGTTAGCAAGTTTATGACTTGCGAGGAGCCCAAGGCAAAAAGCATCAGGTATGATGACCTAGAGACTGTCAAAGTCAGATGGTACACGAAATTCTCATGGTAAACTTCCCCGCCAAGTTTTGGTGAATATTTGAATAACTTGGTGATTTCAAACATCCTAAGTCCCTTATTCTTTGTAAACTATTATTAGTAAATGACCTAAATGCCCTCTATAATAAATGGGTCAACCTAAACTACAAATGATTTTTTCCAATCTTCGCCCTTTATAAAAAACTCTTAATATGTCTATCCAAAATTTCAACATCTTCTACTTCTCAAAAGATCGGTTTTTATTCTTAAAATTTGAAAATTGGAATTATATAAAATCTCAAGGTCGAAGATGAAAAAAAAAAAAAATTATCCAAAAGATCGAAGATGACTAATTTAAAAAAAAAGATTTTTGACTATATGTTGAAGATACGTTCAATTATGTCATTTTTCATTAATTTCTTAAAAGAAGACTGAGGTCAAGGGAGGCATGTTATTAATTTAAAAATATAGGGTGGTATCTGAAATATTGACCATAGAGTACAGGGACATTTCTAAATCACCCTTTTATAAAGATTATTATATGAGAATGATGTGGATATACTATTATATCTTATCCGATTTTTAGATATAATGAAAAGGAAAACCTTATATGACGTCATCATTCACATTTAGTTGGTCTGTATTAAAGTAGATGTTATATACTAAACTTACCACCGGACTCACGTAATCAGTCATGTTACAATTATAGATGATAAATGATGACTTTAAGAACCTGACTCATGAATCATGATAGAGGACTACTGTCTAAAATCTAACGATCCGCAAGATTCTTTCTAAAAACTCTAAAAATTTCTTCTTTTTAGCTCTGTTTCTCTCTCTTCTGCAACTTTTTCCTCTGCTCCCAAGTACCAACTTGCACGCCCATCTCCAAACCCTAACCCTAATTTCTCTTACTCGCTCTTCATCTTCCTGCATTCGTCATGGATTTCAGATTCAGAGCAAACGAAGAGAAGACATTTTCTTCGTATTTCTCTTCTTCATCCAACGATGGCTATTTCACCCAACAAGCCTTGCGTGGTATGGTCGACTCAAATCCAACTAAGATCCAAGTTTTCTTTAAAAAAAATAAAAAATTTGATTTTTTTTTTTTTTTTTTTTTTTTTCTGTTTTTGTTTTTGGGATCAGCGGGTTACATCAGCAATGACATCGGGAGAGTCGAATTTGGGAGAAGTTCAGATCCTGTAAGAGAAGCGATACAGAGGGAGCTTGAGAAGGAGAGGATTAGAGAAGAAATTATTGCCTCAGAAATAGTACGGAAGCAGGCATTGGAGGCGGAAGTAAGGAGGGAACTCGCAATGGAGAGGGATTTGGCGTTTCGAAGGGCTGAGGGGTTTTCGTTTGTGTCGACAATGCCGGCACCACCATCGTCGATGTTTTCTGATTCGAGGGCTATACATCATGCAGAAGGTTCTAATAATTCAGAAAATAGATTGTCTTTTCCAGTCGCTCCCCCGGAAATCGGGGGATTGGAAAGGTTGCCATTTCAACTTAATCGAGAGCCTTCAAGGGTTGTTGCCGCCGAGGGGAAAGTGGTTCCTCAGGTTAGCAAGGGAGGACAAGTTGGGAAAGTTATGTTGTTGGTGAGTAAATGATCTCATATTGCTTCAATTCCTCTTTTTTTTTTTTTTTTTTTTTCCTTTTTCGTTGTTTTTGTTAGGGTGCATTGTTCTTAATTGTTTCCTTGGTTGTCAAGTATTGTTCAATTTATGTTTGCTTTTTGATTTTTGGGATTGTTGGGGGGGGGGTGTTTTAGGTGTTTTTATTTATAAATTCTCAAGTAAAAGAAAGAATTCTTGATGGGTGATGGAAAATCCTACCAAAAGTAGGACTTTTGATAGAAACAGAAAATAATAAATGGAGAACTCTACCATATTTCAACTTTAGTGATGGTAGGTAGTATGATAACTCAAATTTCAACTTTACTATTTCAACCTCGAGTACTCCGTACGGCTGTGGGGTTTGGAAAGGGATCCTTAAGGTTTTACCGGAATTTTGCAAGTGTATCAGAGTCATAGTAGGGTCAGGGAGGAGGGGGTTCATTTTTGGGAAGACATTTGGTGTGGCGAGTCTTCTCTTATGGGCAGGTTCCCTCATTTTTCTTGTTGTCTTCAAAGAAAGGTTTGTTGGTGGTGTCTTTTGTGAATCTAAAAGGGGGGATGAGTGGTTGGGACCTCGAGTTCTGGAAGGGGTGGCCCTATTGTTGGTTAGTCTTGATGTGGTCAAGGTATCAGCTGAAGCAAGGGATGGGCGTTTGTGGATTTGCAGTAGCTCAGGTGTCTTCTCAGTTAGCTCTTTCTATGAGTCCTTGAAGTGTTCTGAATCTCGGCTAAGGCAGTTTGGGTTAAGAGGGTCCTCTAAAGTGGGCTTCTTCCTTTGGTGTGCTACTTGGGGCAAGATACTTACCATGGACCAACTGATGGTTTGAGGTGTTTGAGGCCCTAACATCTGTTTGCTTTGTATGAGGGAGGAGGAGACTGCTGAGCACATGCTCATTAATTGTTCCTTCATGTGGCAAATTTGGAGTTTCTTTTTGGGATTGTTTGGAGTGGAGGGTTGTTTCCCTGCTTCAGTTTTGTCGCTTCTTATAGATTGGCAAAAATGGGCTTGCTCCTTCTTTGAGGCAAAAAATTGTTTTGGTGGCTTGTGCCATTTATTTGGGGATTTGGAAGGAGTGTAACAATAGGTGTTTTGAAGGGAAGGACGAGGAAGTCTCAACCGTGTCTTTTTCGATCCTCTCTTGTACTTTCTTTTGGAGTAAGGTTGTTCCCAAGTTTAGGGGCGTGTCTTTTGACGACTTTCTTGCCAGATGGGAATGGGTATCTTCCTTTGTTGTTTCTTAGCTTGGTTTGTTTTGTTGGTTGGTCTTCTCGACCACTTTCCTTAAATAAATTCTCATTACTTGTCAAAAAAAAAAAATTGAGAAGTTTTGAATTAAATTGATTATTATTATTATTTTGATAAGTAAAAGATTTCATTAAACGAAGGCAAGGCCAGTTGTGGTGACCAACCAAGCCACAAACCAAATACAAACTAGACTAATTACAATTGATACCACAAACCCAATCCCATTTGCTTATGAAATCCTCAAAGAAGACTTCTTCGAACTCTTTCAAGACCATAAACCAAGAATACAAAAGACTCAAGATGGACAAAATTGTATGTTGCACATGATGCTAATGCTGGATGTAAATCAAGCCAACAGTAAGAAGTTCCAACGAAAATTTTGTAACTATTTAAGTTTCCACTTGTTTGGTTATATATTTATTTTTTTATCATTTTTTTGTTGGGATTATTTTAGATTAGTTATTTTTTTAGTTTTTATTTGTCTTTAGGTTAATTTAGGAGTTTGATTCGAGTCTAAGTGCTATTTACATCATTTTTCTTTAAGTCTCATTTTGAGGGGTTAAAACTTCTTGTATTATGTTAGTTTGGCGTCGTTTTTGACGAGTTTTGAGAGAGTTATGGCCAAAATACTAATAGGGTATTAGGTTTTCATGGGATTGGTTTCTCAAGAAAAGAAGTGTCAATGTTTAAGTCATTAGGATTAAGATTTTGAGTCTAACATGATAGATCCTATTTATATGGCATTGTAATTGATTTTTAATAGTTTATGTAATAAATGAATTTTTACGACTCTTTTATTGAATTTTTTTAGTGATTGGTGATGCAAAACAATAAGGGAAGAAGATTACATCAGGGGGATAGGGGATCTGATTTGGTTTTGGGTTAAAGATTTGAGCTGGGTTAGTTAGGGAATCTAGTTTGGGATTTGGGTTAAAGATGTGCAATTATGGTTAGGGGTTTAGGTTTGTAGGGTAAAAATGGGTTAAAGTTTGAGGTTTGTAGGTTAAGGATTAAGGGTTGAGTTTTGTAGGTTTCAAGAATTCAAGAACGAGAGAATTAAAAGAAAATCAAGAAAAGAAAAATAATACTAGAAAAGAAAGATGAGGGATATAATTATAGAATCTTGGAATGACATCAAGAATGATGGAGAACTCACACAAAGAAACTCCATTAAGGAAACAAATTCATTATTATATAAATTCTTTTCGTCAATAAATCCTAATACAATCCATTTATAAAGAAAATCAATGCAAGAATCCTAATAAAACTAAAATACCGAATAAAGAAATCTATGAAACTTTAATTTTTACACTTTAATCTTTCCTAAATTTCTGACCCTTATAAATTTAAACAAAAGACATATTAAAGTCACTAAACTACCTCCAAACATTATAATAAGACCATGGTGATGAGAACATCAAAGCTTGAAGAGTAAATTTTATATTCATTTAATTTTTTGCTTTAGACTTTTATTTATACGTTTTTTGGGCTTATTTTGATGTTTTATTAGCCTATGGTCTTAGTATACTGTTTAGGAGTAGTTTGGTAGTTTTATTGTCTTTTATTTAACTTTATAAGGGTTAAAATTTATGAGATTTAAGTTACGAAAATGAGAGTTTTATTAATTTTTTTCTGATTAATAGCAGGGAAAAAACACAAACAGAGTGGGGAAGTCGAGCTGACCTACACCAAAAAGAAAAACACAAGAGAAAGAAAAAAGAAACAAGAAGGAAGCAAAACACAAAACACACCAAGCTAGGCTGTTGACATATTACAAACAACCTCCCAGCTGTTAACAAATGTAAAACCCTAAATAGAGTTTTTGTCTCTCTTATTAGAAACTCAACATTAGCTGAATACATTAGAGTAGGGCTAATAAATATGCCCAAATATGAAAATACCAAAATACCCAAACAGTTATACTTTAACAAACACGTGTATTCCAATACCCCCCCTCAAACTCACGATGTGGCTGCAAGAAGATTGAGAGGTTGTTAAGAAGAAAACGAAAACATTGAATGGTGTGAGATTTCGTAAAGAAATCAACTAACTATAAAGAAGAAGAAATGAAAGGCAAAGTGATCGTACGATATTGAAGATGGTGGCGAGTGAGATGGCAGTCAATCTCAATGTGTTTGGTGTGCTCATGAAACACGGAGTTGTGAGCAATTTGAATAGCACTCTTATTATCACAATACATAGGAGTGGGAGCAGAGAGAGAAACACCCATATCTGCAAGCAACCAGTGTAACCAAACAATCTCAGCGGTAGTCGAGGCCATGGCGCGATACTCAGCCTCCGTGGAAGAACGAGAAACAATAATTTGCTTCTTGCTTCTCCAAGAAATGAGAGTTGCCTAGAAAAATGCAAAAAACAGTGGTAGACTTGCGATCTGAGGGATCACTAGCCCAATCAGTATCAGAGAAGGCTCTAAGCTCCAGAGCAGAAGTGGAAGAAAATAGTAAGCTTTGATGTAAGGTCCCTTGAAGATATTTAAGAATGCGAATAACAGTAGCCCAATGAGCATTAGTAGGAGATGAGACAAACTGGCCGACGATGTGAACTGCATAAGCAATATCAGGCCAAGTGATAGTGAGATAGATTAAGCTGCCAACTATAGTGCGATATAGGGTCGGGTCGGGCAGAAGAGAACCATCAGAGGAAGTATACCGAGCATTAAGCTCAAGAGGGGTTTCAACAGTCCGAGAATCAGCAAGGTGAGCCAACTGAATGATGTTAGAAGTATACTTCGACTGAGAGAAGAGATAGCCTTTAGAAGATGAGGCTATCTCGATGCCAAGAAAATATCGTAAGGGACCTAAATCCTTCATCTCAAATTGGTGGCCTAATTGAAGTTTCAATTGAGAAATCCCATTAGAGTCATCTCCAGTCAAAATCATGTCATCAACATAAAGAAGAAGAAGGATGCGGCCAGCAGAAGTAGAGCGAATGAATAAGGCAGAGTCATGAGCACTAGAGCAAAAACCAAGTGAACCTACTACTGTAGAGAACTTTGCAAACCAAGCCCTAGGTGCCTGTTTGAGACCATATAATGCCTTCCTGAGTTGGCATACTTCACCAGGATTATGGAACACACTAGGAGGAGGGTTCATGTAATTTTCTTCAATCAGATCCCCATTTAGAAAGGCATTTTTGACATCCATCTAAGAAAGGTGCCACTGAGAAGTGGATGCAACAACAATCAAAGTACGAACAATGGTCATTCTTGTTACGGGAGCAAAAGTCTCTTTATAATCAAAATCATATTGTTGGGTTGCAACCAGCCTAGTTTTATACCTCTCAACAGAACCATCAGACAAACTCTTGATTTTGTAGACCCAACAAGAACCAACAACGCGCTTGCCAGGTGGAAGGGCTACTAAATCCCAAGTCCCTGTTTGATGTAATGCAAAAAGTTCCTCATCCATAGCCTGTCGCCAAAAGGGGTCACGAATAACTTCTTTGTAGGAAGTGGGCTCAAATAGACTACAAATAGATGCTAAAAATGAAGAAAAGCTTGTAGAATAACATGTATAGTCAACAAGTTTTGGAGGAGGATTACGAGTGCGTTGAGGATAGCGAGAAGGAATAGGATCAACATCTAGAGAGTCTGTTGGGGAGTCCGTTAAGAGAGGATTATTACTGATAGAGGAAACATTTGTGTTCCTACGAGGATAAACGTTAGGAAAACGATCAAAAGAAGTTGGATCATGTATAGGAGCCTCAGCCTCAGAAGCAACTTGGTAGTCCGAGGAGGGAAGAGGATGTGCATCAAAACCTGTAGAAGAAACAGAAGAGGGAGGTGGTAATGTGTGGGTGAAACAATCAATAGGCAATACATCAACATCATCAGAAAAAGGATCAATGTATATGAGATCAGACTTGGTATAATCATGAGAGTTCGTGGGGATAGAAAAGAAAGGAATGTGTTCTAGGAACACAACATGATGGGAAACATACAACTTTTGTGTACTGGGATTAAAACAACGATAACCTTTCTGGCCCTCACCATAGCTAATAAAGACATATATAGCAGAACGAGTAGATAACTTGGAGCGGTCAGCTTGTGGTTTAAGAATGAAACATGTGCAACCAAAAACCCTCAACAAGGTATAATCTGGGGCTTGACCATATAACCTCTCAAATGGGAAAATTCCAAAAGTAAGAGCAGTAGGAATCCTATTAATTAGATGAACAGCAGTGAGGACTGCTTCACCCCAAAACACACTAGGAACACTAGCAGAGAGAAGTGATCGAGTAGTCTCAATAATATGTCTGTGTTTGCGTTTAGCAACACCATTTTGCTCGAGAGTATCAGTGCAAGAAGATTGATGAATGGTCCCATCGGAGGTAAGAAGATTAGAAAAATTGTTAGAAGTGTATTCTCCACCCAAATCACAACGAAAATATTTAATAGTGGCTGAATGTTGTGTTTGGACAAGTGCATGAAAAGTGTTAAAGATGTGAAGAAAATCAGAACAACGCTTCATGAGATACACCCAACAATAACGTGTATAATCATCAATAAAGGAAACATAATATCGAGAACCCCATTTAGTAGCAATAGAGGCAGGTCCCCAAACATCAGAGTGAATTAAATCAATAGGAGCATATGAAATTGAGATACTAGTATTAAAAGGTAAGGCAGAAAATTTAGCTAGTTTACAACCACTACATGAAGATATATCATGAATTTGCAAATTTCCCAAAATAACAGTAGAGGTTAAATATCTCAAACGAGAACTTGAAACATGTCCAAGGTGAGAGTGCCATAAGTAAAAGGAGATGAAGTATAACTAAGGTGAAAAGAAGATAAATCAATACTAGAGGCGGCAATATCAGGAACATGAAGCTCCTCCAACAAGTATAATCCCCCCTCTTTACAGCCTGTCCCAATCAGCCTCTGCGAATGTAAGTCTTGTATAACACAAGAGGTAGGTGTGAAGTGAACTAAATATCCAGAGTCACATAACTGACCAACAAAAATAAGATTCAGAGTAAGTTGAGGAATGCAATAAACATCAGATAGAGTCAAGTGAGAAGTGACAATGGAACCGACACCTGCTAATGACATAGAAGTGCCATCAACAGTCATAATAGGAACAGAGGATGAAGATGGAAATAAAGAAGCAAATAATGAGGAATCATATGTCATGTGATGAGAAGCTCTTGAGTCAAAGACCCAGGTAGACTAAGATATATCTGAGGGTGCGGATGACGACAAAACTGCATGCGAAGAAGATGTGGAAGCTTGAGCCTGAGTGGAGAAGAATTTCTGGAACTACTCTGCAAGTCCTAACAATGCAGAAGTGGAAGCTGGAGGATCTCTAGAAGAAGGGACAATCATGGTGACAGGTTCAGGAAGAGAAGCAGCTATTTCAGTATGATATTGTTTGGGTTTAGAAACATGCTTATACTGAGACTGATGATGTTGAGGTTGCTGGCCTCAACTAAGTAGCATAGGGCATTGAGCCTTCCAATGGCCTTTCTGCTTACAAAAACTACACGCATCAATGCCAACTCTCGATCTATATCGATTCTGACTCTGCGTACTGGGAGGTGACTTAAAAGGAACCACCAAAACATCTTGTGTGGGTATAGAGAAAATTCCCTTACCAGATTGTGACTTGAGGCACACCTCTTCAGCCAGAAGCTCACTAACTACAGAATCAACAGAAGGAAGAGGGTTTCGATGGAGAATGAAGCCACGAAGTGCCTCCAAATCATCACGAAGATCCATAAAAAATTGAACAAGTCGTTCCTCTCTATAAGCCAAATAGGGTTGAAAGGAACTAAAAGCAGTAGACTTAGTGAGAGCTAACTGGTCCCAAAGGTCAGCCATTACTGAATAGAAATCTTGAATATTCTTATCTCCTTGTCGAACTACTCTAATATCTGTCTCCAACTGATATTGTTTGGCAAAGTTGGATTGAGTATACAACTTGGCCAAGTGATCTCAAGTTTCCTTAGCTGTATCATATTTGGCTAGTTGAGTACCAATAGTTTGTTCAACAGAGTTATTGAACCATGTGATAATCTTGGAATTATTGACTTCCCATGTAGCCAATAAATCTGGATATTTTACGTCTTCTCTATCAGTGGACATGGTCATAGTTCCAGTAACATATGCCCACATCATTTTTTCCTTTCAAAAAGTTCTTCATCACATAACTCCAATAAGGATAATTTTTTTCATCAAGTTGAACACTAATAGATTGAAGAGAATCATCTCGTTCACTAGACATGGCGATCCAAGGAAAGAAAAAAAAAAGCAAATACAGAATCGAACAAGAGTTTGATGCTTGAACAAATTTCAAAAGAAAGGCGTAATACCATGAATCTTCTTCCTTGGAAGAATTTCTGATCTGCAAAGTCCCAATCTAGTGTGTTTGATCGATTGAATCGATCTGCAAGAGTGCAAACAACCCTAGAATTTGAATTGAATATGAATTTCTGGTCTACAAAGGTGCAAACAACTCTAGAATTGATCTACAAAGGTCCAGTAGCCTTAGAATCTGAAGTTTCTGATCTGTAGAGGTGCAGCAGCTTTAGAATCTGAAATTTCTAGTCTGCAAAGGTGCAAACAGCTCTAGAATTGATCTACAAAGGTCCAACAACCTTAGAAATTGAAGTTTCTTATCTAAATCGATGCTATCAATATCCAATCTAAACTGTAAGAGTGCAAACAGCCGTATGATGGAAGCTTTGATACCATGTTAACAAATGTAAAACCCTAAATAGAGTTTTTGTCTCTCTTATTAGAAACTCAATATTAGCTGAATACATTAGAGAAGGGCTAATAAATATGCCCAAATATGAAAAGACCAAAATACCCAAACAGTTATACTTTAACAAACACTTGTACTCTAACACTAGTGAACTAAAAAGTCCTTGAAGAATACCCCTTTGAACTCTTTAAAGATTTTGCACCAAAAGAACAAGAGCCCAAGAACCGACAAACATAACTCATTAGATGTCTGCTCCTTTCCTTCGAAATTCTAGCATTTCTTTCATTCCAAACACCCCATGTAATCGCGAACGGAGTTAGACTCTAAATCAACCTTTTGGAATATCAAAATCCATTTTCCAATTGAATCCATTCCCCGAACACCTCTTTCATAGTTCCCAACACTCAAGATTCCACACCAAACAAATAAAAAAAATGAGCTCACACCTCTTTTGCCAAGCGGCAATGCAATAGAAGGTGATTTACCGATTCCTCTTTTAACGATCACATACAACAACAGTTTGGGCCACAAAGACCTATTTTTCTCAATTGATCGACTGTTAAAATCCTTTCCTTCATAGCTATCCACACGAAGAGAACCACTTTAGATGGCACCCTTAGGCCCACACAACCACGTATAGGAAGGTTGGATCCCCACTCCTATTTGAGTCGTTATAGAAGTCTCTCACCAAAACAACCCTTTACTATTAGTGTCCCAAACTCTCAAATCCTCTCCTATTGAAATTCCTAGCACATAAACGTCTCTGGCACATCTCAATCGTTAAGCAGCCTCCTGAACCCAAAGTTCCAACTAGTACCACCGATATCAAACCCATGAAAGTTAGCCACTGGGAGGTTTCTTTTTCTAGAGATGGCAAAAGGCAATGGGAATCTCTCCTTTAAAGAACCCACTCCACACTACGAGTCTTCCCAAAATCTAACCTTGTCACCTTTCTTACTGAGAAAAAAATCATTTTCTTGAATTGTGGAAGAACTTTTAGAATGCCTTTCCAAACTCCACTCTCCCACCTGCGAGTGTTTTCCCCAAATTTCGCTGCTATCACCTTACATCATAAGCCTTCCCGGTTCACTCCAAACCTCCAAAGCCATTTCCCTAGCAAAGCTCCATTCAAAATTCCTAACCTCCTAAATCCGAGCCTCCCCAATCTTTTTGTTGTACATACATTATTCTAACTCACCAAATGAAATTTGCTTTTCCCTTCCCCGTCGTGCCACAAAAAGTCTCTGAACAAGTTATCCATTTTCAACTCCATGCTCCTAGGCAGCAAGAAAAGATAAAGGAAATACACAGGGATACTATTATCCATTTCCATAGTTTCTCAATTTTTATTTGGTATTTTAGTTTTATTAAGATTCTTAAATTGATATTCCTTATTTATAGATTGTATTATGATTTATCGATGAATAAAGAATTAGTTTTTTTCAATGGGGTTTTTAGGGTGAGTTCTCCATCATTCCCGGTGTGATTCCAAGAGACCCTTGGTGTGATTCGAAAGATCTATCCCTTCTCTTTCTCTTCTAATTGTATCTCTATTTTTTTCTTTTATTTTTTTGTTCTTGACTTTCTTGATTTTCATATTTTATTAGCCAATGGTTTTAGTACAATGTTTGAGGGTAATTTGGTAACTTTAGTATGTCTTTTATCTAAGTTTATTAGATTTGGAATTTTAGGAGAGATAAAGTTATGAAGATTAGTGTATTTTTGTAATTTATCTTTAATTTAGTAGTCTAATTTTTTTAGGATTCTAGGATCATGTTCTTGATTTGGTATTTTAGTTTTATTAGGATTCTTTTCTTTATATTTAAATTGTATTAGAATTTATTTTACGAAGAATTGTAGAATAAAAAATTTAGTTTCTTTCAATGGAATTTCTTGGTGTGAGCTCCATCATGGCGTGATTTCAAATTTCTATCATTTTATCATTTTTTTCTAATCTTTTTTTTTTTCTTGATTTTCTTTTAATTTTCATATTCTTAATTTTCTTAATTCTTAAATCCCTTTCTTAATTTTTCTTAATTCTACAAACCTCAACCTTTAACCATTTCCTTTACCATATAAGCCTAAACCCCTAATCATTATTACAAAAATATTGTAATTAAATCCCGCAACCAAATCCTTGAGGTTTGCCCTAAAATTTTAAGGTAACCCTATGGTAGCCCAAATCGTTATCGAAATCCCAAACTCGATTCCCTATAGCTCCTTTTATCTTCTTCCATCTTCGTCCTGTATCACATGGGCTTATAAAACATGAAAAGAAGCCTAAAAAACATAAAAATAAAGTTCAAAATAGAAAACTAAATAAACATAAAATCTACTTTTCAAGCTTTGATATCCCCATTAATTCTCCTCTGCTAGGAAGATTTCGCCACTGGCGAGATAAAATTGTTGTAATTCCCTAGCAGATGAAGTCTCGATAGTCATCGTCCATTATTAGTCTACTTTGTTCCATTACATATACCAATGCATCCCAGGGGTGGGGTCTTCCATTTTAATTCATCTCGAAGTTGAATCTTCATTGGAGACTCTCCAATTCGATCTCTTCCCAGATGGAGCAATTATTGAATAAAATAAATAATTGTTGCACTCTCATTTTCTAACAGGAACCAAAGTTGGCATAACTCATTGATTTATCCAAAACTTTATCTACATTTTGTCTTCCAATGGATAATTCCGGTGTAATAAGCACAGGATGTATTGGCTCAACAATTCCCTGTGCCAATTGTTCAGATTCTTCACTCTTCAAACATAGATTTTTCTTCAAGAACCAATAATGATGCCTTACTTGTTAATCTCATTTTCGTTGAAACCAAGCTTATGGATTTATTCCTCGATTTTTTCATTACTCGCCTTGATTTTAGGCTCATGGATTTCGATCCCATATATTTCATTTTTCCAGTTTCGACACTCCTATTTATAGTGTCCAAGACAATTACACTTGCAACATAAGTTCTATTTTACAAGCTCTTCATACCATTGTTCACGTAATTGTTTGTGCTCTTCACTTTTATTTATAAAACCATCGTGAACAAAGTGAACAAATGCCTGAAAATGGTGTGTTCGACAACTTAGTTGTTAGCTCTTCTAAGAACATCTTTGTTGAGTCGTTCTCTCCTTAACACGATCTGTTAATTTTTGTTGCCTGAACCTAGAATCTAATACCAATTTGATGCAGGACGGTAAGGGAAGAAGATGAAATAAGGGGGATAGAGAATTTGATTTGGTATTGGGTTAACGATTTGGGCTGGGTTAGTTAGGGAATCTAGTGCAATCATAGCATTTTGCAATTATGGTTAGGGGTTTGGGTTTATAGTGTAAAAGAAAGGGCTAAAGGTTAAGGTTGTTAGGTTTCTAGAATTCAAGTTTCATGAATTGACGAATCAAGAATTTAAGAATTCAAGTTCGAGAAAATTAAGAGAAAATAGGATTAGAAAAGAAAAATAAGGGATAGAAGGATAGAACATTGGAATCACATCAAGAATGACGGGGAATTCACACAAAGAAACTCCATTTAGGAAATAAATTATTTATTCCATAAACTCTTTTCGTCAATAAATCCTTATACAATTCATATGTAAAGAAAATCAATTTAAGAATCCTAATAAAACTAAAATACCAAATAAAGAAATTAATAAAACTCAAATTTTCACAAATTAATCTCCTAAATTTCTGATCCATATAAACTTTGAAGTTTTTTTTGTTTTTTGATAAAATAATATAAACTTTAAAGTTACTAAACTACCCTCAAACATTATACGAAGACCATGGATGGACTAATAAAACATGAAAATAAGCCCAAAAACATAAAATAGAAGTCCAAAACAGAAAACTAAATAGACATAAAATCTACCCTTTAAGCTTTGATGTTCCCATCAATTGGATCATGGTGTGAGACCAATGTATCGTTTATAATTAAACCTTGAAACCCAAATACTTTTAGATTTACCCTAAACCTTTATAGTAACTCTATTGTAGCCCAAATCTTTAACTTCCCTTGGAGCGTTCAACAACTTTGTGTAGTCCTTAAAACTTGAGCTTTGATACCATATCTGATGTAGGATGGGAGAGAAAATACAAAGTTTTGCAACAAGGGTTAATAGGTTTTATGGAGCAAAGGGTTGGGATTAGGTTTTAGATTCTAAAATGGCTAAAACTAGGGTAGAGGGACAACATAGTTATGGAGAAATTATGGCTTAGTTTAAAGGGATTTGAGGTCCAAAGAGATGGTTTGGCCTGCACAAAGGGTGCTGTATTTTCAATGGCATCATGGTATGATAGTAAAAGAGTTCGAAAAATAAAGAAAAGAGAAGGAAAAGATGGGACAGAGAAAAGGATGATAGATTGGCCTTGACATCACACCAAGGATTTCAATGGCCTCACCACATTAGGAGAAAAATTGTAAAAAAATAAAATTTCTTCTTCATTCATTAGTTCGAAAATAACAAATAACATGTATATATGGTCTCCTATTCCAATAAAGAGTCCTGCAATAGCCTAAATACTAAAATTACAAAAAAAAAAAAAATCTAAAAAAAAGAAAATCTTGGGTAGGATTCTAAATAAAAGTCTTAACTAATTTAGAAAATTAAAACTTACCCTTTACTTACGTGGGTCATCTAATAAGGGGTTTAAAAATAAAATAAAACTAGACACAATCCCAAAATAGACTGTGGATTGGACGTGGTGGTGGTCCCCTATCACACATTTTTGAGAAACTCATGAATTATTAAAATTAAATGAATCAACTACAAGTCACAACAGCCAGACAAACCGTGGAGACTTGAAGATGTTATATCAGGACAAGGTGATTCTTAATATTGCACTAAGTCACAGGAACAATAATTGGATGCCACGAGTTTGAGTCTTATTGCGAGGAAATTTCCTAAACATCTGGGGACATGATATCTATGTTGATTGAGGATTGGACGTGGCGACAGAAATCATGGAGGACGTGGTTTTAATGGTTGAGAGTGTTACAAGAGGATTAGGCCCAGAATATTGTGTATAATTGTGGATGTTGTCAAGAACCCTTAAAGTGAAAAAAATTCCTCAGTTTGATGGGAAACACAATCCAGATTTTTTTTCTAGAATTGGTTTCATAAATGGACATGATTTTCGATCTTGTTGAAGTATCTGATTTGCATTGAGTAAAGCTAGGTGCTTCTTGCTTGACTAGTTTATGTTTGTTGATGATGGTTAGATCTCTAACCATTTCTAGTTCAGTAGGGAAAGGACAAGATAAATTCTTAGGTGAAGATGAACACATATCTACTGAATTGATTTATGCCATAGCAATTGTACTGCATTGCCACAATTTGAAACGTGATTTAGATGTGGTAGCCTACATTTAGAAGTTCCATAAATTGTAAGGTAGAGTAGAGTTGTAGAAACTGATGCTACTACTTAGCGTTGTATCTGACCCTGTTTATTCAAGATATATGGGAAAGAATCAACACCTCATACATATGGGATGAGGATGCACACTAATTGGCCTTTAAAGTAGATATGTCAATTCACAAAATTCGATCAAGTAACCCTTACCTACTTATAATGAGGAGAAATATTGTAGCAAATCTAGTGGTGCCAGATCATCCAAATAAAGTTTCTGGACAAGTAGGCCGAAGGACCATTGGAACTACCAACAATAGAGACCGATGAAATCAAGGTAATATTTGTTATAAATGACAACAGTTGGGACATTGAATTTGTAAGTGTTCGCAACAACAAAATGAAGTGCTATCAAATCACATTATTATTGAAGGCGAAGAGGATTATCTCATGAGTTGTGTTGGAGTAACATCGTTGGGGGACTTTCTGACGTGGATGTGTGTCATAACCATATATGCTTTTGATCAAGATACGAGTGAGATCTCAATGAAAAACATCTATGGTTATGACACACATCCACGTTAGAAATGTCCCCCACAATGTTACTTCAGCATTATCCTTATATCATTGAAGAAGAAGACGTGAATCCTTTCTATTTTGAACATGAGGAAAATAATGATGGTGATCAAGTGGGAGTCAACAAAGCCGGTGTAACATTAATTTGGCGAAAGGTGATGCTTACATTACTTAAAGTTGATGAAGATCAACGACTATGGTGAAATATATTTTGGGCACATTGCTAGGAAAATTTTGTAATGTGGTTATAGACAAAACAACGATAATGAAAATATTGTGGCAAAGGAAATGGTTACCAAGTTGAGGTTTAAAAAGAGAAACACCCTTGACTGTACTGTAAATAGGAGTTCAAGTAAGGGGGAGAAAGTACTAGTAAATATTATGTGTTTGGTTTTCTTTTCTAATGAGCCTAAATATAAAAGGTTTGGTGTGCCAATGGACACATGTCATCTTTTGCTTGGTCACCTTTGGCAGTATAATCAAGACACTTTACACTGTGATAAACCAGTAAGGAGAATTAAGATGAGGTCAAATTGATACATGCCAAAAGTAGCTAAGGATTTAGTTGAAACAATCCAAAGAAAAAACATACTTTAAAAATCTGAATTCAAAGGTAAAATAAAAAAGTTTATTTGGTTGACATACATTGTGGAGGAGTTCGAAACACCTTGATTATGGAGAAATGAATGGCTTCAATAACAGTTTCAAATATGAGTCTTGGGTGCCTATGTATAATCATTAGAGTTGCAACCAAGGCGGGTTGGAGGGTAAACATAGGCTCAACCCAATTGGTAGAATCCCCAACACGAGCTCAACTCTACCTGACCGCTGGGCCTGGGCTCCCTAACCCAAACGTGATCTTCTACGATTGGGTTGAGCTTGGGTTAGCCCGAGCTAGGTAATTTTGGGCGGGTTGAGCTCGTTGAATGACCCTAATTTCATTTTGATCAACAAACCATACTAACTAAAGCCCACATGTACACAAGCCAAAATAATTAGATAAAATAAAAAAAGTTAAATAAAAAATATAAGCAATATAAAAATATTTATATATTCCCAATCCCTCAACAAAGCTCAACTCTGAATTACGGTTGAGATAGTCTAACTTAGGCTCAACTCATCTTCTACATAACTTGTCCTAGGCTCACCCATCGATTGGGTTGAGCCCGAGTTGAGTTTGTATCAATCCGCCCCGGTTGCAGTCTTAATTATCGCAGTATTTTTTATGGTATGAACACCACTAGGTGCAATGAGGGCATTAATGCATTCTTTGATGGTTTGTTACATTGACAACAAATCTCAGATAATTTGTTAAGTACAAGCAATCATTGAAAAAGATGTAAAAAATAAAAGTGATGAAGATCTCGAGTCAGAGCACAGGTATTGTTGTGTCAATGATGGCGAGTTCCTTCTGAAGCATGTCACAAAAGTGTATACTACAATTTTGTTTAACAAATTCAATGAATAATGGCTCAAAGTGAATCGATGTAAAGTTTGAGAAAGAAGAATCAATGATGGAGATCACATCTATATAGAGAAAACTAAATTTTATGAGTGAGGAATTTTTTGTGAAATTAAATTTGAATACATGAAGAGACATGCAAATGCAAATGCCAAAAAAAAATAAAAATGAGTTGGCATATTTTGTTGATATTTTCTATAGGAGTTTTTTTGTTTTGACATTGATAGTGTGTCATCCCACTTTATTCTTTGGAGATGAAGATAAGAGGCTAACAAATTTAGGGTCATGGATTCACAAATGATGAACAATGGAAAAATACACAAAATTAGAAAAAAAATTCCCAATGCAGGAAGATTTTGCTTTAATGTCTAAAAGATAAACCTAATCAAGACTAGTAAGAAGTTAAATACAATAGAAGAAATTAACACGCAGGCCTTGCATCCATTCTTGTTATTTTTGTAATTCATTTGTTTAATTTCAGAACACTGATTTTCAACTGCATGATGAGAATGATGATCTTCAATAAAATGTTTCTCAGCCTCTCACAATCCAAATGATTTTAAAACAAGCCTCATTGTAAATATTTGCATATTTGGGGCATTCTTCCCATGTTGATATATTTTTGTCCGTCGCCTGACAAAAATCACGTAGAATTTTGACATTTTGAAAGTACACCTAAAAAAATCAAGTTTTTTATTATGATAAATAGTATTGAATTTTGCAAATTTTTTAGTTTTGCAGTACCTCGATGTGACATGAGCATGAAAGTGGTTCAAAAATTCGTTTTCTTTTTATAAGGGTTTATATCACTTATAGTTTACTAGTTATTCCAGGTGCTTGCTAAATCTGAATCTACATTACTCATTTTTTACAATCTTCTTCAATGCTTGCTTATACTTGACAACAAATTCTTTGAGATTTGTTGTCGATGTAATAAAAACTCATGGTAGAATGCATTAATGCCCTTGCTACACCCAATGTTATTCATATGAGTAAAAAAAGTACTCGATTATAATAAGGAGATTTTTTATATTCGTGCATTTTCTTTCTTTAAAGTAGATAGCATATACACACATTGCATGTCTAGAAAAAAAAACATTTGCTCTCTGGATAATAGATTGGCGTCAATAAGATGTCATAAGTAACGTTCCATGTCATGCCGGCTAGGCTAGCCTAGCCCAAACTCATTAACAATTTTTTAGGGAATTTTATCCCCCCCCCCCCCCCATTGTGCGAAATGAAGATACTAGGAATATCCCCTACAAAGTGCAAGATTTGATCTTCCTCCTTGGACAATGACAAAAGTTAGCATTGCTAACTGTTCGTCGTATAAATATGTCTCTAAAAAGAACAAGAACAAATATAAAATTAAAAATCTACTTTAGATTGGTAAATAGGGTCGGTACACTGAGGATTGGGGGACTAATAATCTAGATTTTAGAAAATCAAAGGGAAAATGGTGTAATTTTGGAGAAACACTAAATTGTATCGAAAATAATTGAAATTGATTAAAACCAAGAAAACCTTGCAATTTAAGAAAACCTAGAGAGAATGAATCCATCAAAATAACCTAATTAAATATAATCTTAATATTCAAATTCTTGACAGGCAACTCAAATCAAGAATCCAACTAAGGTTCTTGACTCGGAATATTTTTCATTAAAAGCCTCGTGAAATAGATCTAATTAATTGATCAAAATTTCCTTTCCTTGAAATACTTTATTGCCCAATGATCTTACATCACACCGAGTATCCGAAATAATGAATATTTTTTCCAATAGTAACGGATCATGCCGAGCATGATGGATAAGGAAAAATAATTGAAAAATACTTAGGATCGAAGGTTGTTGAAGAGAAATTTATTAAAATCCTTTAAAAACACATGCAAGGACAAAAATACTAGAATTATACCTAACTAGTTTAATATATATGACTTCATCAATTTCCGGAGATTAGCCAAGCATGATCATGGAGACACAATAGCAAAAATAAACAAAAACACTTATATTTATTACTGACGAACTCCTTAAAATCCTTGAACAAATCATCCTTATCTTCCAAAATTACAACAAAAATAAAAATAAAACCTAAAGATAAAAGATGAAGAAAGAGATTAAGAGAGAGAGCCCCTAAAATTAGGGAGTAAGGTCTTTTTATAGAGAAAAACTAAGGTTGCTTTAGCAACATGTTTTCGCCCCCAAAACATCTAAATTGGCCTTTCGTGAGATAGAAATATTTTCTCCTCGCAATTAAATGTTGATTTTATTCAAAATGTCTAAAATGCCTTGTAAGGACTTTAAGTTTCTAAAATGTCATTATAATTATTTTCGTTAGGAATTATTTCATTCATGAATCCTTCATCCTTTATTCTAAATCTTATTCTTTTCATCTTCTCCATTAACAACCTCAATTGCAATCTAGACATTATCATTTAAAATTGAGCTTTAAAACACTAATTTTGTGCAAGGGATGATGGTGAAAATTCTCAGTTGAGTTCCTACACGATGCCAAGTTCCAACGCAAAGTCTCATTGCCTAACAAAAAAATAAGAAAAAAAAAGGTTAGGGTTTTCAATTTTGTGGACTCGGGAGATGAGGTAATACTAACAAGAAAACAAAATTAGTATCCCTCACCTATAAAAATAAAATTTGTGTTGCAACCCCCCCCCCCCCCTCCACCCCAAGTGCATAATTTAAAACTTAACGTTACAATTTTTAATTTTTTGTTTTTTTTTTTGTTTTGCTAGAAAATGATTTTAAGTTTGTAATATGTGCAGGAATTAAGCCAAGAACTTTTTCTATGTCCCATTATATGAAATTAGAGTTTTTAATCTTGATTTTACATAATCACTTCAAGATTGCAATAGAGGTTGTTAATGGAGGAAATAGGAAGGAAAACCCAATGGATGATCTGATTCAGCAAATGAGTAAAATTGATGGACAAAACCTTATCAAATGGACTGATTTAATGAAGAAGACAAACTCTACGCTATGTCTTCTTATCATAAGAATTACAATAATTGTGTCTCTTCTTTCCTGAATATTTACGTTGCAGCCAATCTTGTGGGCATAAAGAATGTTATAATAAACATGCCATTTTAATTGTTTAACTACTGTATTATGCACAATTATTAAATTTAACATGATACCATCACATGGCATCAGTCATGTTGGGCAAGTTTCAGACTAAAGTGATCAGTAGAAAACTTAATTTATAACATGGTCATGAACATTTGTAGGACTGGATAATAAGAATCCAACAAAAGCATCTGTAAAATCTATAGAAGCAGGTGGTTTGATATGGGAAGCAGAATCCTGAAGATCTAAGTTAAGAACTACAAGATTAAAAGATGTTGGGTGAAGAATCGCGAAGGGTTTCAGATAAAGGAAATAGGAAAACGATAGATTTCTCAACTAAATATGCTCACAAAAAGACGTTGGCTTTGTAAGGTTTTAAAAACAGCAAGGACAACAAAAAAGACTTTCAGAGACATTTTCTTTTGAAGGGAATTTCCTCCTGGCAACCAGAGATTCCAATAGAGGGGGAAGATTCCTGAAATTTCAGAAATTCTCAAACAGGGCCAAAACAATAGCAATTGTTTTTTTGGAAGGAAGAAAGGGTTTTGGATGGAACGAAGTCGGTCTAGCATTGAAGCTTCTCCTTGAACCGGATGAAACTATGACTAGTTTGAGAGGGGAGAAGCAGGGACCTGTTCTGGAGAAGTGGGTAGACGTAGCTAAAAGAGGAAGGGATATTTTCAACAAATTGGGGAATGCAGCCTCAACCAAAGATTCTAAGAAAGGCATTCAGTACCCGACAGTAGGTAATGTACAAGAGGTTAATCATAACCCATTGGTAGGGACGAAAACATAACCTGACAGTTGATTTAGGTAAGCTGTCAGGATTTAGATGAATGATGGATCTTTGATTTCTCACCTTCAATTTGTGGATGACACCCTAACTTTTTTGGAGGATTCAAGGGATCAAGTGAGGGTGCTCCGGGTGTTATTGTGTTACTTCGACGCTATGTCAGGTTTACATACTAACTTGCAGAAAAGCAAACTTTTTTGGGGTAGGAGAGGTTAATGATATTCAATTGATGGCTACAACTCTGGGTTGTGGGTATGATACCTTGTCCACCTCCTATTTGGGCTTACCACTGGGAGCACCCTACAATAGTACCAAAATCTGGGACGATGTGATTGAGAGATTGGAAAAAAGGTTGAGTACGTGGAAGGCTAATTATCTTTTGAAATGAGGGAAAGTGACTTTGATTAAAAGTACTTTAACGAGTATCCCGGTCTACTTTCTCTTTCTTTTCACGCTTCCGAGGTCCGTCAAAATTAAATTGGAAAAGCTTATGAGGAACTTTTTGTGGAATGACAAGAGCGGTAGGAAGAAGTGTCATTTCGTTGCATGCCCAAGAAGAACGGGGGACTGGGCATAAGGGGTCTTAGATTAGCCAATAGAGCGCTTCTAGAAAAGTGGATTTGTAGGTTTGGCGAGGAGAGGGGTAGTTTGTGGAGGAAGGTTATTATGGCTACATATGGAAATAAGAGTCTAGGTTGGTACAGCGGCGAGTCTAAAGCCTCGTATGGGTGTAGTCTTTGGAAAGGGATTCTGAAAGTTAGCAAGGATTTCAAGTAAGGGATTAGATTCAAAGCGGGTGTGGGGGACAAAATCAAATTTTGGGAAGATTGTTGGTGCGGATCATCGTCTCTGGCGTTTCAATTTTCGTCTTTATACGTCTGTTCTATAAGAAGAATCGTTCAATTCAACAGTGTTTGATTCGTAACGAGTCCGGTCCTACTTGAGATTTGGGGTTCAGGAGAAATTTTAATGATTGGGAGCTAACTGAGGTTACATCTTTCCTCGATCTCCTACATACGTTTCACCTCAACGAAAGTGAACATGATAAATAGGAATGGACTAGAGCTAAGGATTCGAGATTCTCTGTCAGATCCTTCCATAAGTGGCTCACTCCTATTGCTGAGCGAGCCATCTCGACTTCCCTTATTTGGTTCAGGTCAGTGCCTTCTAAAATCTCTTTCTTTGTCTAGTTGGCTTTCCTTGGAAGGATTCTTATGATGGATAATTTGATTGCTCGGGGTTGGATCACTCCCAATTACTGCCCCCTTTGCTTGATGGAAGGGGAATCTGTTGATCACATTTTAATTCATTGCCCTTTTTCCTATAATATCTGGTTAAGTTTCCTTGGTTTATTCCGTATGGTTTGGGTCTTTCCTCGTAAGTTTTCCTCGTTGTTGGAAGAGTGGACCAGTAATGTCTTTCACACCAGAAAACATTACCTATGGGCTATGCTACCTTTGGCTATAGCTTGGGGGATTTGGAACGAGAGAAATAACAGGGTGTTCAATGGCAAGATTAGAAGCTCTTATGCAGGTTTTTTGGATATCTTGGGCTTCTTATACCTATGGTCCAAACAAAATATAGAGTTCGTGGGAACTTCGTTTGATGATTTTGTTTTTAGATTGAACTCTTTATGTAACCATTGATGCTGTTTGCTCTTTTTCTTTGTTGTACTTTGTGAGGCTTTCTCGGCCTCCTTCTATCATGCTTTCTCTTTGAAATATATTATACTTATCAAAAAAAAAAAAATGTATTGCTTTTATTTGGTTCGTTTTGCTTTCTTCCCTAAGAGGGGCTATCGCGGCCTTCTCTTTTTGTTTCTTGTAATTCTTCCTTCTTCAATTAAAATTATACTTATCGTAAAAGACAACTCTTGATCTGAACCATTTTAATCTTCTTCTTTCTTTGCTTGGCTAGCAGTCTCTGATAAATTACCAACTCTTGATAATTTCATTAGTAGGGGTTTCATACCACCCAATTTTGTGCTTTGTGCTAGGCTAGTGGGGAATCAGTTGATCATATTTTAATCCATAATTCTTTTGTGGCAAATATTTGATCCCATTTTCTGCAGCCGATCAAAATTAGTTGGGTTCTCCAAAATTCAATTAAGTCTCTTTTTCTGTGTTGGAGTCGGAATGTTTTCATTGGTAGGAAATTAACTCTTCGGGCCTTGCTCCCCTTTGCACTTTGCTGGGGCATTTAGAAGGAGAGGAATAGGAGAATATTTTCGAGGGTGGAAAGGCCTCACCATGCAATGATTTTGTTAATTTTAGAATTGTTGTTTTACTGTTGCAAGATGGATGTTGCTTTTAAAGGGATTTTCTTTGAGGAGTTTATGTTCAGATGGGAGTCCCTATGTACTTAGTAAGATTTCTGTTCTTTTCTTTTGTGTTGCCGTCAATGTTTTAAAGTTCCTAAGGCGTACTTGAGGCGTTTGGGTTCTTGAGGTGAGGCGTAAGCCTCAATTAACTTTTTTTTTTAAATCCTTAAAAATATATAACAATTATAACAAGTCTCCATTTTTTTTTGTTTTATCCTTGAGAGCCTACTATAAATACAGGGAGTTATAAAACATGAATGAGGATCAATCTACTCTTGGGAAGCTCCTCCTATGCCAGATCTTCTTCTCCCCCTTTCTCGCTCTACCTCTATTTCCAACCATTGATCTTCAGCGGAAACAATACTAAATTGGCTGGTGAACTTTAGAGGCACCCTCCAGGAGTTCAAGGACAGACCCTTTACTTTGTGCACCTCTATCATGGTTATTTACAGAGCTCCTGAATGGCATTAGTTGTTTGTTTATTGTGTGTTTTTTTAGCAGTTAACTTTGATGTAGAAATTTGCTCATTTTATGCACAAACATATGAATTCTTTCATGTTTCCTGAACAATGTTCTAAGCAACATGTGGTACTGAGGGGCTTATTTATGCAAAAGTAGGTGTATGACACCCATCAATTTTCTTCTCAGAAAAGTTAATCCATATTTTTTTTGCTAAATATTGATTTTGCTTTCCATTCGTTCAGCTTCCACTACTACTTTTTATGGTTTATTTATGCAAACATCAGTGCATGTTTGTAGGCTGCTTTCCATGAAATTAGTTTACAAATTTGTGAACTGTCGGACTTGCATATTCCTCTGAAACCTAAGCATTAGAGCTCTTACAAAAATTCAGGGCGTGCCACAAACTCCATTTAGTATTGAATATTTTGGATGGGATGAGTTTTCATAATTATTGAAAAAATTTCTTGGTTATCAACAAAAAAAAAAAAGGTAGTAGTGTTCTTGATTTCTCCATTGCAGGCAAAGCCCGTGAGCCCTAATCTTGCTGGAACAAAAAGGAAATCAGCATCATTGGTAGCTAGTGACACATCTATTGTCGGCTTGAAGAAGAAACCTCACAAGGAGTGGAGTTGCGCACTCTGTAAAGTGTCTGCTACGAGTGAGCAAGGTCTGCACGATCATCTCCAAGGGAAGAAGCACAAGTCCAAGGAGGCAGAGCTGAGAACAAACAGAACGGCAAGCAAGAACACTGGTGGCTCCACTCCTTTGCCAAAGAAAATTGATAAGCCCTCAAAGGAGGCAAAGAACAGTTGCACTCCAAAACAGAAACAAGGGAACAAAGAGGATGGGAAGCCAGTGCAAGCAAAAAAGTCTGTGCAGAAAAAGCAGATGACAGAAGAGTTGAAGAAGAGAAAGTTCAAGCTGTGGTGTGAACCATGTCGTGTAGGGTGCCAAAGTGAAACTGTGATGGCCGAACATCGAAGAGGGAAGAAACATTTGGCCTGGCTTCGGGGATTGAAGCAAAATGGTGGGGTTCTTACAGCCACCTCTACCATGAACACAGTCAAGGCAAGTCTTGAAAAAGCAGATAATGCAACTGAAGAGGTGAAGAGGGAAACGATGGGAAATGCTGGTGGAGAAGTAGATGGAGTTGAAGTGGCCGAGGAAGAGGAGAAAGCCAAAACAATTGAAGCACCATTGGACAATGTTGCAGAGGTAGGAGCAGAGGAATTGGAGGGACTATAAGATGATCCGGCCAAAGTGACTGATAAGTCACCATCTGAATGGTGGGGCTCTTGTAAGTTTAAGATTTACTGATGGTGCCTTGGATTTCCTTGTTTATAATGTGACACTCAAAATCTCTACTCTTTGTTATGCTTTTGGTCTAGATTTTCATTGTGTTGCCCTCCATCCCACCCCCACACATCCATTTTGGTGTATATTTGATGGACATAAGGTAATGGTGGATCCATTGATTGCCCCCCTTCCATGTTAAGTGTTTGATCATATTTTACACTGGACAATCAACCTGGTGCAAGCCTCCATCTGGTCTTCACATTTTGGTGAGAACTCAATTGGAGTCTTAAGTGGGAGAACAAAACCCAAAGAATGGTCCCTTTGCGGATAATGTCGTATGTGTTATCTTGCGCTACTAAAGAGGAAAAACAAAGGGTGGAGCATTGACCCATGTGTCTCCAGCTTATTCTCAAGTTGTCGTACCCTGAACCAAGGGTTCAAGCCACTGAGCTAAAGGGATTGTTTGCATGTGTGTGTGTGTATTTATATAAGTTTAGTTTTCCAAAAAATATAACAAAAAAAATTGATAAAATGTAAAAGTAGTCATGTTTAATCTCTATAGAATCAGTAATATGTTGATCTTTGTTTTTTTTCCTCGTGCGTATGGTTGGTTTCTTCACCTTTAATAATGTTCTTTACTTTTCAAAAAAAAAAAGTTTGATCTAGGCGAGAGAACGATTAAAGAAACATGATTATCTCTATTTATAGATTATAAAGGACTAGTAGGTACGTGGAGTGAGATTCTATAGGTTTCAAACTTTGGACTATAGGTTTCAAACTTTGGACTATAGATTTCTAATTCGTTCTCTTCTTATTTTGAAAGACATGTTACTATTTTTTAATTCAAAAATAGTTTATTCAATTTTGACTGAAAATTCTATTAGTTCCATGTAATCTAGTGAATTCTATAGAACAATGCACTTCATGTAACGTTTTCTTTTTTAAAACTTTTAGTTTAACTCTTCCAATTCAAGACATCCCTCAAAAGATCTTTAAAATAAGAGTGAGAATATTTGCACCTACTTTTTGAGACATTTACACCCATTTTTTTTTAACAAAAAAATGTCAAATGGATCCTATTCGTATTAGTACGTATACCTGGGACCCATCATTGTAACTAATCATTTGAAAACCCTAAACTTCTACTCATGCCATTGGGGAAGACGAAGAGAAGGCTTCTATGTTCTTCCATTTTATATTGATTCTAGGATTCAGGAGGTTCTAAAACCCATTATTTCGATTAATTATGGCAATGTTTCATTGATTACTATTGAATGTCATTCACGAGTAAACAACTTATAATGTATGAACCACCGAAGGAGTGTGATTCAACTTAGGCTGTATGTAGTATGTACGAGTCAGCTTCGAGAGGGAGTTGAAGTGGAAGCCTCGTTAGTTGTTTGAGAAGTGTTATAGGCTGGATACACATTTGGCCATCATACTGGAGAAGTATTGTTGGGTTAGCTTGGTGTTGGGAACCATCTTGGGTTAGATTGTCCTTTCATGTAAACTAAAACAGTAGTTGTTATTTTTAGCCCTCCAAATTTAATTACTATCCCCTGAAGTTACAGGATTTTACTATTAACATAAAATAACATTAAAAACATAATTGTACATACAAAGTTGGGAGAATTAATTAATAGACTATGGAGGAGGGCTTTCTAATAAATCCCTAAGTTTTAGGGCTTCTGTTAATAGCCAATTTAGTATAACTTTTATTTGTAATCAGTCCCTGAGTCCTACTCTAGACATTTCTCACGATTGAAATGTCAAAATTGCCTTAATCATTTAAACTCACCATTTTTGTCCAAAAAAATTGGATTTTCAACATTCTAGTTGTGTTTCGGAGGTTCCACTCCGATGAAAAGAATTTGAGAAGGAAGAAAAGGTCTTTTTCAAGTATTTGAAGATGTATGTAAAAAGTTAGGATTTTTTCAATTATTTTACTTTATTTTTATATGAAAATCGGTCAAGGATGATCTATTGGTTAGAAATCATCTACACAAGTTGTTATGCCAAGTTTTTAGCTGATCTTTCCATGTATTTTACTTAGAAAACTCAAAAAATGAAAATCGATGGGTTTTACCAACGTTAAATTCACCACTTTTTATTTTTGAGTTCAACAGTTTTATTGTCGAGTTTTTTTTTTTTTTTTAATTGTCGAACTCAACAATAAAAATTGGTGAGTTCAACAATATATAAACAGTGGTGCTCGACAATGCAAAAAAAATTGAATCTCAACTTCGATCTTCATTTTTTTTTTTTTTTTGTTATAAATCGTTGAAATAAAAAAAAAAAAATACATATATCATTTTTCATTCATCATTCATGATAAAAAAAAAATCATCAGAAATTATCGGATCGTTGTTAGAAAACTTAAGTATATGAAGAAGATGAAAATGGGGTGGTTCGTGTATTTAAAAAATATAATAACTTGAGATGAGGTTGAGGGACCATTAAGAAAAGAAAGTTTTACTAAATGGACTATCAAGCAATTTTCCAATGAGACGTGTTGGAGTGACCTCAAGCTGGAATCTCATAGCGCACTTTTGGACGTGAAAGTAGATAGGAACCATATATGCTTTTTCACTCGTATCCCAATAAAATTCATATATGACTGCTATATACTTTCACGTCAAGAAGTGCGATATGAGGTTCCAGCTTGAAGTCACTTGAGCATTATTCCCACCCAAAACTCATGAACTAATTAAAAGGAAATCCCTCCGCCAGGGTCGTTTAAGTAAATTTCCCTACAAATTAAGAAAAATAAGACAAGAAACTAACATCCAGATTAAACTAAAATAACCCCTGTTTTAGTAAGAAAATTATAATTAACAAATAAATCAAAACTAAAATCCCTCATGTTAGCTGAAATGGGGCTTGAAATCGATCAAATTTTGGGCGTATTTTATTTGATTGGGAGATGGGAGATATTTTCTCCTGTTGAGAAGAATTGGATTCGATCCAGTGAATCTCTCATGCACATTAGATTTAATATCCCTACCCACCTCATTTATTCTTGGTCCACCATAAAACCTAATTGTGTTCAAGTCATTCAAGACTAAAGGAACCATGAAGATCCAAGACTAAAGCTGATTACATTAACCTATAGATATTATACTGCCCAAAGCTTCCCTAATCTAAAAGAGCCTCTGAATAGGGATCGATTTTGAATTTTGAACTTTAAGGCGGGATTTAGAGTGGGGGCACTCGCCCCCACAAGAATTTTCAAAGTCTATGAATTAGTGAGCTATTGAGACAGATTTTAGCGGTGGATAAAAAAATGTGTCATTATTGCCCCTAATTTTTTATTTTATTTTTTCCAATCTTAATTGCCCCCACAATTATTTTTTTCACTCTAAGTTATCCTCACAAAAAAAATTTACTCTTGATTGCCCCCCAGATGGACAAAATCCTAACTCTGCCCCTGGGCTCAATAGAGGTCATTGCCAATGATCGAGCCCATGGAGCTAACATTGAACTCATTTTTCTAGTTCATTCGAGACCACATTTTTGGATTAAAATGCTACAGATTTCGATCTTACCTAAATGATCACGACCTATTTGAGTTGAGTTATTTGCTCCTTATTCTTTGCAACATCATTTTCTTAGGCAAGCATTAACAACACATTTTGGCAAAGTAGATTTTAGCGGTTGTGTATCATCACCCACATGCAATTGGCATCGGAGACACTTTTTCGATGATTTTTCTCCTGAAGGAATAGATTTCAATAAACTTAAGTTAATCGTTGATTACTATTAGTATGAGAGATGGTGTTAGAGTATTGATGTGAAGTAATGTAATAAGGTGTACTGCGATACACCTAATCAAATCTCAATAAGAGTAAGAGATTATAGGTTAGAATTTGTTATGTTCTCTATATAAATCTAGTTAGGATTATGTAATTATCAATCGAGACAAATAAATCTAATCTAGATTTCACATCTACATCCCAAAACTCATATATTGTCCTTGGCTTTCGATTGTTGAAGGAGAGAGAATCTTGAAGTTCGAAATGAGAGAAAAAATTTACCTTACAAGTTTAAAATGACAGGTTTAATCGAGAAAAGTCAATGAATTTTTTTCCTAGAGATCGAAAATGAGGATGTTTAGAATATTTTCGATTGGTCTTTCAGAGTAAAACAAGGTCTAGAGGCATGTCATCAATTTAAAATACATGGATATCTCAAATATTCATTAAAATGTGGAGGGGTATGTTTAGGGCTATCACTCCGAAGTCAAATCCAATATTTGAAAATTTTGAATAATATTTAAACTTAGATCTCTCTGGTCAATAATGGTATGGCCCCACAATGGATCGGATCAGACCAAAACCAATTCATTTTGACCTCGATCAAGGATTTGGGTATAGATAAGGATCTGATTTGATAACCTATCAGATTGTTTCTGGATAAGCAATGTCCCAATCCAATTGTATATGGAACCAAATTGGTTCGATCCACACCTAGTACAATTGTTATCGCATCGGATTTGGATCCTAATGTGAGCTTCGGAGGGGGAAAACAACCGATCCAACAAGGGTCCGATCTGATTCACATAGGATTGAGCCCAACCCTAATTCAATCTGGACCCATTTCATTGACAACCCTAACCACATGATTGACCACACAAAATCACTACATTTCTTTTCTAATTGTTGTTGTTCTATTATCAATTTGCAGGTAGTGATGAGCAATTTAATGGCAGAAGAATCTAATGGGGTTGGGTTAGACGAACCGTTGGATCAAAACAATGGTGATGAATACGATGATGAGGCCATGAGAGGCATGTGTGATCCTGATTGGGACTTGTGGGAGAAGTGGATGGGATGGGAAGGCACGGGGATTAGGGATTACTCATCTCACATCAATCCTTACATTTAAGTGAATCCTAGTTAGAATCGAGAGCTCTTGATTTGAAAATTTGTATATTGTAGTTAAATCATAAATTCCCATTTGTACCAAAGATGATATAAAATGTTCCAATCAAGAAGAATTCTCTAATAAGGTTTTTGAATTATTTATTTGGATTTGAACTCTCATAATAAAAATATAAAGTTTACATTACAAGGTGATATATAGATATAACCCCATTTTTTGTTGGTTGGTGTTTGATAGAATTTTTAATTAATCTCATTTCAATTTTGTTCGTTTTAACAACTTTCGAATTCTAAACAAGATAGGGAGCATCCAATTCCAAAAGATGCAAAAGGAATCAAAAACCTTCTATTGAGATGCAATGAAATGCATGAAGTGCTATGACGACCTCTAGAAGACGGGAAGTTATTGAAGATGGGGGCACCACAAAACATAAGCCAGAGCTAGAACTTGGGAGAAATAAACTAAATGAGTAAAATAATGAGTAAAAGACGTACCTTTGAAGTTGTATCTCCCCATAGATGGACTATTTCTCGAGCAGTAGAGGTACATCCTCAAATTCCCATGCCCCCAAGATGATCATGGGGCCTTCAAACCAACTGTTGTCAAAGTCGATCAAGTCATAAACACGTGCACCTTACACTAGCTTTCAACCAAGTAATGGTGGTTTTCTCAAGAGGGGCACACCTGTAGATGGTACTGAGCCAACACATCATATAGGGAAATGTGATGTCCCTCAACCTTTCAAATTTATGATTCTAAAAGCAATTCTATACTCATTTTCTTGTAAAAATCCCGTCAGCACCAAGTTACTGAACTCATTAAAAATAGGCTAACCAATCAAAAACATAAATGAAGTTCCCGAATGAAGGTATGGCTAGGGAAACAAAGAGAGCCCAAATAAAGGAATGTTTCATGCCTCTCTAGTCAACCTAGCAAGGATAATCAACTCACCAGAGTAGAACATTGCAGGAGCTACAAACAATAAGGTAAGTCGATAGGGTTTTGGGAATGACGAACATATCCCTAATAGTATTTACAAGCTTTGATCGGTTGCTGGATGTCTAGACTAAATGGTCAAGCAAGAAAGAGATACCAAAGCTTCCAGGAGGGAAATAAAGAAAGCCAACAAGGGGTTTCTGTTACATTACTAGGGACTTTGTGATGCCTTACTTTTCTTCGGTCATTTTCATTTTTCTTACTTTTTTCCTCCTTTTTTTGGGCCCCTTGAGGAGATGACTTGGATGAGGGAGAATGGCCTAGACTCCTTTCTATTAATCGAGAAAATGTGTGTCTCTAACAATTACAGTGGCAGAATGACCAAGGAGGCTGTCATTGTATTGAAAATTCAAATCTAAGGCATGTCTTGAAAATTCAAAATCCAAGGCATGTCTTGAAAATTCAAAACGATGCCTCAGAATTTTGAAAAGATGAACGTAGTTGAAATGCCAACTTAGCTAAGACATGGGGAGTGTTGTTCCCATGTCCCAGGTTCAAACCCCGTTGAATCCAACTTCATTTGCTAACCACTAACTTGATACCTATCAAAAAAAAAAAAAGATGAATGTAGTCAATTTAATCTTGGAACCCAAAATCATTATTTCGAGCTCCTGAAAGGGGTAGCTGTGGGGACAAAGATATTCATCCCCAAATAACATGAGTCACCTTGAAAATGAGTCACTAGGGGAATACCAAACACTACTAACATAGAAAGGAATCAAGGATAAATGGCAAAAATGAAGGGAAATTCGTACAAATCCTTGAAATTTGCTATACAAAAGACACTAGGGATCAAAACACCAACTTTACACATACACCTATAAAATAAAAAACGTTCATTTGATTCCTCTTCCACAAACTTACTGCATTATTCATAATCTGACTTGAGCTTTGAAGTGTCCTAGGCACGTACCCATTGGCATAGAGTTCAAGTGTCAGAGCATGTTCAAATCTCGAGGTATGAGAGGTGAACCAGATTTCCTCCCCCAATAGATTCATTTTTCATCTGTCGGATCTCTTGGGTGGGGAGGGTCTTCAAATGAGAGATATCAAATCCCTACATTTGGGCACTAGTTAGTAAGTTTGGGAAATAAAAGAAATTTCACATTTTCTTATAAAACATAGGATTCAACCGAGCTTTCCAAAGTTTTGATTGAAATAATGTATTTTGGACTTGAGGTATTATACAAGGACTACATCATATTATACATGTACTATTCAAAATATCACTTTTAATATAATTGAAAAAATTATACCAATTTTTTAACAATTTTTATTTCAACCAATAAAATAAAAAAATTAGTTTAAATGTTTGAATTACAACCCTGAATTACACTCAAAATTTACAAAAAAATATTTTTTTTCTATACACTGAATTACTAAGTAAGATATGAGCCAAGTGCTTGGTTCAGTAAGGAAAACTAATAGAAGCTGTAATCCCTTCTTAGTGCATATATTCTTGTAAATGAATATCAAAAGATCGAGATTACATTGACTTACCTAAAGCTACTGCATCCATTCCTGCATAGAAGTTTTTCAACAAGACCTTCCCCCACAAAGGTGCATGGCTTGCCCACTTATGCTTCAAGTCTGTATTCGATCTTCAAGTTGGAAAATACTCAGAGTTCCCCTTATGTCTTGATCTGCACTATACATGAGGATTATATTGTTAGTCCACAAGCCATCTATCAAACAACCATGCAGGTAAAAAGACTTGGAAATTCACAGTTTATGATTGCTGGAAGGTCCTGAAGAGGTTTAAATATTGAAG
The DNA here is from genome assembly GCF_017979445.1 of Akebia trifoliata. Classification (NCBI taxonomy): domain Eukaryota; kingdom Viridiplantae; phylum Streptophyta; class Magnoliopsida; order Ranunculales; family Lardizabalaceae; genus Akebia; species Akebia trifoliata. The sequence goes on from NC_141386.1 coordinate 24,769,572, forward strand.
CCGAGGTTGGAAAATGTTTGTCTCCTTGTGTTTTGATCTTCATTATCCATGAGAATATTAATGTAAATCATCGAAGCCTTATCACAAAGATTTGGGTTGGGATCAGCTAGCGTGCCTAAATGAGTAATAAGCTTCGCCACCTCCATGAACTGCTGCTTATGCCTGTCTAGTAATCATTTGGTGTGAACTTCAAGGAAATAGTTTGGAGAAACTTTTATGAGGATTAGAGGAGGCAAAAAGCTTTCCTCTCTGATTCTTCCACAAAGGTGCCAGATATGAAGAGCAATTGAGACCCACCATTCAATTGACCCACTCTGGAGATTTATTTCTCTTTCTTGAAAACAACTTGGAATCCGATTACCCTAAACACGTTTGAGAAACTCTGCATTGGTCACTCACCGCTGCCATGTCATGGTTGGGTATCAAGTGTCAACACAGATGGTGTTCAGATAAGATTGAGATTCAGAAATCACTTATGGTCTGGCAGGGATAAAGAGTGAACCCCATACCCAAACTTCTGGATGTGTGTTCAATGGTGGACAGCATAGATGAAACATTATGTGGAGACCAATATTTGATCTCCTCTAATGCATTTGCTGCTATCATCTCAATTCTTCATTTCTGATAATTGATTTGGTGACCGATGATACCCAGTTATTTACCTGTTTTTGAGACTTTTCTATCATTCACTTTATGCGGATACCTCACATCAGTCACCATAGACATTAGATTTCAGCAGATCCCAACATGCCCACACATTGTCATAGATATAGGGCTACATGTAAATGGGCATACAACAATCAATATGTAAGCATCAAAAAGCAAGCAAATAAGTATATGTAGATGTTTATCAAAACATACCTTTGGCTTTGAAACACACCCAACATGGGAAAAAAAAATTCAAAAGTAAAATTCCTTGTCATCTATCCAGCATAGATGGAGCAATTACACAGACATAAATACAGAATTTACACTTATAATTTAAGTATCGGGCATCGTTGACAAAATTAACAAATTCACAATACTCAGGGACAACAGGATGGACAATTTCAGGCCATGCCTTCAAGAAATAACAGATAGTGACCCTTCTGTTTTCTATTTTTGATAGTCATCATGATTAGCAAGCATTCCAAACACAAAGAAGGGATCTTGATGCTGCATCAAACACCGAGGACACGTGAATCAGACCCAAAGTGGCTCCAACTAAGTCCTCTCATGAACAATGTAAACCAAAAGTTCATCAATTGCTCAACTCAGGCGAAAGCATCCCCTGCCAAGAATCAAGATAGAAAAACTGTTTAGTAAATCAGGATAAAAAATCTGTTAAGTAAATCGAGATGACATACTACACATTCAAAGGAAAGAATGAGGAAGGAACTGAAATATAGCACCTAAACTGAACACAACAGCAAAGTTAACGTACATGGGAACAAAATTGGGAATATTTAGTACCTACCACACATCAAGATTGATTAGGAAGCTGGGCAAATGTTCCCGTGTTGGGGCTGCAGCCCCCAACCATCATCTTCTTATAAACTGCATACGCATCATCAGGATTTCCGGACATACTATACCCTCGAATGAGAGCATTATAAGTAAAAACATTAGGTTCAAGTCCCTTTCGTTGCAGTTCTTCATACATATTTCCTGCTTCTTCTACCATACCTACCTTCCCAAGATTGAGTATTAAGGAATTGTAGGTATAAAGGTCGGGATAAATCCCTCTACTTTGCATCTCATGGAAAAGAGAGAGAGCCTCCTCAAGCCTCTGTAATCTTCCGAGTCCATTAATCATAAGGTTGTAAGCAACCAAATCGGGTTCAAGGCCTTTTAACTTAAGTTCATCAAAGTAGTGCAAAGCATCGGACACCCTCCCCACCATGCAGAGACTATCTACAAGCACTGTGTAGGACTTTAAATCAGGTCTAGTTCCCTCTTTAACCATCCTTTTGAACAACTCACAAGCAGTTTCCACATCACCCACTTTCCCAAACCCATTTATAAGTATATTATAAATAGCACAATTAGGCTCGCAGTTGTAATCCATCATCTCCTCAAATAACTGTTTTGCTTCCTCCACTCTTCCCGACTTTGAAAGGCCATCTATAAGAGGGCCATATGTACAAGGAGTCGGAGAGAAGCCTCCACTCATAAGATCATAATACACATCTATCGCCTTATCTAACATATTAGATTTGACAAGGCCAGAGATGATTATGTTGTGAGTTATGGTGTTTGGTTTGCATCCCCTAAAAAGCATCTCTTCTTGCAGCTCAAAAAGTTTGTCAACTCTCTCGGACTTCCCAAGATCATCAAGTAACATATTATAGGTGAAAACGTCGGGGGCAATGCTAATGTTCTTCATCTCCGCAAATAGACCCCAAGCCATTTCGGAAAGACGAGCTTCAAGTAGGCCATCAATTAAAGAATTATATGATTCGAGGGTCGGTGGAATTCCATAATTCTTGGTAAATTTCTCAAATAGTTCATAAGCTTTGAGGGCTTTCTTATGCTTGCACAAAAATTTAATTATGGAGCATAGTACGGAGTCATTCTGGCAAACCCCACCAAAGACCAACCTTTCAGCAAATTGAACGGACTGATCAATTCCAGCTTCACTTAAGATCCCTCTCATTAAAGCTTCCCATGAGGACCTATCTATTTGATCCTTGGCTTGAAGGAAAAAACTCTCGGCAATCTTGACAGCATCCTCAATCCGGCAATCTTTAATGACACCAGGAAGGAGAGTGCACAGAGTTATAAAATCAGGGAAGAGAACTTTCCTCATCTGATGAAAGATCCAAAATGCGTCACAGACTCTATTTTTTCTAATGAACCCATAAATAATAGTATTATAGGTTAAAACATCAGGACTACAATCCATTTCCGTCATTTTATAGAGCATTTCCATAGCTGAATCAGCTTCTCCATTCTTACAAAGGCAATCTAGAAGTGTGTTAAATGTCACCGTGTTTGGAGGACAACCATTAGCACCCATACCCTCAAATAACTCCACGGCCTTCTGGATTTTGCCTTCTTTACCTAGTCCAGCTAATAATGTGTTGTAGGTCACAACAGTAGGAATAAGCCTCATTTCCATCATTCTCTCAAACATTTTCCACGCCTCATCCACTCGATCAGCCTTGTAAAGAGTGTCAATCAAAGAATTGATTGTTATAGCATCAGGATTGCACCCACTTTGTGTCATCTCTGCAAGTAACTTTATGGCCTCATCGACTTTCCCCGCCTTACTATAGCACTTGATCATCATATTATAGGTTATGGCATCTGGTGCAAGGTCACTATTCTTAAGTCCACGGAAAACATCTTTGGCCCGGTCAAGTTTGCCCGACTCTGCAAGACTATACAAGTACACATTGCAAGCAACGACATTAGGAACAATTCCCCTACACTTCATCTTCTCAAAGGTGTCAAGAGCTTTGTCCGAATATCCCATCTTACCATAGTAATCAATGAAAAGGATATATGTGTATGACGTGGGTTCAGGACCAGAAGATTCCATGCAATTAAAAAGCTCCAATGCTTCAGCCAATCTATTTACTCTCAAAAACCCACAAATCAAAGTATTATACGTGTGTAGATTTGGCAAAACACCCCTCTTTCTCATGACATCAAGTGTGCCGAATGCTTCATCGATCTTCCCTCCTTTACATAAAGCATCCACAAGTATCGTAAAAGTAACCACATCAGCAACATGACCATCAGATTCCATTTCCACCCAAAATTCTCTTACAGATTCCAAATCCCCAAAATCACTAAACTTGTCTAACAAAGTAATGTAAGTTACCCGGTCGGGTTTCTGATTAGTAGATTTCATCTTTCGAAAAAGTTCTTTGGCGCTATCAAGCCTCCGTGCATTGCAAAGAGCATCAATGAGAACAGTATACGTAACAACATCCGGTCCACATCCCTCCTCTTCCATTCTCCTCAAGATACCATAAGCCTCATCGATCTTCCCAACCCGCCCTAGCACCCTAATGCATATAGTGAATGTGTACACATTCGGTCTCAATCCCAAATTCTGCATCTCTTCCAAGAGACCCATTACAGTTTCAGTATCTCTTATCTTCCCCGACGCTACCATTAGTGCAGAGTAAGTCTTGAGGCTAGGCTTAATTCCTTCGGAAACCATTCTTCTATAAACCTCCATAGCCTGTCTACGAAACCCGGATTGAAGAAGTAAATGAATCAACCCATTGTAAGAGAAGGCGTTTAGAACAAACCCGGCCCTACGCATATTCTCAAGAGCCAAAGGGGCCTGTCGAATCCCTCCCCAGACACGGAGACCCTTGAAAATAATCAAGTAAGTCTCCATATTCCTCTTTATGATTTGTTTCTGCATCAAATCAAACACAACAGCCAACTCTTCCACCCTCCTATGTCCTCTCAAAAGCTCAAGCATATAATTGCATGATTCGGTGGTGTGGACAATATTGGGCTGTCGAGCGACGGATTGGAAGAAAGAAAGGGCCTCAATTGGGTCAGTTATAGACTTGAGAGTCTCAATAACCTCATCTGAAGACAACCCATTTTTGGTTTTCCCCTTGACCACCCTCTCAAATGAACTTTTCAACACAAATCCACAAAAACCCACATTTTTCCTTTCATGTTTCTTCCAATTTTCAAGAAACCCATATGTTAAAACCTTCAAATTCCCACTTTTTATTCTCCTCGTGGACCCATAATTGCTTAACAGAGTTGGTTTACAATCAATGGGAACACTACACTTTACATTAGTAGTGCAAATCATTGAGAAACAGAGCTCCATCACACGCACATAAAAGAAAACTTCACATGGAGAAATCAAAGCCCCGCCTTTGCCCACTTACTTAAGCCAATAAAATAGAAAAAGAAGAAGAAGATAGATAGGTTGCTCTTTGAATATCAATATTTACATAAGAAAATTAAAAATGAGCAGATGGGTACGTCATTACCTGTTTTCTTCTCCTGTGTTGGCCATGGTGACTGTTTTTCAGTACTTGAATCCGTTATCAGTCTGAAACGGAACACAAGATCTTTTTGGGGTGGTTGGCTTGGGACGTTGGGTTGCCCCAATCTTTTATCAGTTATTTTCTTGGTCTCAGAATAAGAAAAATCGAAGAGAAATGATATGATGTTCCATCAGACATACTAATATAATGCTTCCAGATTCTAGTCAAATTAGATTCCTGGTCATCAATCTAGAATTCTAGATAGAGCGAGTGTAGATAATCTAATTCCTTTTTTAAGATAGAAAATTTATAAGGAATCGTGATAAAATTAGTCCCCACGTGGCATTTGTGCAGTTGAGTATTCTCAGCAGTATAGATGCATGATTCTAACACATGTCACATCAGGGGAGTCGATTGAGTATGCCACGTTGGGGAGTCATTTTATCATTATTCTTTATCAGAAGAGAGATTCAGATAATCAAACGCCCTGGAGCCATCCAACCCAAGACCTGCCAAATTTATAACCAACAAAGAGAGATTCAGCTCCTAAAATAGGAATGTAAGGAACTCTTTTGTTTTTGAAGTCGATTGAGTATGCCACGTTGGGGAGTCATTTTATCATTATTCTTTATTAGAAGAGAGAGATTTAGAGAATCAAACCGCTATAGATCCGAAAACTTTACCCTATGAATCATATCTAATCAAATCCGATCAGATCAATAAATCCCTGAACAAAAAATCAAATCCGATTCAGTTTTTTACTTAGACCCAAAACTAATCAGACTTTTTTCTTCTTCTTTTTTTTTTTTCTTTTGTCAAGCAGGCAAAGGGTTAGTGCTTAGTTCAACAGGATTTGAACAAGCCTTACCACTTAGTTAAGTGGCACTTTTGAAGGACAAGAGACCTAAATAGCCAAAAAAAACTGGCTACAAAGACAGTTGCATTGCTTTGAGCTCTAAGACTCTCAATCCTCTGCAAACACGGTCAAAGAATGCAAGATTTGTTTCATCCCTTTCGAGTAACTCAATATCCAATGCAATTCATCACTTCCTGTTCGTCGGGTTTTGGAAATGGAGATCTAAGAGAATGGTAGTGTTTGATAAACAATTATGCAGTTCATGAACTTCTTTTCCGCCGTTAAGTAGAGTGAGAGCTTAAAATAAGACTTGTTATTTCTCTCTCCGTTAAATCTTGAGTGTTAGGTAAAATCGGTCTGGATTTTTAATGAATTGAATTGAGGGTAATTCGAAACCGAACCAAAATTTATTAGATATTTAAATTGATCCAAACATCCAAAATTCTAATTTGAATCCTTTCTATTTTTTTTTTTTATCAAATCAGATCGAATATCAGATAAAACATCGAACCATTGTCGGCCCTACCCCAAACTAATGACACATTGAGTATTGACCTCACATATTCCCTAGCCTTTGAGTTTTGATAAAAAATTATTGATAATCTTTTGTGTTTTTTAATTGACGAGATATCCCTTGACTTCAATCTTCCATAGAACTAACATAAAATGATAGAAATGCCCTTGCTTTTAAACTTTTCAAAAAGCTCATATTCAACTAATAAGGTAAATTTGCTACCTTATTTTCAACTTCAAATTTCTCTATCCTACAACCATCGAAGATCATGAACAAACAAGGTTTAAGCAAATAGATATTTAGGAAGAAAAATTAGGGATTTTTGCCTATTGATTAAAGATCTGGGGTGAAGATGATCTAGAAGTGGTTCAATAAGTTCTTTAGTGGTATTTTGAGCCACACACTTTTGGAAATTCAAATTTTAAATGATCATAGATCTTCATTGGATTATCTAGCTGAATTTTTTTGTTCTTCATCCTCGAGGAGAAACAAATGAGTTGAGCATAAAGTCTTTCGGCTGCTATAAAAAAGAGAGAGAGGTGGTGTCTTCCAAATCCACTTCGAGGATTAAGTCAATAACAATGGAGGAAATAAAAAGTAGATGAAGAAGACAAAGAAGTATAGGATATAAAATAGTTTGAAGAGAGCAAAATTTCTTAGCCCTTCTTTGCCTTTAAATCTACATATTTATGAGCAAGCTTATGTTGACAGATGGCACCAACCGTGTGGTCTAGGTGTACCGTGCGTGATCTTAACCATAGATTAATTGTGAGAGACTCAAGTGTTCTTGGGAGATGTCTATCGCATTGAGTGAATTTACTCATGTTTGAGTTGTAAGAATTTCAAATATTAAACCAAAATAGATGAGATATTTAAAATATCTGAAATAGAATGTTCCATCCTTGGCTCTTTTGGTAAGCTTTGATTTGTATCTTAATTAATATTATGATTTGGGGGCACAAAAATTCAATCATTAAGAGTCCAGCTCTGTTTAATGTTTTGTCACATTTAATTTATTTATATAACTACAAGCTTAAAAAGATGTTAAGATAATTATAAAAAATATGGTTAATTTTTAAATTATTAAAAAAAAAAAATTAAAATTATCAATTATAAAAATTGATTTAAAATGTTGGACAGTTCAACAATTTCATGCTTCCATATTGAGTCATGTTGTAGCGAATAAGCGTATGGCTAGCCTTACTAAACTAGAAAGATTTCAAGTCTCACTAACAGACATTAAGCTCACCTTGTGCATCCAAAAACATGATCTGATCCCACAAGGACGTAGAGGATAAAATTCCATCGATTTAAAAAGATTAATTTTCATCATTAAATTTTTATTTTAAATTAGGAAGTTTGGTAGTTATCCATTATCAAAATCTTTGATCAAGCCCAAAAGAAAATATTTTTTTTTAATTTTTTATGAACCTAAGTTTTTCCATGAAAATTTAGAGGGCTGTGGTGTTGGATTTGCCAATTTGATAATCTATTTGAGTTCAACGACCCTTTGTAAGATTTGAGTTCTTACTAAGTTATCAAGGAAAGCATTTATCTTAATAAGCATTGAATAGACCAGTTTTTTAGATAAATAAGGGATCCGACATATGTGAAAGCATAAAATGTTGTCTAGCGAGTTCAAAAAAATAAAAATAAATTGGGCAGTCCAATGTATTAAAATCATTTTTTTTTATAATTTATTCTAAATTATTGTGTTTTTTATAATTAATTAAAATATTAACCCCCTTTTTTCGCAATTTTCTTAAAGATATATTTAATCGAAATGTTCCCGACCTATATATACACTGTCGAGGTGATACTTATGATGAAAAGGTTATAACTCTCTTTCTTGGTTGAAATTGCTAATGTTCTAAACTGATGTATTATTCTAAAATATTTTAGTTGATATATTTTATGTATATAATACAACTTTTATGTATCTCGGATATTCACGAGTATCGAGTTCAGGACTATTGATGATTCTCAGATATCTACAAATTACGAACTCATCGTTAACTGAACTTCACCCCTTTAACCTTTAAATGAGGATATACATTTGTATTTTAGTAGATGGTGGGTGTTTATATTATTTTTTTTACTACAATGAATTATATGTGAAATATCTAGATTTTTTTTATCCTAAGGAAGCACGTGTCTTATTTTGATAAGAGCAGAAAAAAGGGTATCCACAAGTTCAATACATTAGGATTTATCTTAAACCCTAATATGCACAGACCTTATTCGAAAAGGCCCATAAAAAAGTGTATTTTACTTTATTTGCCAATCAAAAGGTCTAAGAGCCCAACTTCTGAAATTTTCACTCAACACCTTCATTTGGCCTATGGGTTAACAAATAACTCACTTTTTATTTTTCATTGAATCAATTTCTAAGCCCATCCTAAACCACAATTCCTCTAAGATCCATTGACTCAAGTCAAGGCTCTATAAGAGCTCAAAAACTCACTTTTTATTTTTCATTGCATCCACTTCTAAGCCCATCATATACCACTTCTAAGACCACAATCCCTGTAATCAAGATCCATTTATTCAAGTCAAGGCTCCATAAGAGTTCAAAAGTTCATTCTCATAAGATTACCACATGTCACCATCACATCACATTCACCCTCTCAAAATCAAATCACTTAATTTCTTACATTAATTATTCTCTCAACAAAACAACCTACCTCATAATTTAACCACCACTCAACTTAGGGTATGGATTGTTAAACCAACCTATTTGAATCTTATCTATGGGTATAAATCAAAAGAAACTCATTGACCCATTTTTACCATATTTGCCCTCCACTAATCCCAAATTCCACACAACTTATCCACAAATCCCATGTCTTTTTCCTCCACATCCTATCTTTGACTTTTTAACTCTAAAAGCAATCCCAAACACTTATAAAACCCCTTTCTCATTAAAAAAAACTCATGCTATCAAACCCCCTCTCCAACTTAAAATTCTAACAAAATTCCAACTCCAAACCCCTTATTCACAAATCTCTATTATCTTCGCATCTTTTCTTCAAAAAGGGATCTAACACAAAGACTTCATTAAGAACATTAAAAAAAAAAAAAAGAGAAGAAAAACTAGAAAAAAGAGAAACTCAAGCTTCAAGATGGGTTAAAGTAGGAAATAATGTAGTAATTCCTCTCTTTCCCCTCTTCATCTCCCTCTCATATCTTTTCATTTCCTTTTTTTAATTTTGTTTAAAAATTCTTTAGGATGTACTGATCACTCTCCCCTACTCTCGATAGATCAGGCTTCGATTCAGTTGAAAGTGTAAGGGTTGAAAACCATTTTCAAAATTATTTTTAAACTACAAACACTTTGTATACCCACCACTAAAAATATTTTGAGGTTAAAGGTAATTTGGCCCTCCTCATTTTATGAGAGTGGGCCCATAACCATTGAGACCTATATATTTTCAAAAAGTGTGTTTTTAAGGTGTAGACACTCAAATTTGAATGGGCCCTCGATACAAAGTGCCCTAAAGTCCATAAAAATCAGAATGGGCCCCAAAGCCCAAACCTTCAAAAACTCTTATCTTTCTTTCAATAAATGGCCTAAGGCCCTTCCCATGTGGCTCATGGACCAAAGACTCCTCATCACTCCTCTTCCAACCCTAATCCATCACCATACCAATTCAACTCAACCCATTACTATACCCAAGCCCAATCATTTTACCCAAACCCAAGCCCACTAGATTCAACCCAACACTATACCTATTCAACCCACTACCTAACTATCCTACCCAAGCCCAACCAATCTACCTAAGCCCAATTCTCAACCCAAGCCCAATATCATAACCAATCAACTAAAATCATAAAGGTAGGACATATGTCACCACCTCAATTCACCTCCCTCATTCAACTAACCTACCCCCATCACCTTTTCTCTAAAAAATCATCTACCCCCATCACCTTTCTCTAAAAAATCATCTACCCATATATCAATCTATCACATTTATCTAACATACCCATCATCAATCCCTACAAATCCATCTTTACAAATCAAACTCACGCCCCTCATCTCCAATCAAACACTCATTATTTTCAATCAACTCATCTAACACTCCATTTTCACACTCCCTTTTGACACATGTCATCACCCCATTCACCCTCCCAAAATCAAATCAACTAATCTTTTACACAACCCATTCTTTTAATCAAAATCCAGTCATCTTCAACTAATCAAATACTCAACCAATCAACCACCCTCTTACACCATCATTCTCTCAACCAAACACCACTCATTCCACTTCACCTAACACTCAACCCAAATGAGTTAAATGATCCAATCCATTTGTATTACAAATGATCCATTTAAATCCCTTTTTCACAAATGTCCTTCCATCACCCTCAATTTACATACACCCCTCTCACAAACCCCACACCATTATACTATTTCTCATCATTTTATCCAATTCTACCCCTAAAAATAATCTCCAAAACTCTATAAAAACCCCCAATTCTCCACACAATTTCTTCTTCATGCAAAAATACAAAAAAAAACTCTCTCTCAACACTTCACTCACTACTCACTCTCAATTCTCCCAACTTATCAACTCAACCCTCTACTCACTCTCAAGGAAATCGAGAAAAATCAAAGAGGAGTCATTTTTGAAGATAAAAAAAGATCAAGGTGGTCTTTGAACAAAAAGAAATAAATAACTCCCCTTCTCTCATCTCCACTTTCCCTCTTCTACTTCTCCCCTTTCTCTGCACCTATGCACACACCACAAAAGATTTGAATTATCGAAGGGCCATTTTTTCAATAAGGGTGCTCTCAATGGTTTAAACTAAGATCAAAGTCCCTCGCACTCGAGGGCATAGATCAAATTTATTTGATTTTTATTTTTTTATTTTTTTATTGAATCCGAGGTTATCACCAATGGTGGAAGGAGTAGGGTGCCTAACACCTTCCCTACTCCCTAATATGGACCCCTTTTACCTAGATCCAAAGTTGGACCAATAAACTCTATCCGTACGAGAGTCACTAAAATGTCAAAATAACATGTTTTTCAAAAAATACAATTAGGTGACCATTTACATCATTTTCCAAAAAGAATGGTGGCAACTCTAAAATCCCAAGTGGGAGAGATATTCGGAAGCAAAAATCTCGTGTCCACATAAGGCAAAATATGAGAATGATTCATCTCTCTCAATGAAGTGATCCTCATGATTTAAGCCAACATCAAATCCCTTTAGATTCTTACATTTATAGGTACAAAACCGTCGCGCTTTCTCGAATTTTCAATTTTTCTTACATTTCTTAAAATGACCATATTTTTAAAGTTACCACCTAAGGTGAAGAGAGAGAGGAGTGCCTAACACATTCCCCATATCTCTAATCGAATATTTTACATAGATCTTAGGTAAATTGATTTTTTTTTATCCAATTTTGAAAGTCATTACGAGGGGGTTAAAGAATTTGTGTCATGAGGTTTGAGATGAGGGTGATTTGATTTTTTATATTAGTTTCACATGAAAGACCGAAGTCAAGCGAGTATTTCATAAGTTTGAAAACACGACGATATATCTCCAATTTTTACCAAAACCTTGAAGATTACCTCAAAATTGTGTTGTAAGCTTCAATTCTATGGGTCTTTTTAGGGTGTGTCTTTAGTCTTGTTATTTGCTGCCTAAAAGACACTTTTAAAAACAGAAAGAGTATAATTTTAGAGTGGTTTATATGTGCAATATATAAGAATTGTAATCATATGAGCTCAGAATTTGGTGTCACATTTTGTTATGTTTATAAAAGTGATTTTTCCATAATATTCAGGATAAAAAATCAATAGGATCCATTTCTTATTATTTTGAAATTTGCTTGTTTTATTTTTTTTTTTTGGGGCAAAAGTAACATATTGGTGGCTTGGTATACAATATTTTGAATCACTATTATAGAAAATAGGGTCATTAAAAATATAGATAGAAAAGAAATTGACATAGGTGTTTGAATATATGATTAATACAAGAAAATGTGATAGAAGGTCGATGAGGCTTAGATCACGCACTACTAATAGCCTTTCATTTGTGTTCCCTTCTTTCCCATCCATTTTGTCCAAAGTAAGTATTTATAGACCAAGGCTTTGGTCCCTTAATTGAGAAATTATTTTGGGATAGCTCATATAAATTTAGAGAGATTCTATTGCCCCACCAACTTTTGCTAACACCACGCCAACTCATATGAAAATCAACAAAGAATTAGCACACATCTTGGGGTGGCATTAGCAAAAGTTGGTGTGGCAATAGATGATATATAAATTTAAAGCTACAACTTTTAAGTATAATTGAATTATTAGTCCTTATACAATTTAATGAATCCTAGTTATGAATAAATAAGTATTTGACTGTTGCATCCACCCTTTGTGCTCACTGCACCCACTAAAAACACATTCTGGAGTGGGATGTACATAGATAAGTGGGTGCACTGAGCATAATCCATCGACGCAAATAAAACATCCCTTTGAAAAAGTTCTAGAGATTTTAAGGGTCTGCATAATTGGCAAGGAAATCAATTTTAAAAAAATGATTTTTCCTAGAAATATGATTTTCAAACGTATGATTAAGCATTTTCCTTGGCATTCAATTTTCTACCTTGTGAGAAAGATATTTTCCCATCCCTTCCCTCTATAAAAATGATTTTCCCACCTATAAACTTTATTCTTTCGCGATTATCCCAAGTAGGGGTGGCAATCTTAACATAACCCGTAGACACGACTTCAAAACAACACGAAATTAGTGTGTTTAGGTCATAATAATGTCAATCCGTCTAACACAATTATTAAATGGGTTGGGTATGGGTTAGGGGCATCAACCCACTTAACTTGTTTTGACACATTTAGTTTTCTAGCATTAACGTATAAAGTTATTGATGTAAGTTCCTGGGTAAGGGATAAATGGAAGGACATCGATTGGCTAATGCCATCAATTGTTGGGGGAGGGATTGATAGATGAATTGATAAGCTATCCCATCTTGAATGAGATGTTGGAGGGAGAATGAATGGGACTGAGGGGAGAACATGCCCACTAATATTGATGCATGACAAACTAAACTTGCTATTCCTTTCCCACCCTCTCTCCGAGAGGATCTGGTAAGACTCTTTCAAGGTCAGCCTAAGATTCTCCGTTTGTTGGGAGATCTACCTTCATAAGTGACTCCTGAGAGTAGTGCCTTTGCCTTTAAGTCTTGAAATTCTAAATATGGATTTGGCTCCGAAAAAGTGAAAATTCGCATGGTTTCACGGAAAATGACAAAAGATTCTTCACAATACGATTTTAAATATATCAATGCTTATTTTAGAATTTTTTAAATTACCCATTTTTTGCTATAATTTTCTAGAACTTCTTCGTAATACATATTTTTAAATTCTATAAAATATAGAGGGGGTTTTAAGATATTTTTCAAATAATAAAGTTAAGTTTTTGTTTGAAAATAAGAAAACACTTTCCTTACTAAGTGATTTATTTATTTATATTTATATTTTTTAATCTGCTTTTTTCATTGAAATCTAGAGGTATGTAGTGTTTGATTCCTAATGTGGTGATCCGTGTGGGCAAAACGACCCTTAGTAACATTTATGATCTTACTAAGTAAGGCCAAAATGTCTCATGTGATAAGGAAATACACTTTGTTTAGCAAATAATAATAATAATAATGAAAAACACTTTCCTTACTAAGTTAGTAAGGAAAGTTTTCTGACCACGTCACCTTATGGCATCTAAAAACATGATCAGATGTCACATGGTTGTAAAGGACAAAATGTCATTAAATTTGAAAAAAAAAAAATCAAAAGAAAGTTATTTTTTACCATTAAACCTAGTTTATGATTGTGTGAATTTATTTTTAGTAATGATGTTTTATTTTTGGTAGTGGAAATGGAACTTATATTTTCTAATAAAGATTAAAATTTTATTATATAAGTTATATATGAGTTGCGTCAGGTATACCTATTTATGAATGGGTTGGGTTTGGATTTAAATTTTTGACACAATTATTAAATGGGTCGGGTTTGGGTTTGGTAACTTTTCATAATACCCTTACCTCAACACGACACGACTTGACCCATTGCCACCCCTAATCCTAGGTAGGGGTGTCAATAGGTACCCGTTTAATTGAAATCGAACCGGCACTAGAACTGAATACCCTAGTTCCGATTCCCTTTTTATAAGAATTGATTAGAGCCAGTCTAAAATGGAACCGAATCGATAGGAACCAGAACCATTGGGTTCTATCCAATGGGTACCTGAACCGATTTATTTTGTCATTTATTTCCACACTATAGATGATTTAAGGTTTTTTTTTTTTTTTTTTTTTTTTTTTTTTTTTTTATTTCAAAATAAATGCATGTTATATAACATTCTTCAATTTTTCATATAAATTATTGATTGGAGCTTAAAATGAGTTACTCTTATAAAAATTTATTACTTTTAACTAAGATAAAATTTTATTTTTTTAAAAAAATCATTAATTTGTATCCATAGTATAACAAATTATAACTAAGTTAATAATTTTGTTGATACTATGCTAATTTTTTTAAAAGAATTTTTTATTAGTTATAATGATTTGAAATACTTTTTTTCTCATTCAATTCTTAAGAATTGGAATCGATGGGTACCTAAGATTTTTGGCGATTTTGATTCTGATTCCATTTAATTTAGAATCGGACTCGGAACCAAACTAAATATAATGGTTATGATTCTAAATTCCTTAGGAACATAATTGGAACTGACCCATTGACACCCCTAATCCGAGGCCCCTAAAATCTAAAAACTAACTGTCTTTTGGGAAAATTACTTAAAAGACCCTGGCAGAAGGACTTCTTTTTAAATAGTCCATAAGTTTTGGATGGTTTATTAATAGTCTGTTTAGTCAATTTTTATTTTCTTAATAGTTAGTGGATCTTATCTCATGTTTTAATATTTTTGAAATACCTAAACTACCATTTTTCTCATCTTCTTCACATAATTAAGTTCTCCAATGTCAATTATGATTATTATTATTATTATTATTTTTTATTGTGGATGGAGAATGATATGCTCTTAATTTTGAATATTTAGATTTTTTTTTTCGATTTATAAAAAAAATAAAGAACAAAGTTGAAATTCTAATTTTTTTGATGATTATGTTGTAACCTTTGATTTGAGTGATTGTTTTATAACTATGATATATGCATGTTGGGTATTTCAAGAAGATTTACCCATTATCAAAGTTGAAAAATGAAAAGAAACAAAAAATTAGATCACATTTACAGTTTTGAGTTCACCACTTTTTAGTGTCTTGTTCAACATTTTTGTTGTTGAGCTCACTACTTAGTGTCCAGCTCATCACTTTTTATCGTTGAGTTCAACATTTTTATTGTCGAGTTCAACGGTAATTAAACATGATTTTAAAACGTCAAGTTCATCACAATTGATATTAATATTTTGAGTTCGATGATAATTATTGATGAACTCGACACTATTAAGTCATGTTTAATTACCATTACTCGACAATAAAAAACGATGAGCTCAACAATAAAAATATTGGTCTTAATAATAAAAAGTGGTGAACTCGACACTAAGTGGTGAGCTCAACAATAAAAGTATTGAACTTTAAAAAAAAAGTGGTGAACTCAACGTTGTAAATGTGATTCAGATTTTTTTTTTTTTTTTTTTTTTCATTTTTTTGAATTCGATACTGGGTAAATCTTCTCAAAATACCTAAAATGCATATATCATAGTTTTGAAATATACAATTGAGTATACAATTTTAGAATTTTTCCTCCTCATTTTTTTTTATAAATCATTTAAATAAATTAAAAAAATACAACTAAATGTTCAAAATTGAGAATATATCATTCTCCATTCATAATTCACGATAAAAATCATCGAGAATGATTACAATTGCCATTGTAAAACTTAATCATGTGAAGAAGATGAGAAAAATGATAATTCGGGTATTTCAAAAACATTACAATGTGAAATGAGGTGTAGGGACTATTAAGAAAAGAAAAGTTTACTAAATGGACTATTAAGAGACCGCCCAAAACTTAGGGACTATTTAGAAAGAAGTCCCTTTACTAGGGTCCTTTAAATAATTTTCCCATCTTTTTTATACTTTATTGGATGCAATCTAGTGACGAAGTTCATTTTCCCATGGGTATTTTCCTGAAAATTGAATTTTCAACCATCATACATATCATAAGGGTATTTTCATCAATTCAGAGAGAGAAAGATTTGTGAAATTGATCTTTCTCACACTCGAAAGAACAAAATAAATCTTTGAAATTTTTTATTGACACACCAAAATAATCTAAGGGCCCTTCAAAAGTTAAAAAAACCTTTAAAATGAAAAAAAGAAAATTTTATTGACACACTATAAAACTCTAAGGACCCTCCAATTTTTAGAGGTATCTCTAAAAATTGAAAATTTGTGTATGGGCACTTGTCTCACCCTCCAACAATTCTGATGACTCTGACAAAAAGGAGAATCAGAGGAGAGGGAGGACGATGATCAAAGGAAAGGGATGAGGATGAGGAAGATTAAAGGAGGAGAAGAAGAACAACAAAGAGAGGAAGAGAGATTAGAGGAGGAGGAGAAAAACATAGAGAGATTAAAGAAGAAGAAGAAGAAAAATAGAGAAATATGAAAGATCGGAGGAGGTAGAGAGAGAGAGAGAGAGAGAGAGGGGGGGGGGGGGGAGAGAAGAACTAATCGACGTGTGACTGACGTTAAGCCTAAACTTTTTGGCGTGTCAGTTCACCGGATATGACAACACGGCTGTGGAGATGGTTACGTTCGTAGAGTACCCTAAGAAAAAATTGATTTTTTTAAAAAACTTTTGGCCCACCGATTGAGGTTGGTGACATATTAATATAACTTCCCTATGAAAACTTTTAAGGGCACCTCACACTCATCCCATTCTATGTTCTTTTTTCATGTTCTTTCTTCTCCATATAGAACACATTCTCTTTTTTGGTGACCAAGACGTCGAAAATTTCAAGGTTCAACACTAGTAATCGGAGTCGAAATTCAATTGAAAAATTTGTTATTTTTCAGAAATATGTTAAAGATTTATGAATCTTCAGTGGTAAACCTTTGAAACCCATAAATCATTTTTTTAAATATTGGTTTAGATTATATTTATCATCCTTAAATCTCTTTACATTTCTTTTTTTCCATTTAATGTTGTATTTTCTTTGTTAATAAAATAGATGATTATAATTCAATGCATTGAAATGAGATAAATACAACCATGATTTAAAATATTAGAATGTATTGATTGATATGTATCGGTATCCATAAAGATCAATAAAAAACATTGAATGTTTCAAGAATATATCGGGTATGTATCAAATTTATTTGCTACATTTGTTTCACAATGTCAGATATGTACTTTTGACATGAGCCTCATCTGTTTTGAGATGTGTACTCTTGACATAAATCTAAGCATGTTAGATTATCACTTTTGACATAATCAATACAAATGACATATGAGGATAAACGCGCACAAACAAAGAACCTTTGAGTAGAAAACCAAGGACTTGTGAGGATAAACGTAAATATTCTTACTCGATAATCTCCATGCTAAGATTCTAGTTGAAATCGCTAGAATCAATAGAGTCAGAATCGTAAGGTCATCGAAATTGTTTCAAAGCTTGAAACTCCCTATGTAGTACGAGAGAGACTATTATGTTGAGTTTATGATGGAGGGTCATTAAATATGGAGTGCCCTTAACAATAATTTAGTTTTTTTGAGGTGCCAAAATAAATGGAAGGGCCCTTAGAATTGTACGGTGTGTCAATAAAATTTCCCTAAATCTTTTCTTCTTCGTGTCTACGTACGTCTCATCCACTCTGCTTCGATCCTCTTCAATGGCGTCTTCAAGTGCTTTAATCCCGCAGTTTTCAAGCCTTCATGGACTAAATCAGCGACGAGGCCTTAGCTCCTCTTCAATCTCCTTCTGTAAGTCTCTTCTTCTTCTTCTTTTTTTCTTTCTCACTCTTCTTTGATGTTTGATTTCCTTTCTAGCTCGTCATTACTTCGATTTCTACTTTTAGGGTTTCAATTTCATCTCAAAATCCTCAAATACGAATTGTAGGATATCTCAGGTTGTTGAACATATGTTCTCAGTTTAATTACATAGTAATTTTTAAACACAAGATTGCGAATTACGACAGTAAATTGAACTTCGCTAACATTCATGTGTGTGTGTGTGTGTGTTTTTTTTTTTCTTTTAATTTACATTTTTCGAAGTATTACTATAATTGAACATTTGTTGTTTAGTTTTATTTTCTTAAATCGATCATATAAGTAGGGAAAAATGTTTCTGGAGTGTTGTTTCAAATCTCTTCACTGGGGAAGCTGCGTATTTCTTGCCACTTGGAGGGTTGGAAATATTTACCTTATCTAACAAGTTTTAATTAAATAGGATGAAAATGAATAGGAAGGATGCTGTTTCTCCCATTTGGCAGAGAGCTATTGAGATAATTGTGCTAGGGTTGGGAGGTTGAAGATCCAAGGGTTATATGTGTTGTTTAGTTAGTCAAATCCCCTTAAATCTCATATTGTAGCATTTGGTTTAATTCAGGAAAGATTCAGAAAAGAATTCAGTGACTATAAAACTGGTTTTTAAGCAATAAAATAGGTGCATTATAAAGTTAGTGTTTTGAGAGATGGAGAGAGCGGAGGTTAGGGATGATTTAGCTTGCAAAAAGGAAATATTTTTTTATTCAAAGATTCACCAATTTATTTGGAGAATTGCAAATTGATTCCATGGATCTATTGAGATAAGTATGCTAGGTTGGGAGGATGAAGACCCAAGGGTTACATGTGTTTTTTAGAGAGTCAAATTCCTTTAAATCATAGAAACCAAGTTCAGATTTAGCAATAGTTTGGTGGGTGGGGGTGGGGGTGGGGGTGGTGGGTTCAATTTAATTTGGAAAAGATTCCAAAAAAATTTGGGCATTATAAAAATGATTCTTTAAGCACTAAAATAGGTGTATTACAGAGTTAAGGTTTCGAGAGATGGAGAAAGGTAAAGGTTAGGGGTGATTTGGTTGATAAAATAAATAAATTCTTTTGTTCAATTCAACAATTCATCAATTAATTTGGAGATTTGCCAATTAATACCATGAAATGCCGATTAATTCGGTGAATTAATCGGGCAACCCCTTATTCTCCCATTTTTCAAAAATATTTGGAGAATTTTATGAAAATGTCTTGAGCAAAGTGAATTCAATCCATTGCTCATGCTTTTGTAAACGATCTTCCAACAATAATACTTGAATTGTTTGTGCCCCCTGACAACTACTTTTCACAATTAAGGTACATTTTACATTTGTGGCTATCCTCCACTATACAAGCGTTGGTGTCATCCCACCTATTGTTGTGGCAGTGGAGAAGTATTAGTTCTTTGAACTCAATTTTATATCCTGATCAAATTTGCTTTCATTGTCTTAAGTTGTATGAATACTTCAAATTGGGAGAAAGGAAAACCTGCGGTATTTGTTTATTTTTCTGATACGTAAATAGTGTTTTCATTAATAAAAAGAGAAGGCACACAATAAAAGCTCTATCTAAAACTATCAAGGATGAGCAGAGTAAGATCAAGGATAAATAGGCTAATGTATGCAAATCAAACTATGTTACATGTTTTTTACAAACCATTCCGTTGAGCATTGAGAAGTTGGAAAAGCTTAATAAAGACTTCAATAGAGTGCATAAGATGATGTCTTAACATATTAATTGGTCGATTGGAGGACAATGAGCACTCCAAAGAAGACTTGGGGATTAGGATCTTGAAAGTCATGAATTCAACTCTTTTAAGGAAATGGATTTGGTGGTTTGGGGAAGAACAATATAGCCTATGGAGGATTATTGTAGTCAAATGTTATAAAGAACCTCATATGGGAGAGTGGTGCTTTTCAACCCCCCTATGAATGTAGTGCTTGAAGAGGTGTTCTCAATGTACAACCTAAATATTTTGAAGGAGTTCACTTCTAGTTGGGAAAGGGCGACAAGTTACGTTTTGGGAGGACCACTGGTATGGTGAGGCTCCTTTCAATGATGATCTCTCAACTTTCCAATATAAAGGACCTTTTAGTACAACTTGTCGGGGGTAAAAAAAGGTCTTCTAGTTCAGAATTTTATGGTCTAGGATGGGAATGACTTTTGGAATTAGAAGAAACCTAAATGATTAGAAGATCAACTTCATGGCTATCCTTCTCATTCTATCAATGGTTCTCCATTTTTTGTTCAAATGAAGTGAAATAGCTGTCTACATGTTTTTCCAAGGCTTGTTCTTCATAAGATCATTTTATTCATCTTTGGACATTTCCTCTAGCTCAAATTCACTGGCTATTGTCATGTAATGTTTTAAAGTTCCCTTCAGAGTGGCTTTTTCATATGGACACAGGCTTTGAATAAGATATTAGTAATGGTGAATCACTTTATTAGTCATAAAAGGATTATTGCCGACTTCTGCTCTGTTTGCAAGGTACTAGTCGAATCATTGAACCATCTCCTAATTCGTTGTATGATGTCTAAGGCTTCCCGCCTCCAATTTGGGAGATATGGCTTATGTCTATCCAGGATTGATGTTTTTAGGAGCTGGCACACTTTTGTTTTCTCATCATGGGCTTTTTACTTGGGCATTTCCTTCCATTTTATTTTGTTATTATCGTTCTGGCTTCCCTACCAGGCTAACCCCATGCCTTTCCCAAGAAAAAGAGAAGATAATTTTTGAGTCATTGGAAGAAAAAGAACCAGAGAGTTTTTTTTAGGGTAAAGAGGGTTCAAGTTATCACACTCAACATCAAAGCCCTAATGTATAAATGGTCAAACGTAGCTATAGAGTTTAGATGTTTTACAACCCAAAGTGAAACTTATTGGGGAAAATAAAAGAAGGTTAGATGCTTTTTCTTTTGGGAAAGCTTACGTTTATGGATGGGAGTCAATTGTAAATGGTAGTGTAGGCATTCTTTATTGATTTTATCTTCCTTCTCCTTTTAGGACTCCTCAATCTCTTTAGGGTGGTTAGATATCTTTTTCCTTTTGTCTTTAATAAATTGTACTAAAAAAAAAATACATGAAACTGGGGACTCTTATTTAGAAACTGACCAGAACATCAAAATATAAACTTAGATGATGGATCTATTAAATTGCTGTAAACGGGCTTAAATAGGATTGATTGCGGGTGTAATGAAACCCATATTGATATGGACTATGAGCCTGAAAACACATGTTCTGATTAGGCCAAAATAAGGGATGTTGGGTCTGGTCATGTGGTCCAATTGGGACCAATGCAGGTTGCATTTCAGCATGAACTTATCTATACCCAGATCCTACCTTGATTTCCATAAAACTTGTAGTTTCTTTCCCAAACCCCTAAAGACACTTTCCCGAAATAGCCTACATTCATCAATCTAAGCATTCTCAGGCCAAGGCTGCTCATCTCCGTAGGATTGCACGCCGCTTTCCAGTCAACCAATAGTAATAATAATAAATAATAAAAGATGGACTTATTGGACATCATTTCCTTTCATCTACTTCGATTCTCTTCTTTTTCTTTTTGGACAAAATGATAAGTGGCAGCCATTGTGGATGTTACTTGTATAATGTATTCCAAACTTATTTGCAAATTACCTTCTTGTGCTGCTTTGCAGGTAATAAACTAAACTCAAACATGAATCCAATTGGTCTACCAATTTTATCATGGTCTGGTAGGACATTTGGCCATACCCGAAGGTCTTCTCAAGTTTATAGTTTATTTGGAGGAAAGAAGGAAAATAATGATAAGAGTGATGATGCGTCATCAAAGGTAAGCTAAGCCTTTCGCTCTAGTTGAGGCATTCATTTAGTACAATACTATGTATGTCTTTTAACTTTTAATAGTAGACACTGCAAATTTGAGACTTTTATTTTAGTTTAAATTGTATGTTTTATTTCTTTATTATTATTATTTTTATATGCATGAGTGCCATTCTAGCCTTGATCTTTAACTTTTCTTTCAATTTCATTTGTTTGTTGTCTTTCTCTTCCTTTAAAAAAAAAAAAAAAAAAAAAAAAAAACTTATAGTCCAATTAATGTCAATAGTGCAAACTCAAAATCATGGTCGCTCTATGGATATATTTTGAATAGCTCTTCAACTATACTAAAAATCTTTGCAATGCCAGAATCATCATATAAATTAAATTCGTACAAGAATGGTAAGGTTTACATCAACTTGTCCGCAAGCTAATGAAGACAGGTGGAATGAAGAACAATTCTGTTTTTTTTTTTTTTAATGATTGGTTCATATTGTGAAGAAAAAAAAACCACCTTGGTCAAACCACAAATTGACGCCTCTACTTGGATCCGTCTGTAGTATTATCATGGTTTTAAAAAATTAATGTAAATCCCTATAAGTTGAATTCGAGTTTTAATTGGGTGAAAGTAAGAGTTGCATCATGAACAAAAAACTTCAGAAAATTGACCAAAGTTCATCAATTTAAATAGTAAAATTTGGTAGAAAGATTGATTTATTTGGTGTAACTCTACAAGTAGTTGAAGTGGATTCTCAAAAGAGAAGATGGATTACAGGAGTGTGTTTACACATTGGAATCACACTAGAAATCTCAGGGTTTGAGTGTTCATTGCATAGGAAACTGCTCGACTCTCCTTTAGGTTTTAAGGAGAAATAGTTAGAGTTTGTAACTCTTGAGTTTCTTGGGTCACTTTTTTGTTGTTTCTTGCTTTGTATCTGCTGCTCTCCTCGACCTCTTATTCATGAATTTTATACTTAACAAATAGAAAAGAAAAACTCTAATAAAAGTATCAAGACACACCCTTATAGGTTCTAAATCTTGTCTGTCAGCCTCTTTGGGGCCATTGATGCACGGATGTTTGTTCCAACCTCTGGTGAACCTCTACTGCAAAGATCAACCTAATAGGCAATATTTGGCTTTTCAAAACAAGTTGGGCAAGCATTTGACCCATATTTTAGGGTTTTTCCCCCTGAAAAAAAACTTGATTTCTAAAATAAAAAATATTATATATGACACAAATAAGCATTCTTTACACTTATCACACATGTTGCGAATCTGAAAACTCCCTACAAATGAGGCGTTCCATCTTCAGGATCTTGTCTAACATTGTCATCCAAATAAAGAATGCTGCCTTCGACAAAACTAGAGGAAGCCAAAGAGCCTTAGTGGGGAAAGAGGGAAGATCTGAAGAGCTGAGAATATTGCCGTTGGGTCCACATCCACACTTTCCAATCATTTTGGAATGCGTTTGAGAAATTATTTCCAATTATGTATATTGTATAATATATAAGCAAGGATGTTGACTTTCCAAACATTTTGGTTCCTTTTCAGAGCAAGATTCTAGGCAAATCTCTTACTCCCTTACTGAACATTGGCCATGGGTGCTTCTTTTGAGGTTGTAAAAAACATATATGGAAGGAAAGCTCCAACAAAATGGAGAATCTCTGCACCACCAATCTTCCTAAAATCAAACAGCATAGCTAGATTCATGAATGAAGTGAATACCTGATAAAATGAGCGACTGATGTTTGTTGGAGATGCCTTTCCGAATACCAGTACCATTTGATAATAATGCAACCAAAACAAAAACAACTCTAAAGAGGAAGAACAGAAGAAGGATAACTATTAAAACTGAAAATCATCAAAGAGAACCAAATTCTCTTCAAGGAAGAAAGCTTTTCAATAATATTCAGCAAAAGAAAATTAGCAATAGCCCTAATTCACCTTTTTGGAGAGATCTTATGACTCTTACATTCAGTTGAGTCTGAAACACAGAAATAAAAAAAATACCCTTAGTCTAACAATTTTTGTTTTTATTTTTAAAAGTACCCTTAGTCTAACATTTTTACACAACTTAAGTGGCCTATTGCCATGTTATTTGAACCCACCCATTATAATCCATCAACTAACTATACGTTGCTGGAACTAGCCAAAATAAATCATTAAATCCTGAATGTCAAAGCCCATAGCTGTAAATTCCCTATTGTTACAAATGGCCCCTTAACACGGCTACCAAAGGCCAGTTCAACTAATACTGGATCCTGCATACTGTTTTTCTCACCCAGCAACACCGTTTTCTAGTTTCTGATTCTTCTCCTTAAATTGTCACGTTCAGCAGCATACCTCTATAACCAATTACCTAGCAATGCTGTGTTCGTATCCTTGAAGTTTGAAACCTCGACCTCATGCTTCTTGGACTCTTGGAGGATAATAACATTCATTTTCCATCTCTTGATCAAATTTTTTATAACAATTCTTTGGCCTTTGTTACCCTAACCTCGCATATTGAAAATGATGTTTTTCTAATTCATGACTGACCAATGTGATTCCTCTTAATTCTCCTATGACTTGGTAGATTTCCTTTCTTTATGATGGCACATTTTGAATAGAGAGACTTTGAATATGACTTTGTAATCTATTCTTCTGTCTCTATGACTGATTTCTACCTTCCTGCATCCCAAAAATGGAGATAAGATCACCATGAATACCATACTGATTCACCAGTAACAGAATCATGGATAATATCCTCAAGAAAACTTCCTTAAACTTACACCCTACTAATTTTTTGTTTTTTGCTGACTAAAGTTTATGGAGAACCAAAACTTAACAATTGATAGCAAAAATTTGGAAGTAACACCTCCAAAAACCCCATTTAGGAAGTAGTTTTTTCAGATGATGCGACAGGACATGAACATGGTTTAAATTCTTGGTATCAAGTACATTTCTGATCAGTTGAAAGACCAAGACGTCGCGGCAAAGACAGTGTGAGCAAACCCCAACATATCATTTTGGTCACCTCCGATGTTGGGACATATTGGTCAAAACATTTTGAGACGAAACAAAACCTTGAACCATGGTAATGGAATGATATGAGCTATTCCATCATGGTATGATGCAAACATGACACATCAATAAGAAAAGATGAGAGGGAGGGAGGGCAATGCATGTACAAAAAGAACTTGCTTAAGTCTTTCTTTGGCCAACTAACCTTACTTTCATTTTGGCTTTTAGGCTGGAATTTTTGGAAATATGCAAAATCTGTATGAGACTGTTAAGAAGGCACAAATGGTTGTCCAAGTTGAGGCAGTGCGTGTGCAGAAAGAACTTGCTGCGTACGTGCCGTCAAACCTTTTATTACATGATTTTATGCTTTTCGTGTAGGTATTGTTAATGCCTTACTGTCTTTTTTCATTTTCTTCCTGTTTTGCAGAGCAGAGTTTGATGGTTACTGTGAAGGTGAGCTAATAAAGGTATGGCTTTGCTCATTATTTTTGGATCATGATCTGGCTGTGTGATTTAGTTCACTTCCTGCTCTAGATCATGTGAATTGCAACAACATAGCAAACTTGGTCTTTCAAGAACCCAGTACTTTCTATTTTTGAAAATAAAATGTTCATATTAAAAGCATCATCGACTGTCTTATTCAAACTGTATGGGGTCAGAAGCATAAAACTTGTTCCTCTATTTAATCCTATCCAAAGAAAAAAATGTCTTCATCTCGTGTCTTCAAATATGCTTTCTATATTTCAATCTACATCCTTTTGTCAATGGCGCCTATAACCCTTGAAAAGTCTTCGTCTGCTTTCTATTTGCTCTATTCATTATTCCTCACAGGATGTGTAGTTGGCGTGGAGCTATTTTATTTTGCTTGACTCTACCTGGATGATAAAAAAACTTAGACAATACTTACTTTTAAAAATGGCAGAATTTACCTCATTGTAGAGCTGATATGCTAATCATTTTCATCTTTCTGTCTTGTCCTAACTTCAATGAATTTGGGACCTTTGATGGATTATTTATTCATTTAATATATATAGGGTAGCATTCATTTGCCAAATTCCTAGACAAAGTGTTTTGTCTTATATGGGTTAAAATTTTCGGAATGGGCTGATTTTTTGTGAGGATAATCTGTATGGTGTGGAGACCATCCTCACAAAAAATCAGCCCAAACAGTTAAAAATTGACGGTCCACAATTCTTCAACTTATAAACTAGGGTTAGAAATTTCAGAATGGGCTGATTTTTTGTGAGGATGATCTCCTCACCATAGAGATCATCCTCACCAAAAATCAGCCCATTCTGAAACATATATATGATCTGCTTTCACAAATAGTTGGGGGTCAACAACATGAATCTTATTTTGCCATTCAGCTCTATTCATTAGCATATACTCTATGCTTTACGTGGTATACATTTTCATTAAGTGCACTCTTTTATGATTAATGTAGTATACATTCTCTTTACTATGAGGGATGCATACTACGTAAATCATAAAGGAGTACATGCTTCTGAATTGATGCAAACTGGTAAAATAGTATTAATTTTGTCAACCGCACTGGGGGATAAACTCAAAGAAAGTCGATTGAGACAGTTTTTTCATGCACAACGAAGGCCGATTACAATTCCACTTAGAAGAAATTTGCAACTTTGATGATCTAAACGAGGAAGAGGAAGACCCAAAAGAACATGGATTAAGGTAGTGCGAGCAGATATGAATTCACTTAGAATAACGGAAGATATGGCCTTAGACAGAATTGAAAGTAGGAACATAACGTTCCACCGACCCCAACATTTGTTTAAGACCTCAGCTGATGGCGATGGTACACTTTTCTATTGTAATGCACCACCATTTTGTGGGGCTTCGCATATAGAAAATCATTGATCCAGATTAATGGATCATATGACCTTGTGATTATCCTAAAGATGAATAAAATAAAATATAGTGAATACAAATGAGATATATTACCAGAACTGTGAGGAATATAATGGATTATTTAACTATGTCATTGGTAAACGAGATAAGAGTTGGTCATATACTCAAGGTGGAACTTGGAAAAAAAAGGCCTCGAGGTGTACATCTTGTGAAGTGCTGGCTTGACTAGTGTAGCGTATTCAAGAGTAGTACACAATGCAAGCAATTCCTCCATGAGGGAACCAAATTTTCTTGAATCTTCTAGAGAGCTCCAGAGGCAAACCAAGTCTATAAGGTCATGTGTCTTGAATTTTCATGTATTTGTAACTATAT
Organism: Akebia trifoliata; assembly: GCF_017979445.1. Taxonomy (NCBI): domain Eukaryota; kingdom Viridiplantae; phylum Streptophyta; class Magnoliopsida; order Ranunculales; family Lardizabalaceae; genus Akebia; species Akebia trifoliata. The sequence continues at coordinate 24,796,938 of NC_141386.1, forward strand.
ACATGGAATGTACTAGAAATATCCAAGAGAAATATCTAAGACTCTTGAGTTGTATAGAGTTTTCTACAGGGTTCTAACACCGATGCATCGTTGCAATTTGGAATGATCCCAACTCTTCATTTTTTTCCTCCCAAACTATAAATAGGGAAGCCTTGTACATATGCTGACATCCAAGACTTTTGAGCAATACAAATTCTATTATCAAAATTCTCAAGTGTTTTTTTCTTGTCTGTGTCAGTGCCTTAGTGATTGTGTCTTCCAATTTACCTTGGGGAAGGCTTACTCAAGCATTCAAAAGGTTACTGTGCAAGCATTGCATGGGCATTAAGTTAAGTCTATGACATTATGCTTCCTATTTGGGGGTGCTCTTCAACTCTTATTCCACTATTTATTTATTTATTTTGATAGGTTTAAGTGCGCTTCGTCTCCCAATATACCTTATACTCTATTACATTATCCTATTTTATACGCCTAAACCTAATTACAACACTCTATTGCAAAATATCGTAATTGTAAAACATTGTAACTAAATCCCAAAACCAAATTCTTTTGGGTTTACCCTAAACCTTTACAGTAACGCTATCGTAACCCAAATCCTTAATCCAAATCCAAACTAGGTTCACTTACCCCTTATTTCATCTTCTTCCCTCCTGTCCTGCATCAATTAGGCTACTAACAGAGAAACCAAATCAAAAGGTTAGTGATTGTGTCTTCCAATTTACCTTGGGGAAGGCTTACTCAAGCATTCAAAAGGTTATTGTGCAAGCATTGCATGGGCATTAAGCTAAGTCTATGACATTATGCTTCCTATTTGGGGGTGCGCTTCAACTCTTATTCCACTATTTATTTATTTATTTTGATAGGTTTAAGTGCGCTTCGTCTCCCAATATACCTTATACTCTATTACATTATCCTATTTTATACGACTAAACCTAATTACAACACTATTGCAAAATATCGTAATTGTAAAACATTGTAACTAAATCCCAAAACCAAATTCTTTTGGGTTTACCCTAAACCTTTACAGTAACGCTATCATAACCCAAATCCTTAATCCAAATCCAAACTAGGTTCACTTACCCCTTATTTCATCTTCTTCCCTCCTGTCCTGCATCAATTAGACTACTAACATAGTAACCAAATCAAACAAGGATTTGATCTCCATGTACCAGTCAAAAGAATTTCTAAAAATCAGAACACTATGTTTAGCCGTGAGTTTCTAAAAAAATAAAATAGAGATAGACTATTAAATTACGATTACCCCCTATAACTAATAAGAAATAGTCATAGGCCCCTATAATTCTCATAATTCTGAATAAGCACATGACTATAAATATTCTAACCATAGGGTCTCTGGCTGAAATAAACGAGAAATTAAAATTCTAAAAAACTCTACTCTTTTTACCTTTGATGTCCCTATTAGACATGCTTGACTTTCATATCTAATTGGATTTCCTCCAGGTAACACTTTCTGGAAATCAGCAACCTATACGCACTGAGATCACCGAGGCTGCAATGGAGTTAGGTCCAGAAGTAAGTGGATATAGTTCTATTAATCTAGTTACCATTTCTCTTTTGCATAATTTAATTTAATCCTTTTGGTGCTTTGCATGAGTTACGTTTGATTACTAAATAATACAGACACAAACACACTATTTTTTTTTTCCTTTTTGCATATAAAATTGTAGTAAACTATCATGGGTTTGTGTTTGGTAGAAAACGTAACACAAATCTGTTCTTACCATGTTGCAAGAGGTTACTAAATTCTCTTAATAGGGACAAGCGTATTCCATAGTAGATTAGTTAAATCGGTTCTCTAGCATACAATTTGTATACAATTTATCGATCTGACAAGTCCAGCTTATCCATCATTCAATATCCTAGTCAAACAATAGTCCATTTGGATGGTCCTAACCATCCGATCAAATTGCATTTTGGGATTATTCCTGGGGTATCATCAAGGAAAGAAGCCCTTTATTTGTATTTTGAATCGGCTAATTCAATGAGATCCCCAATGGAGCTCAATGATTTGGTGGTCTGTCTCACTTCATATATGCTTCATGTACAGTCCAGTACTACAAAAACCTCGGTATGTCTTACTCTCCATTTATGGGTATATATGCTCTAGATTTGTTATAAATATCTGATTATGGGAAAATCATCTCACCTATTAAGTAGTGAGGCCTCCCACTTGAATCTCAGATGTTTTCCCCACTGATACACGGAAATGAAGTATAGAAATTTAGTTATACTGTGGAATTTAGTTATTTTTCTCAAAAATTTGCACTTGGATGGCATATAATCATGTTTTATGTGCAACTATTGAACTTCATTTTCTAGACAACCTAATTTTGATTTTTAGATTTATTAAAATCCTTTGTTGTTCGTGCAGAAGCTCTCACTCTTGGTTACGGAAGCATACATGGAAGCCCACCAGAAGAGTGTACAGGTAAGGATCTTTCCATCTTTTAGAGAAGACAAATTCTATGCCTCTTACTGAATCGGAAGTTTTGGTATCGGATTTTCTCAGGCCATGAAGGAGAGGATGGGTAATCTTGCCCAAAGCCTAGGAATGCCACAAGGCCTCGGTGAGGGGCTAAGTAACTGACGACATTATCTGATGCGGGCGACGAAGGTGAGCTTCAATTTTGTATTCTAGTTAGATCACTTATATTGTGATCTTGTAATTGTAAACTCATCAATTTAATCCATGGTTTCAACTAACATAATAGAGATCAAAACCTGTAATCTTTGTTATTGTGTTAGTTTATTTCCTGAATAATTATGGGCCTACACAATTTTTTATTTTGCTTTTGGTTTTTATCTCCACTCTCAATGTGGCTAATTATATTGGGCATCGATATTGATCTACATGTACGTGATGGAATCAATCAGGTATGCAAGGCAGACCACACTTGGGGGGTGAGGCCTGCAAGAACATTTTGTTAAAAAAAAAAAAAAAAGGCTCCAATACCTGCCAGTGTAGTGGTAAGAAATTTGGTGGGTTTGTGAGTCCTAGCCAATATTTGCCCCACTTGATAATCATTGACAGGTATATATTTTTTGGGGTGGGGGTAGTTTCTTGGGCAGACCCAGATCTAACTATTCTTCTCCCCTGAAATTTAGAAAACTATTACACACCAGGTTGTTTTATTTCTGCTACAAATTCTCCTTTGTTGTGGGTTTCAAATATTATTTGTAAGTGGCATAAGTACCCATTATTGAAGTCTGGACTCTGGAGTTGTACTTCAAAAGAATGTGAAGCTAATAACAGTAACTCACCACTTCGAAAAAAGAAAAAAAAAAAAAAACTGTTTCTATCAAGTTCTGAATTGGTAAAGTAGGCTTCAATTATAACACCCATTTTTTTTTTTTTTTCATATGGCAAAAAAATTATTTCTCAACACCAACTTTTTATTACCCCACAGATCACAGGGATTCTATGAGGGGTTTTTACAAAACAAAAATGGTTGGATCGTTTTGCAAAAATGACTGAACTAGCCAATTATTTGATGTTTGATGCATCAAGATAACCGCATTTATTTCTTTATTTTTTTTTTTTATAAAGAAAAATATAAATTTCAGTAGATAATTATTTTTGTAAATACTCAATACCGTTTTTCTTTTATTTGTTTAGGGTTCTTGGCTATTGGTTGAAGATGTGGGCATCCAAGTAATTTGTATTAATCTATTATTGAAGACCGACTTCAATGGCAGGTGCCAGCTAGTCGACGGGCAGCTAGGATTTTATTGTAGCGGGGCAAATTATAGTTGACCAATATGGTTGAAGAGCTTGAATGAGTGGTTTTGAGTAAAATTTCAGGTGATTTTTTTGTTAGAAATTGAAGAAAGGGGCATTTAGATAATTTCTCATTAATCTATGAGAGTAGACCTAAGTCAATGGGCCATTGTCATTTGTTAGAGAACATATATATATATATATATATATATGGGAGCGGTTCAGTAGCCCTAAAGTTTGCCAAACATTTTTCAAAACATGGGTTAGAAGCTTTGTAATGAGTTGATTTTTTGTGAGGATGATCTCTACGGTGAAGAGATCATCTTCTCCAAACATCAGCTCAGTTTGAAATTTCTAACCCTAGTTTACAAATTGAAGAATCGTGGATCGTCCAATTTTTGTAAATCACTTTTGATGGGGTTAGAAGTTTTGGAATAGGCTGATTTTTGGTGAGGATGATCTCCTCATCATAGAGATCATCTTCACAAAAAATCAGCTCATTCCAAAGCTTCTAACCCATATTTTGAAAAATGTTTGGCAAACTTTAGGGCTGTTGAACCGCCCCTTATATATATATAAGGATCTCAAATATTGTTTATAGAGTCGTTCTACACTGCCTTCATTGGACACTTGATCCAATACTAAGTTGACCTGGCAGTGCACATATAACCATAGATTTATTTCTTTTGAGATACAAATTTGAAAATCAATGATTCTCTATGCACTGTCAAGTCAACTCAACATTTGACCTAGTGTTCAATGTAGGCAGTAAAGAATTTTTTTTATTCAAATCACTTATGTGCCTTATGACCTCGGTCTTCTCTAATAGATTAATGCAAAAGGGCCTTAATACTGGCACCTTCAATCGAAAATAAAAAATCATTTGATTTTTCATCCCAAAACCAATCATTTTCAACATCATGCCTAAATGTTTTTACCCTAATCTTGAATCATAGGACTATTCTACTTTAACCTTCAAACCTAAATAATATGATAGGAGTGAATTAGAAGATGAGATATTTTAAAAGAAAATTCTAGGATTTTCTATAAGATGAGACTCAATATCATGGATTGAAGATGAGGTTCAATCGATTATAATTAATTTTCTATAGAAGTTGAAGAGTTTGAAGTGATTGATTTTTGGATGAAAAATGTAGATGGTATCTCAAATATTCATCCAAATGTGAAGGAATGTTCAAATTATTGGGGGAGGGGATGTAATCGATAATAAGGTCAAAATGAGGTATGTCATTCATTGAAAAACACAGGTGGCATTTTAAACATTAACCAAATAGAAGGGTTTCTAAGAAATACAAAAGATTGAGGGGCCAACTTTGAAATATTTCAATGAGGGCAAACATGGGGCAAGCTTAAGATATATTAAAATTACCACTAGGCCCTTGTAACTTTAAAAATTCTTATGGGGGCAAGTTCCCCCATTGCCCCCACAGTAAATCCACCCTTGGTAAAGTTTATGGGTGATGACATCATGATCTAGATTATATTTTAGTTAGTATAGTTTATAAAAAAATGTTAAAAGGGGAGCCTCTCATCAGTTTCAAACATAGGGGTATCTCAAAGATTCTCCGAAGTGTGAAGGGATATGTCTAAAGGGTGGCGTTGTTTGCACATACCTAAACTGCTCAATCTACAAACTTAATGTAAAAATGTAAAAATGTAAAAAAAAAAAAAATGCAAATTACATTTTTTAGCTTTCAAAGTACTCTTTGCATCCACCCTAACATACTGATAAAAAAACCGACTTTCTTCTTCTTCTTCTTCTTCTCTCTCTCTCTCTCACTCTTCATATTCATCTTTTTTTGAGTTTTATGATAAGTTGAATTAATGGAGATTAGGTTTTAAATTTTTTTTATTTATTTTAAGATATTTTATTTCTGTGAAATTTCTCTTATTTTTTGTACGTAATCACCAAGGAAGATGGAAAACCACTTTTAAGACTTCTAAAACGACGATTTTAGATCGAAAAACTTGAAGATTTCTGTCAGATTTTGTTTGATAGATTTAGATCAAATTTGTTTTAGTTGATTCGGTAGGTACCTACCGAACAATACAAAACATGACATAACTTTCTCAAGTAAATCTTTGTGTTCAGTATGCAAGTACTGAATCTCTATGTATAGGATTGATAAGTACCTACCGAAAATTACAAAAATGATTATTTCTCATATAAATTGCTTCGAATCAATTAATTTTTAGGTGTTAGGGTAAAAAAATAAGTAAGATCAAAGTTTAATACCTTGGTTGAAATCTTTCTAAATGCAAAGAAGACAAAGAAGAAGTGTTCGGTAGTTAGAACACTAAAAAGAAAAACAATTGTTGATTAATTGTGGGCAAAAGAAAAGAGTCCTGATAAATTGACGTGGTTAACATGGCAAGTGCAAAAAACCATAGATATTTTTCTTTGGGATACACAAGGAAAAAGATCTATGGTTTTGTGCATTTGCCATGTCAATCACGTACATACTGCATCAGATTTAGCGTGTGAGTTTACCATTAGTCAAAAGAAAATTAATTTTGTAGGTGTCTACAATTAGGGGTGCAATGGATAGTCGAAAATTCGATTCTGATTTGAATTATCCGAAAATTTTGGATATCAGATTCGAATTTGGATAGTTTTATATATTCGAATCCTTATCGGATACGGATTTGGATATTAACATTTTGAATCCGATAATATCTGATTCAAAATGATATATATTATTTTATTTGATTTATTTTTTATATAAATAATATAATATATTTTATTTTATTTATTATATACATAGTATAATATATAATATGTTTTTTTTAATAATGAAAAATCAGTTGGATAAGGAAAAATTGTGTTTTTTTTTAATATACAAAATTTTCAAATTATCAGATAAAAATTTCGGATTCAGATTCGGATATTACTGTATTCGAACCAATAAGCATCTGTTGACAATCCTATGTACAATGAATAAGTGGGTACATTACGCATTTTAGGGTTGTGCAAAACTGCAAATAGCTCCCACCCATGTTAAAAAGTCTCATCTTTCTAATGATAGATTTAAACTTTGCTAATAACAATGTAATACAATGATATGGACGTATTTGAATGAATTACTATCTGATTTTAAGTCGTAGCTGATGCATCTTAGGCTTGAGTTAGCGTAAGCTGTAACATCATGCATCTTTGATCGTTTGTATCCCTCAGAATTCAGAAACAGTTAGAAGTTCGTAATAATACGTGTCTAAATGCATTTTTTTTTTCACATCTCATTACATGATTGATTGCATTTCTAATCTTCAATTTTTAGTGGTATATCTATATAATAAGAGCACGCATTTAACATCTAATAGTCAGATATTGAGGACAAAACAATTCGATAGTTGTGACTGTGTAACACGGCCGGGATAACATTATTACATAAGAAACACTCTCCAAGTCACTCATAGTACAATAAATTAAGTATAGCCATGCATATACATAGTATTATAATGATATGATTTACACAAATATTTCATAAGACTTGGTAAAGACTCACAATAGACATAAATTTAAACCACAACATGATTAAATAAACATACAAAGTAATCATATATAATACATTAAAAGACTTAGTATATATGGTGGATTTTACGTGTCAGACCAGACAACGTCCAATCCTCCCCAATCACTTCGAGGCACGCCCAGCGCTTCCCACACAGCTCTTGAGGCATCAACAATGTTGTTAGGACATGGTGGCTGGTAATCGTGGTCGCTATCACACCCCATAGTTGAGTCACACTCATCAACCACCATGGCCACCACACTACGTCCATTACCGCTGATCGTAATGTTTTTCAAGCACCTGCTCTCGTTGTTGAACCATCCAGTTGATAGAGCTACCATTGGTGTATCATCAGAATGGTACTGATTGTCGCATTCTGATGGCCCACCGCCGTCTCCACCCTTCTCAAAGCTGTTGATTGTCAAAAGTGCCTTTGTGTGGGTGGATACCGGTGGTGAACACCTGTAGACGGGGTAGAGCTTTCCTTGCACACAACAATCAGAGTCATTCTCTCTATTGCATTGACCAGGAGGGGGTTTCCTACCTCTCACATTGCCACTTTGTTTACATGACTGGGCTTCAATAACATTCAGGCAATCTGTCACAAGTAGTAGAATAATAAGTAGTAGTGCACTTGAACATAAGCTCTTCATATTCTGACTCTTTCTATGCTTGTGTGATAATGCTTTCTGCAAAGCAAGTCCTCATGTGATAGATATATATAAGATACAAACATCACATATGCGTTAGAAATTTTAGTAGTAGCTAACCATCACAGTGGTCAATAAACAGATATCTTCTATAAACATAATTTACACGGCATGATGACTTGATTGTGATTTTAGATCCCAATTATAGTCTTGTTATTCTCCATACCTTGGCTGACACAGGGAATTATTCTTAATTAACCATATCTTACATACCGTGACCTTAAGCTGGAGCTTGATATGGACCCTTTTTTTTTCATATTTTTTTTTATTGAAATCCCGTGTCTTGTTGAACCTCTAAGACGTTAATGGGATGTCACTAGAAATAATATGAAATTAATGTCACCATCTTTTTTAATGGCTTAGTTTAGACCCAAATATATTGATATGATATCAACTGCAAAGACAAAAGCCTTTGGAAATTCTGCAAAACATATAGGGACAAACTTGTAGTCTCAAATCTCCATCAGGTGATAGTGTAGTAGATGCATTTAATCCTAATTTAATGTTTTTAATATTTATTATTAGTTAGTATAATTTTCATTTCTAAGGTGGACATTTCTTCCCCCAAGTGATACTCATATATGTTAATTTTGTTGAGAGTTACATATTAATTCGGGTTCTTGATGTTGGGAGACTCCAACCTTCAAGCCGGGATGCGAAATAATTGAAGAGAACAAATAAGAAAGAAAGTCAACCACAACAATGGATTTACATGGAAAATTACAATGTTTCTTACACAGAAAATTAGGGCTTTACATAAAACTGAGAAATTACATTGATTTCCTTAGGAAAATTTGGCTTGGTGGCTCTGGCCCCGGACACACCTTCTGGGCAGGGGAGCTGCTGGTCCCCCTCCAACCCCCCAACGAGCTCAGTGCCAACCTCGACTGATGGGACGCTTGGTTTGATTAACAGTACCTCATTGAGTGGTACCATGAGGCTCCACAAACCACAGCACTTGAAGTATGCTTTAAGAGAAAAATATCATGTCTTTGATCATAATTATCCAGTACTAGCTTCCCAACAAGGAGCACATTATTTATCCCCCAAAACTAGGCCCTTTCACCAATCAAACTGGGCGCTGCGGGCTATATCTAGCGATATTTTAAGTATCGAAACTATCAAATTGAACAATTTATATTCAAAATCGGGCTTGGAAAACCAAGTACCTATTAAAATTGAGCTTGTATAATTCAACTTAGTTCTTTCTATTTTGTATTTCTTTTTTTAGATAATTCACCTCAACAAATGTCCTCTAGGCTCTATGGTAACAAACATTGAATTGCAAAAAGGCATGAATCATGGTATCTTTTCTTCAAATTAATTTTTTTTTTTTTTAAGTGTAATCACTTTTCAAGAACAAGCAAGACAAGAACAATCTAAAAGTAACTTCTCAAGTGGCCGGATCAATGTTCTTGGAAGAACATTTGAGATCGATCTAGAGATAGAAACATCATAAATTTATTCTCTTTAACCAGAGTAAATGATCACTGTTTTATTTTAATTAAATTACAAAAATACAATTTTCAATGGCATTCTTGTCACTATATAACAAAATAATGGAAATTTTTTGAAGGTTAGCATAAGGGTATTTGATAATTTGATTGAAGACGATGTATTTTTTGAAATTTAATTTATTTTTCTGAAGAAGTATAAAGGTAAATTATAGTTAACATCCATACTTATATGCCATTTTTGTAAATAAATATTTCAACAAAAATAGATAAATTATCCTTTTACACATATTTTCAAAACATATCGGGGACACATAAATTCATTGAGTTTTATATCCATTTTCACAATTCTACCAGTTCAAGTAAGCTGTGGAAGGAAAACCGGATGTCACCCACAGCTAATATATTAACATCACAAGTGATCTATCTTAATTCAACAGAGTACTTCAATGTTGAACAGACAAAATATGATCTTTGATATTCTCAATTAATACATGAAACTAACTCAAAACATACAAAGTACAACCCAACAAAGTAAGTAAAAGTTGTATTCTGGATTTTAAGCATCAGACCAGACAATGTCCAACTCTCCCCAATCACTAAATGGCACCGCCAACGCTTTCCACACAGCCTGTGAGGCAACAACAATGTTGTTAGGACATGGGGGCAGGTAGTCATGCTCGCTATTACACCCCATAGTCGAGTCACACTCATCAACCACCATGGCCACCACACTATGCTCATTAGCACTGATTGTGATGTTCTTCAAGCACCTGCTCTCGTTGTTGAACCATCCAGTTGATAGAGCTACAACTGGTGTGTCATCAGAATGATATTTATTGTCACATTTTGATGGCCCATCGCCATCTCCACCCTTCTCAAAGCTGTTGATTGTCAAAACTGCCTTTGTATGGCTTGATACAGATGGCGAACACTTGTAGATGGTGTAAAACTTTCCTGGCACACAACAAACTGAGTCATTCTCTGTGCATTGACCAGGAGGGCGCTTCATACCTCTCACTTTGCCACTCGGTTTACATGATTGACCTTCAACATTTAGGCATTCTATAATAAGGAGTAGAGTGAGAAGAAGTAATGCACTTGATGTAAAGTTCTTCATCTTCTCTCTTTCAATGTAATTGTGTGGAAATGTTTAATGCCAAGCAAGTGCACATGTGATAGGTATATATGAGGCACAACCTACTCAAAATGCCATTATTTCACACTGAAAAAAAAGAGAACAATTTTAGGCATAAATTATTTTGGATTAGCTAACTAATAAAATAGTCAAAGCAGATTCCTTCCATCAACATAATTGCCACGGTGAGATGAATTAAATTTCTATTCTTAATTAGTTTCATTATAAACAATAATATTATGCCAGATTTTGATCCTATCTTCCTATTCTAAATGAGAAGCACCTTTTTTTTTTTCAACACATTTCCTTGGTTGATCAAATATGGTGAAAGGAATGTCTATAAGATGTCAAGGGCATGACGTCTTGTTTAATGTTAATGTCACAATCACCATCTTCTTTAATGCTTAGTTTGGCCACAATTTTGTTGGTTTTTGTGATACTTACTGCAAAGACAAAAGCCTTAGTAAATGCAATATGACCATATAGGGACAGAGTTGTAATCTCAATCCTGCAATAATTCGTTTCCTATTCTTGGAATTTTCTCATTTAATTTCTAATGTTTATGTTAAGTAGCATAATTGTCATCTCTACAACAGACATGTTTTGAGAATCGAGTATTCTGGGAGGAGGAAAATCCCATTCAATTCATTACCACTAAGAGACAATACTCTCAAGCTTAAGCATCTTTCAAGATTTGGGGGTATTGGGTTGTTCAATTTATTGGGATTGAGATATAATAACCTCAAGGCATTAATTGATCTATTCGATTGATTTTCACTGATATCTAATGTGGATGCCGATTTTGTGATAAATCGACATCGATTACGTTTTTAACATTTAATCCACAAAATAATAAAAAGGGCATAAATAAAATAGAGAAGACAAATATTTTTTACGTGATTCGACAAACGTGCCTACATCCACGGGTTCGAGGAGCCGTTTCATTATAGATCTCACGGTTACATAGCCTCCTCCCCCTCTTTTTCTACATTCTTTTCCCTTCTTCTTTTTTTTTTCCCCTTACAATGGCCTCCAGGCCTTTAAATTAAAATAACCTAAGAAGAATCTTAACCCTAATTAGGTTACAATTGATCACATTACCCCTATAAAAATTAATAATTATAATTACATAACAAGGGGAAGAATCCTATTCAAATGATGCCACGTGTCTGCCTTGTGATACATGCTGATGGTGCAGATGAATGATCCGGATGAGAGATAATTTTATCTCTCCACATCTAATATTTTGAAAGTTGAAAATATCATGAAAGATGCGAGAATTGTATCGTAAAATGACTTGAGTGAAAGAAATATTTATTTAGATGATTAAATTGGTCTAACCAATTTGGAACCATTTTCAGTTCAACCATTGCATTGAAGTTCTAGAAGACGGACATGCCAACATTTTTTTTAAAAACTTTTTAAACATAGTTGCACCATTTGGTCCCTTAATTGTAGACATAAAGGGTTATTTAAGCACCTTTTGTAACTGATGTTAAACCTTGACCGTTGATTGAGTAATTAGGGTTCAATCATCGTTTGCTTGACAAGTGTGTCCTAAAGTCACATCAACATCTATTTAAAGGGACTGATTTCATTCATTTTGTACAAACAATTCAATTGACAAATTCTTGTTTCGATCTGTAATAACTACACTGTTTTATTGAAGTGATTTATTAATGTTTGGCACTATAAGAAGCATGAATAGATCCAACAAATATATTGCAAGAATTCATATTCGATCTAAAGTATCCTAAAACCAACTTTGTTGTTAATCTATTGTTGACCATGATTTTCTTATTGGCGGAAAATATTGGTTTAAAGACAATGATATTTCTCAAGCTTCAGATCTATCTTCCCAATTTTCCTAATCTCTTATCCTCATGGTTTTCCAACTTTCTCAACAAATTATTCAAAGCTTTTGGAATTGGAACTTTAGAAATATTAAAATAGTTTTCGAAAACAACTTTAAGAGAAATCATATTCCAAAGAAATATTGGGATTGGACATTGATAATCATTTGTGATGAAGGATAGACAGAGTAGATGTAAAATCAAAACATGATGGAGTGGGAAGAATTTAGTTAATACACAATTAGACAAACAAAACTCTAATAAAAAAGGAGATCAAGGTCATTCTCACTACGTGAAAACTGGAAAATTCGACAGAAAAATTTGACGGGCCAAGGCGCACGAATTTTAGAAACTGAATTTTGATGGTCTAGGACCGTCAAAATTCTAGATATCCCCAGATTTGACAGCTTAGAGCTGTCGAATTTCTCCCATCCTTCATTAATTTGACAGTTTCAGCCTGTCGAAAAAAAAGTTGACAGTGAAAAATTCAACGCCAATTTGACTGTTTTGTCTGTCAAATTTTATGAAATTTGATGGCCCAGGGCCATCAAATTTGGGCTTTTTTTGCATTGTGTCTCTAGTTCAATAGCTACAGAATATGATGATTTTGGGTCTACAGATCTGTCATAAGTTTGGTTGAGCATTCATGTATCAGTAGACACAAAAGATTATGTCATGTGAGGCGCAAAGGAGATCAGAAAGAAGGCTAGGTGGACCCATAGTTCAGTTGGTTGACAAACTGCAAATACGACTTCGAGGTGGTGGGTTCAAGTCTAGTTTACCTATCAAAGAAAAAATAAAAACACCACTGTATCGTTTTGATGACGCCATAAAAAGATAAAATGTAGACATACAGATGCAAAGTATTCTAATGACCTGATTTACACAAATATTTCATGAGACTTGGCAAAGACTCACAACAGACATAAATTTAAACCACAACATGACTAAATAAACATACAAAGTAATCATATATAATACATTAAAAGACTAAGTATATGTGGTGGATTTTATGCGTCAGACCAGACAATGTCCAACCCTCCCCAATCACTACGTGGCACTCCCAGCGCTTCCCACACAGCTCTCAAGGCATGAACAATGTTCTTAGGACATGTAGGCTGATAGTCATGGTCACTATTGATCAATTGTAAATCTGCTGTGTAAATGCAGAGATATAGAAATGTAAAATAAGACTTTGGGCAAATCGAATTCGTTCCATAGGGACAGTTTGGATTCAAAATCTCATTCGGATAAAAAGGCTAAAACAGAATTCGAAAACAGATTTTTCTTAAAACAAATTGATTTGTAAAAAAAAACAGAGAAGAGAGTAGCAACTAATTTGTAAATGAAATTAAACTAACAACAGAGATTGAAGATATAAGGGAAAGAGCTTGGAGAGGTCAATTCAACCTTTGCAATTCATCCAAAATGTTGATTTATTCTAATTATAACTCAATCCACGTAGCAAGTCATTGCTCGTGGATCGGAAGATAGATCGAATTAAACATTGATGGTAACCAAAGAGTATTCATGAGAATCCCAAACTTAAATAGGATTAGCTGACTTATACTTCAATTCTCCACATAACATGATTGTTTTTGAGCTTATCTAAGTAACAATCATCTAAGTTTGATTTGAATGTATAAATTTGCTAATCTTATCCTAAGAGAATTCTCAAAATTAACATGTAAAGCAGAAATAAAGAATCAAAACAACATTGTAAGATGAAATTGCTCCGGCATTATTGACTTCTCTAAGGAGAGTCTAGCCGATCATCGCAAGAATTGTAATTGCAGAAAATAACAAAAGAACGAAGAACATGGGTGAAGAAGATGATGATCGATCTGTAGTCCTTCTTTTATAGCTCTCCAAAGAATTACAAAAACAATGAATGGATCACTCTTGATGTTCTCACTACACTCAAGAGCTTTCTCAAAAGGAAATTACAGAAAATTAAAGAAAGAAAAATAAAAAATTGTAGAAGAAGAGAGCAAGAGAAGACCCATTTTTTAAAATCAACCCTCCAATTTATAACATTCATATTCGGGTAATCGGGTTGATTTGACGGATGATTTGATTCGAACGACCCATTTAGTTACAACCATCGAAGCAATTGGAAGCTTCTGTGAAAATCTCGAGGACAAATTCCTCAAGGTGACCGCAGCGCAGTTATGCCTAGTCACGACGCGGTGACGTGGCGGTCAAATCCTGAATGTGCCCTTTTTACCTTAAATTAGTAACAATTTATTGTTAGCTACATTAATTTGAAATTTAATATAATTTATTATTATTTTTAAGGAACTAGTATTCAAACTTTGATAATCTTAATGAAATTAAGGTCCCAAAATTGAATAATTGGGATCTTATCACACCCCCAAACCTCAATTTTGCTAGTCCCGAGTAAAACTTAAATCTAAACAACTCATCTTTCGTGAGGTTTCCGACTGCATTTAGCTTATGCAGTAAGCCATAAACTCCTAAGTTGCCCCTAGTGGACGAGTTTGACTCGTGAGGGTTTGTAGTGAATATACTCACAAAATTCTAACATTTTAAAAAGGTAACAACTTCAAAATTATTGCATATAATGCCATCACACAAATTTTCAAAAATCCAGTCAAAGGTCTATTTGAGCAGAAATTCTTTTTAGTCCTCATTTTAGAGATATCTTGAGAGTGCACAAATTTTTCTGATTGTAACATAGATTTTTCGGAACAAGGTTTCCCTTCTTAACTGCTAAAATGGTTGGGTCTGCCTGAATTCTAACTCGAAACTGAGCCATTGTGAAAAGTATGGATGTTCACTTTAATACCTCTAAGGGATTTTATCTATGATATTCCAGTGTACTCACGTTTTTACCATTGACGGCTTTCACCCTACTGAACTATTTGGTCTCATTGGACTCTTTTCACAATTTATACTTTTTCAGTTCTAATATTCACATCTTTCTGCTTTTCTTTTCAACATTTTTCATGCTTTATCATATTTTTTTTTTATATTCTTTTTCAAAAAGCAGGTAGCCCTTTTCAAGGTACCCGGTCTAATCCTATGGTTGTTGTCTCAAAAATATCAACTACAGTTCTGTTTTTCTTCTATTCAGCCAATCAAAGGACAAGGAGGTCAAAGTTCAGTATTTTTCAAGCTTTCCCTCTCATTCTAGAAGCGAAGAAGACAACTCTTAATCCAAAATAACTTTTTCACTACAATCAGAAGTGACGTGAATTTTATTTTTTTCAAAATATCTTGTTTTTGAGGAATAAGAATTTATAAACAAATTGGACATGAGCTTAGTTTTAAAAATTCGTATGATTACAGTATATATAAACATTTTGATGAAGGTATTTTTGAAAATGTACCGAAAACAATGTACAAAAATTGAAAAATTGAAATGTGTTATCCCACACCCCCAAACCTAAATTTAGCATTGTCCTCAATGATTAAAGAGTAGAGGTTTAGAGTACACCTGAAAGCGGATGTCATTACGTTGCAAAAGTTATGGGTACAACCAAAAGAAGTGTTCCACACAGGGTGTAAAAGTGAAAAGCACACTACACAGGGTGTACACCTGAAAGAAAGTGAGTGAATGCAGAAAAAAAATTGAAAAAAAATAAATCCTATATGGTCACACAGAATATGTACAGAAATCAAGGGTTACCTCCCGAAGTAGCGTTAAGTTTAATGTCTTCAGTCAGACATAGAACTAGAGCTAATTCTGGTACACAGGATTACTCAAAAATGAATCTTTTTTCGATGAATGAGGGAGAGTCTGAAATGGCTTCAGCCTTTGGCAATTGATTTGGAAAATATTTCCATTGGCTGGATTAAGCACCTCAATGTTGCCATGAGGGTGAATATTGTGGACCAAAAAGGGTCCTGTCCAACAGGACTTTAACTTCCCTGGAAATAAATGAAGGCGAGAGTTATACAAGAGCACTCTCTGCCCTACGTGGAAAGATTTTCTCTGGATGTGCTTATCATGTCAGATTTTCGTTCGATCTTTGTATAACTTTGCACTGTCGTAAGCATCATTCCTTAATTCTTCCAACTCAGTGAGTTGGAGTTTTCTAAGCTCGTCAGCCTTCGCTAGATCAAAATTCAAATGTTTGATCGCCCAATAAGCTCAATGCTCGAGTTCGACTGGCAGATGAAAGGCTCTACCAAAGATTAACCAGTAAGGGGACATTCCTATGGGAGTTTTGAACGCTGTTCTGTAGGCCCACAAGGCATCAGATAATCGTAGAGACCAATCTTTACGAGTCGGATTGACGGTTTTTTCAAGAATGGTTTTGATCTCATGATTGAAAATTTTAACCTGCCCACTGGTTTGTGGGTGATACGGAGTAGCTACCTTATAAGTGATTGAATATTTGCGCATCAAACTTTCGAAAACTTGGTTACAGAAATGTTTTCCTCCATCACTAATGATGGCTCGAGGAGTTCCAAATCGGGCAAACAATGTGTTCTTGAGAAATTGAACAACAACCTTATGATCATTCGTTCGACAAGCTGTGGCTTCAATCCATTTCGACACGTAGTCGACTACGACTAAAATGTATTGGAATCTGTGTGAAATGGGGAAGGGACCCATGAAGTCAATGCCCCAAACATCGAAGATTTCGATGATCAAAATTGGTTGTTGGGGCATCTCATTTCTTCGACTGATTTTTCCTAGACGTTGACATCTATCACAAGATTTAGCAAAGAGATGAGCGTCACGAAAGATTGTGGGCCAATAAAAACCACACTGTAAGATTTTAGCTGCTGTTTTCTCTCCTCCAAAATGCCCACCACAAGCATGATTGTGGCAGAACTCAAGAATACCACTATGTTCTCTCTTATCAACACACCGATGAATTATCTGGTCTGGACAGTATTTGGAACCATTTGGCTTAGGCAAGGAAGCGCAGACGATTTTGTTTACTCCAAGAAGTGGGAGTTTGACCTGTCACCAGGTAGTTGACAATGTCAGCATACCAAGGTGTGTCAGAATTAGAAATTGCCATGATTTGCTCATCAGGAAAATTCTCAGAAATTGGAAGAGAGTCAGAGAGAGTTTCAACTACTAGCCTAGATAGATGGTCTGCAACCACATTCTCGCATCCCTTTTTATCTCGAATTTCGAGATCAAACTCTTGAAGAAGAAGAATCCATCGTATCAACCTCGCCTTCGCATCCTTCTTGGCAAAAAGGTATTTCAACGTTGTGTGGTCAGTGAAAATGACTACTTTGGACCCGATAAGATAGGAACGGAATTCATCTAAGACATAAACTACTGCTAGTAGTTCCTTCTCAGTGGTGGAATAATTGAGCTGTGCATCATTTAGAGTCTTACTGCCATACTGGATGACATGGGGGAGTTTTTCAACTCACTGCCCCAATACAGCACCTATAGCGTAATCGGATGCATCACACATCACCTCAAATGGGAGATCCCAATTAGGTGGTTGAATAATAGGTGCTGAGGTCAACTCAGTTTTCAGCTTCTTAAAGGCTGATAAGCAGGTGGTAGAAAACTTGAAAGTAGTGTCTTTGGCTAACATATCACACAGGGGTTTCGAAATTTTTCCGAAGCCCTTGATGAACCTTCTGTAAAACCCTGCATGCCCTAGGAATGAACGAACTTCTTTCACAGTTCTAGGTAGAGGCAAATTTGCGATGAGATCGACTTTGGCTTTATCTACCTCAATTCCTTTGTGGGAGATAATATGTCCTAGAACTATCTCAGAGGTAACCATGAAATGACACTTCTCCCAATTTAGCACAAGGTACTTCTCTCGACATCTTTTCAAGACTAGCTTCAAATGTTCTAAGCAGTTGTCAAAACTCGACCCAAATACAGAAAAATCGTCTATGAAGACTTCAAGAAAGTCTTCGACCATATCAGAAAATATACTCAACATGCACCTTTGAAAGGTGGCAGGAGCATTACATAGCCCAAAAGACATACGTCGATAGGCGAAGGTCCCAAATAGACAGGTAAACGTTGTCTTTTCTTGGTCTTCAGGAGCTATTGGGATTTGGTTGTATCCCGAATATCCATCAAGAAAACAATAATAGGCATGACCGGCTAAACGCTCAAACATTTGATCGATGAATGGAAGAGGAAAGTGATCCTTACGTGTCATCGTATTTAGTTTCCGGTAGTCTATACAAACTCTCCATCCGGTTTGGACTCGAGTAGGTATAAGTTCATTATCCTGATTGGTCACAACTGTGACACCCGACTTTTTAAGGACAACCTGAACTGGACTAACCCATTTATTATCCGAGATGGGGTATATAATACCCGCATCTAAAAGTTTGATGACTTTTTTTCGGACTACCTCTTGTAACACCGGATTGAGTCGCCTCTGTGGTTCTCTCGATGGTTTAAAATTTTCCTCAAGTTGGATCTAATGCATGACCACAAAAGGACTGATGCCTTTAATATCAACTATGATCCACCCAATAGCTTCTCGATTTTTGCGCAGAACGTCAAGTAACCGATTTTCTTGTAATTTTTTCAGAGTAGGGGAAATAATGACAGGGAAGGTTTCAGCATTACCCAAAAATGCGTATTTCAGCGTATCAGGCAATTGCTTTAACTCAAACTTTGAAATTTCCTTCACTATTGGGGATGACAAGAGAGAGAAAAGACTCTGGATTTTTGGTTGCCAATCCATCATAGGGACGGATTCAAGAAGAGAGTTCACCTCCCCGATGGATTTCTCAGTATCGAACTCAAGGCCGAATTGGCCAAAATACTTTTCTAGCGGATCCTTATTCTCCGCTTCCTTAAAAGTGCAACTGACCAGGGTGTCGATCATGTTGACTTCTTCCAAATCATCCATGTCAGTAGATTGAAACTTATTTTGGAAGACGTTCATTTTGACCTTCATGTCCCCAAATGATAGGGTCATGATACCATTGCGACACTTGATGACTGCATCGGAAATGGCTAAGAAAGGTCTTCCTAAGATGACTAGAACATGAGAATTTGGGTTAACGACAGGTTCAGTGTTAAGAACTACGAAGTCGGCAGGAAAGTAAAAATCCTTCACTTTGATAATCACATCTTCCACTATTCCCTTGGGAATCTTCACCGATCTATCTGCTAGACTTAGAGTAATATCCGTAGGTTTAAGTTCACCTAAACCTAATTGTTGGTAGACTGAGAAAGGAAGAAGATTCACACTAGCCCCAAGATCTAATAGACATTTCTCAATCATCGTATATCCAATGTGCACAGAAATTGTAGGACAGCCTGGGTCCTTGAATTTGGGAACAATTGTCTGCTGAATCAGACAAGAAGACTGGGCTGTCATCACAGCCTCTATTGGCATAGGAATTTTTCGCTTCACTGTGGTAAGATCTTTGAGAAATTTGGCATATGAGAATGAGACTTTGGGCAAGTCGAATTCATTCCACAAGGACAGTTTGGATTCAAATGTTCAATCGGTTAAAATCTAAAACAGAGTTAGAAACAGATTGGTTTTAAAACAGAATTGACTAGTAGAAACAGATAAGCAAATAACAACTAATTTGTAAATGAAATTGAAACTGAAAAGAAAGATTGAAAATCTAAGAGAAAGATATTAGAGAAGTCAAGTAAGCTTTTACAATGAATCCATAATGTAGATAGATTCTGAATATAACTCAATCCATGGAGTGAGTCATTGCTCATGGATCGGACGGTGGAACAATTTAATCCTTGAAAGTAATAAAAAAATATTCATGAAAACACTAGTATGATTGAGATTGCCCAACTTATCTTCTAATTTTTCACAGAGCATAGTCATTCTTGAACTTATATAAGTAATGGCTATCTAAGTTGGATCAGAATTATAAGTTGGATTACCTTAATCAGAAAAGAATTTTCAGAGCTAAACATGTAAGCAAAACAAGAATCTAAATCTACACTAAAGGGATTAATTTGCTCTGACTTCCTTAACTTCTCCAATGAGAATTTAGCCAATCATTGCAAGCATTGTAATTACAGAAAATAACAAAATAAAGGAGAAGATGGATGAAGAAGATGATGTTGCACTTTGATCCTTCTCTAATAGCTCTCAAAAGAGTTACAATAGAGCCAATGGATTACTCTTGATGTTTTCACTACACTCAAAAGCTCACTCAAAGAAAATTACAAAGAATTAAAGAAAGAAACTAAAGAAAATTATAAAAGAGAAAGCCCCTTTCTCTGAAATCATCCTTCCAATTTATAATGTTCGTATTCGGGTAATCGGGTTAATTTGACTGATGATTTGATTCGAATGACCCAATCAGTTACAACCACCGAAATAATTGGAATCTTTTATGCGAATCTCGAGGAAAAATTCCTCGAGATGATCGAGGCGCGATGACGTGGCACCCAAATCAGCTAACCTTCGGTTGGCTGCTTCCTCTTTGCTCGAATGTTGTAACAGTAATTGTTACATCTTTTGTTGGTTTTCCGAATGTACCCTTTCACCTGAAATTAGTAACATATTATTGTTAGCTACATAAATTTGGGATTTAATAAAATTTATTATTATTTTAAGGGAACTAGTACTTAAACTTTTGATAATCTTGATGAAATTACGGTCCCAAAGTGAAATTATTGGGACCTTATCACACCCCCAAACCTCAATTTTGCTAGTCCCGAGCAAAACTTAAATCTAAACAACTCCTCTTTCGTGAAGTTTCCGACTGCATTTAGCTTAGGCAGTTAGCCCTTAAACCCTTAGGTTACCCCACAAAATTCAAACATTTTTAAAAGATACGAACTTCAAAATTATTGCATATAATGCCATCACACCAATTTTCAAAAATCCAGTCAAAGGTCTATTTAAGCAGAAATTCTTTTATTCCTCATTTTAGAAATATCTTGAGTGTGCACAAATTTTTCTGATTGTAACAAAGATTTTTCGAAATAGGGTTTCCATTCTTAACTGCTAAGATGGTTGGGTCTGCCTAACTTCTAACTCGAAACTGAGCCTCCTGTCTGGGATTGTGAGAAGTATGGATGTTCACTTCAATACCTCTAAGAGGTTTTATCTGTGATATTCTAGTGTACTCATGTTTTTACCATTGACGGCTTTCACCCTACTGAACTATTTGGTCTCATTGGACTCTTTTCACAATTTACACTTTTTCAGTTCTAACCTTCACATCTTTCTGCTTTTCTTTTCAACCTTTTTCATGCTTTTATCATTTTTCCGATATTCTTTTTTTTTTTTTCAAAAAGCATGTAGCCCTTTTCAAGGTACCCAGTCTAATCCTATGGTTGCTGTCTAAAAAATATCAACTACAGTTCAGTTTTTCTTTTATTTAGCCATCAAAGGACAAAGAAGTCAAAGTTCAGTATTTTTCAAGCTTTCCCTCTCATTCTAGACAACGAAGAAGACAACTCTTAATCTAAAATAATTTTTTCACTACAATCAGAAGTGACGTGAATTTTGTTTTTTTCAAAATATCTTATTTTTGAGGAATAAGAATTTATAAACAAATTGGACATGAGCCTGATTTTAAAAATTCATATGATGACAGTACATATAAACATTTTGATGAAGGTATATATATATATATATATATATATATATATATATATATATATATATATATATATATATATTAAAATGTAATGCAAATATCGTACAAAAATTGAAATGTGTTATCCCATACCCCAAAACCTAAATTTAGCATTGTCCTCAATGATTAAAGAATATGAGTTTAGGGTACACCTGAAAACGGAATTCATTACATCGCAAAAGTTGTGAGTACAACCAAAAGGAATGTTCCGTACAAGATAGAAAAGCTAAAAGGCACACCACACAGAGTTAAAATACAACAAACCATACATATTGAAATTAACAAAACACACCATCACACATCAACATACACACTCCTACAAGCAAATAGTCTACTCAGAATCGGAACTAGGTGGAGCTCTTGCTCGAGCACATGCACGCTTCTCCTTGTTATAGGCCAATAACTAACGCTGCTGCTCAATGATTAGTTGCTGATCATCCTTAATGGTTTTCTGGCCTTCTTGAATTTCTTTGTAGCGAGAGTTGACTTTTTTCAAGCCTTTGAAAATTTTGGAGAAAGCCGTACGATGGCCTTTTTGAGGCACTTGAGCGAGTCAAGTATCATCATCAAAATCTGGACTTGGAGTACGAGTATCCTCCGGGGCCTGCTCATCAAATTCTTCTCCTACCCTTCTATACCCACGTGGACTGTCATGTTCGTGCTCCTACATCAATTCTGGCGTCCACATACTGGGAACACAGGTTTTTAAAGCTCGTCGACCCACAAATTTTTTGATATGTATAAGGCGTCCTTGAGGTGCTAACTCAACCAAAGAAACTCCTAAACGGTGTTGGAGGAGGCGGCATACTAAGTGAGGAAAGATTAAGGATCGGTGTTTGTTAGACAAGGCATCGATAAGAGATTCCAAAAGTAGACGGTTCATACAAAACGTGGGATCTCTTGTTTGAATGGCATAAAGGAAATACACGTGTTTGTTATACAACAAAGTAGTGTTTTGAGTGCTGAGTACATTGTTGGCAAGCCATCGCCAAGCAACATAATGATCCTCTAAGAGGCTACTTGACTTAAGTGCACCATCTTCAATCCGAATGCTAGTGGCCGGAAGGCCTAAACGTGTAAAATAATAGTCGAAAGTATAGAGTGGCATAAACGTACCCGACTCAACTTGAGGAATTCCAAGAATGGCTTCAATGTCAGATCCGTCAATGGTAAATTCGATACCATTAAACTTGACGGTGATGGACGGAATTGAAGGAGAGGCGGAGATGAATGAACGGTAGAAGATCCGAACGGCCTCCTTGTTAAATTGGGAATTGCCTTTATAAAGGAGAGGACCCCATCCACGTCGAACAATCTCATTACCAAACTTAAGTCCGAGGATACCTTCGTAGATATGGGCTATCTCTACTTCGGGAAAAATGGTGTGTGTTCGCCTAGCCATCAACAAAATGGTACCAAAACAACGAGGGAATCAAAGGGAGGGTGCTAAAAATTTTCGAGCTTGATCGACCTCGAGATGACCTCGACGCGGTCTTGGCTAGCCGCGGCGCGGTGACGTGGCGGCGAAACGCAGTGAAACTTCGACGGCTCGATGGATTCATGATGGTGATCGTTTTGGTATTTTTAGAAAATCTTTTGGATTGGATTTTGTGGAAGAAAAATGGAGGAAAGAAGAAAAATGGAAATGGAGGCTAGAGATGGAGAAGAAGAGAAAGAAATGGAGAGAGAAAAAGTGTGGTAGGGTTTTAAGAAGTGTCCAAAATTTTTTTAGGAAAATAAATTTTCCTTCATGCAAAATCCTTTGAAAATAAATTTTCCAAGAAATTTTTTGAAAGAATATATTTTTTTTTAGGAAACTGTCATGCAAGTGATAACGTGTTAGATTTACTAGGAAAATAAATTTTCCTTCATAGAAAATCCCTGGAAAATAAATTTTCCAAGAAAATTTTAGAAAGAAAATATTTTTTCCAAGAAAATTTCTTGCAAGAAAGTTTAAACATTTTACACATTTTAAACCCTTCAAAAGTTAAAAAAAATGGATGGAAAGTAGATGAGAAGAAAGCGTAGAAAATTTACAGAATATTTACAAAAATCAAGGGTTGCCTCCCGACGTAGCGCTAAGTTTAATGTCTTCAGTCAGACATGAAACTGGAGTTAATCCTGGTACACAAGATTACTCAAAAATGAATATTTTTCTAACGAACGAGGGAGATGCTGAAATGGCTTCAGTCTTTGGCCATTGACTTGGAAAATATTTCCATTGGTTGGATTGAGTACCTCAATGTTTCCATGAGGGTGAATATTGTGGATAAAAAATGGTCCAGTCCAACGGGACTTTAATTTCCCTGGAAATAAATGAAGGCGAGAGTTATAAAGGAGCACTCTCTGCCCTACGTGGAAGGATTTTCTCTGAATGTGCCTATCATACCAGATTCTCGTTCGATCTTTGTATAACTTTGCGCTATCGTAAGCATCATTCCTTAGTTTTTCCAACTCAGTGAGTTGAAGTTTTCTAAGCTCGCCGGCCTTCGCTAGATCAAAATTTAAATGTTTGATCACCCAATAAGCTCGATGCTCGAGTTCGACTGGCAGATGACAGGTTCTACCAAAGATTAACCGATAAGGGGACATTCCTATGGGAGTTTTGAACGTTGTTCTATAGGCCCACAAGGCATCAAATAATCGTAAGGACCAATCTTTACGAGTTGGATTGACGATTTTTTCAAAAATGATTTTGATCTCACAATTAGAAATTTCGACCTGCCCACTAGTTTGTGGGTGATACGGAGTAGCTACCTTATAAGTGATTAAATATTTGCGCATCAAACTTTCAAAAACTCGATTACAGAAATGTTTCCTGCCATCATTAATGATAGCACGAGGGGTACCGAATCGGACAAATACAGTATTTTTGAGAAATTGAACAACCTTATGATCATTCGTTCGACAAACTGTGGCTACAACCCATTTTAACACATAGTCGACTGCGACTAAAATGTATTGGAATCCATGTGAAATAGGGAAGGGACCCATGAAGTCAATACCCTAGACATCGAAGATTTCGATGATCAGAATTGATTATTGGGGCATCTCATTTCTTTGACTGATAGGCACATCCAAAGAAAATCTTTCCACGTAGGCCAGAGAGTGCTCCTATATAACTCTCGCCTTCATTTATTTCCAGGGAAATTAAAGTCCCGTTGGACTATACCATTTTTGATCCACAATATTCACCCTCATGGAAACATCGAGGTACTCAATCCAGCCAATGGAAATATATTCCAAGTCAATGGCCAAAGGCTGAAGCCATTTCAGAATCTCCCTCATTCATCAGAAAAAGATTCATTTTTAAGTAATCCTGTGTACCAGGATTAGCTCTAGCTCTATGTCTGGCTGAAGACATTAAACTTAACGCTGCGACGGGAGGCAACCCTTGATTTCTGTAAATATTCTTTAAATTCTCTTCGCATTCTTCTCATCTACTTTCCATCCATTTTTCTAACTTTTGAAGGGTTTAAAATGTGTACAATGTTTAAACTTCCTTGCAAGAAATTTTCTCAAAAAAGATATTTTCCTTCTAAAATTTTCCTGAAAAAATTATTTTCTAAGGATTTTCTACGAAGGAAAATGTATTTTCCTAGTAAATTTAACACGTTATCACTTGCAAGACAGTTTCCTAGAAAAAATATTTTCTTTCAAAAAAAATAATAAATTTTGAAAATTTTATTTTCCAAGGATTTTGCATGAAGGAAAATTTATTTTCCTAGAAAAATTTTGGACACTTCTTCAACCCTACCACACTTTTCTCTCTCCATCTATTTCTCTTCTTCTCCATCACTCTAGCCTCCATTTTCATTTTTCTTCTTTCCTCAATTTTTCTTCCACCAAATAAAATCTAAAAATCCAAAAAAAATTCTAAAAATACCAAAACGATCACCATCGAAGATCCACCGCGCTGCTGAAGTTTGTGCGCATTTCGTTGCCACGTCACCGCACCACGGCTAGCCAAGATCGCGCCGCGGTCATCTCGAAGCCGATGGGTTTCAAAATTTTTGAGCAACTCTTCCTTGGCTCCTTGATTGTTTTGGTACCATTTTTTCTTGATGGCTAGGCGAACACACACCATTTTTCCCGAAGTAGAAATAGCTCATGTCTACGAAGGTGTCCCCGGACTTTGATTCGGTGATGAGATTGTTCGACGTGGATGGGGCCCTCTTCTTTATAAAGGCAATGCATAATTTAACGAGGATGCTGCTCGGATCTTCTACCATTCATTCATCTCCGCCTCTCCTTCAATTCCATCCATCACCGTCAAGTTTAATGGTATCGAATTTACCATTGACGGATCCGACATTGAAGCCATTCTTGGAATTACTCAAGTTGAGTCAGGTACGTGTATGCCACTCTACACTTTCGACTATTATTTTACACGTTTAGGCCTTCTGGCCACTAGCATTCGGATCGAAGATGGTGCACTTAAGTCAAGTAGCCTCTTAGAGGATCAATATGTTGCTTAGCGATGGCTTGCCAACAATGTACTCGGCACTCAAAACACTACGTTGTTATACAACAAACACGTGTATTTCCTTCATGCCATCCAAACAAGAGATCCCACGTTTTGTATGAACCATCTACTTTTGGAATCTCTTATCGATGCCTTGTCTAACAAACATCGATCTTTAATCCTCCCTTACTTAGTATGCCGCCTCCTCCAACACCATTTAGGAGTTTCTCTGGTTGAGTTAGCACCTCAAGGGCGCCTTATACATATCAAAGAATTTGTGGGCGGACGAGTTTTAAAAACCTGTGTTCCCGGTATGTGGACGTCAGAATTGATGCAGGAGCACGAACATGACAGTCCACGTGGGTATGGAAGGGCAGGATAAGAATTTGATGAGCAGACCCCGGAAGATACTCGTACTCCAAGTCCAGATTTTAATGATGATACTTGGCTCGCTCAAGTGCCTCAAAAAGGCCACTGTACGGCTTTCTCCAAAATTTTCAAAGGCTTGAAAAAAGTCAACTCTCGCTACAAAGAAATTCAAGAAGGCCAGAAAATCATTAAGGATGATCAGCAACTAATCATGAGCAGCAGCGACAGTTATTAGCTTACAACGAGGAGAAGCGTGCACGTGCTCGAGCGAGACTGCACCTAGTTCCTATTCCGAGTAGACTGTTTGGTTATAGAATTGTATGTGATGGTATGTTTTACGTAAGATTGTGTGTGATGGTGTGTTTTGTTAATTTCAATATATTTGGTGTGCTGTACTTAAACTCTACGTGGTGTGCTTTTAGCTTTTATATCATGTACGGAACACTCCTTTTGGTTGTACTCACAACTTTTGCGATGTAATGAATTCTGTTTTCAGGTGTACCCTAAACACATACTCTTTAATCATTAAGGACAATGCTAAATTTAGGTTTGAGGGTATGGGATAGCACATTTCAATTTTTGTAGGATATTTGCATTACATTTTTAAAAAAATACCTTCATCAAAATGTTTATATGTACTGTCATCATACGAATTTTTAAAACCAGGCTCATGTCCAATTTGTTTATAAATTCTTATTTCTCAAAAATAAGATATTTTGAAAAAATAAAATTCACGTCACTTCTGATTGTAGTGAAAAAATTATTTTAGATTAAGAGTTGTCTTCTTCGCTGTCTAGAATGAGAGGGAAAGCTTGAAAAATACTGAACTTTGCCCTCATTGTCCCTTGGTTGGCTGAATAGAAGAAAAACAGAACTGCAGTTGATATTTTTGACAGCAACCATAGGATTAGACTAGGTACCTTGAAAAAGGCTACTTGCTTTTTGAAAAAGAATATAAAAAAAAAATGATAAAGCATGAAAAATGTTGAAAAGAAAAGTAGAAAGATGTGAATATTAGAACTGAAAAAGTGTAAATTGTGAAAAGAATCCAATGATACCAAATAGTTCAGTAGGGTGAAAACTGTCAATGGTAAAAACATGAGTATACTGGAATATCACAAAAAAATCCCTTAGAGGTATTAAAGTGAACATCCATACTTCTCACAATCCCAGACAGAGGCTCAGTTTCGAGTTAGAAGTTAGACAGACCCAACCATCTTAGCAGTTAAGAAGGGAAACTCTGTTCCGAAAAATCTTTGTTACAATCAGAAAAATTTGTGCACACACTCAATATATTTCTAAAATGAGGAATAAAAAGAATTTTTGAAAATTGGTGTGATGACATTATATGCAATAATTTTGAAGTTGTTATCTTTTAAAATGTTAAAATTTTGTGAGTATATTCACTGCAAACCCTCACGAGTCAAACTCGTCCACTAGGAGTAACGTAGGGGTTCAAGGGCTTACTGCATAAGCTAAATGCAGTCGGGAATCTCACGAAATAGGAGTTGTTTAGGTCTAAGTTTTGCTCAGGACTAACAAAATTGAGGTTTGGGGTGTGATAAGGTCCCAATAATTTCACTTTGGGACCTTAAATTCACCAAGATTATTAAAGTTTGAATACTAGTTCCTTAAAAATGATAATAAATTTCATTAAATCCCAAATTTATGTAGCTAACAATAATGTGTTACCAATTTCAGGTGAAAAGGGTATATTCGGAAACCAACAAAAGGTGTAACAGTTACTATTACAACATGCGAGCAAAGAGGAAGCAATCAACCAAAGCTTGATCGATTTGAGTGCCACATCTCCACACCGTTCCTAGGCAAGACCACACCGTAGTCATCTCGAGGAATGTGTCCTCGAGATTTGCACAGAAACTTTCAATTGCTTCGATGGTTGTAATTGATTGGGTCATTTGAATCAAATCATCCGTCAAATCGATCCGATTACCCGAATACGAATGTTATAAATTGGAAGGTTGATTTTAGAGAAAGGAACTCTCTTCTTTTGTAATTTTTGATTTTTATTTCTTTAATTCTCTGTAATTCTCTTTTAGGAGAGCTTTTGAGGGTAGTTAGAACATCAAGAGTAATCCATTAGGACTTTCTGTAATTCTTTTGAGAGCTATTAGAGAAGGATTAAAGTGCAGCATCATCTTCTTCATCCATCTTCTCCTTTATTTTATTATTTTTCTACAATTATAATCCTTACGATGATCGGCTAAACTCTCATTAGAGAAGTCAAGAATGTCGGAGCAAGTTCACTCTATTAATGTTGTTTTAATTCATTACTTCTGTTTTACATGCTAATTTTATGAATCTCTTCATGATAAGATCGTCCAATTTATACTTTATTTCAAGCTTCGATGAGTGTTACTTAGATAAGCTCAAGAACATTCATGCTCTGTGATGAATGGAAGCATAAGTCGGATAATCTTGCATAAACTAGAGACCTTCATGAAGACTTTTGGGTTCCAATCAATGGTTACATCGAATCATCTTCCGATCCACGAGCAATGACTTGCTACGTGGATTGAGTCATGTTTTAGAATTAATTAGCATTTTTGGGTAACTTGCAATGGTAAACTTGAATTCTCTAAGCTCCTTTCTTATATCTTCAATCTTTACTTTCTGTTTTTAATTTCAATTTCAAGTGATTTCCATTTTAGTTTCTGCTACAACTCTGTTTAGTTTTTAAAACTAATCTGTTTTTGTTTCTAAATTCTATTTTGGCATTTTTATCCGAATGAGCTTTTGAATCCAAACTGTCCCTGTGGAACGAATTCGACTTGCCCAAAGTCTTATTTTAATTTCTATATCTCTGCATTTACACAACAAGTTGATCGATTGTAAAATTTATTGTGAAAATGCAGAGATAAAGAAATTAGAATGAGACTTTGGGCAAGTCGAATTCGTTCTACAGGGACAGTTTGGATTCAAATGTTCAATCGGTTAAAATCTAAAACAGAGTTAGAAACAGATTGGTTTTAAAACAGAATTGACTAGTAGAAATAGAGAAGCAAATAACAACTAATTTGTAAATGAAATTGAAACAGAAAAGAAAGATTGAAAAACTAAGAGAAAGAAATTAGAGAAGTCAAGTAAGCTTTTGCAATGAATCCATAATGTAGATAGATTCTGAATATAACTCAATCCATGGAGGTTGATTGTAAATCTTGCTGTGTAAAATAGAGATTAAAAGATGTAAAACAAGACTTTGGGCAAGTCGAATTCGTTCCAAAAGAACAATTTGGATTTGTTGTTGTATGAGTTGCTGTTGTTGCTTTAATATCTCAGCCATCATTGATTCCAATGTTGAGTTTGTTTGAGCAACAAGAGGAGAGTAATTGGTCATAGGGTCGACAACGATCGTCCGTTGATCAGAATTTTTAGGTGAAGAATAGGATGGTTGCGGAACCAAAGATAGGTTCACACTGGCATGAGTTTGACGATTGAAATTTTTCTGAAACCTTGGAGGACCTCCTGATTGGATAGGTTCACTTTGTCGATATGAAAAATTGGGGTGAAACCTATTATCGGGATGGTACGTCTGACTATAAGAGTTAGGAGTGGGTTTCCTATATGTGCTGTAATTTCCAACAACATTGACTTGCTCTGACTGTGAGGGAGTCAAGGTGGGACAATTTTTCGTAGAATGATTGAAATTCTCACACAGCTGACATGATGAAAATGTCTCTGTGGTGACTTGTAGAATCGGAGTGGCTTCTTGGAAGTTGGATTTGACACTGAAAGCGTCGAACTTTTTGTTGAAACTCTGTAAGCTACTCACAAGGCTATTCATGACATTATTGAGTTCGGGATCAGACTTAACCTCATACATGCCCGGCTTCTTGACTCTTAAATCTCCTTTATCGAAATCCCCTATGTTTGTGCTCCAATTTCGAGCATTCTCAACCAATTCGACTAAGAATTCATAAGGTTGATTAGAAGTCTGATTCATGAATTTACCCTGATGCATAGACTCGAGAAGAATACGTTGGGCTGTTGGGAGACCTCGATAAAAGAAATTAACTAATTGGGCTTTGTCTATCCCATGGTGCGGACACTTAACAAGAAAGTCCTTGAACCATTCCCAAGTCTGGGAGAATTCTTTATCCGGTCTTCCCTTAAAGTTCCGAATGGCATTTTTGAATTGTTCCGTCTTCGCCATAAGGAAGAATTTGGCTATGAATTTTCTCGACAACTCATCCCACGTAGTGATAGAGTTGGAGGACAAAGAGTTTAACCAAGCCGCAGCATGGTCTTCGAGGGAAAGAGAGAATAACCTAAGCTTGACATTCTCATCATCGAGGTGACCATTTTTGAATGTCTGGCATAAGGTCAAGAATTTATTGAGGTGATTGTACGGTTGTTCGCTTTCGAAACCGTGGAATTTGGGCAGCATATTGATGGTGGCTGCCCGAATTTTAAATTGTGCCACATTAGCAACAGGTAAAACTATACACGATGGAGGGTTGGCAGTAATAGGTGCGAACTACTCATTGAGAGTTCGCTGATCCTCATGGTTGTGATGAGGTAGAATATCCATTTCCAGGACTGGTGGAGTGAGAACGGTGTTGCTTTCTCGTCCAACCTTAGGTAGTGGGTGAGACCTTGTGATCTCCGGATAAAAAACAATTGGATTTTTCTACGATCTTCTACCTAACATACACTACCAAATTGCACACAATAGGAGGGAGAAATTCACACGTGAAAAATGGGTGTCTATTACTAGACAGCTCCTAATTGATTCAAAGGATTAATCAAAGCCTCCAACCCAAATCTCTGAAATCGGAACAGCCAATTTAATCTCTAGAGGATAGGTGGCACACAATGCTAAGCAAGGGCACTCTTAGATCACCTCTCGTCTTGAATAGACGTGTGTCTATCCCCTGAATTCACGTAGAACTACAGGGTAAGATTGTGCTTAGGCACTGTTCACGATCAAAAAGTACAATTGGTGCAACTTTTGATTAGCTTTGCTTAATGAGCTCGATGGAACCTAGAGTCCAGTCTAATTAATTTTAATTAATTAATTGACTATGAATTTAATTTTCCTAGAAGAGCAAGATATCGATAATGAAATCTGATTCTTATCTTATGGTGCCATCCTCATAAGGGTAGCCTTATTACTATGTGCGATCCAATGTGTACAGATTAATCATTCAAAAGCAATACAGACTCACTAGCGAGTGATGCGTGAGTGTTTCGAAATTTTACCTCCCGTTCTAAACGAGGGATGATCGAGTTGAGTTGACTCGGGCCACCAACACCAAATTTGGTGTACGAACTCGAGGGGCTGAGATAGTTTCGTCCCACTATCGTCCGTCCCTAATTTTATTACAATCCGAGCCCTCTCGGATACAATTAAATTTTAATACAAATTCAAATTCCTAATATAAGTTGTTTTCTAAAAAAAATAAAATGAACAGAGAATTGAAAATTGCTGATCTTCTTGGTGAGGGAACCAATTCAGTGGATAAAAATTCCACGTGTCGCTTTCCGTCAATTTTCGTTGACTTCCGTCAAGTCCTTCACCTGAAAATAACAAAATTATTCAAATCAGAATGCTAAGGAAAAAACCAATATGACCATTACAATGTTCATGATGTCAGAAACTTGTTCAACAAAAATCAGCAAAAAATATTGTCACCTCACCGTGGAGCACTAGAGGGCAACCGCGGAACGGTAAAATTTTGATGAAAATTAATTTTTCAAATTGGAAATGATTTCTGGTATCCTGAGGATTGTAATGAAATTTTTTTTCAAATTTTTTTCTGTTCGTTTGACTTCTGTTTCAAGCAAAACAAATTTCAGTTCTGTTTCGAAAACTGTTTCGGATTCTTTCCGAATTGGAAAATGAATCAACTCGCTGTCCCCGACAATGGCGCCATTTTGATCGATTGTAAATCTGCTGTGTAAATGCAGAGATATAGAAATGTAAAATAAGACTATGGGCAAGTCGAATTCGTTCCATAGGGACAGTTTGGATTCAAAATCTCATTCGGATAAAAAGGCCAAAACAGATTTTTCTTAAAACAAATTGATTTGTAAAAAAAAACAGAGAAGAGAGTAGCAACTAATTTGTAAATGAAATTAAACTAACAATAGAGATTGAAGATATAAGGAAAAGAACTTGGAGAGGTCAATTCAACATTTGCAATTCATCCAAAATGTTGATTTATTCTAATTATAACTCAATCCACGTAGCAAGTCATTGCTCGTGGATCGGAAGATAGATCGAATTAAACATTGATGGTAACCAAAGAGTATTCATGAGAATCCCAAACTTAAATAGGATTAACTGACTTATACTTCAATTCTCCACATAGCATGATTGTTCTTGAGCTTATCTAAGTAACAATCATCTAAGCTTGATTTGAATGTATAAGTTTGTTAATCTTATCCTAAGAGGATTCTCAGAATTAACATGTAAAGCAGAAATAAAGAATCAAAACAACATTGTAAGATGAAATTGCTCCGGCATTCTTGACCTCTCTAAGGAGAGTCTAGCCGATCATCGCAAATCATCGCAAAAATTGTAATTGCAGAAAATAACAAAAGAACGAAGAACATGGGTGAAGAAGATGATGATCGATCTGTAGTCCTTCTTTTATAGCTCTCCTAAGAATTACAAAAACAATGAATGGATCACTCTTGATATTCTCACTACATTCAAGAGCTTTCTCAAAAGGAAATTACAGAAAATTGAAGAAAGAAAAATCAAAAATTATAGAAGAAGAGAGCAAGAGGAGACCCCTTCTCCTAAATCAACCCTCTAATTTATAACATTCGTATTCGGGTAATCGAATTGATTTGGCGGATGATTTGATTCGTACGACCCATTCAGTTACAACCACCGAAGCAATTGGAAGCTTCTGTGCAAATCTCGAAGACAAATTCCTCAAGGTGATCGCGGCGCAGTCATGCCTAGTCGCAAAGTAGTAACATGACGGTCAAATCCTTCGAGTTTTTTCTAGATGCTTCCTTTCGGCTAACGTATTGTAACCGTAATTGTTATGTCTTTTGTTGGTTTCCGAATGTGCCATTTTTACCTGAAATTAATAACAATTTATTGTTAGCTACATTAATTTGGAATTTAATATAATTTATTATTATTTTTAAGGAACTAGTATTCAAACTTTGATAATCTTGATGAAATTAAAGTCCCAAAATTGAATAATTGGGACCTTATCAACTATCGCAACCCATAGTTGAGTCACACTCATCAACCACCATGGCCACCACACTACGCCTGTTACTGCTGATCATGATGTTCTTCAAACACCTGTTCTCATTGTTGAACCATCCAGTCGATAGAGCTACCACTGGTGTGTCATCAGAATGGTATTGATTGTCACATTCTGAAGGCCCACCTCCATTTCCACCCTTCTCAAAACTGTTGATTGTCAAAAGTGCCTTTGTATGGGTGGAGATGGGTGGCGAACACCTGTAGACGGGGTAGAGCTTTCCTTGTACAGAACAATAAGGGTATGTTTAATTGCATGGAAAGTCACTTTCCATGGAATTTGAAATCCATGGAAAATTAGTTGTGGAAAATAGGTAGGGTTGGAAAATCAAATTCCATTGTTTGATTTCGCATGGATAAAATCATGGAAAAATATAAGAAAAAAGAAAAAGAGGAGAAGGAGGAAGAAGATGATAGGAGGGGGAGAGGAAGAAGAAGATGACGAGGAAGAGGGAGGGGGGAGGATGTGGCGACGAAGGTGGCGGCGACGGTGGCGGCCATGACGACGGCGACGGTGGCGGCCACGACGGCGACGAGTACGATGGTGGCGGCCATGACTGCGACGGCGGCGGTGGCGGCCACGACGGCGGTGGCGGCCACGACGGCGATGGTGGCGGCGACGACGGTGGCGGCGGTGACGGTGGCGACGGAGGTAAGTGAGGAAGATGGGAGGGAGAACGTGGTGGTAGTGGTGGCGGATGAGGTGAGGGATGGAGAAGAATGAGAAGAAGAAAGATAGTAGGTGGTCGGAGACGGAGCCGATGGCGACGGCGATGGTGATAACGGCGATGACGACGATGACGAGGTTAGTATAATGGTGATGGTGATGGTGGTGGTGGTGGTGGTGGTGGTGGTGGTGGTGGTAGTGGTGGTGATTGTGGTGGTGGTAGTGGTGGTGGTGGTGGTGGTGGTGATTGTGGTGGTGGTGGTAGTGGTGGTGGTGGTGGTGGTAGGGAAGAATTGGTGATGGAAAATATGGGTGGATTTCATTTTCCCACCCATATGGGTGGGAAAGTGAAATCCATGATTTAGTGGACTTTTTGAATGGGGTGGAAAATGAATTCCATTTCCATGTGCAATCAAACACTTGAAAAATATCATTTTCCATGGAAATTGATTTTCCACCCTATTTTCCATGTGCAATCAAACATACCCTAAGAGTCATTCTCTCTATTGCATTGACCAGGAGGGGGTTTCCTCCCTCTCACATTGCCACTTTGTTTGCATGGCTGTGCTTCAACATTCAGGCATTCTGTCACAAGTGTAGAATGAGAAGAAGTAATGCACTTAATATAAAGTTCATCTTTTCTCTTTCAATGTAATTGTGTGGAAATGTTTATGCAAAGCAAGTGCACATGTGGTAGGTATATATGATGTACAACCTACTCAAAATGCCATTATTTTACACTGAAAACAAGAACAATTTTAGGTATAAATTTTTTTGGATTGGCTAACTGCTACCTTCAATCGATATAACTTCCACGTTGAGATTAATAAAATTTCATATCCCAATTGTAGTCGTTTTCTCTTCCACAGTTTCGTATCTCAACAATCATGTAGAGGTTCTATTCTTAACTAATTTCATTATAAACAATAATATGTATGCTGGATTTTGACCTTATGTTCCTATTATAAGTTAAGAGCACCGCACCCTTTTTCCAATATATATATTTCCTTGGTTGATCCAATATGGTGAAAAGAACGTCTAAGACGTCAACGGCGTGGCATTGGTGATAATTTAATGTCAATGTCACGATCACCATCTTTTTTAATGCTTAGTTAAGCCACAAATCACATTTGCAAATACTTCAGTTGAGTATTGAAAGATGAACAAAAATCCAAAGAGATAGGGAAAGAGTTAAAGAAAGATGAACAAAAATAATGGAAACTGTAAAAGATGAGGGAGAGTGAAGAATGCATTACCTTGTAAAAAATATGACTTGTGTTTTAACCCCTAATTATACACAATTTTTTGAATTATTGAATTCGAGAGATGAACAAATTGTGAATAAATTTTTTTAAGTCAAAAAGGCATATTTTATCAATAATTGAATTGCACGGCTATTTTAATCAATTATTGCATAATTCATGTATACTTTGTGAATTGTTGGTCAAATTGCTAACAATGATCCAAGTAATTTCGGTGTAGGTCTACAAGGGTTGAATTGAGTCAATGGGCTTAAATGACCTCTTAAGATAACTACATGTATTGTACATAGAAACTAATAAAATTACACATTATTCTTGTAAATGCAAACACATAAGCCCTCACTATAAATATATATATATATATATATATATATATATATATATATATATATATATATATATATATATATATATATATATAAAGAGTACATGATTGAGCAACAAACAAAGCAAAAAATTTTATTCTTCATCCGGATTGCACTTGAACCTCTTCTTCAATCTAGCACTTGAACCTCCTCTTCAATCGAGCTACTGACGCTAGTATCACCACATACAATGTGTCTATGATATCATCCACAAATTGAAAATAAACGTACCTCCAAGTCTTCTTGAATAATAAAACACCACAAGCTCCAAAATTTCCTACCACGAATCCTGATGCCATTCCAATATGGAACCAACCAATTTTTGACTCTTCTTCTTCTTTTTCATCAATTGTGGGAGCATGTGATGACACATCATCTAAGCACTTCTTCTCCAATGGAACTCCACAAAATTCTGGATTGTCCTTATAAATCGAAGGATTCGGAGTTGGCTGCCTGATGGAATTTGTCCCGACAAGTTGTTGTATGATAGGTTCAAGTGATTTAAAAATGTTAAATTTGATAGGCTTTGAGGAATTGTGCCTGAAAGACGGTTCTTGGATAAATCGAGAGATTCCAATGACCTCAATTGACCAATCTTTGCTGGAATACTTCCAGTTAAAAAATTTCTTGATAAATTCAAATTATACAGTCGATAAAGATCGGTTAGCTCCTTGGGTATCTGTCCTACCAACTTATTATTTGAAAGGTCTATGTTGACGACGAATGGCAGCAACTTTTTATATTCATCTTCTCTTCCTCTTATGACTTCCCTTATTTGATCCTTGTAGTCAATTAGTCCAGACATATAATTGTACTGTCCTATTTGATTGGAAACCATAGCACTGAAATTGCCGAAACAACGGGGGATAATTCCAGATAAATTGTTACTAGCAAGGTCTATTATTTGAAGATGAGATAGACGGCACAGTGGTGAAGGAATATCACCATCAAACTTATTAGACTTCAGCTTAACATTTGTAACGATGTCAGGCTCTTTCCAATCCATGCAGGCATGTTCCCAGATAAGTTATTCTCTCCAAGGTCAAGAACAATCAAGTAAGAGCAATTTTGCAAGGCCAAGGGGAACATTCCACTAAAGTTGTTTTTGTTCAAGTGCAATGATTGTAGCAATGATTGATCACCCATTGAATTTGGAATAACTCCTGAAAGATTGTTGGATGATAAATCTAAAACTATCAAGGGTAAATTACCCAAACAATGAGGGAGATGTCCATACAAATGATTTTTTGAGAGATCAAGAAGGTTTAAGTTCTTCATTTTACATAATGAACGAGGGATGCTGCCACCAATAATGTTGTCAGAAAGAAACAAACTCAGTAATCTAGGCATCATATCATCTATACTTTGTGGTATAGTTCCTGAAATTGAGTTATTGGAGAGATCCAATATATTAACATTCGAAGGAAAATGCGGTAAGCGACCCTCAAATTTGTTGGAACTCAAATCCAGACTCAAAGATTGATTGTTTGACGCCACAAAAGTAGGCACCTTGCCATGGATCTGATTGTGAGAGAGATTTAAGAAGTATAAATGAGAAGAGAGGTTCCCAAACCAGTTTGGAATGGAATCTGAAATGTTCGCATTGGAGATATCCAAATAAGTAATAGTAGTTTGTGTTCGGAGCCATTCGGGGAACAGGAGACCTATTATGCAAGATGACATTTGCAAATACTTCACTTGGAAAGGAGGTACCCAATCAGGTCCAACTTTCAGAACCAAAGAGTTGGAACTCATTTCCAAATCTTGTAGTTTGGAGAGTTGAGCAAAATGAACCTCAGATACAACCCTTTTTAAAGAATTGAAAGAAAGATCCAATTGTTTTAGCTCTGAAAGTTGCCCTAGGCTTTCTGGAACATTCCCAATTAATTGATTGTGATTGAGATATAATTCTCTCAAAGTCGACAATGAGCCGAGAGATGTGGGAATAAGACCATTCAATTGATTGTAATTGAGATATAATTCTCTCAAAGTCGACAATGAGCCGAGAGATGTGGGAATAGGACCATAAAATGAGTTGAATGAAAGAGAAAGGTATTTTAGATTCTTAAACTGGCCCAAACAATTAGGCAAATACCCACTGAGTTCATTATATGACAAATCCAGTGTCTCCAAAGTATCCATGAAGCATGGACAAGACAAGTATCCAAAATACTTATCAGTTATTTTCCTTGCTAATTTGTTGTTAAAAAGGTTTAACGTTTTCAATGAGCAGAGATTCCTTGAAGCATCAAGAATTGGACGATTAGAAGTGAAAAAGTTGTCGGAGCGAGCAAGGAAAATAAAAGAAGTCATGTTCCAAAGAGTAGTTGGGATTGGACCTTCAAAATCATTCGAGCTAAGATCAAGGATGGAAAGAGATGTGAGATTATTAAGAAATGATGATGATGATGATGAAAGATAAGTGAGTGGTAGTAGACATTCAGACAAGCGCAACTCTTTTAAAGAAGGAAGCAAGTTGATGAATTGTGATGCCTCATTGGAAAGGTAGATTCCACTCATGTCAAGGAGTTGAAGAGAAGAAAGATGAGCGATCCAATTCATAACAGTCGAGAATGGGCAAATAGTTAAGTAATGGTATAATGAGTCCACACGGGGAGGACAAGAAAGATCGAGAGAAAGCAAGTTGGAGAGATTACCGAGATGAGGTGGAATAACACCACCAAACATTGCTGAAGAGAGATTGAGATATCTCAATTCATGGAAAGATCCAAAAAAGTTGGGAATTTTGAAATAAGAGAAATTGTTCCAACTCAAGTCCAAGTAATTCAAATGTTTCAACTCAAGCAATGAAGGATTTACCTCTCCACTTGCCACCAGTCTTCTCTTATAAAAAAGGTCAACATCTCCACTATCGTAAAGAGATGGGTGATTTCAGAGATCAAGCTTGATGACGTGTCCGGTAGTGTTGTCGCAAGTTATTCCATTCCAAGTGCAGCAATCTTGTTGTTGGGAGAGGACCCAAGAAGAAAGGCGATGTGTGGGATCAATGAGACCTTCTTTGAACTTAAGTAGAACTTCTCTTTCATTCGGTAAGCAACGCAACAGCAACTTGGAATCTTTTTCACCGAAGCAGTAGTAAGTGAAGTGGATCATAAAAGAGAACAATAACACAACACTAGTCATGAATCTCGCCATTACTTTCTTTCTCAATTTTAATTCCTCTTTTACAATAACAAGATTTATTTATAGATAAAGTGGTGGACCCTTCCCCTTTCTTTGTTTTCTCTTTCACAATGACAGAAAAGAAAATAAAAGAAGAAAGATTTACTAGGCAGACCTCATTGTTGCCTTTTTATTACAAAAACTCCCTTGGAGTTTTCACTTTCAAGATTGTTACCCAACAAATCTTTTAGGTGGATCTAAGGGTGCAACTTGATTCGGGTTGGTTCGGTTTAGAGCAAAATCAGAACCGAACCGATTTGAACTAAAACCGAACCAATCCAAACCGACCTTAATTCGGTTTGGTTCGGTTCGGTTCGGTTTGGTTCGGTTCGGTTTCATGGTTAAAAAAAAAAAAATTTTACACAAATTTATCAATGAAATTATGGAAATACATACCTTCTTTAGCAATTGTAGATGGAGAGAACAACTTTGATCAGAAATCACCATTACCGTTTGAAGTGTTTTTGTCCGCCTATTTAATTAAATAAATAGAACCAAGAAAATTAATATATCTATTTGTGAGTGTGATCTGAAACAAGAAAAAAAGCCAAAACGAGGAGGGTGAGAGAAGAGGGTTTGTTATTTGGGGCACCTTGAAAAGCGAAATAAGGAGATCTTCCATCTCCAAATTGGTTTCATTTTTGAGGGAGATTGTGTTTCTTGCACAAAGCCTGAAGAGATTTCCTCTTCATTGTGTGAAATTCCATCACTGAAACTCAGATCTACTGAAGATTTCTTCAGAAACAATATGAGAAATAATAAATGGAAAAATCAGAAAAAAAAAAAAAAAAAACACACAGACACACACAAATAAGAGAGGGTTTGAAGTATTCCCCTGCATTGAGAGAGAGAGAGAGAGAGATGACTGACCGTCGGAATTGAGAAGCAGTCCGCAGCCGCTAGCCACTAGCCACATGCCTTGCAACTCGCTAGAGAGAGAGAGAGGGAGGGGATGACCTCGGCCGCCGGAGTTGAGAAGCAGCCAGCAGTCCCGCAGCCTCACCTGCAAGAGACGAGAGATAATAGAGAGCGAGAGAGTAGAGTTAGGGTTTTTTTTTAAATAAAAACAACTTATATTTTATTAAAAATAATGGTTGGTTCGATTTTCGGTTTGCTTTGGTTTTTTATTAAATATGAATCGAGAATCGAACCGGACCGAACTCGTCGGTTTTTCATTTTTTAACCCGAAATCGAATCGTATTTAATCTAAACCGAACCAAACTAATCTAAAATACACAATTTAGTTCGGTTCTCGGTTTGAACCGAATTAACTTGCACCTACGCTTTTAAATATCCATTCTACCCTCAATTTAATTTTCGCCGCCCCTACGAGTAAAATCTAGAGAGTTGCTATTGGCACTCAAACTTTTACTTATTACACCCACGTTTCTTAAATTATTTATCACACTCCAATTAAATATTAAACAACTCCACTCAAAATTATACATTGAAACAAATTTAACATTTTTTTATAATAAGAATCAAATCCATATAAAATTCTAAAATTAACATTTGCAAACTAATAATAACTCTCTTCTTTAATTTGTTTTTCTTTTGAGAGAGGAAGATAGTAGTCTAATGTGGAAAAAAAAAAAATTGCTCATAGAATTTGGGATCCACCAATCACATTAGCCTCCTATATTGAATGCATCCCTAATTTACAAAATTACCCTTGTTAGGCATGACATGGCACACACTAGAGAGTCAAAATTGTTTTTATTTTTAATACGAGAAAGGTGTGATAGTCAAAACTCAAAAGTATCGCTATTTTATTTACCCTTATGTGCACATAACGCTCTTGCCTTGTTGATTTTTCTAACCAGTATACGTCAGAAAAATTAAAAATTTCTCTCTCCGAGAAACAATATAAGAATATCATAATATAATTTTAGAGACATAAATTTTTAAAATATAATTAGGATTAGGGATGTGTCAATGAATCAGTTCTACATGTTTATGGTTTTAAAAACCTAAATAAAATATCGATTTTAGATGTGCGATCGCTGAAATGAAAATCAATTCTACTAATACCCGTTACACATAGAATAATGATGCCTTGCCAATATCTTAACTTTTTTCGATCACCCTTTGTGCTACAGGTACTAGTTTTTCATAATTATATATGCATTATGGGTGAAATTCAATTTTTAATTCATATTCGACATTCAGAACATTAGATTCATTTTTTAAGTTGTTTAGATAATATATACATATATAAAAGCATTTTTCTATTTTAAAGATACTTTTGTATTTTTCATTTTTGTGGTTTTCGCCCACATTAGATAACTAACAAGAAAATAATTACTTTTGAATAATATTAAAAATGTAATTCCTTGATAGTTAATGAAGAATTTAAAACATTTTTTTATTATGACTATGTAATTTTTTTTATACCAAAAATCACTTAATAAATACTTAATAGGGTGGACTGCTAATTAGGACACATAGCATTTTGAATGGTGTGTGTGTGTATATGTATTAAACCTATCAAGTTGTGACACCAACTTTCATATCAAGAAGAGTCATTTTTGGTTTAGAAACACTGTTAGTTCCGCCACTTCCTTCTCATTCATATTTTCTACACAATCCACGAGTCAATTTGTTAACCAATTATGCAAATTTAATTATAGATATGCATTTTTCAAATGCTACAAAGTCAAGAAAAGTGAATTAATGAGTCCAGACTTTCCATGTTACAAGTGCTAAGCTCGCTAAAGACTTAGAATGCTATTAATGAGTCCAAGCTTTACATGCTAAAAGTCTAAAATCTTGAAATGTTTAGCCCGCCAACCGAGACTTGGAATGCTATTAATGATTACATGTTTTACATGCTAAAATTCTAGACGTGTTAAGCCCACCATAGACTTGGCATGCTACAAAGTCTTTGTTTGAGCTTGGATCCTAAGCACCTAGGGCGGAGGATTGAATCCCTCTTACCAAACCTCAATGAATGTCACTAAGCTACAATCCAAGAGATTGACGCCTAAAATATCTTCTTTTTAAAATTCCCTTGGATTGTGCCTTACGTGGCATGAGTTGAGGTGTGGGAGGAGGGTTTCAATCCTCTACTCTAAGTGCATATGATCTAGACTCTTATTAATTAGTTTGTTATATGAGAGTTAAGTCAATTTGTCTTTTTTGCTTACCAGGTCTTTGTTAGATAGAATTTTGAGTCACTATCCATTAGGGTTGCAACTTGGGCGGGCTAACCCGATTAATGGACGAGCCTGGGTTGGGTTATATAGAAATTAAGTTGAGCTTGGGCTAGGAAGTTTCAACCCGCATTAAATTCAAGTTGAGACTCCGAGCAATCTAATTCAACTTGAACCTGATGCTATATATTTACATATAAATATTTTTATTTATTAAAAAAAAATATAGTAGTTATCTCTTCTTAAATATATTTGTAAAATTAAGGTAAAAAACTAATGGATTGGGAGATTATGTGCAAATTTATTTACTAGTGAATTTATTTGTTTATATTGTATTTATTTTTTAAGATATAAAATAAAATTTATGTATTAATCAAAATGAAATTAGAATTGCTCAATGAGCCAACCCGCCCAAAATTACCTAACTTAGGCTAACCCGTGCTCAACCCGATTTTAAAAGCTCAGTCTCAAGTTGAGCTTGGGTTAATGAGCTCTAACCCGATGTTCAAGTTGAGTTAAGCTCGGGTTGAGGGTTCTACAACTTGGATTGACTCTCCAACCTACCTAGGTGCAGTCCTACTATCTATAAAAGTGTATCATGTGTATAGTAACATTTGGTTGGAGATTAAATCCATTGGGTAGTGTACCATGTAGAAACAGTTTGTTTAGAAATTCGATGTATTTTGATGCATAACCAAAAGGTGCCACATAGACAATGTTCCTATTGTATAGGAACGAGACACTTTACTTGATCCTGATCCTAAAAAATTTTAGCCTCAAAACGATTGGAGGGAAGAGTACGTTTTATGCGGCTTAACCAACATTCAAATTTGTGAGGGAATAAAATGACACTTCATTAGGATCGGGCATATGACACCAAATTAAAGTGAGAATCTTGATGCAAGGATAGTGCAACTTTAGGAGAATAGATTGGTACATATTTTGAGGTATGCATCAAACTCATCTATTGTCTCACATGACATGATAAAAATATAATTTTATATCCTTCTCCTTTACTTAACAAGCAAGGGGTTAGTGATCAATGTGAAGGTGAGTTCAATGATTTGGAACCCATGTCATGGTATTAAACCTCTATAAACTTAACCAACTTACCTAAGTTAGCACCTTCAAATATGATATTATTTTTGTAGTTACAATCTTCGAGAGATTAGGATTTATTATCTTCATTTTATGACCTTTTTTTTTTATCTATTTAAAGGGAACAAAATTATTCTTCTTTCTATATTTTATATTTTGGTGTAATTGATTGTGTAGAAACCCACATTTTACCGGACCCTCGATGCAAAATGCCCCAAAAATCGAAATGGGCCCTCAAAGACCAAACCTTCAATTTTTTTATCTCTTTCAATAAATGGCCCAAGACCCTTCCCACGTGGCCCACGGACCAAGAACTTATCACCCTTCCTCTATAATCATCATTCCAATCGAACCATAGCCCAATTCCACTCGACCTATTACTATGCTTATTCAACCCACCACCAAAATTCATTCAGCTCAACTCTAATCCATTCCCATTTAACCCAACCCAAATCCATTCCTATTCAATCCAACATTATAGTTATCCTACCCAAGCCCAACATCACAACCAATCACCCAAGATCATCAAGGTGGGATACATGTTACTACCCCAACTCACTTCCCACATCCAATTACCAACCCCCATCACCTTTTCTCTAAAAACATCATCTAACATTCCATCTCTACACCCCCTTTTGACACGTGTTATCACCTCTTCCATCCTTCCAAAATCTAACCAACTAACCTTCTTACACAATTCATTCTTTTAATCAAAACCCACTCCCCTCAACTCACCAAACACTTAACCAATCAATCACCCTTATTACACCCCCATTCTTTTAACGAAACACCACTTATTCTACTTCACCTAACACTAAATCCAAATGAGTTGAAAGATCAAACCCATTTGA
Organism: Akebia trifoliata; assembly: GCF_017979445.1. Lineage (NCBI taxonomy): Eukaryota > Viridiplantae > Streptophyta > Magnoliopsida > Ranunculales > Lardizabalaceae > Akebia > Akebia trifoliata. The sequence goes on from NC_141386.1 coordinate 24,841,575, forward strand.
GTCACAAATGATCCATTTCAACCTCCTTCCACAAATACCCTTCCACCATCCTCAATTTACAAACACCCTCTCTCTCTCAAATCTTAAACATTTTACTCATTCTCATCAATTCACCCAATTATACCCCCTAGAAATTACCCTCCAAATTTTATAAATCCCCTCTCATTCTTAATTCACACCACCTAATAAAAAACTAAGAAAAATACCCCTTCAAAAACTACAACTCTCTCTACTCTCAATTTTCAACTCACCTCTCTACTCTCAATTCTCAACTCTTAACTCTTTCACAAATAAATCAAGAAAAAAGAAAAAAAAAAAAAGCACATCTTTGAAGATAAAAAAAGATCAAGACTAGATCAAGGTGTATTTTGGTCAAAGAACCCCCCTTCTCTCCTCTTCACTTTCCCTCTCTTACTTCTCTCCCTTCTTTACATTTACTAGGCGGATCAACGTCATCATACACTTTTAAATATCCATTCTACCCTCAATTTAATTTTCTATATCTAACACCTCCCGTCGCCCCTATGAGTAAAATCTAAAGAGTTGCTATTGGCACTCCAACTTTTACTCATTAAACCCACATTTTTTTAAATTATATATCACACCCCAATTAACTATTAAACAACCCCACTCAAAATTACACATTAAAACAAATTTAACATTTTTTTACAGTAAGAATCTTAAAATTCTAAATTTAACATTTGCAAATTAATAATAACTCTCGTCTTTAATTTGTTTTTCTTTTGAGAGAGGAAGATATTGGTTTAATGTGGAAAAAAAAATTGCTCACAGAATTTGGGATCCACCAATCACATTAGCCCCCTATATTGAATGCATCCCTAATTTACAAAATTACCCTTGTTAGGCATGACGTGGCACACACTAAAGAGTCAAAATTGTTTTTATTTTTAATATGAGAAAGGTGTTATAGTCAAAACTCAAAAGTATCGCCATTTCATTTACCCTTGATGTGCACTTAACGCTCTTGCCCTGTTGATTTTTTTAACCAATATATGTCGATAAAATTCAAAAATTTTCTCTCCAGGAAACAATATAAGAATACCATAATATAATTTTAGAGACATCAATTTTTGAGATATAGTTAGGATTTGGGATGTGTCAATGGATTAGTTCTAAATGTTTATGGTTTTAAAAACCTAAATAAAATATCGATTTCAGATGCGCGATCATTGAAATGAAAATCAATTCTACTAATACGTGTTACACATAGAATAATGTTGCCTTGCCAATATCTTAACTTTTTTTAGTCATCCTTTGTGCTATAGCTACTAGTTTTTCATAATTATATATATGCATAATGGGTTAAATTTAATTTTTAATTCATATTCGACATTCAGAACATTAGATTCATTTTTTAAGTTGTTTAGATAATATATATATATATATATATATATATATATATATATATATATATATATATATATATATATATATATATATATATATATATATATATAAGCATTTTTCTATTTTAAAGATACTTTTGTATTTTTCATTTTTGTGGTTTTCACCTACATTAGATAACTAACAAGAAAATAATTACTTTTAAATAATAATAAAAATGTAATTCCTTGATAGTTAATGAAGAATTTAAAACATTTTTTTATAATGATTTTGTAATTTTTTTATACCAAAAAGCACTTAATAAATACTTAATTGGGGGACTGGTAATTAGGGCACATAACATTTTGAACGGTGTGTATATGTATTAAACCTATCAAGTTGTGACATTGACGTTCATGTCAAAGAAGAGCCATTTTTGGTTTAGAAACACTGTTAGTTCCGCCACTTCCTTCTCATTCATATTTTCTACACAATCCACGAGTCAATTTGTTAACCAATTATGCAAATTTAACTATAGATATGCATTTTTCAAATGCTACAAAGTCAAGAAAAATGAATTAATGAATCCAGACTTTACATGTTACAAGTTTTAAACTCGCTAGAGACTTGGAATGCTATTAATGAGTCCAAGCTTTACATGCTGAAAGTCTAAAATCTTGAAATGTTTAGTCCCAATCGAGGCTTGGAATGCTATTAATGATTACACGCTAAAATTCTAGATGTGTTAAGCCCGCCATAGACTTAGAATGTTACAAAGTATTTGTTTGAGTTTGGATCCTATGCACCTAGGGCAGAGGATTGAATTCTTCTTTCCACACCTTAACGAATGCTACTAAGTAACAATCCAAGAGATTGACGCCTAAAATATCTTCTTTGTAAAATTTCCTTGAATTGTGCCTTACACGACATGAGTTGAGGAGTGGGAAGAGGGTTTCAATCCTCCACTCTAGGTGCATATGATCTGGACTCTTATTAATTAGTTTGTCACATGAGAGTTAAGTCAATTTGTCTTTTTTGCATACAAGGTCTTTGTTATTTAGAATTTTGAGTCACTGTCCTTTAGGGTTGCAACTTGGGCGGGCTTACCCGATTGATGGACAAGCCTGGGTTGGTTTATATAGAAATTAAGTTGAGCCTGGGCTAGGAAATTTCAACCCGCATTAAATTCAAGTTGAGACTCCGAGCAATCTAATTCAACTTGAACCTGATGTTATATATTTACATATAAATATTTTTATTTATTTAAAAAAAAAAAATAGTAGTTATCTCTTCTTAAACATATTTGTAAAATTAAAGAAAAAAAACTAATGGATTTGAAGATTATGTGCAAATTTATTTACTAATGAATTTGTTTGTTTATATTGTATTTATTTTTTAAGATATAAAATAAAATTTATGTATTAATCAAAATGAAATTAGAATTGCTTAATGGGCTAATCCGCCCAAAATTACCTAACTTGGGCTAACCCGAGATCAATCCGATTTTAGAAGCTCAATCTCGAGTTGAGCTTGAGTTCATGAGCTCTAACCCGATGTTCAGGTTGAGTTGAGCTCGGATTGAGAGTTCTACAATTTGGATTGACCCTTCCAACCTGCTCAAGTTAGAGCTCTATTATCCAGAAAAGTGTGTCATGCTCATAATAACATTTGGTTGGGGATTAAAGACATTGGGTTGTGTTCCATGTAGAAATAGTTTGCTTAGAAATTCGATGTATTTTGATGCCCAACCAAAAGGTGCCACGTAGACACTGTTCCTATTGTATAGGAACGAGACACTTTACTTGATCCTGCTCCTAAAAAATTTTGGCCTCAAAACAATTGGAGGAAAGAGTACATTTTATGCGGCTTAACCAACATTCAAATTTGTGAGGGAATAAAATGGCACTTCATTGGAATTGGGCATATGACACCAAATTAAAGTGAGAATCTTGATGCAAGGATGGTGCAAATTTAGGAAAATAGATTGGTGCATATTTTGAGGTATGCATCAAACCATCTATTGTCTCACATGGCATGATAAAAATATAATTTAATATCCTTCTCCTTTACTTAGCAAGCAAGGGGTTAGTGATCAATCTGAAGGTGAGTTCAATGATCTTGAACCCATGTCATGGTATCAAACCTCTATAAACTTAACCAACTTACTTAAGTTAGCACCTTCAAATATGATATTATTTATTGTAGTTATAGTCTTCGAGAGATTAGGATTTATTATCTTCATTTTAGGAACTTTTTTTTTAAAATCCATTTAAAGAGAACAAAATTATTCTTCACTACGTCATATTTCACATAAAACGACAGCCCAAAACCGTCATTTTTTTAGAACAAAGACGGCCCTTACCATCGCAAGGGCAGTTGTAAAAAACAATGTCATTTTTACTGAACGACGGCTGGTACTTGTCAACAAAGTGTTGTGGAAAACGACGGTCATGCTTTGTTAGCATAAAACGATGGCCCAAACCTGTCATTTTTTGTGTCAAATTTAAATTTAATTATCAAATATAAACGACGGCTTAAAGCCGTTGTTTTTTAGTCAACTTATTTTTAAATGACAACCATTGTTTGTCATTTTTTATATTTTTCACCTAAAAAGAAAATGAAAATGTTCATTGGACAGAAAATTGAAATATAACAAAATAAGTAAATACATAAAAAAAAAAATTTACATTTTTCAAATGAAAACCATTTTCCTTCAAATTTTATATGTGTAATCATAGTCCAACATGCTCCGTTTTCATGGTGTCGATTTTAATCCAAATAGTTCATTAATAAAAAAATAAAAGTCAGAATTAATTATCCTTTGTGTCAACAACTCAAAAAATTTAAATGAAACTGTTTGAAACACTACATCCTACTGTTTAAAATAGTTTCTCAAAAAATATCTTCTACCAACTTCACTTCACTTGACTTGTAGAAATCAAAACCAACATCTGTCTTTCTCGGTCTTTGGAAGAATGACATATCAATTCTTAAGGATAACATACATTCCTACTTCTTGCAACATATTGTCGAAATTTGTGGTTGAAAAATTAAAAAACATTGTCAGATATATAGTAGTGACACCGACTACCTAAAACAATCCAAGTAATTATGCAAGAAAGATGAATATACCAAATTACAAAATAAAAGAGTTCTCATATCTATCATTGTCAAACATTTAATTATATTTTTTTTATGTTTAGCGTCTATCTACCATATTAAGTAAGAAAACTTTGAATCAATACTGAAATCGTAGAATCCGTAACAGAACTTTGAGATCTGCGAATAAATAAAGGTTAAAAAGTGATTCTATATTTGAACATGTAAATCCCAACAATATACAATCTATTCATCATTAGAAATCTCCATTATTCAAGCAAAATCGACAGAGATCATTCTCAAATGGTTGTAGAAAACATATTATGTAAAAGTATAGGGTTTCTAATGATGAATATAGATTATGTAAGTATCTATTTTTGAAAGATCGTTCATTTGAGCATCCATTGACAGAACCTTGTCAAATTAAGTAATGCTAAAATCTCATATTAAAGAACTTTATATATAATACAAGCTAGAAAAATAATACTCCCTTCCCCCCCTCCTTCCACTAAATATGATCATTCCAATCCTATCATAGACATTTCTATGGAAAGTTTGGCCCACTTTTTTGTTGATGCATGAAGAAAGCAAAAAAACCAGCCAACTTAGGTGCTGTTTGTTAAACTGAAAAAAATAAGTGTTGAATAGCATTAAGCGCTGAAACTTATAAGCGCTGAATTTAAGTATTGAAAAAGTTTTTTGTTTAAATGTTGAATCATGTTTGTTGCACATTGCTGAAGCTGGTAAATTGTCTTTGTTACCCTTACAATCTTATTATACATTGTTTGCATGTTTCAAATGCCTATTTCTTATCAAATATAATAAAATATATTATTTCTTATAAAATTAAAATACAATTCATTTTTAAATAATAAATAATACTCAAATCTTCAATTTATAAATAATAATTTCTATTTATAAAAGCCCACAAGTTTTAAATTAAAAATAATAATGTCATACAAGTTACCGAAATTTGAAATCAACATTAAAAGAACTTAATTTTGAATGAATAATTTTCGATGGAAATGAAGGACGTGTTATTATAAAAGCACCCTATGAATTAATAAGGGCAACTCACACTATAGCCAATTTTTTTTTGTTTTTCATGGGTTAAAGTTTTTGGAATGAGCAAATTTTTAGTGAGGATGGTCTATATGGTCTAGAGATCATCCTCACTAAAAATCAGTCCATTTTGAAACTTCTAACTTATTAAAAATAGTTTTTAAAAAAAGGGACAATTAACAATTCTTGAACTTGTTTTGATAGGGTTAAAAGTTTCAGGATATGCTGATTTTTGGTGAGGATGATCTCCGCATTGTAGAGATCATCCTCATCAAAAATCAACTTATTCCAAAACCTTTAACCCATATAAGACAAAATAATTTAGCCATGGTGTGGTTTATTAATTTGTGGGGGTGCTTATATACTAATGAGGAGATCATCCTCACCAAAAATCAACTCATTTCAAAACTTTTAACCCATATAAGACAAAATAATTTAGCCATGGTGTGGGTTTATTAATTTGTGGGTGCTTATATACTTATCCATGGGATATAAGAAGTAATATCCTTTTAAGAATAAGGGCATACTTGTCTGTGCTCAAAAAAATGAAGGGCATACTTGTCCGTGTCAAAAAAAGCAAAGTGCTTATCGCTTCAGCACTTTTTTTCAGCATCAAAATAGTGCTGAATTTTTTTCACTTATTTTCAGCAATAAGCATTGAAAATATAGAGTAAACAAACACGCTATTTTAACAAAAAAGTGTTGAATTTAATTTTTTTCAACAATAATTGATGAAAAATAGCACAAACAAACACTCCCTTAGTTAGTTGAAACATGATTTTTTTCATAATGGCCTTGATCAAAACAAGCCCGTAAGTGCTCCTAAGAAACTAATATGGAAAAATGGTCGAACCCAACTACTAGAGAGATGGAATGTCTAAAGTCCCAACCTCTAAAATCCCACCCATTGCCACGCCTAATTTGAAGACCCAAGAGCATCCCCCCCAACCACTAAAAATTGACGTTTCAGAATGAACTTGGGAGTAAATAATACCTAGCATGAATTTGAATTATAGATCATAATCGAAGTTTCTTTCTATTTGAAGTAGCAGCACAAGTCAACTCCATAATTAAATAACAATTAAAACAAGTATATAGATAATCAATCAAGCTTTAACAAATGTTTCAAAAGGTAGACTACAAACAACAACAAAACGAATCAAAACTAATAAAACCAGGATGAAATTTCAAACTAAAATAAAGCCTTTGTCTAATCCAAATAAAACTGTTCAACCACTCTATGAAGACGACACTGAAAATAGGACTTTATACTTTATTTTTCATATACATTTATAAATAAATAAAAAGGATAAAAAAGAAAACATAGGTCCATACTGTACGTCAGATCTCATGTGTGACAATGACGGTAAGCCATTCTCGAGTAAGTATATCTACAGTCTGAATTATTGAGATGCACACCATGCAAACCTTAAAGCTGACTTATCAAAAACGAACAAAGAAAAAAAGAAAAATTCTCTTAAGAGCTTCTTCGACAAACATAAAATTGAAGGATTGTTTAGCCAAAGTTTGATCAAGGGGTCATAATCAAAACTCCAGCAAAAAATTAGTTCAACCTCATCAACACACAGCTTCCATTGTGATGCAACAAACACACTAACCATACATGACAAACTTGTTCGACAAAACAGGCCAAAACACAGGGAAAGGAGTAGAAAAAACACAAAATACCAACTAATCAACAATGGCAGAGATAGATCCCTCTTGAGAATCAAAACTAATCGGATTTATGATAATTCAATTCGAATCCTATGGCATTATTTTCAACCTCAAGCCCAAACCCCTGATTTTTCACCAAGAAAGAGAGATGGAATGTCTCGACTTGAAACAGATCTTATTAGATCAGATCTTAAGAAAGAAATGAAGCCAATCATCTCTACTTGAAACCTAAAATTCCATATACAGTGAATCCCAACCAGCCCCATCATCTCTTCCTCTTATTAGGGTTACAAATACAACAACGTGCAGAGAGAGAGAGAGAGAGACAGAACTACCTGGAAAACTTGTGCCGGAGAAGATGGTGTCGAACCTCTCCTGATTTCGTAATCCCTTTGGATTGCTGAAGACTCTCGGTTGGGATCGAGAGAGAGACGATTGTGAATCCAAAATGCTAAATCGCGAAAGAGGATATTGTGAGCGGAGATCGAAAATTAACAACCTAGAATCGTGAGAGAGGAAATCGAATTGAGTATGAGATTTTAGATTCTAGGGTACTTTGGAGAAGAACATTCGAATTGACTGTTGTTAAGCTTTGAGTCTAAATTTTAATGGATATAAATAATACTGCCACCACAATTTTTTTAACGCCACACCAATCGGTGTAAGCATTAGTAAAAGTGGGTGCGACAATAGTAACTCACTTAATTATTTAATGACGGATTAAATTCGTTGTTTATATTCGACAATTATAGACGTCGTTAAGGGCTAAACAACTAACAAAACCCGTTGTAAATAAACAACTGCTTTAGTCCGTCGTTTTTTCCGCCTTATTTAGTCGTTTTTTCTTATTTGTGACGTAGTGCTTCTTTCTATATTTTATATTTTGGTGTAATTGATTGAATGAACATTGATGCAAAGAACTAAGTTTGATGGAGGAATATTGTGAAATCAACGACATCCAATTTTTTTCCTCTACAAATGGCATTGTGATGGCATGTCATTAAATTTATTCAAAGTCTCTAGTAGAGATCATTCAAGTTGTGTTTTCTTGGTGATCCAATAAAATAAGAGTTTTCTACTTATCATTGGTTGGCCATAAGGATTTCTCCTAGCTTACTTGGTATGTTTGGTTTTGTGGGGAATCGCATGTACCCGAGGGATTTGGGGTGAGATATATGATATAATACTCTTAAAAAGTGAGTTATTTCCTTAATAAGATCCAAAAATTAATACCCGGAAATCAAAGAACCCTTATCTTCTTGAGAATGAAACTTTTATGAGAAAAAGTTATTCAACTCTTTTATGAACCTCATACACTTTACTCTTAGCTCAAACTCCAATTAACTTTTCAAAAAGCATGTGGTATTAAAAAGCAGCACTTTTAAGCCGTCGTTTTAAACGACGGTTTCCAACAGTTGCTAAATGGATTTTTTTACGCTTCAGACTCGACTCATATTTGACTCACTGAATCTCATTCATCACTCTCTCTCACTCACTCTTTCACACTTGCTCACTCGATTGTCTCTCCTTTCTCTCACTCAACTGTTTCTCCTCTCTTTTTCAAATCTCTCTCTCTCTCTCTCTCTCTCTCTCTCTCTCTCTCTCACTCGATTGTCTCTCTTCTCTCTCGACTCTGTCTGTCTTCTCGCTTTCTCTCGAATATGTCTCTCTTCTCGCTCTCTCGAATCTGTCTGTCTCTCGAATCTTTTGGAAAGTATATCGATCGGAGTTTGATCGAAATTTTTAGGGCTTTGTTCGATCTCCCTCCCTTTGCTTGGTTTGTGATTAAATCTTCAGGTATGTTAAAGTTTTTTATTGAATCTCAGATTTTCCTTAATTAATTTAGGGTTTCAAACGTTTTCTTCATTGTTAAAGAAAGTTTTAGGATTTTGTTTGATCCCCCCTTCCCTATTCATTTTAAATTGCCTTCTATCTCAGAGGAAATCCATATATGATCGCATTTCAGCAACTAAGTTTCGATCTCTCTTGGATTTGACGCGAGTTTTTGCTAGGTTTTTTTATCTAATCTTAAGGTATGTTAAGGCTTTTAATCAAAACTCAAATTGTTCTTAATTATTTTAGGGTTTCAGATTTTAATTTTAATGTTATTTGTCAAAATGCTATATGTTCTCGGATGTTAGTTGTTTAATTGATATAATTATAAATTCTTCATCTGGTCCTAATTCATTGCTCATGTTGATTGTGATGAGATACAAAAGATGAGTTAAAGTAGTTTGGTTCAAACAGAGCGGTTGGATTAGTTTGCTTTATATTGTCTCAGTTGTGCTTGTGATTATAGTTGATCCATATTTGGATTAAACATAAAGGATTCATTTATCACTTCTAGGGTAATCTTATTCAGAAGTATATTAATGTGAAATGGAATGCAGTTCTCTTATGATCCAAAAATATATCTATATATTTATAAGAAGCAGCCATATATAATTTTGTAATTCTCATTAAGCATCTAAATATAAATATTGTATTATTTAAAAGTGGATAAGAACTACAGAAAAGAGTGAGTTGTTATGATTAGACCAAATTTTCCATTATTTTGTTGTGGATGATTCATGTGAGAATATTATGACATGTAGAATTTACTCCTTGAATTATAGAGGAAATTAGCTAAATAGGTATGAATTTTACAAAAATTACTAAACCGGCTTGTGTGCCATCTTAAGATATGCTTGCATAAGCTTCCACCATTATGTTGAGAACACAAACAGTTGTGTGATCATGTAAAAAAAGCAGAAAAATGGGTTACTGAGTGGTGAGATATAAGAGGGATAGAGAGAAGAAATCATAATCTGAAGCTTTTTTCTTTGTTGGGTACCCAACTATGAATCTATTTTAGTTTGGTGTAGTTGTGACTCTTTGTTTGGGTTTTTTTTCCTTGTCTTTCCTTTCGTGTGATGTGTGATCATTAATATATATATTTTATTGTATTCTTAATGGCTAAGGTGTCCCATTCCTATAATAAAGGTACGATGTCTACATGGCACATTTTTGTTGGAGTTTGAAACACCTAGAACTCTTAACCAAGCCATCCACGCAGCCTGGTATGTTTGAATTCCAACAAAAATGTGCCACGTAAACACCTAATGTTATTATAGGAATGGGACACCGTTCTGGATCACGACTCCTTTAAGTATCTAAAATTTCATTCACTCAAAACCTTTTCTCCTACCAAGTTTTTATTGTTCAAATCAACTAAGGACAATATAATGCTACCTAACTAAAGTTTTTTTTTTTTAAATCCCTAATTGCTAAGGAGGGGCCGGTGATGAGGATGATTTAAGAGGGAACAACAAAGAAGATTGTCCACATTTCCACCTACTTTTGTAGACAAAGTGTCAGTAACATGATCCTGCCAAATTGTTAGTGATGATGCTTTCTGCCTTGAAGCCATCCAATGAAGGTTAATTATAAAAACATGCCATTTCTTTACTACTTGCACCAAATACTACTTCTTGGGCAAGCATCAGTCATGCTTTCTAGTATGATAATACCATCAGTTGCACTATTTTAATATGTAATGAATACTAGTTATGCACGACTTGCATAGAAAAAAAAAATACTATTGTACAACTATGTGTAAGATGCTGCTTTTGACAGAATTGAAGGGAGGAACGTGATTCTTTCAAGACACCCAATTTTTTGGGGTTAGGCTTTGATGATGATTTTCAACCTCTATTATTTAAATTTTAAATACATACACATAAACAAACTACATCCGTATATGCATATATATCATCCTGCCTTCATTGTGTCATTCTGCTATTCTTCTGGTACCAAAATTCCCTATATTGGTGAGTTAAGAACTTGAGTGAGGGTAGTGTAGGTTGTTTAAGAATTTATAAGATCTCTCTCTCATGCACACACAAACCCCATTTCGTAGAATTTTTATTTGTATGCATGCAATATGCGTAAAATGTTCACCATTGTAAGTCGTAGACACATTTTTTTGCACTAGTTATGGATGAATTAATTGCTCATATTGGAGGGAGATTTATGTGTATACTCCATGTAGATGTAGTACTGTTGGTTACTGTGATTGGAGAATAAAACTTGGACTATGAAGGGATACCTTTTGAAAACCGGTGGTTTAAAAATAATTGCACCCCTAATTTATGGATCCTTCACAAACATGCTCTCTTTGGCCAGTTTTGTAGTTTTTGGCTCACTGTTGCTTGAACTTTTTATTTATCCTGTTTTTAATTAATTTATTATTATTGTTATTGTAATCAGATTTATTTACGTCTTGAGAAATATCATCCTCAGCCTTGTATTTGTTTTATTTTCTTTGAAGTTGTCATCTGTTAATGTCTTTTACTGTTAACTGAAAGATGAAAAAGCCCCTGTGATCTGTATCCGTACCAAACCCTATTTGGTAACATCCCAGTTCAATTGATGTGTGTACAATATGAAACTTAGGAGTTATGCTACGTGAGAATTACATGAATGAAGAAATCAATTTGAAGGTTTGGTGTAGGGCTTCTCTCAGCTAAATCTTGTATCTAATGTCTGTTGCAGTGTCCTTAAAGCCTGTACATTTTGAGGGGATGCGCTTTGATTTTACATGGGGACTGAATCAGAGATTTTCACTCATTCACAAGTAATATAGGCTGTTCATACATTTATTGAGCTTGATTTTCCCTCTTTTTTTTTTTTTTTTTGTTATTTGTTATTTGTTCTGACTAATTTCCTTCGCAACCATCCACAGTCCTCTGAGACTATCAAAATTCCTACCGCTCACTATGAGTTTGGGGCTAACTTCCTAGACCCTAAGGTAAGTTGCCATCCCTATTTTATTTTTCAAGAGCCTCCTATGTACTTTCAGTCATTCTAATTAAATTTTTTTTAATTAAATGTATTGTTAATTGATGGAGCATCCATGGGCATTTCACAGATGATGCTTTTTGGAAGAATTTTGAGCGATGGGAGGCTTAATGCCTGAGTGAAATGTGATTTGACTGATAACCTGACTTTGAAAGCCAACGCTTAGGTAATTGACATTTTCATGTGTTTAATTTACACTCTGATGTTTCATTTTTTTTTTTTTTTCTCCAGCTTACAAGTGAGCCACATATGTCACATGGAATGGTCAATTTTGACTATAAGGTTAAGCTCTCTGACTCATTAACCTCCTTGTATTACCAATCAAAATAAATAAATAAATAAATAAATAATAAAGTCCTTGTATTCTGTGGCATTTCTTGATTTTCATGTGATTGATGCATGTTGTATCTTTGTTGCTGGTTCGGCCTCCTAGATGCACCTCCCATAGCATTCCTGAAATCAATCTAAACCATGTAATCTATTGCTCTAGGACTCTTTGGCATGTTGTTTGAAAACTAAGACTCTACTTTTAAATCACTTGTTAAAAACGTAAGTCATCTTAAAGTGTGGAACCACCACTTAACTAGTTTATTTATTTTCCATTGTATTTACCTACACAATAAAAGCATGGTCGCTGGATAGACTAAAAGAAAAACAGTAATATAAATTCTGACCATTTGGTGGGAAGGTCTGATCCTCCTAGGATGAAATCAGAGGCATCTACTCCTTCATATTGATCTCTGTCTAATTTATTTTCTTTCTTTTTTTTTGTGGGTTGGGGAGGGATTGTACTGGTCCCTCCATTTAGCCTTGTATGCCTTTGATCAATCCCGATGCCCTCAGTTGATGTCTGATGATCTTCATCACATACCATACTGACAGTGTGGATGGTGGTTCACAATAAGCTATTCAGACTACCCTAAAATATTTGTTTTATGTGTAGGGATATTATAGAATGAAGTATCCTAGGCTTGGACCCTTAGTTTAATTGGTTGACATGTTGTAACTTGTAATGCAACTTTGAAGCCGCAGGTTCAAGTCCAACTTACCCACCAATAAAGAAATGTAGAGTTATCTTCTTCTTCAGTGTAAATTTTCATCTGAGGTTTGCAACTCTTTGAACATTGCCATAGATGTAGCTTCTGCCATGGATTATCTGCACCATGACTGTGAACCACCTATTGTTCACTGTGATCTCAAACCTGGCAATGTCCTTTTGGATGAAGACATGGTTGCTCATGTAGGGGATTTCAGACTCGCAAGGATTCTCTCTTGTAATAATCCTTCACAGGATCAGAGCAGCACAATTGGATTTCTTACACTGTTCTAAAATATGTAAGATTCTTTCTGTATAAATTGTGGATTTGTTTATTTTCTTGAAATCTTTGTTGAGGAAACAATTTAAAATATCAGCTCGTTTCTCCCCTGATGACAAGTACTCGAGGAAGAGAGTTCTCTTGAAGAAATGTTTTGGATTGCTGCCAGCTCAAAAGCCACCACCAAAGTATTGAATGGGTAACTTGAAACCTTTTGTTCCTTAAGGTAAGAATTGTATTAAGTATTTGGTAATTTTATGAGTTTGGAGCAAAGTTTGAAACCTTACCATCAATTTGCAATGAGAACTGAAACTTATAAAAGAGCTGTAATTGACAATATTAAGGTGAGATGTAAGTAATGTTGCTTTACAAGTATAGAGCTGAGTCTGAGTCAACTTGATCAACTTGGGTAAGTCAGAATGGACTTAGTAAACCGACCGAGTTTGTCGGTTATATCCAAAAATTTGTGTTCTTGATATACTCGGTGAAGTTGACTGGGTTTGAGTTGGTTTTATGCATTTTTTCTGTATGGTAACGATTTTACTTTTTTTTTTGTTGTTTTGATGAGTATAAAATTTTAAAAATATCAGAAGAGGAAAACAAAGGAGGCTGAGATATCCCGAATAAGACAGAACAAAGCAGAAAAAGAAAAAATGAGCCACCGAGAAGCTATCCTACAAGCTACAAAGACTATCCCATCTAAACACAAAATCCTCAAAAGAAAGCCTAGGGTACTCCTTGCTCAACTCTGCCCAAAGAAACAACCACCCTAAAATCACCATCTATAGCAAATTGCAATTAAAATGAAATTGGATTTTTGAGGAGGGTAGTTAAATGATTCTTGTTCTTCTATTCCTTTCTGTTTGGAGTGATGTATCTTTTGACATTAAAAGAGCCTTCCTTAACAGAAGATGATATATTTCTAATTAGTCCCTGAGTTTTAGATGGTTGCTTGATAGTCCATTTAGTAAATTTTTTTATTTCTTAATGGCCTTTCAACCAGTAGCAGCAGCTCTACAACAATGGTTCAGATTACAATAGCAGCAAGAATTCTTCTCCTCTGATCAATCTAAAATTATTTAATAATTTTTATTCACATAGAGGTACTTCTTTCTTTTCCTTCAATTGTAGCAACTTGCTTGATTGATGTCTCTATTTGCTTTGATTTCGAACGGGATTTGAGTTCATTACTTTTGCTAATCTTTTACTGTGATTTGTATTTCAGGTATTGCTGTTAATGGTGAAGAGAGTCTGAGAAAGATGAGTTTAGAGAGAATTGAAGGGGGCTAGTCTTAATGGTGAGGTGTTCGATTGATTGGAGAAGATGAAGATGAATGGGGGATGAAAACATGGCTGAGAAGAGGGAGACAGTGAGTGAAAACATGATGGCTAAGATGATGAGGAAGAGGGTTGCTATTTGGACAATTGAAAGATGTTGCTGTAATGGCTGAAGATTGAACATTCCAAAAAATTACTTTTTTATTTTATTTTATCCATTTACATATAAATGCCGGAATTCATGAGAATGGGGTTGAAAGAGGTTGTTGTAATGGGTGAAGAATGTAAATCCCTTTTTTAAATTATAAATCCAAAGAAGTAATTGTTTTTATATTATAAATCCAGAAAAATGACTATCCAAAACAGTCATTTTTTACGACTGTAAAAAACCATCGTTTCTTTTTTCAATTTTTATCGGCAGTCGCATTCTAATCGCAACTCCTTTTAAAATGACTGTCCAAGGCAGTCGTTTATCTTGCATTATGACGTAGCGATATGATTGGATGCCACAAGGGTATAGATCACAAAACTTTTAAGAAAAAAAAAGATCTATATTTTCAATCTTAAATTTTGATGGATGAGGTTGCCCCATGGGTTGGGCTTTGCCCCATGGGTTGGGCAAAGCCCAATGGACCATGGTCAACCTGTTTGACTTAGAGATACCTTATTCCAAAAGATTTAACTATTGAATTTTGATTTTAAATTGGAGAGTTTGTCGGCCTTCCCTTTTCAACACCTTGAGCCAAGCCTTAAAAAGGCCTTTCTTTTTTTTTTTTTTCTTTTCTTTTTTAGTCTTACTTTCTATGAAATCAAGAGGGCTATCTTGTTGGATAGGCAATGTGGTGATCCATGTGGGCCCAATGACCCTTGGTAAGATTCAAATCGTACTAAGTTAGTCAAGCTACCCATATTTTTTTTCAAAGCCTTTGATGAGGTCAAAATAAATCTTTTTTTTTTCCTTGAGTATCACCATGAGACAACCATTGGCCATCATCTGTCATCTTTATCAAGGCTAAGTGACGAGCCCGGAAATGTGTTTATGAAGTTTTCTTTTTTAATAGTGAAATTAGATCTAAATGTATCATTAATTTTTAATATATGAAATAAAATGTCTAATCATAAGAGTCAACCTTTAAAGACCTTAGTCACTATTAAGCAATGGATTGGAATCACTAGTTGAGAAGTTGATCCAGCTCAAACATGTGGTACAAGTCCTCAGGGCTCTTCTTAGTTTGTTTGTTGGGCTAATTTGTTGAAATTTCAATTGTTTCCTTTATATTTTGTTTAAAAGAATGTCAATGGTCTTCAAGATGCATTTAACATCAAAGAGTCATATATTCAGGACAAAACAATTCGATAGTTGTGACTGCATAACAAAGGGCCGGGATAACATTATTGCATAAGAAACACTCTCCAAGTCACTCATAGTGCAATAAATTAAGTGTCCCATGCATATACATGCCATTATAATGATATAATTTACACAAATATTTCATAAGACTTGGCAAAGACTCACAACAGACATAAATTTAAACCTCAACATGACTAAATAAACATACAAAGTAATCATATATAATACATTAAAAGACTTAGTATATATGGGGGATTTTACACGTCAGACCAGACAATGTCCAACCCTCCCCAATCACTATGTGGCACGCCCAACGCTTCCCACACAGCTCTCAAGGCATGAACAATGTTGTTAGGACATGGATGCTGATAGTCGTGGTCACTATCACAACCCATAGTTGAGTTGCACACATCAACTACCCTGGCCACCACACTGCACCCATTACTGCTGATCTTGATGTTCTTCAAGCACCTGCTCTCGTTGTTCAACCATCCAGTTGATAGAGCAACCACCGGTGTATCATCAGAATGGTACTGATTGTCACATTCTGAAGGCCCACTGCCATCTCCATTCTTCTCATAACTGTTGATTGTCAAAAGTGCCTTTGTATGGGTGGATACCGGTGGCGAACACCTGTGGATGGGGTAGAGCTTTCCTTGTACACAACAATCAGAGTCATTCTCTCTATTGCATTGGCCAGCTAACATTACCACTTTGTTTACATGTCTGAGCTTCAACATTCAGGAATTCTGTAACAAGTAGTAGAATGAGAAGAGGTAATGCGCTTAATGTAAAGTTATTCATCTTCTCTCTTTCAATGTACTTGTGTGGAAATGCTTAATGCAAAGCAAGTGCACATGTGATAGGTATATATATAAGACACAACCTACACGAAATACCATTATTTGGTTCTGAAAAATAACAATTTTAGGCATAGATTTTTAGGATTAGCTAACTACTACAATAGTCAAACCAGATTCCTTCCATCAACATAATTGCCATGGCGAGATAATCAAATTTCATATTTCAATTGTAGTTGTTTCTGTTCCATGGTTTCATACCTTAGCAGTCATGTAGAGGTTTATTCTTAATTAATTTCATTATAAACAATAAATATTACACCAGATTTTGATCCTGAACTTCGAAGCTCTTTATTTTTATCTCATTGATTGATTCAATATAGTGAAAGGCATGGCATTGTTGATAATTTAAGGTCAATGTTGCCATCACCACCTTTTTTAATGACTTAGCTTAGACCCAAATTGTGTTTATGATACTAACTGCAAAGAGAAGAGTCTTAAGAAATTATGTATCAACATATAGGGACAGAGTTGTAGTCTCAATCAGGTCATAGTTGTGTTTATTCTAATTTAAATATTTAATGTTTCTAATGTTTAATATTATTTAGCATAATTGTCTCCTCTAACGAAAGTTTTGAACAAGTTGTTATGTAAATGTCTTGTATTTTGTTGGTGGTATACTGAGTTGTTAGGGTTACAAAAGGTAATTGTGTAATTAAGGATTTTTATTTTTGGGAGATTGACACGTTTTAGCAACTCCCGATTTTATAAATAGAGATCTCTAAGACTGTAAAAGTTGAAAGAAAATAGTGTCGTTCTTGTTATGATCCGTGGACATAGACACACTGTCAAACCACGTATATCCTTATGTTTTTGTGTGAGATTTGTATTCTTTTTGTTGTTTCCTTATTATTTTTTCACATGTGTGCGTGTGTGTGTGTGTGTGTGTGTGTGTGTGTGTGTGAGAGAGAGAGAGAGAGAGAGGGTTTATATTTTGTTCCGAACGTGCAAGAGAGAGAGAGAGGGTTTGTATTTTGTTCCGAACGTGCGATGATTTGCATTGTCTATTTTCCAACAATCCTGATGATATAATAGGATTCCAATAAAATTGCAAAATTACCTTTAAGTCCCATGTGGCTCATTTCAAAACTTAAAAGACTATTTTTTCTCAAAAACTTAAAGATTGCTGAAGACTTGGATGGCTGTGAACCTTTTTATTTTTCCAGTAACAATAAATTTTAATTGAAGATAGGAGAAAAGGAGAGGTAGACAATGCTATAACAAAAAAGGTTCAAAAGAAGAGAAACATGGTGAATTTGTTTTGAAAGGTTTGCACTCTGTCACAGTTTCCTTCTAATCAGCCAAAACTCTGCCATATGAAATTCAATCATAAAAGATATTCTAGTTACTTTCTGTCTCTCATAAAAGCATAGATAAATATTGAATATATTATCATCACAAGTGATCTATCTTAACTTAACAGAGTATTTAAATGTCAAACTCACTCAATACATGCAAAGAACAACCATACAGAGTAATTGAAAGTAGTAGTATTATGGATTTTAAGCATCAGACCAGACAATGTCCAACTCTCCCCAATCAGTAGGTGCCACCCCCAACGCTTTCCACACAGCTCGTGAGGCAACAACAATGTTGTTAGGACATGGGGGCAGGTAGTCATGGTCGCTATTACACCCCATAGTCGAGTCACACTCATCAACCACCATGGCCACCACACTACGCCCATTAGCACTGATTGTGATGTTCTTCAAGCACCTGCTCTCGTTGTTGAACCATCCAGTCGATAGAGCTACAACCGGTGTGTCATCAGAATGATATTTGTTGTCACATTTTGATGGCCCAACACCATCTGGACCCTTCTCAAAGCTGTTGATTGTCAAAACTGCCTTTGTATGGTTTGATACCGACGGCGAACACTTGTAGATGGTGTAAAACTTTCCTGGTACACAACAAAGTGAGTCATTCTCTGCGCATTGACCGGGAGGGTGTTTCATAGCTCTCACTTTGCCGCTCGGTTTACATGATTGACCTTCAACATTCAGGCATTCTATAATAAGGAGTAGAGTGAGAAGAAGTAATGCACTTGATGTAAAGTTCTTCATCTTCTCTCTTTCAATGTAATTGTGTGGAAATGTTTAATGCCAAGCAAGTGCACATGTGATAGGTATATATGAGGCACAACCTACTCAAAATGCCATTATTTCACACTGAAAAAAGAAAAAACAATTTTAGGCATAATTTTTTTTGGATTAGCTAACTACTAAAATAGTCAAAGCAAATTCCTTCCATCAACATAACTGCCACGGCAGGATGAATTAAATTTCATATCCCAATTGTAGTCATTTTCTATTTTTAATTAGTTTCATTATAAACAATAATATTATGCCAGATTTTGATCCCATCTTCCTATTCTAAATGAGAAGCAACTTTTTTTTTTCAACGTATTTCCTTGTTTAATGTTAATGTCACCATCACCATCTTGTTTAATGCTTAGTTTGGCCACAATTTTGTTGGTTTTTGTGATACTTACTGCAAAGACAAAAGCCTTAGTAAATGCAATATGACCATATAGGGACAGAGTTGTAATCTCAATCCTGCAATAATTCGTTTCCTATTCTTGGAATTTTCACATTTAATTTCTAATGTTTATGTTAAGTAGCATAATTGTCATCTCTACGACAGACATGTTTTGAGAATCGAGTATTCTGGGAGGACAATCCCATTCAATTCATTACCACTAAGAGACAATACTATCAAGCTTAACAATCTTTCAAGATTTGGGGGTATTGGGTTGTTCAATTTATTGGGACTGAGATATAATAACCTCAACGCATTAATTGATCCATTCGATTGATTTTCACTGATATCTAATATTCTGAAAGTTGAAAATATTATGAAAGATGCGGGAATTGTATCATAAAATGACTTGAATGAAAGAAATATATATTTAGATGATTAAATTGGTTTAACCAATTTGGAACCATTTTCAGTTCTACCATTGCATTGAAGATCTAGAAGATGGACAGGCCAACATTTTTTTATAAAACTATTTAAACATGGTTGCACCATTTGATCCCTTAATTTTAGACATAAAGGGTTATTTAAGAACCTTTTGTAACTGATGTTAAACCTTGACAGTTGATTGAGTAATTGGGGTTCAATCATTGTTTGCTTGACAAGTGTGTCTTAAAGCCACATCAGCATCTATTTAAAGGGACTGATTTCATTCATTTTGTACAAGCAATTCAATTGACAAATTCTTGTTTCGATCTGTCATAACTACACTGTTTTATCAAAGTGATTTATTAATGTTTGGCATTATAGGAAGCATGAATAGATCCAACAAATATATTACAAGAACTCATATTCGATCTGAAGTATCCTAAAACCAACTTTGTTGGTAATCTATTGTTGATCATGATTTTCTTATTGGCGGAAAATATTGGTCTAAAGACAATGATATTTCTCAAGCTTCAGATCTATCTTCCCAATTTTCCTAATCTCTTATCCTCATGGTTTTCCAACTTTCTCAACAAATTATTCAAAGCTTTTGGAATTGGAACTTTAGAAATATTAAAATAGTTTTCGAAAACAACTTTAAGAGAAATTATATTCCAAAGAAATATTGGGATTGGATATTAATAATCATTTGTGAAGAAGGATAGAAAGAGAAGATGCAAAATCAAAACATGATGGAGTGGGAAGAATTTAGTTAATACACAATTAGACAAACAGAACTCTAATAAAAAAGGAGATCAAGGCCATTCTCACTACGTGAAAACTGGAAAATTTGACAGAAAAAATTGACGAGCCAAGGCGCACGAATTTTAGAAACTGAATTTTGACGGTCTAGGACCGTCAAAATTCTAGATATTGCCAGATTTGACGGCTTAGAGCTGTCGAATTTCTCCCATCCTTCATTAATTTGTCAGTTTCAGCCTGTTGAAAAAAAAAATTGACAATGAAAAATTCAACGCCAATTCGACCGCTTTGTCCGTCGAATTTTATGAAATTTGATGGCCCAGGGCCGTCAAATTTGGGCTTTTTTCGCATTGTGTCTCTAGTTCAATAGCTACAAAAATGATTGAATATGATGATTTTGGGTGTACAGATCTGTCATAAGTTTGGTTGAGCATTCATGTATCAGTAGACACAAAAGATTATGTCATGTGAGGCGCAAAGGAGATCAGAAAGAAGGCTAGGTGGACCCATAGTTCAGTTGGTTGAAAAACTGCAAATACGACTACGAGGTCGTGGGTTCAAGTCTAGTTTACCTATCAAAGAAAAAATAAAAACACCACTGTGTCGTTTTGATGACACCATAAAAAATAAAATGTAGACATACAGATGCAAAGTATTATAATGACATGATTTACACAAATATTTCATAAGACTTGGTAAAGACTCACAACAGACATAAATTTAAACTACAACATGACTAAATAAACATACAAAGTAATCATATATAATACATTAAAAGACTTAGTATATGTGGTGGATTTTATGCGTCAGACCAGATAATGTCCAACCCTCCCCAATCACTACGTGGCACGCCCAGCGCTTCCCACACAGCTCTCGAGGCATCAACAATGTTGTTAGGACATGGAGGCTGATAGTCGTGGTCACTATCGCAACCCATAGTTGAGTCACACTCATCAACCACCATGGCCACCACACTATGCCCGTTACCACTGATCGTGATGTTCTTCAAGCACCTGCTCTCATTGTTGAACCATCCAGTTGAGAGTGCTACTACCGGTGTATCATCAGAATGGTACTGATTGTCACATTCTGATGGCCCACCGCCGTCTCCACCCTTCTCAAAGCTGTTGATTGTCAAAAGTGCCTTTGTATGGGTGGACACGGGCGGCGAACATCTGTAGACGGGGTAGAGCTTTCCTTGTACACAACAATCAGAGTCATTCTCTTTATTGCATTGACCAGGAGGGGGTTTCCTCCCTCTCACATTGCCACTTTGTTTACATGACTGGGCTTCAACATTCAGGTTTTCTACAACAATGAGTACGATAAGAAGAAGTAATGCACTTGTACAGAAGCTCTTCATCTTCATTAACTCTCTACTCTTGTGTGATAATGCTTTTTGCAAAGCAAGTGCTCGTGTGAGAGGTATATATAGGGTACAAACTTCACATAATCTGATATTATGCACTGAAAAAGAACAATTTTTGGCATAGATATTTTAGTAGCAGCTAACCATTACAGTGGTCAATAACCATATGCCCTCTATGAAAATATTTGACACGGCCCGACACAGAGATTTATTCTTAATTAACCATATCATATACAGTGACCTTACGATGGAGTTTGATGTGGACCCTTTTTTTAATTGATATTTTTATTGAAATTGTTCATTTTGTTGAACCTCTTAAGACGTCAATGGGATGGCATTAGAAATAATATGAAATCAATGTCGCCATCACTATCTTGTTTAACAGCTTTATTAAGACCCAAATATGTTGGTTTTTATGATATTAACTGTGAAGACAAAAGCCTTTGGAAATTCTGTAAAAACATATGAGGACAGACTTGTAGTCTCATATCTCAATCATGTAATGGTGTAGTTGATGCATTTAATCCTAATTTCATGTTTAATATTAGATAGCATAATTGTCTCTTCCAAGGTGTACATTTGCATCTTTTCTTTCGCGAGGAGATTTGCTCCCCCCAGTGATACTCATTTATGTGAATTTTGAACAGAGTTACATTTTAATTTGACTTCTTGAAATCTACTTTGAGTAAAAAATATCATTTCTTGATCATAATTATCCACTACTAGTAGGGGTGCAACTTGGTTCGGTTCGGTTCGGTTTGAGGTCAAATTGGAATCGAACTGACATACCAAACCAAATTTCATTGGAACCAAACCAACCCAAACCGAATTAAAGTCGGTTTGGTTCGGTTCGGTTCCACGGATTGCAAATATTTTATAAATTATAAGTAATATTTTTTAATGAAAAAATAAACATAAAATTTCATATAATAAATCACAAATCTATCTATAAAAAGTCATTAGTTTATCCATAAAAGATCACAAATCTATGTACGAACTCTTAAAATAATTCTTAATAATTATTATATACATATATATTTATTTATTGCATAGAGGTTCGGTTCTCGGTTGGTTCAGTTCTATACAAGCTTGATCCAAGAACCGAACCAAATTGATCGGTTCTCCATTTTCGTAACTCGGAACCGAACTGCAACTTGTTCCAAACCGAACCAAACCACCCCAAAGCTATCGATTTGGTTCGGTTTTCGGTTTGAACTAGACAAAATTGCACCCCTAGCTACTAGCTCCCGCTCCGGAACAAGGAGCACGTTTAATCATGTTTATCCCCCGAAAAACAACAACCTTTCGCAAACCAAATTGGACGTTACCTGCTATATCTCGTAATATTTTCAGTATTGAAACTATCAAATTGAACATTTTATCTTAAAAACGAGTCTTTGAAAACCAAGTACCAGTTAAAAT
Source organism: Akebia trifoliata (assembly GCF_017979445.1). Taxonomy (NCBI): domain Eukaryota; kingdom Viridiplantae; phylum Streptophyta; class Magnoliopsida; order Ranunculales; family Lardizabalaceae; genus Akebia; species Akebia trifoliata. The sequence continues at coordinate 24,864,855 of NC_141386.1, forward strand.
TGAGCTTGTATAATTGAACTTAATTCTTTCTATTTTTGTATTTCTTTTTTTAAATAATTCACCTCAATGAATTTCTTCTAAGCTCTATTGAAACAAATAGTGAATTGCGACAAGACGTGAATCATGGTAACTTTTCTTCAAATCAAACAAATTTAAAGAATAATTCTGGGATGAGAAAACAGAGAACAAATTTAAGAGTAATCACTTTTCAAGAACAAACAAAACAAGAACAATCTAAAAGTAGTTACTTCTCAAGTAGATCAATGTTCTTGGACGAACATTTTAGATCGATCTAGATAGAGAAAGAACATCATAAATAAGTTCTCTTTAACCAAAAATTATTAAGGGTGCTTACACAAATGTATATAGCTTTTCTAAAACTTATGCATCCAGAATCCAGATGCATTTTGAAAATATTTATGAAACAGAGAATCCATCCGTTTTGGAAATAAGCTTTTGATGAAAACAGATGCGGATTTTACCACAAAAAAAAAAAAAAAAAACAAGCAATGTAAATTGTGGTTGATTATCGACAACCTTTGTGTAGTCTAATGGTACTTCAAAAGAAATTGCAGCCATAATGTTGAAATATACCATACAATAAATAAAGAAAAAATTACACAATATTTCATGGCACTTGGGGTAGACGTACAATGGGCCTTAAATTTAAACAACATCAGCATGTTTGGAATAAAAGAAAGACAAACACAAACTCTTATATTTACTAATCAATATATGGAACTCACTCAAACATACAAAGTACAACCATATAAACTAAAAAAAAGCTATATTATGGATTTTAAGCATCAGACCAAACAATATCCAACTCTCCCCAATCACTTTGTGGCACACCCAACATTCCCACACAGCTCATAAAGCATCAACAATATTGTTAGGACATGGGGGGTGGTAATCATGGTCACTATCACACCCCATAGTCGAGTCACCTTCATCAACTACCATGGCCACCACACTATGCCCATTAGCGTTGATCATGATATTTTTCAAGCAACTGCTCTCATTGTTGAACTATCCATTTGATAGAGTTACCACCAGTGTGCCATCAGAATGGTATTGATTGTCACATTCTGATGGCCCACCACCATCTCCACTCTTCTCGAAGTTGTTGATTGTCAAAACTGCCTTTGTATGGCTTGATACCAACGGGGAACACTTGTAGATAGTGTAGAGCTTAACTTGTACACAACAATCAGAGTCATTCTCTGTATTGCATTGGCCAGGAGGGGGTTTTGTCCTCCGCACTTTGCTGCTTGGCTTGCACGACTGAGCTTCAACATTCAGGCAATCTGTGACAAGTAGTAAAATAAGAAGAAGTAATGCACTTGAACAGAAGCTCTTCATCTTCTCTGGCTCTCTCTATGCTTGTGTGATAGTGATAATGTTTGTTGCAAAGCAAGTGCTCATGTGATAGGTATATATAAGGTACAAACTTTGCATACTAATGTTATTTGGCATTGAAAAAGAACAATTTTTAGTAGCTAACCATCACAGTGTTCAATAACCAGATATCCTCTATGAACGTAATTGCCATAATCTAATAGCTTGAATTAAATTTTGAATCCCAATTATAGTTGTAAAATCCCGAGTTTTCAATTCGTATCTCGAGAAAAAATAAATAGTAAAATTTTAAAAAAATCTTGAAAGTGGGATTTAGGGGTAAAAATTTATGATGTTTCTGATCATTTTTAATGAAATCTGACATCACCATTAGATTCAAAATGATCGAAAAACATACTTTAACATATAAGAATGCTCAAATGCGAGTCCGAACATAAAAATTGTAAAATCCTTGATTACCGAGTCGGACTAGGCTAAAATAGTGACTTTTTGCTAGAGCAAGAATTATTAAAATTCGATTATACTATTGGATTCGTAATAAAAAATTATTGAACATGGAATATTTATTTGTCATTTTTGGAGTACAAAAAGTCGAATTATCATCAAAAACGAAAATGATGTCAATTTTAAGGGTCACCTCAGGCCAAAAATGTAAACTTTTGTTAGAGATAGAATTTGTAGAAATTGACTACACCATTAGATCTGAAACGAAAAATTAGGCGAAATAGAGTATTCATTCGTCACTTTTGAAGTCCAGACGGTCAAGTTATCGTCGGTAGAAACAATAGGCAAAATACCGATTTCGTCCCAAGAATTTATATAAATAAATTCTTAATTTTTTTTTCACCATTCATCTTTCCATTTTGTTAAAAACCAACCACGTTTTTAAAAAAAAAAAAATTTTCTCCCAATTTTTCAACTCCGATTCGTCGCGAACCGTTCACTGTCGACGTCCAACGCAAAAGGGAGAAACGTCTGCAGCCGCATTCTCTACAAAACCCACCCAATCTCTTTCCATTTCACTTTCTTTTTCACCCCGTATCGTCAAAAATCAATCATATTTATATACGGGAGTTTCGAAACTTCGACATCGGATTTCATCCGTTTCGGGATCAAACCGTCTTCCGTCGCAGAAAGGAGAAAAGACGACGGCGTCGAGGTCTTCGAAACCACTAGGTTAGATTCGAAAATCAGTCGTCTCAAACTTTAAATCATCTCGATTTCCATGTCGTTCGCCTCGATTTCCACGCACACGTTTCTATCCTTTCGAACAAAGATGGTAAGGAACTCTCAATTTCTATTAGTAATCGTAGATTGTGAAAATTGAATTTAGGATTTTATTAAAAATTTGTAGTGAGTTTCCAAAAAAAAAAAATCGAATTCAATTGGTTATTTCAAATTCACGTCAGAACTCGCATGTTTGATATGTTTAACTGTATTTTACAACAAATTATATGTGGATAAGATATTTCACTGGGTTATTTCCGTCAATTGGGTGCATCGCTCGGATCACGTTTTGATTTAAGTTTTGTACTTTTTCAATGTTATTAATAAAAACGAATTTCATAGTTGGAAAAATGATTTAATATTCAATGAACTCATATTGAGTTGATGAATATCAGAAAGTGGATATTTTATTTGAGAGATTGAAAACTGTAAAAAAAAAATTAAAAAAAATGGAAAAAGGGTATGAAACGATAAAATGTCAGAGTCACACCCGAGCGGTGATGTCTGCATTTTACATTGTTGTGTTGTGTGTAGGTTGGTGAACGGATATCCAAGAATAATGTTACTGGATGCATATTTATTTACTTTCTGTTAGCCTGAAGCGCTGTTTACTTTTTCGTTCTGTTATTTATTTTAGGTCGGTGGCCATACTTACATGGTAGGAAATTGGATATACATTCTCAACCTTGTATTGTTAATTTTTCTTTTATTTTCAAATGAAAATAATATATATATAGCTATTTTGTGAGCTGTTGAAGAGTCTGTGAATGCCTGAAGGGATAGTGCGTCATATTATCGGAGTGGTGTACTATCTTAGGATGTACGGTATGAACCACCAAGCTCATATGTGGTATGGTATGCGTATGAGAGTGAAGTCACAATTGGAATCCGGGTTTATTCCTCTTTATCTTTACCAGTGAACTTGTACTGTAAAGGTGGTCGTATACGAATGGTTTGTATATTTAAGAATCACATGTACGCCTGATAGGAATAGACGAAGATGATTAGTTAGTGATCACTAACAATCTATAGTAATCGAACGTTTTGACACAACAAAAAAAGACCTATTATTTACGGTCACATCAAACGGTCAGCCTGAGCCGGATAAATGGTCAACCAAACGTGGTAAATGCAGCGATCAATTACAAAATCAAGAACTAAAAGCTAGTAAAAAATTGTAACATCATGTCCCCACTAAGAGCGATCTAATCATGAATCCCAACTCTCTAATTTCACTACTCCACCATGTGTATTATGTATATGTTGCCTTATTTTAATATATAAAATGAAATGCAAGTTTAATGTTTCCATTTGATCAATTAGATTTGTATAAAAATAAAATGCTATAGTGAGTACTGTTGGTTGATGTATATCAGTTTTAAAATGTTTAGTTGCTCATCTCTGATTATAGGTACCAGTTAATCGTAGTTTCTTTCGTAAAATTTTGTATATTTAAAAATGATTCAGTATGTTTATTCGTTCATGTTAGGAGAGGTTATTGACAGAAATTGTTTGCTTCCCAACTGGGTAACCATTGTTACTCACCCTTTCCTTCTCCATTTTTTAGTTTCAGATATGAAACTTAGTGAAATAGGTGTAGAAAACGAGTGAGAATCATTTGGTGGGTTAGATAAACAGCCATAGTCCGTCACTTGGTGAGTATTGGGGTTATACCCCCTAGTGGTGTCAATTTATCTAGGATTATTATGAATTTTGTCTTGAGTGTTAGGACTTCTGTTAGAGTGAGGATGTTTGTATAATTTTGTGTTTTGTTATCCTTTCGTATTCTGATATATTGTTTGTTAATAGATGTATGTAAACTTCCACTATTGTTATATTTTGTGTATATATATATATATGTGTGTGTGTGTGTGTGTGTGTGTGTGTGTGTGTGTGTGTAGGATTGTATGTCGTTTATTAAGTGCAGGTTGAACGCCTTTGAATGCTAACATAATAGAGGAGACTATGCCGAAATTTCGAGGTGCCACCTAGTATCTCGGGATCTGACATGGGGATTCGTGTCAGCGTTCAATGGGGTGCTACAGTAATCGTATTCTTATCCATTTTACACATAGAGATTATTCTCAATTAACCAACTTTAATATGAGAAATTTACCAAAAGAGTACAGTTTTCAAAATTAATTACCAAAACAGTAAACTATAGCAATTATTTTCGAAAACGGTAATTTTTCGATTTTGAAAATAGTATTTTTTTTATCAAAACAATAAAATGTAATTTTTTTATACCGAAAATACCTTTTTTTTTGTTTTACATATGCATTTACCATTCTAACCTTAACAATACATAAAAATCCAACTAAATCTTTTGATTCTTTTTAATCTTCTAACAAAAACTTGCCTTCATCTTATCCATCTTCTCAAATTTGAGATGTTTTCATCTCCTCTCATCTTCCTAAATCTGAGACATCTTCATCTCCTCTCTTGTTCGAATGGATCTTCAACTACACTAAAGTTGAATGACGGCAACGACGTAAATTGACCAAGTCTTCTTTATCTCCCCAAATCTGAGATCATGTCTTCATTTTCTCTCTTGGTTGATTAACTCTTTTTCTCTATTGACTCTCTAAATTGATCTCGTCTCTTAGGTAATTTTTTTTTTTACATATTTAAATCTACATTTATTTGGCTAGTAATTCAACTTCATTATTTTTTATTTTAGGGTTATTTTTTTATACATTGTGATTGATTAATAATTCAACTAAATTTCATTTTTTTATGGTTAATTTTATTTTTTTACATATTTAAAACTATTTTTTATTGATTAATAGCTCAATTAAATTTCTTATTATGTTTTAGTTTTTTTATATTTTAACTTACATTTCTACTTGTTGATGACTCAACTAAATTCCTTCGTGTTGGTTTAGGTAATTTTTTTTTATTGATTTTTTATATATTTAAAGTAACAAAATCATGAGATTCTGAGCTACATTGTTATTGATTAATAGTTCAACTAAATTCTATTTTTTTTAGGGTTAATTATGTTTTTTTTACACATTTAAATTATTTTTATTGATTAATAACTCAATTAAATTCCTTATTTTGGTTTAAGGTTTTTATACATATTTAAACTTACATTTTTTACTTGTCGATGGCCCAACAAAATCCGTTCTTGTTGTTTAAGGATTTTTTTTTTACATATTTTAACTAAGAAAATCATGGGATTCTATCTCTTATATTTTATTTTATCAATTTTAATTAAAATAATCAATTCAACTAGTTAGAGAAAGTTTCCTAAATAAATATTGAAATCTAAATTGTTTGAATGTCAAAGAAATAAAATTTTAAGAGAAGGAAAAAATTATTACTGTATTCTATGATTAACCCTTTATTTGGATAATTTTCTCAGAATTCTAAATATTTTGTGTCTATGATAAAAAATAAAAAAAGTCAGTCCAAACATGAAACTATCACATTAGATTTTGGGTCTAATCATATCCATTAATATCCCTAGAAACATATAAGTAGCATCCATTTTATATTTTTATCCTATTGAGTCATGATTACAATAATCAACATTTGTCATAAAATATTTCTTTGTACATTTGATTATTTGGATACTTGAATATAATGAAAAAACTCAATGTCAAAAGACTTTTATGACATGATATCGAAATATGTTTTATAAAATAACAGAAAGATCTTTCTGACATTCAATTCAATAAAAAAAACTTATTCTTTCAAAAGGATTCAAGTGTACATTTTAATCCTATGAACCCATTATTATAAGAATCAACATTTGTCAAAAAAGATTCATTTATACATTTAATCCTATGAACACTTGAATACAATAAAGACACTTAATATCATAAGACTCCTTCTAACATTATATACAATACATTCTGATATAATGTTAAAAAAATCATTCTGACATTATATTATAGTGTCCATAGGACGAAATGTAAAAAGAAAATCTTATTGAAAAATGTTAATCTTTTTATTGTATTATAAGTGTTTATAAATCCTTTTGATGTAAGCAATTTTTTTTTTTAAATTTAATATCAAAATGATCATTCTGATATTGTATTTATTCATTGTATTCAAGTATCCATATAGAATCAAATGTAAATTGTACATAGGAAATCATTTTGATATTATTTATTTTTTTATGAATTTAATGTTAGAAGGATCCTTCTGACATTGTATACAATACATTCTGATCTCATGTCAAAATGATCCTTCTAACATTATATATTTATGAAACATATCATGAATATTTTTTCTAAAACATGAGTAATCATTATATGGCTATGGTCAAATTTAAATTCTCTTTACATGTATAGATAAAATATGATATTAATTATAGATACTACTAAGTACATGAAATAATTATGATTTATCAAGATTTAAGATTATATCGCATTGCTTATTAAATTATTTATTTATTTTTGATTGGTCTATGTTTTTTCAATCGTGTTGCAAATTGTATTTTATATATGTTGACATGGTATGTTATCATCTTTTTATGATATTAAGTTTTATAATTTTTGTACATTTTGAAAAATAAGATGACATATCTTAATATTTGTTTCAAGCAAGTGTTATATATAACACAGAAAAATTTGACCAATTCTTCTCAAATTTAATATTTGAGTAGAAGACGTATTTTAATTCTATGAGTTTTGCTCCACTACTATATATGTCATACGTCTCAATATGTAGCAATTTGATTTTTATTCTTATAGAGAAATTTAATCCTAAAAATGATTATTTTTCATTTAGAATTAAAAAAAAAATTCTATTTCAAAAAGTGAGGTTGCATTGATATTAGCTTTGAGAGGTTTGTATAGTAGTAATATAATTTGTTTTTCTCAAAGAAATACGAGATTTGTTTATAATAATTTTGGAATAAGTACTTTGGCATGCTAACAGCGATAATATTAGATTCTTTTGAGACTGTATTTAATACAACCTTAAAAAATGAAAATATTATTGAATTTAAAAAAATATTTTTAATGTACATATTTGTTACATTTTTACTTCTTAAGGACACATTGAAGATAAGTAAAAAACATTTAAGTATGGTATAATGTGATGGGATCTTCAATAGGATCCCATGAAGGAGATTAGTACACAACCACATTTAAAGTCTTTATGCATCTGTGCGATGAAGTTTAAGAAAACTGGTAAATATGTATATTTTGTTGGTTGTGCATTGACATTTCAAGTAGTTAAAGAAAAGTTCGAGTTATTAATTTAATCTTATTTCCAAGCACTACTTTTATAAATATTGATGTTTCTTTAAGTACTCGTCATGTATTCTTATGTACTTGCAAGTATGGGAATTTGAACATATCTTAGTAATAGCCCTCCACACATTTCCCAATCATTTTTCAAGGTACCTCAAATACTCTTACTATTTTAATAAGAAATGAGAATTTTACGTCGGAAAGTTTGACAATTGCCCGGTATAAATTATTGAACTACGATTTCAATTATATATATATATATATATATATATATATATATATTATTCCATCTAATACTAATTTTTTATATGTATGTATCATCTTGAATAGATTATCAATAAATTAAAATTGATCAATTCAGAACTTTGTGAGACCGTTCTTGCTCCATTTTATAAGAATTATAAGAGGAAAGAAGAAAATGGTATTCAGCCTAAAAAGAAAAATCCAGAGGTTAATAACTTGAAGAAGAAATGAAAGTGATGGAACAGAAGTTGAAAGATTATTCTAAAGTTATTCAAGAATTGAAAAAGGACATCAAATATTTGAAGTCATGTAATGAATCTGGCCCTAAGGTATTGTCCATCTACCATATATGATGAATCCACATAATAGGTAACATCCATTTAAAAATCATTATGAATAATTGTTTTAATATCTAGCAGTACAACGTTAATTTGACAAAGCCTCGGATTTTGCGTCTTCGAAAATCAAATCATCTCCTCTTACCAACACCTCTATCGATCCCTCAGATATGCCTAAGGCATTAGAACCTACCAAGGGCTTAGTCGATCCTTCAGACATAACCAAGTCATTGCCTCCAACAATGGTCTTTACTATTCCTCCTAGTATACATAAGGCATCTCCCTCCACGAATGCTTCCACAAATGAGTATTCACCAAACAAAGAGAAAATTGGAATCAATGGTGAAAAGACAACTGAAACAATGCCAATAAACCAAACACCTAAAATATCATTATCTTCTTCTACAAAGTACAAGGTACCTTGCATGAACAATGTTAAAAATGTTTAAAAAATATTTTTTCACCCTAATGATTTTAAAATTCGTCCGAGACCGAGACGTATTGCTCGAGTTAACTTGGTATTGGGGCTAAACGAGACTAACTCACAAACCTATTTGAGACGTCCACGTATCATAAGATAAACGAGACATCTCGGACGAGATTTTGCAAAATCTCATCCGAGACAAATGATACTTAACAATAATGAATAAATCGTGAGACAAACGATATGTATCAGACGAGATTTTCAAAATCCCATCCGAGTTAAACAAGACAAACGAGTCAAACACTCCCAACCCTATATTCTTTCACCCAAATTGATTTTTCTTCATATTCTCAACCAAGTGAACTAAATCAAATAAGATTTAGGGGGAAATTTTCATCACTTCATCCGATTCAAGATGAAATCAGATGAAGAAGATGAAACATACGTAACAATACAAATATTTAATTTATTTATTTTGATAGGTATATATTATGATTTTTTGACTTCATTTTTTAATAGGAATCATTTCTGAATTTTTTCAAAATTTTTAAATGGTTAAAAACCATTGTCTCAGTACTTAACAAGACAACTCCAACGAGACGAGATGTATCGTCTGAGTTAACTCAGTATCGGGGCAGAATGAGACGAGATGTGAAATCGAGTTTAAAAACCATGTGGAGAAAACAAGTGCTTATCAATTATTTTCCCTGTTAATTTGTTTTGAGAAAGGTATAATGTTTTCAATGAACAGAGATTCCTTGAAGTATTAAGAATTGAACGATTAGAAGTGAAAAAGTTGGCAGAGAGATCAAGGAAAATAAGAGAAGTCATGTTCCAAAGAGCAGTTGGGATTGGACCTTCAAAATCATTCGAGCTAAGATCAAGGATCGAAAGAGATGTGGGATTATTAAGAAATGATGATGATGATGAAAGATGAGTGAAACAAAAAAACAAGCGCACCTCTTTTAAAGAAGAAGGAAGCAAGTTGATGAATTATGATGTCTCATTGGAAAGGTAGATTCCACTCATGTCAAAGTGTTGAAGAGAAGAAAGATGAGAGATCCAATTTATATTTTCAAAAACAGTCGAGTTTGACAAAATGATAGTGTCCAAGTAATTCAAATTAAAAGAGAGATCGAGATCAAGCAAGTTGGAGAGATTACCAAGATGAAATGGAATAACACCACCAAGCAGTGATGAAGAAAGATTGAGATATCTCAATTCATGGAAAGATCCAAAAGCCTTGGGAATTTTGAAATTAGAGAAATCGTTCCTACTTAAGTCCAAGTAATTCAAATATTTCAACTCAAGCAATGAAGGATTTACCTCTCCACTCACCTCCGGAATTCTCTTATAAGATATATTGTAATCAAGATCAAGATCTCCACTATCGTAAAAAAAATGGGTCATTTAGGATATCAAGCTTGATGATGTGTCCGGTAGTGTTGTTGCAGGTTGTTCCAATCCAAGTACAACAATCTTGTTGTTGGAGAGGACCCAATAAGATAGGCAATGTGTGAGATCAATGAGACCTTCTTTGAAGTTTAGTAGAGCTTCTCTCTCCTTCGGTAAGCAACGCATCAATAACTTGGAACCTTCTTCACTGAAGCAGTTAGTAAAGTGGATGATACAAGAGAACAACATCACAACACTGGTCATGAATCTTGCCATTACTTTCTTCCTTAATTTTAATTCCTCTTTTACAATAACAAGATTTATTTATAGATAAAGTGGTGGCCCCTTCCCTTTCCTTCGTGGAACCTTTCATTTATCTGTTTTCTCTTTGATAGTGACAGAGAAGAAAATAAAATCTAGAAAGTATTGGCACTCCAAAGTCAAGAAAAGTGAATTTAACTGAAGATATGCACATTTCAAATGCTACAAAGTCAAGAAAAGTGAATTAATGAGTCCAGACTTTAAATGTTACAAGTGTTAAGCTGGCTAGAGACTTTGAATGTTATTAATGAGTCCAATCTTTACATGCTAAAAGTCTAAAGTCTTGAAAGGTTTAGCCCGCTAGCCGAGACTTGGAATGCTATTAATGACTACACGCTTTATATGTTAAAATTCTAGACATGTTAAGCCCACCAGAGACTTAGAATGCTACAAAGTCTTTGTTAATTGAGTATGGATCCTATGCACCCAGGGCAGACGATTGAAGCCCTTCTCCCACACCTCAACGAATGCCACTAAACCACAATCCAAGATATTGGCACCTAAACTATCTCCTTTTAAAATTTCCTTGGATTGTGCCTTACGTGGCATGAGTTGAGGTGTGGGAGGAGGCTTTAAATCCTCCACCCTGGGTGCATATGATCTAGACTCTTATTAATTAGTTTGTCATATGAGAGTTAAGTCAATTTGTCTTTTATGCATACAAGGTCTTTATTAGATAGAATTTTGAATTACTATCCATTAGGGTAGCAACTTGGGCGGGCTAACCCGATTGATGGACTAGCCTAGGTTGGGTTATATGGAAATTATGTTGAGCCTAGGCTAGGAAATCTCTACCCGAATTGAATTCGAGTTGAGACTCCAAGCAACCTAATTCAACCCAAACCCAATGCTATACATTTACATATAAATATTTTTATTTATTTAAATAAAAATAGTAGTTATATGTTCTTAAATATATTTGTAAAATTAAGAAAAAACTAATGGATTTGAAGATTATGTGTAAATTTATTTACTAGTGAATTTATTTATTGATATTGTATTTATTTTTTAAGATATAAAATAAAATTTATGTATTAATCAAAATGAAATTAGAACTGTTCAATGAGCCAACCCGCTCAAAATGACCTAATTTAGACTAATCCGAGCTCAACTCAATTTTAGAAGCTAAATCTCGAGTTGAGCTTGGGTTAATGAGCTCTAACCTGATGTTCGGGTTGAGGGCTCTACAACTTGGGTTGACCCTCCAACTTGCCCAGTTTCAGCCCTGCTATCCATAAAAGTGTCTCGGGTTTATAGTAACATTTGGTTGGAGATTAAATACATTGGGTTGGGTATCATGTAGAAATAGTTTGTTTAGAAATTTGATGTATTTTGATGCCCAACCAAAAGGTGCCACGTAAACATTGTTCCTATTGTATAAGAACGAGACACTTTACTTGATCCTAATCCTAAAAAAATTTAGCCTCAAAATGATTTGAGGGAAGAGTATGTTTTATGTGGCTTAACCAACATTCAAATTTGTGAGGGAATAAAATGACACTTCATTGGGATCGGGCATTTGACACCAAATTAAAGTGAAAATCTTAATGCAAGGATGGTGCAAATTTAGGATGATAGATTGGTGAATATTTTGAGGTATGCATCAAACTCATCTATTGTCTCACATGACATGATAAAAATATAATTTTATATCCTTCTCCTTTGCTTAGCAAGCAAGGGATTAGTGGTCAACGTGAAGGTGAGTTCAATGATTTTGGACCCATGTCATGATATCAAACCTCTATATACTTAACCAACTTACCTAAGTTAGCACCTTCAAATATGATATTATATATTGTAGTTACGATCTTCGAAATATTAGAATTTATTATCTTCATTTTAGGACTTTTTAAAAAAATATATTTAAAGGGAACAAAATTGTTCTTCTTTCTATATTTTTTATTTTGGTGTAATTGATTGAACGAGCATTGATGCAAAGAACTAAGTTTGATGGAGGAATTTTTTGAAATCAATGATATTCAATTTTTTTCCTCTACAAATGGCATTGTGCTCCCTTGTGTCTAATTTTTCTTGGTTGTATTTAGGGAAAGGGAGTTGATCCCAAGATTTAGAATCAACTAGTGTGATGGCATTTCATTAAGTTTATTCAAAGTCTCTGGTAGAGATCATTCAAGTTGTGTTTTATGGGTGATCCAATAAAATAAGAGTTTTCTACTTAGTATTGGCCACCCACATGGATTTATCTCAACTTACCTAGTATGTTTGGTTTGTGGGGAATCACATGTACCCAAGGGATTTGGGCGAGATATATAATATAATACTCTTAAAAAGTGAGTCATTTGCTTAATAAGATCCAAAAATTAACACCCGAAAATCAAAGAACCCTTATCCTCTTGAAAGTGAATTTTTTTTGAGAAAAAGTTATTCAACTCTTTTAGCATGGAACCTATGCTACAATCTAGTAAGATAGTAGTATGACACCTACAAGGTATTGTTGATAAAATTATAATTAAAAAATAAATAAATAAAAGAAGAGGATGACATAGAAGAAGAAAATTATGAACCTCCTACATTTTATTCTTGGCTCAAACTCCAATTAATTTTCTATTCAAAAAGCATGTGGTATCAAAAAGCATGATCGGATGCCACAAGGATGTAGATCACAAAACTTTTAAGAAAAATAAATTTATTTTTTGAATCTTAAATTTTGATGGATAAGGTTGCCCCATGGGTTGGACAAAGCCCAATGGACCATGGTTAGCCCGTTTGATTCAGAGATACCCTATTCCAAAAAATTTAAGTATTGAATTTTGATTTTAAATTTGAGAGTTTGTCGGCCTTCCATAATAAGTATTTAACTTGACAACAAATAAAAAACGGGGAGTTCACCAATAGTGAGTGACCATTTAGAAAAGAAAAGTTTACTAAAGGTCATGCCAAGCTACCCCTAAAATTTAGGGACTATTTAGAAAGAAGTACCTCTGTGAGGATCCTTTAAGTAATTTTCCCTTGTATTTTTAATTGGGGTGTCATATGTAAAAGTTGGGGTGCCAATAGCATCTCTCTTAATAATTCAAGGGTGTTTTAGACATAGCTTTCCATGGTTTGGAGAACATCTACTCTACATTTTCAAACTAATGCATGCCCCCATTAAAACCCAGTCTTCTAGGATGGACTAATAAAAAATGGCCTAAATGTTGCCATTATCTTCAACATGTAGCCAACAACCCGTAATTTTTTCTCCCCCTCAAAATCATTCATCTTCAACCTTGATTTTTCATCGTCAAAATCAGCCATCAACTATTAAACCACGAGGCAAGATAAGGTTGAGACGAGGATGAAAGTTTGAATGAATTCCTTCGTGAAGTTGTCAAATTACATTATGCTTGGGCTAGATAGTGTAGATCCTTCAATAGTTTGTGACCCACCAAGATCGAGTCATGCAAATCACAGGCCACTAATGTGATTTCTCTTTTTATTATTTGGAAATAAAAAGTATTTGTTAGATGTAGAGATCAAGTTTCTATTAATATATCCAATTATAATCAAGGGATGAAGTGATGACGAATTGGAGAGTTACGATATTTGAAATGGGAAATTCCTAACACGAACATATATGGTAATTCCACCCACTGTTATCTTTTCCAAACATACCCTAACTGGAATTTTCTATGATTGTCTAACTGGAAAGGAAAAAAAGAGAGAGATTTACCCGACAGACCTATGTCGGAGTTACCACACAGCAGAGTCACAATAATCTATGCTCCAACTCCATCAAATATTAAACTTAACACCTCAAAGAAAACACTAGTTGAAGCATGAAAACAAAATAAGAGAAGAATGCCACACGCAGATCTAAAAAAAAGAACTGGAAGAGTTGAAGATAGAAAATAAAGTATTATTAAAGAATTTCTTCACACAATTCAACACACTCTAACACTTGATTTGGGTGCCTTTATAGACCCAAAGAAATTAAACTCCTAACTCAACTAGAATTCTTAAAATAATCTAACTCTATTACAAACAATCCTAATTTAACTTAAAGTATTAATCTAATCTAGGAGGATTCCACCAACCCAATAGTTGTAGAGTCGGTGATGACTCTAACACTCCCCCTCTGCGTTGACCCTTTATTCATGATGCCAAGCTACCATCGAAATTTGGAGAATTTCGGAAAAGACTATCCCTTTGTGAAGATACTTGTCGTCTGTTCTTTAATATTAAGTGAGAGAAGAGTAATATCACTTTTCAATACCTTCTCTAATAAAGTGATGATGCACTTCAATGTGTTTTATACAAGTATGAAACACTGGATTTTTCGTCAATCGAATCACACTCTCATTGTCGTAGTATAGGCCAACTGAATAGTTACTTTTTTGTTTGATATCTGACATCAACTACGTGACTCACTCACATTTTTGTGCTGCCATAGTTGTTCTTTATTCCACTTCGGTCTTGCTAAACCAATATATTGCTCATGAACCCAAGCTAAATATGTATCCAATAGTTGATTTGCAAGTTGATAAATCACTCGCATAATCTGTGTCACAATACCCTACTACCTCATACGAGACTCTCTTTTGATAGAGAATCCTAAAATCAAATGTTCCTTTCACATATCGTAAGATGCGTCGAATTGCTTTCAAGTGTGGCTTCCTTGGATTTTGCACGAATTTTCTTACCACTCTAATCGCATAAACAATATCTAGTCGTGTAAGCGTAAATTAAATTAAACTTCCGACCAATTGTCGATACATAGTTCCATCCTCCAATAACTCTCCCACATCATTTTTCAACTTGTCATTTATTTTTGCTGGAGTTGAGATTGGCTTATAGTTTGTCATCTCCAAGAAAGTGTTTAAGCTCCCTGAACTCTTTCATTTCAAATCTCGTTGAAAAACTATCACGAATTAATATAACTTCTTCCGTGTTATCTCTAGTAATGATGAGATCATCCATGTAGACTAGCACAATAGTAATCAATCCATTTTATTATTTGAAAAATAGGCTTGAATCGTTAGTAGCCATTGAACACTAAAAACTCTACAATCTTGCCGTACCAAGCTTGTGGTGCTTATTTCAGTTCATAAAGAGCTTTTCACAGTTTATAGATATATTCTAGCTTTTGCTGATCCTCAAACACACATGGCTACTCTATAAGTATCTCTTTATCAATCTCTTCATATCAAAATGCATTCTTAACATCTAATTGCCAAAGCTTCCACCTTTTACTTGTTACAATTGCAATTAACACATGTATAGAAGTGATCTTTGCAACTAGACTGAATGTCTCGTCAAAGTCAATTCCATATTGTTGACTAAATTTGTGTGCCACCAAACGTGTATTGTAATGATCTACGGTTATGTTTGACCATCTACTCACCTTGTATATCCACTTAGATGTTACTAGTTTTACTCCCCAAGGACATGAAACCAATTATCATGTTTCATTCTTAATCAAAGCAATGAACTCTTCACCAATTGCAATTTCCCACTCCTTAAATATTTGTATCGTTTCAAAAGAAGTTGGTTCCTCTATGTTGTGGGTTTCCAAGTAGTTGCAAGAAGCTTTCACTTTCATAATAATTTTTGCAAAAGCATTATTTGTGTATTTGAGATTAAGTCTTCTTATATGTGAAGATCTCTAGGGCTTCATTTTTGTATATTACTTCATGGTCTCAAGTTGTGAAGAACATTTTCTTTTGATGTCATGTTATTTGGTGAATTAGTTCCAGTTTTTCAAGGGTCATTACGACTTCTTGAAGAACTTTCAAGTTGAATAACATTATCAACCTTGTCTGATCAACCTGATACTAAAACATTGCCATTTGACCACCACGACGATGCTTCATTAAAGATTACGTCCAGTGAGACTTGGATCTTTCTTGTCGATGGATCATAGCACCTTCAACTTTTTTTCTTTAAATTGTAACCAACAAAGATGCACCTCATTGCATTTTATCGAGTTTTGTTCATAGATTTTATGTGAAAAAAGCTTAACAAACACATCCAAAAACACAAATATGTTTTATGGTTGGATTTTGTCCAAGAAATTTCTCGTGTGAAGAAATAAACCTAAGTCGAGGTTGTGGTAGTTGGTTGATCACATATGTCATTGTCGCCATAGACTCAGCCTAAAACTCTAGTCACATATTTTTAGAGTGCAATATGCATTGACACATGTTAGTCAAATGTCGATTCTTCCGTTCAGTTGCTCCATTCTGTTGTGGCATGTTTGCACAAGTGAGTTGTCTTCTAATTTTGTACTCTTTCAACTATTGATTGAAATCCTTTGAGGTATATTATCCACCATTATCGAACTGTATACCATGGATATTGTGCCCAATCAATGTCTTTGTTTCTTCACGAAATTCCTTGAACTTTTCAAATGCTTTAGATTTTTCTTTCAAGAAGTACACCCAAACACACCTTGAGAAGTTGTCGATGAAAGTGATTATGTAGTGTTTACTACTAATCAATGGGTACTTCACATTGCCAAACACATCGGTGTGTACTAGCTCTAATGGTTCTTTCAACTGAAACTTTGACTCCTCAAAGGATAATTGATGCGCCTTACCAAACTGGCAACCTTCACGAAAGTCTAGCTTTGGAAGTCTTTTGACAAGTTCAATTTTTACCATCTCTTGGAGCTTTTTGTATCCTGCATGCCGTAATTGTGCATGCCAAAGGTCTAATGTCTCGTTCTTTCTAGTCTTGTCTACGTACGCTTCATTTGTCGACATTACGTACATAGACTTCACTTGTATTCTTTCTTGTCTCTTTCTCATTTTATTTTTATTTTTTAAGTTACATGTAGTTTTAGGTCATTTCAAACATGTGACAATTTATACTCTTTTAGGAGTGTACAATATTTCAAACTCATCTTGAAGCACTTTACAGTAGTTTAAAACTCATTTTGCAGCTCGTGATTAGTTGTCGGGATGAATGGATGAATCAGGTATATGAAAAAAATGGGGTGTTTACAAAGCTTGAATAAAATGTACCATCATGTCTTAGTTATCTATGCTACAAATAATAAATTTTTCGTCATGCCAGGATCATGGTAGACTCCATGTAGTAAGCGGTCATCGCCAAATCTTTTCACAATTTTTGCATCACCTATGTTTTTTCTTTGAATGTTGTGAATTATCAACTATCACAACCACCTGATTTCTATCATATGGATGCATGGTTCTGAACTTCTTTTCATTGCCCATCATGTGGTTTGAATAGTTGGAGTCCACAATCCAATCTTTCTCATAGTCAATTATTGCATTCTGCTTAGATATGCACTTTTCTGAGGTCAGATTAACTTCATCATGTTGATCTTCCACCACAACTATGAATAAATTCTCCTCAATTATATTAGTGGTTGTAATGGATATATCTTGTGTTTAAGTAGCTAATGCTTAGTTTGCTCATAGGTCTTCCTCATCATTGGCTCCCTCTCGTTACTAACTTTTACATGCCATGAATCTTCAGTGGCTGCATTACTTTATGTAGGAATCATCTTTACTCTCCAATCACGTGCAAAGTATCTTGATTTTCCACAATGATAATATGACTTTTTAATCTGCTTATCATGTGTCTTTTTGTCGTTATTTCCATTAACGTTGGTATCTCATCCATTTTCAATACTCCTTTGCTATGTTTAATTTGAATTTGCCTTGCCACTTTCCTTTGGAATTTTTGGAGAACATGGCTTCTTCTTTGTCTTCAATCTTCGAGGTACCAATTTTAACGAGCACTTTTCGTAGCTAATGAGTAAGTTTTCTAACTCATCCACAGAAGGCTGCATGGCCCACCCAGCAATTGCCGTCACATACGCCATGTACTTTGGTTGTAGACCATTGATCAAGAGTCTCATTATCTTAGCATCCGAGATTTTATTCTCTAGATCCAATAGGGACAGCTTTCAATATGTTGTCTTCATGCGAAGGAGAAATTCTACCACAAAAAGTTTCCCTTGTTCAAGGCTTTCAATTTCCTTTTCTAAAAGCTGAAGGCAATGCGTGTTCTTCTTTGAGAATAGACCAGCAATTATGTCTCATGCTTATTTTGGTTTCTTCACATCCGATATACGAAACAACATGTCATCATCTAAGATTGCTTTAATACATAAAGAGCTCGACCAGCCTTGGCGTTCCACTTTGCTTTCGACGCAAGATTTTTTGGCGACACTGTGTTGTCTCTAGGCGTCATGTCCCAAAGCTCATGACCCATCATGTAAGACTCTATACATGATTTCCATAAATCATAGTTGGAGTTGTTGAGCTTTCGCAAAAACGAGAAACCCGAGTCACCAGTCATCATCTTCTTCTTCAATCAAAGTCGTTGCGTAACCGTACCGAACACTTTCTCCCAACTAATCGTCCCACTCTGATACCAATTGTTAGAGTTACCACGTAGCAGAGTCGCAATAATCTTTGCTCCAATCTCTATCAAATATTAAACTTAACACCTCAAAGATAACATGTTGAAGCACACGAACAAAACAAGAGAAAAATGCCACAAACACATCTTAAAAAAAATGTGGAAGAGTTGGAGATAGAAAATAAAATATTATTAAAGAATTTTTTCATACAATTCAGCACACTTTAACTCTCGACTTGGGTGCTTTTATATTGACAAAAAAAAAAAATAATAATAATAATTAAACTCCTAACTCAACTAGAATTCTTAAAATAATCTAACTCTATTAAAAATAATCTGACTCTATTAAAAATAATTCTAATCTAACAGAAATAGAATCCTAATCGAACTTAAATTCTTAATCTAATCTAGGAGGATTCCACTAATCCAACCGTTGTAGAGTCAGTGATGACTCTAACAACCTAACGATTGCAATTTTATTACAAAAACTCCCTTGGAGTTCTGACAACTCCGAGGGAACCTTATTTTATGAAGTTTGTAAACTACCAAACCCATTTATGAAGTTTATTACATAACAAAACTTGGAGTGGGGATCCATGTCATAAAATTCAAATTGAGGTGGTTAGTTTGTTACTTAAATATAGAAGGTTGTGGTGCTTGCCAAATCTATGAGGGCCTTACAACCCTTAGTAAGATTTGAAATCTTATTATGTTAGTTATGCTAGCCTATTTTTAAAGTAAAATTTATTAAGTAACACACTTGATAAAATAAGGGATAAGGGAGTTTTTTAAGGGTTGTCGATATATTCTATTGGCACACCAAATTTTACTTACTACGCACCAATCCTTTTGAAATTATGTATAATTATAGATTCGTGTGTTATAAGTAAAAGTTAGTGTCTTAATAGAATCTTTCTTCCAGTTTGGTTCAATTAAGTGGAACCAATGACACTCCCAACTGATAGTGATGTGTTGTACCCACTACGGAGGCAATTCTTCTAAAAGTTAAGGGTCGCACCATTAACACACACCAAATATGATAATTGTACATTCTTAAAAATAATTATAAAAAAAGAAAATTACTTATTGACCCTTAAATGTTTTAATAGTGATTTTTTCATCTTCTTTGATGATTAAACATAAAATTTAAAGATTTTTAAAATAAAAAAATAATTAAAATTTTTTTATTGGTTCAACTTCTAACAAAATTCTAAAAGAAATAAATATGAAGAGAGAGAGAGAGAGAGAGAGAGAGAGAGAGAGAAGAAGTGGGCTTGATCGGTAGATTATTTAGGTGGGTTTTTGATAAACAACGATTGAAATTTTTTCCATAGGTTATTGTGGTGGGTCTAAAGTATAGATTTGTAACGGTAAAATTGTAATTTCGTATTTATTTATTTTTGTTTTATATACATTAAAGACAATTTTGATACGCCACGTCGGTGTTGTCAGATAGAGGGGTGCACAGTGTCGTCTGCTTTCTCACTATTTATAGCAGAGGCGTTCAGACGTTGACTGCTCATATTTGGTCTTTTTTTTTCGTTCTTTCTTTCTTCTCTCTCTAAATTTTCTATTTTTGGTTCAAGGATTTCTCAGAGGTAAAATAAGACAGTAAGACACAGGTACTTTCTCCCTTTGATTGTTTCAATTTTCTCTTATTTTCAAAATTAGGGTTTCATCAATCTACGTTCCAATATTCAAGAAATTCTAGGGTTTCCAGAACTGATTTTATTTTATTTTTATAAATTATTTGATCTTGTTGCAGGATATTAGGTTGTTTTGAGCAGAATCGGAGATGTTAGAGCAACTTTTAATTTTCACAAGAGGAGGTTTGATCCTCTGGACATGCAAGGAGCTCGGTAATGCCCTTAAAGGATCCCCAATCGACACTTTGATCCGATCTTGTCTCCTTGAAGAACGATCAGGCGATGCGTCTTACAATTATGATGCTCCTGGCGCCTCCTACACCCTCAAATGGACCTTTCACAATGATCTTGGCTTGATCTTCGTCGCTGTGTATCAGCGGATTCTCCATCTTCTCTACGTTGATGATCTCCTTTCGATGATCAAACATGAATTCTCGCAAATTTATGATCCAAAGCGGATGGTTTATGTTGAATTTGATGATATCTTTCGGCAATTGAGGAAGGAAGCTGAAGTTAGGGCTGAGGAAATTAAGAAATCGAAGCAGGTTGCAAGGCCTGTGAATGTTTCGAGTAAGAAGCAAGGACAGGTCACGATCAAGCAATCACAGAAGAGTAAGAGTAATGGGTCTGGTAAGGATGGAGGAGAGAGTGATTCGACAAAAGGTCGTAAATTGGAGAATAATGGGAATTCCAATGGGCATAAGATTGGGATTGAAGATTCTTCAATGAATGGTGGTGTTAAGAGCAAAGAGAATGGGAATTCTGAAGTTGGGGCTTTTGATGTAAATAAACTTCAGAAGTTAAGATACAAAGGTGGGAAGAAACCCGATACTAACAAGGTTCCGAAGGTGGAACCGAAGAAAAAGATAACTAAGAAAAATAGAGTTTGGGATGATTCACCTTCAGAGGGTAAATTGGATTTTACAGATCCTGTAGATGAGAGAGGGGATGAGAATGTGGAAGTTGTGGCGACGGATCATGGTGAAAGTATGATGGACAAGGAGGAAATTGTTAGCAGTGAAAGTGAGAGTGAAGAAGATGGGGATGCGGGGAAAGATGCTAAGTTCAATGCGAAAAAGAAGGGCTGGTTTTCCTCCATGTTCCAGAGGTTAATCTCTTGCTTTAATGACTCATTGATCGCTTGTTTGTTGCATTATTAGTCAAATTGTTTGATTGCTTGAATTTATTGTTTTGCTTGCTTCATTGCGGTTCTTGATTGTTTTAATCCATTTCTCCAAGTGATGAAATAGAAATAATTCCTTACTATATATTGCGATATTTTTTCATATATTGTGTTTTGATTACTATCCAGCTTTTTGTATATACATCATTGACAAAACCGACTTATTTCATATAATTAAGTTCTATGCATAACTCACCATTAGAAAATTAGCTCGACTTGAGTGGAATTTAATGAATGAATTGTTAGATGGGGAAGTGTCAACTTAACTAAGTTGGTAATATATGTGGAGTGTTGTTCCCACATCCTTGGTTCGAACCCCTCTTGAACCCATCTTCATCTTGCTAACCACTAACCCTTTACCTATAAAAATAAATTTATTTGGGGTTATGCTACAAATTGGGGGATTGGTGTCGAGTTTGAGACAGGTACACAATGTTAAATTTGACAATCATCGCCGAAGCCTTATCCCAAAGATTTGGGTTGGCTAAACAAATCTTGTTCCTCCATTCAGTTATGTCTAGACCTACATCTTTTGTTATTGAATGTGTGTTCATATCTGCTTTCACCATCTCTATACTTTTTTTGGTCTTCTTCTAGAACCTTCATTTTGTATAATAGTAGAATGCACATGAATGAAATTAAAAAATATGAATTATGTGATAGTGACATAAAATTATGATGCTTTTACCATGAGCAATTAAAAAAATAAAACGACGTGATTTATCTAATTTTAAATAAATATTATGAAAATAAAACTATAAAAACAATAAAATCAGATTTTTCTAACCATGTCAACACAAATCTACGGGGACCTTGAATCATTAAAAAAAGATAATAGTCAAACTTTTTAACCATTGAGTCACAAATTTAATGTGCATTTAACCTGATAATAGTTAAACTTTTTAACCATTTAAAAATCATTAGTCTTTGGACAATGTTTATCAAGAACATATATTTGATATTTGAGGCTATAAAATCAGATTAAAAAGGAAAAGAAAAATGCCTAATAAACTCAGTTGCACAAAAAAAAAATGATTTTTTATACAAATCAAGCAGAAAATGAATATTCTAATCAATGATAACACATACCAAATTTATACACTTATGCATGCTCACCACCTAATCGAAACCTCAAATTCCATAATTAGTTTCTTCTCATCAATTCTCTAGAAATATGACAGATTTAGTTATAAATGAAATCTTGTTTTGATTCATGAGTCGAAATCAAGAGATAAATATATAAAGACAATAATAACACATATTTTAAAAAGAAAATTAATTTTCTATATTTCTAAGTGATACTAACCATTCATGAAAATCATCTTTTAAATAAAACAACTTTGATAAAGTTTTAAAAGAAAGAATGCCTTGAGTTCCAATTTGGCTAACTTGATCTTAAATCTTCGGTAATTTTAAATGTATAAAAAAGAATTCATCTTTTTACCCCACATAAACTTCATGCCCAAATATAATATACAACTAGGGGGGAGGGGGGGGGGGAGAGAGAGAGAGAATAAAATAATATTAAAAATACTTATATATGCTTCTAAAACTAACTTATTTTTGTAAATTGGTGAACAAACCATTTCTCTAATAAAAGAATCTAAACTTAGATTTTCTAAGAGAGAGATGGAGAGAATACATGTTTTTAAACCTCTAAGACAAAATTTTAAACATATTGAACTTGTTCAAGTTTGTCTTCAAATCATCATCTTCAGCCTTTTTGTCAAAATCCTTCTACTATCACCAAAAATATATATTCAGAAATCATTGAGACATTGTTTTTCTATCACAAAAAAAATATCACGTGTGATAAATTTTTTTTTTGATAGGTAGAGATAATTTCATTAATCAAAATGGCAATCGAGGGGACCAACCGAAAGAAAGAAATGGGAACCTACCAAAAGGCAAGAAAGCTGCCAAAAAGGAAGAAAAAGATTACTCGAACTCAATATTGCACACCCTCTCCCATCTAACTAAAAAGTCTTCGAAGAAAATCCCCCTAAACTCTTTAAACCTTTTACACCAAAAAAAATAACAAAGCTAAGACCTCCAAAACCACATCTTGCACATCTTTTACTATATTTTTGAACGCTCGTTGATTCCTCTCCTTCCAAAATGTCCAACACACTACGAAAGGAAGTAAATCCCAAAGGGTCCGCTTTGCCTTGGTGAAATATTCCCCCTCTGAAGCCAACTCTTCGCTAAGTTTTTCACCGAATTTGGTAAACAACACACCAACCCAAATAATTTAAGGAAATGGTTCCACATGTTACATGTGAAAGAGCAATGTAAAAGCAAATGACTTGTTGATTCCTTATCGGATTCACAAAGGCAACAAAAATTTGTTAAGTAAAACCCTTTTTTTCTCAAGATGTTAATGGTTGGTAAGTCTTCCAAGCGTAGCAAGCCACATAAAGACCGAAACCTTTGACAGGATGCTTGTGCGCCAAACCGATGCGCAAGGAAAGCATGATTCAGTAACTCGAGTACTAGATAAATATAAAGACCGCACAGTGAAATTACCACCTTTCGGACCATCCCAAGCCCGACTATCATCTGTGTGAAGAATTTTCAACTTGTGTGAAAAGTAGATTGTGTAAATGATTGAATTACCTTGATTTTCAATTAATTGAAAAAATTGATTCCCATTACTTGATTGATTTCCAGCATATACTCAAAATAATAATGGTGAACAAACCGTTTTTAAGAGAGTACTTATTTTTAAACCTCTAAATGGTTATAGATGACCATTAAATCATAAAATAGTTACATAAAATAATAAATATATATAATGACTAATTTAATGAAGATTATTTACTTGTGGCTGATGTGACGTCACTAAAAGACAAAATAGAAGGATATAAATGAAATTTATTAATAGACAAAGGCATTTTAGTCAAGTGAAAAAGTCGTACGAAGCAATTCTCTTTTTATATCGGTAAATATAATATAATGTAGGTAATACATAATAGATTCCTTCTAACTAGGCTTATAATTGGCCTTCATTGAATGTGCCCAAATCATCTCTATTGACTTTCTCTTAGTTTTAAAGGAACTCACTCTTGGTGAGGTTTTTTATGATATTGTTATAAGATTAAAGCTAAGTCTTTGATCCTGATGGGATTTGAGTTTTGGAATTTACCTTTTCTGCCCCTTCTGCTGAGGTGGACTCCAAATGAACCTGAAATGAAACTTTCTTAGCATTACTGTTCCCCCTGGAATATCAAGGATCTACTTTCACCTCATATCTTTGGTTGCTTTCTAAGAAATTTTACATATGCTGCACCATATCATTCTCATACTTTGCTATTAGGTTGCCTTCTGATTTCCAAAAATAATGGAGACTGTTGGTTTCTTACTCACATTGAGCTTCATCCATTTTCCTGCTTTCAGTATTGCAGGAAAGGCTAATTTAGAGAAGTCAGACCTGGAACCAGCATTGAAAGCTCTTAAAGATAGGCTAATGACCAAGAATGTGGTATGTTTATCCGTCCAATATTTAACTTTACTTTCCTGTAGATGCTTATGAAGCCTGCTTGTAGAGTATCATCATTGTGACATTCACAGGCTGAAGAAATAGCTGAGAAGCTCTGTGAATCAGTGGCAGCTAGTCTCGAAGGTAAAAAGTTGGCTTCGTTCACAAGGATATCATCGACAGTTCAGGTTTGTAAGCTTAATTCCTTTTCTATGGAGATATCATTGGTTGTCTATTGCTAGCTTAATATATTAGGATGCAATAATGACTGCAGACGGCGATGGAAGAGGCTCTTGTTCGTATTTTAACTCCTAGACGTTCAATCGACATATTGAGGGATGTTCATGCTGCCAAGGAGCAAGGGAGACCGTATGTTGTTGTTTTCATTGGTGTCAATGGAGTCGGAAAATCCACCAATCTTGCAAAGGTTAAGATAACCCATTTCTTTATTTATTTTTTCACCATCATCATTGAATAAATCCCAAAGATTTGGGTCGGCTAAATGAATTCTGTTCCTCCAATCCATTCTGTCTAAAGCTACATATTCTGTTATTGAAAGTGTGCAATATCCGCTTTTACCATATCAATCCACGTTTTTTAGCCCATTTCCTTTTATTAATTACTTCAACTTTAAAGGAACCTTTTGATCAGATGATGTCCTGCTAATTCTTTATAAACTAAGCTGCTTTTGGAATGCCATCCTTCAGGTCGCATACTGGCTTCTGCAGCATGAGATCAGTGTAATGATGGCTGCTTGTGATACATTCCGTTCGGGAGCTGTTGAGCAACTTCGGACTCATGCACGCAGGCTTCAGGTGGGATATTGCTCTCGTTGATCAATGTTGTTAAGCTACTTGTCTTTATTTGAAGGACTTGTGACCCAAGGGGGACAATTAATAAAGAGTCTTGACTAGCCCTTACTAAGGGTCCTTTGGTTCACCTTGCGACATAAAAAAACACGATCCGATGCTTCAGGGTTGTAGAGGACTAAATTCTACGAACTTTGAAAAAAAAAAAAATTCAAAAAAAGTTATTTTTTACCGTTGAATTTTAATTTTAAATTTTGGCGTTAGTTGGAAGTTAGCTGTCCATTTTAAAAACATTGGAACAAGCCCAAAAGAATTTGTTTTTTGAAAAAAAATAATTGGATCTGAGTTTTTCAATGAAATTTAGAGGGCTGTGGTGTTGGATTTGCTAATGTGGTTGTCCATTTGAGCAAAATGACCCTTAGTAAGGTTTAAAAACTTACTAAGTTAGTAAGGAAAATGTTTCTTATTAATAAATGTAATATTTTCTGCAATCTGGAGCATCATACCAAGTTATTTATAACTAACCTGCTGTCTTTTGTCAGATCCCTATATTTGAGAAGGGCTATGAAAAAGATCCCGCCATTGTTGCAAAGGAAGGCATCCAGGAGGCTAGTCATAATGGCTCAGATGTTGTTCTTGTAGATACAGCTGGACGAATGCAGGTATAATGTCAGCCTCTATTATATCATCATGATCATCTTCATAAATGCTCTACCCCAACTATGTGGGGCCAGTGACACCAATCCTAGTTGGCCTTTCAATTCTATATAAATCTATACCTTCTGTCATACATGTTTCTTCAGATCCTTTCTTACCACCTTAGTCTACATTAATTCATGTTGGTGGGTGATATTTGTCTGCATCATGAAAATGTGTGCACATGGTTAGATGGGAGTCGGGGAACCCGACTATTGATATCTGAACTGTGGTTTTAGAACCCATTTTTTCAGATCTTCTCGGCTCGTACATGGCAAATCCTTTATAGGTAAGCCTGTTTTTAATGAGTTCAGTAACTCGGTGCTAGTGGGATATGAACCCAGGTCTTTGGAATCATCAACCAAAGACTTTACCAACTAAGCTAACTGACACCTGCTCGTACGTGTCAAATCCTTACAAACTGATTCAGTTGGATTTGATAAAACATTATCTATATTTAAATAATAATTGTTTTCTGTTAGAAACTGAATTAATAGATGTTGCAATCACACTAAATCATTTTATAAAGATCACGAACATTTAAATCCTTCAATAGTTATAATATTTAAGGATAAATTCTATTACCACACCAACTTTTACTTACAACACACCAATCCTTCGAAAATAAAGCCATAATTTACATATAGATTGGTATATTATAAGTAAAATTTGACGTGTTAATACCAGCTCTCTATTTATAAGAGAAAACGCATCAAAACCCAACCTCTACAGGTCAACTTGGATGACTTTTTCAAAATCCCGAACAAGATAACTTGGAACTAGTCAAAATTAAGAGATAATTTGATTATATGATTAATTAGCCCTAATTAGGCTATATAAGATTACATAAGATAAATAAGAAGGTGAAAAGTCTAAACTACCCTTACAGACTTATTTAACACTCCCCCTCAAGTTGGTGCGTGGATATCAACAATGCCCAACTTGGACAAGACATCTTCAAAGGAGGTTTTACTAACACCTTTAGTAAGAACATCAGCAAGTTGTTGAGAGGTAGGAACAAAGGGAGTACAAATCTGTCCAGAAACTATCTTTTCTCTAATGAAATGACGATCAACTTCTATGTGCTTCGTTCTGTCATGCTGAACCGGATTTGCAGCTATGTTAATAGCTGATTTATTATCGCAATATAGTAAGAAGGGGACCGGCACAGAAAGACGTAAATCAGCTAGTAAGATTTTGAGCCACAACAATTCGCATACTCCAAGTGCCATGGCTCTGTATTCTGACTCAGCACTCAACCGAGAAACCACATCTTGCTTCTTACTACGCCAAGTTACCAAATTACCACCAACTTTAGTACAATATCCAGAAGTAGACCGTCTATCAGTCACTGAACCAGCATAATCTGCATCTGTCCATGCCTCAATGCGAAAATGACCATGATTGTTGAATAAAATACCTCGACCAGGACATCCCTTAAGGTATCTAAGAATACGATGAACAGCAGCAAGATGAGATGTTCGAGGCGAGTGCATAAACTGACTTACAACACTAACAGCATAGGCAATGTCAGGGCGAGTCATAGACAAGTAGATCAATTTTCCCACAAGACGCTGATATTGGCCAATATCTGACACACACTCCCCCTCAGAATCAGCCAACCTGTGATTCTGCTCAATAGGAGTATCAGCTGGACGAGAGCCAAGCTGACCGGAGGCACGGAGTAAGTCAAGAACATACTTACGCTGAGAAATAAATATACCAGACTGGGACCGGGCAACCTCAATACCCAGAAAATAACGAAGATGTCCCAGGTCCTTAATCTCAAACTGACGGCCTAAGTAAGTTTTGACTTCGGTGAGGCCATCGACATCATCTCCAGTAAGAACAATATCATCCACATATACAATCAAAGCAACAGTTTTGCCTTGGGAGTGACGCAAAAACAAGGTGTGATCAGCAGAACTCTGATGGAAACCAAACTGATGCATGGCCTTAGTGAAGCGCTCAGACCAAGCACGAGGAGACTGCTTCAAACCATAAAGAGACCGGCGAAGACGGCAAACATGTGTAGGAGAAGCAGAAGGAAGAAACCCAGGAGGTTGGACCATATAAACTTCTTCCTGAAGATCACCATTGAGAAAAGCATTCTTGACATCTAACTGAAAAAGAGGCCATCCTCGGATAGCAGCAACAGAAAGTAGAACGTGAATAGTGGTCATCTTGGCAACTGGAGCAAAAGTTTCCTGATAATCAATCCCATAAGTTTGAGCATAACCTTTGGCCACCAGACGGGCCTTATAACGAGCAATGGAACCATCCGGATTATGCTTAAGCGTGAATACCCAGCGACAACCCACAGCTTGCCTTCCAGGCGGAAGAGGCACAATTTCCCAAGTTTGAGTCTTTTCAAGAGCAGTCAACTCATCAATCATAGCGACGCGCCACTCAGGATGAGCAATAGCATCTGCAACAGTAGTAGGAAGAGAAACAGCGGAAACAGAAGCAAGAAAACTCCGATAGGAGGGTGATAGTGCAGAGTCAGATACATAATTGGAAATAGGATAAGTACAAGTACGCTTACCCTTACGAGTGGCAATAGGAAGATCATCACAGGGAACAGACGAAGGCGGAGCTGGAGGCGAGGAGGCGAGCTGGTCGGACATAGAAGTGATGGTAGTATCACGTGGACGTCGAGAGTAAACCTGCAATGGAGGAGAGGACGAACTGACAGGGGGTGGAAAGGGAGGAACAGGCAGAGGAAGGGGAAATAAAGAAGGAAAATGATCATCAGGTGAATCCAAAGGAAACCACTCAGATTGAATGCCAACGGACCCATTATAATAAGGAGTATGCTCAAAAAAAGAAACATCTCGAGAAATGAAACGTCGTCGAGAAGGAGGGTGGTAACAACGGTATCCTTTCTGGGTAGAGGAATAACCTAGAAAGATACATTTGACGGCTTTAGGGTCAAGTTTAGAACGATTTTGGTCAAGAAGTTGAACAAAACAGACACACCCAAAAACACGCGGGGGAAGTGGAAACACGGGACGATCTGGAGAGAACTTAGAGAGAGGTATGAAAAATTGAAGAACACTGGAGGGGGTCCGATTAATAAGATAAACAGCAGTAAGAACTGCATCAGCCCAATAGGATTGGGGCACGTTCATGCCAATCGAAATAGCACGGGCTAACTCTAGAATATGACGATTTTTTCTTTCGGATCGGCCGTTCTGCTGAGGGGTCTTAACATTGGACATTTGATGCTCAATGCCAGACTCTAAACAAAGTTTCAAGACCTCACTATAGGTATATTCAGTACCATGATCAGAACGGAAGGTCCTGATGGTACGACCAAATTGGGTTTGAACCATAGCAAGAAATTGCTTAAAGATCCCATAAACCTCATTCTTGTGTTTCATAAGATAAACCCAAGTGGTGCGACTGTAATCATCAATGAACAAAACAAAATAACGAAAACCAAGAGTAGATGTGACAGGGGAAGGACCCCACACATCAGAATGAATTAAGTCAAACATAGCAGGTGTAGTAGGATTCATACTAATAGGATAAGAAGAACGCACATGTTTAGCTAATTGACAAGTTTCACAAGAAAAATCAAGCACATTGTTATTATTAAATAAATTAGGGAACATGTGTTTCAAATATCCAAAAGAAATATGGCCTAAGCGTAAATGCTAACGCATTACAAGAGCCTTATTAGATTGACTACTAAAACTACTAAGCTGAAGAGCAGAATGGGTGCTAGGGGAACCGGGAACATCCAGGAGATACAAGCCATTCACTTCACGTCCAGTGCCAATCGTCCTCTTCGACTCCAGATCCTAAAAGACACAATGAGAGGAATAAAAGGTTACACTGCAGTTCAAATTTTTAGTAAGACTACTAACGGATACCAGGTTAGTAGTAAGTTGAGGAACATGTAGTGTTTTAGTTAAGGATAAAGAGGATGTAACAGGTAAAAGACCTTGACCAGCTATGGAAGACAAAGAACCATCAGCGAGGCGAACCTTGCGATGACCAGAGCAAACACTATAGGTTTGAAATAGAGAGGACATACCGGTCATGTTATCTGAGGCACCAGAATCAATGATCCAAGGTGAGGAAGTGGTGGAAACACTGTTTGCAGATGCAAAGGTACCTGAGTGTGCAAAGGTACCTGAGTGTGCGAAGGTAGAAACCGGCTGAGATGAAGTCTCTATCTGATTGAAGAATTTTCTGAACTTGTCAAGCTCTACTTGGGATAGAGATACTGAGTCTGATGAGGATGTATTAACTGAAAGAGGTGCTGAATCAGTAGTCGACTGAGAAACTATATGAGCTGAAGATCGTTGAGACTGTTTACGTTGCTGATTAGGATGACCATGAAGCGCATAACATCGAGCCTTCACATGACCTAACTTTCCACAATAATCACACTTATGTCGTTGACGGGTAGGAATAGACCCACTGGGGGGTTGTGGAGAAGATAGACGAGTAAGCATAGCCGAATGATCCCCTGAAGAATGAGGTAGGACAGCTGCACGACGACTCTCATCCGCTAAGACATATGAATAAGCAGTCTGAAGCGACGGAAAAGGATCCATACCCAATAAATGAACTCGCGCATACTCAAATTCGTCCCGGAGACCCGCTAGAAACTGAAAAATCCGATTCTTATCCAGAATTGACGAATATAATGTCTCATCAAGAGGGTCCTTCCAAGCATAGGATGAGGAATAGAAAGTCAGCTCTTCCCACCGAGCACGTAACTGTGAGATATAAGTGGTAACTGAAGCGTCTCCTTGGGAAAGACGAGAAATCTCACGCTCCAAATTAAAGATCCTAACATTACTCTGACGTTGTGAGTAAATACTCTTTGCGGAATCCCATATCTGTTTTGCTGTCGAGAAAAACATAAAACCAGTCGCAATGTGTGGTTGCATAGAAGTAACTAACCAAGAACGGACCATAGAATCATTAGCAAACCAATGGGAGTAAGAACTGTCAGTCTGTACAGGTTGTTTGTCTGTCCCAGTGAGGTAACCGATTTTCCCTTTTCCACCAATGAACATTTCAACTGATCGTGCCCAAAGGAGATAATTAGGACCATCTAACTTTACGGTAGTGATCTGAATACCTAGAAAATCGGTTGAGTGAGAAAGAGAACCACTCGATCCATTACTATTACCAGTGATCGAGGAGGAGGATGTCTCAGAGGCCATCAAAGAATCCGAGTGCTCTGATTAGAAGGAAAAAATTCAACTTCCTAGGATCAAATGACCGCAGCACCCGCTATCAGAAAAATCCCAAACAGCACCTTGCTGTAATCACAGCCTTCCGTACGTATTAAAAAAAAAAACAACTGTTATACCCTCGTATAACCCGTTCGATAATCAAAAATAAGAACAAAATCAATCACTTGCTGTGATCCTTAGACTACTAACAGCAAACTGCTGTGTCGCACAGGTCAGGGCAGTCACCTAATGGTGTCGCCTGCTAAAAAGCTAACTCCTACTGTGATCGAACAAGAAGGAGGAGCCCAAACAGCAACCCACTGGCGTCGCACAAGGCAGAGCATCGCCTGTTGTGGTCAAAAAAGCCTAGATGGCTACCCACAAGGGTCGTACAGGCCCCTGCTGTGATCGCAAGGTTCTGGCGGAGACCAACCAGCGTCGTGTGAGGCAGAGCAACCTCTACTGGTGTTGTCTGCTCAGAAACTATCGCCTGTTGCGATCGTAGAGGTCGAACCGAGTTGATTAGGGAGTCGTAAGTCTCAAAGACAGCCACTGTGGGTGTCGAAAATCTTATACAAGACCACTAGAGATGTCGTAAGTCCTCAACAGCATCACTGCTGTGAATACAGCCTGATCGCAGGCTCTAAATAACTGTTATCTCCCTATCGCATGATGCGATTAGGGTATGTTGCGACGGAGAACCCCCGTAGGGGTGATCTGAATCGAAGATGAGAAGTATAGATTGCTGTTTTTGATGAAAAACTTGTCAATGGAGTTGTCGCAGAAGGAGTAGAGGTCGAGAGTTCGCTCTGATACCAAGTCAAAATTAAGAGATAATTTGATTATATGATTAATTAGCCCTAATTAGGCTATATAAGATTACATAAGATAAATAAGAAGGTGAAAAGTCTAAACTACCCTTACAGACTTATTTAACAGAACTCATACAAATCATTGGGATTTGTGATGGGTTGGTTCACAGTGGAATCTTGTCCGGATGCCTCCGAGACCAAGCTGACTCATCCAAGTCATTTTGGTCTCATCTGAGATTTAAAACCATTCTCTGAACTAGGACATCGCCGTTGCCAAAATAATTGTTCCATTCATTTTATCATATTCCTGATCATCCCTGTTTATGTTTCTCTGTGTCGTTTGTTGGTTTCTTCACTCTGAGCATCTCTTAAAGAAAGTACAATGGTGGTCATGATTTCTACCAGGCAATTTTGGACATAGAAGATCTCCAAGTTGGACCAATCAGAATGGAACTATGTCTCATGAACTGTTAATGCTGTTGTCTCATCATGTTTATTTCTTACTGGGATTAACATAACTACAGCAGCTTGGTTCCATTTAACATGTAAACTGAAAAATTGTTTTGTATAAGTGTAGCGAATTGTGTAACCATAGAAATGTGTTATGTTCTTTCAGGATAATGAACCATTGATGAGAGCTCTCTCCAAGCTGATCAACCTCAACAATCCAGATCTAGTCCTGTTTGTTGGAGAAGCATTGGTTGGGAATGATGCTGTGGATCAGCTATCAAAGTTCAATCAGGTCCGTTTTTCCAGATGTTGAGCTATCCATGTTTTTTTAGTGTTCTGATGATGAAGTAAAATGGGGTGTTAAACAACGAACTTGTTCTATAATTATGATTTTTTGTTTAATCTTTTTCTTTATGGAAAATAATGATTGACTAAACAAATTTACTTTACCCGTTTGCAGAAACTGGCGGACCTCTCAACCTCACCAAGTGCCAGGTTGATCGATGGAATCCTTCTCACGAAGTTTGATACCATAGATGATAAGGTACGAACTTAAAAGCAGTAAGGCGTTGTTTGGGGTAGCTCTGCTTTTCTTTTAACTTAATTGCTTCTATGGAATCACTTCTCTTTGGTTAAATGTAATATTGATGTTTGATGATGATGCCTATGGAAGTGCTTTTGGGGGGTACTTAAAAAAAGTTGTGAAAACAATGGATTCTAAATCTGGAGTCATGTGGTGTAGGTTGGAGCTGCACTTTCCATGGTCTACATCTCTGGAGCACCGGTGATGTTTGTTGGCTGTGGACAATCCTACACGGATCTGAAGAAGCTCAATGTCAAATCCATCGTCAAAACGCTCCTCAAATGAAAATATTTTGTGGTATTGTGCTTTATCCTTCTTCACTTAAAACTTTTTCTTCTTTGTTACTACTATGAACCCCTGCTACTGAACTTTCTCCCTCCCCTATGACCTCATCGTATTGGCATTGGAGGTGAATCCATCACTGTAATTTTATATGTTTAAAATGACTTTGTTCTTAGTTGGTTTGACATCTTACTGTTTAATCTTCACATTAATTGATAGCTAAGTTAGGGTTTAAGACAAAAAAAATGCAAATCAATGAAATTAGTCTTATAGATATGGGTGAACGTGATTGAGGGAACTGGTACTACTGAAGCTATGGCAATAGACTCGTTTTGTTTTGCAGCCACCTTTTCTCTAGTAGTCTTCCTCTTATTAGAGAAAGGAAGCAGAGAATGGTTATGTTACCTAATCTAATAAAAATCCATCCTCAAAATTTAAATTTCTTTTTGTCATTGTAATTTGTACTTCCTACACTTGTAAAAATTTATTTATTATTGCAAGAGTGGTGTTCATGTATTTGGGATTGGGGACTAGATAAGGGTCGTTTCCTAATTATAGGATTCGACACCAAATTCATGAAAACACCCTTCCTTTTGTATATTGTTTTAAGAAATCCAGATCGCTTATGGCTTGGGATCTCCTCTGTTTGGTTTGATTCGTCTTCTAACTTGTATATTATTGCTTGACACTGTATCATAGACTCGGTCTTTGTTTAGTCTTCAGGATCACATGGAAATTTAGGTGGTCGCACTTCCTTGCATTCAAACACCTGTAAATTTACATGGGCAAATTTATGAAAAACTAAACTTGCCAGAGACAATTTGGGTTTTGTCGTTTTTTTCAATAGGAAATAATCTAATACTAACTTGATTTTAAAAATTGTCCAAAGTGAATCGTCCTTATATTTATTTGGCTGAGGTGCAATATGACTCGATATGTATTTAGCAAATATCGACAAAGTCAACTATTTTTTGTTAAAAGAAAAAAATAAATTTAAATATTTCATTCCTTCTTATTCATCAATTTTGCATAAATAAATAAAAGATGAATCAGGCACTACTATGAGATGCAAAAACAATTGATCACATTCTGACCTTGATATGTATTGCGGAATCATCTGGCTCCATGTTATATTGTTCATAAGCGAGATGGGCCTAACCAATCTTTTGAACCCTGGATGCTTCGCCATGGATTAGTGTTTTTTGTTAAGTTACTAGAAAAAAGGCAAGAAATCATCATTTTCTCTAACTCTAGGGATAGCCAAGCAAACCCAGGAAGATGCACACAACCACGTAAGGATGATTTCATTATAATAGATGCTATTTCCCATGTATTCCACTCAGTGTATCAAAGTTTTTTTGTTTAGTTTTTAAAAATGTGATTATTTATTTTTAAAGAAATAAGAGTGTTCTATTGCCAGATCAACTTTTGCTAACGCCACTTCAATTCGTATGCAAATCACCAAACAATTGACACACATTTTGGGCACCATTAGTAAAAATTGGTGTGGCAATAGAAGCTGTGTTAAATAATTATAAACTGAGTTAAATGGGTTATCTCATTCAGTTAGAGATGAATTGAATCGGATGAATCAACTCAGTATCAGTAGGGATTGAGAGTTGAGACAATACAGAACACGGAATTTTAAAACCAAGTCTACTGATTAACTCTAGATTGAGAAACTAATATTTGTTTGTTGAGAGAGATTATGCCCGGCAGACCTAACTGTTACATTTTTATTAAAAAACTCCACCACAAAACCTTACTCTTATCAAGTTTGTTACTCAGCAAACTTTAAAAGCGGATCCACGTCACAATATTCAAATTGATGAGGTTAATTTGCTACTTAACATATCTTGGAGATGATCCTTACCTAATCAATTTGTGGCATCTAAAAATATGATCTTATGTCACATGATTATAAAGGAAAAAATTTTAAAAAATTTCAAAAGAAATCAAAAAAAAAAAAAAAAAGAATTAAATTTTCACTGTTGAATTTTAATTTTTAATTTGAGAGTTCGGTAGTCATCCATTTTCAACACATTCGATCAAGTTCAAAAAGAAATATTATTTTTGAAGTTATTTTTTTCTTTTAAATATGAGTATTTTCATAAAATCAATTATTAAAACTTTTAAAACGATGATTTTGAATCAAAGAACTTGAAGATTAATTAACACATTTTGTTGGGTAGGTTCAGACTGAACTTGTTTTAATAGAGTTGGTAGGTATCCTACCAAACGTAACTTCTTACCAAACATTACAAAATTGATTCTGTAGACTTGATTGGAGGTGTTAGAGTTATATACAAGAAAATTATTTTTGGTAGGTACTTATATCAAACATTACAAAAAAGATTGGGTAGACTCAATTGGAGGTGTTAGGATTACACGAGATTTTTTTTTTCGGTAGTTACTTATCAAATTTATTTTTTGATATTCGATAGCTATTTATCGAATCAGTTTTATAGTGTCCAGTCAAATATCCACCAAACAAAATTTTCTCATGTTTGGTATGTTGATTAGATACCAAGTTGGGTATGTAATTTTCAGTAGGTGCCTATTAAATCAACTAAAACAAGTTTAATTGCGAACCTATAGAAAGTTGTTCGATGACTTTCAAGAATTTTAGTAAGTCGACATAATGAGTAGGTGTGGTTAAAGAGTACTATGAAAAATTTGGTGTGGGCGACCCGAATAACTGGGCACTAAGAGAGTATATGGTGAGCGCTAGGGGTGCACATGGTTCAGATTGGTTCGGATTTTGGCAAAATTGGAACCGAACCAAATATGATCAGTTCTACAAATTTGGAACCGAACCAATCCAATTACCTTATAGAATCGAACCAATCCAAACCAACCTTGTTTCGGATCGGTTCTCGATTCTCATACTTTCAAAATAGAAAAATTAGTATTTTTTGTTTCAAAAAAAGAATCCTTTAAATCATATCATAAATAATGCTTATTTTTAAAATGAAAATGATTTTATGATTAAATTTTGATTGAAATTTGTATAAATTAAAAATTAGAGAAAATTCAATGAGAATAAAAAAAAATTATAATTTTAATGGATTAGTGAGGAAACTAATTCATAAATGGTAGATTAATGAATCCAAGTCTAGGTTCGTATAGTATATTTCATTTATCAAACATAGCATAAAGGTTCTCGTAAAAAAAAATAAAAAATCAAACTCTTTGAAAAAGTTTTTCCATAAATGAGTTGATCCATTTAAGAGTTGAGAGAGAGATGTGTGTATATTTTGTATGAGTTTTTGTTAGAAAAAAATGGAGGAGATGAAGTAGAAGACTATGATGAGTTACCTCTTCGTAACATACTAACACAGTTGAGAGAGAGAAATAGATAATAGAAAAATGAAACTAAGAAATAGTTTTATTTTTAAATAAATATATATATATATGGGAAATGTTTCAACAAACATTTTTCAAAACATGGGTTAGAGGTTTTGGAATAGGCTGATTTTTGGTGAGGATGATCTCTACAATGAGGAGATCATCATCACTAAAAATCAGCCCATTCCAAAACCTCTAACCCCATCAAAAATGGTTTACAAAAAATGGACGGTCCACGATTTTTCAACTTGTAGACTGGGGTTAGAAGTTTTGGAATGGGCTGATTTTTGGTGAGGATGATCTCCTCACCATAGAGATCATTCTCACCAAAAATCAGCCCATTCCAAAACCTCTAACCCATGTTATGAAAAATGTTTTGCCAAATTGTTTGCCAAAATGTTTGTTGCTGAACGGGACCCTATATATATATATACTTCAGATTAGTTCGGTTCTTGGATTGATTCAGTTCTATTATACCCCTAATCTGGAATCGAACCAAATCAATCAGATTTTTTTATATACAATTTGCATCCGAAGCAAACCATGCTCAATCCGAAGCAATCCAATCCAAAAGGCTTCGGATTGGTTTGGTTCTCGGATTTACCCAATCCAATGTGCACCCCTAGTGAGCGCTATTAGCACGACTCGGTTTTGAATCATTCTCCCAGTCCGAAGTTCCCAACGTGTGCTTCGATGATGGTAGTTCAACACTTCTTCCTCACAAGGTTGAAGCTGAAAAGAACCCAAACTCTGCTTCTTTTTCCCCTTATCCTTCACCCACCACCACTCTTATCCTACACCCCTTCTTCCTTCTCTTCTGCAACTCACCCACCATCTCTGCCCAAACTTCATCATCATCTCTCATCCCCTAAACCCTCTCTCGATCAAACCCTCCTTCTTTACAGTAAAATTAGGGATTTCGAGGTAGAAGAAGAGCCAGCCATTGATGGGGTTTTTCTGGAAAATCTTAGGAAGAAGACCAATCAGTTTTCCTCAGAAGGAGATGCCATGGATTTTCTGGATGAATCAGGGCTTCGACCCACTGGAGGTTTGGTTTGTTCAGCGATTTGGGCGCTTAGAGATGAATGGAAATTGGCCCTTTTGGTCTTCAAATGGGGTGAGAAATGGGGTTGTAACAGTTCAAGAGCTTGGGATTTGATGGTCTGGGTATTGGGTAATCAGAGGAGGTTCAGTATTGCGTGGCGCCTTGTTTGTGACATGGTTCGATCTTCTAGCGATCCTCGAAGGGCAATGCTTATCATGATTGAGAGGTGAGAGATTAATCCCATTTGTAGAAATGGATTTAACACAGAAAATGGTTTTTTTTTGTGTGCATAAACCACCTCTTAAGAGTATGTTCTTTTTGCGCAAAAATAGCAATCAAAATAGATAGGAAGAGTGAATTTTAACATGAATTCTTATTTGTGTTGATGGGTTTTCTATGTTGATTCTATAGTTCTCTAATGAAATATCTGTTTTAGAGCTTAGAATTATATGTTGGTGACCATATGCTAAGACAAAAGTAAAAGATTAGGATATGTGTCTGAATTATATTGAAACTACAATTACAAATTAGTAGAATACAATATAATTAGATTATAAGTATATTGAATTATATGCTAAGATAAGCGAAATGAAAAAGATATTATCTGTTTTGATTGCAATATTTTATTTTTGACCCTAGTTTTTATTAAATTTTTATTATAGAGCTTAAGAAATATATTTGTTTTGGTATCTGGGTTGAACTGTAAATCCTGAGACCACCCTCCCCAGCGAAAAAAAAAAGGGACAAGGAGAGGAAAAAAGATTAGGCACTACAGACTATACTATTAACAATAATAAAATACGTGTGTTCATATTTATGTTGCCCTCTCTTAGTTTGTTCAGATAATTAACAAAATAAGCTCTTCTAGAGACAAGAAAATACTTGCTAAAATGTCTTCTGTCCAGTTAGCTTCTTTAAACATGAAAGGAAAATAAATGTTATAAACTTGGCTTAATGTAATAAATCTTTTCCCTTTTAGTTTTAATAATTTTAAAACTAAAAAAAGAGGTGAAAGAGGCAGGAAATGAATGACAGTAGGTGTTTTCACCATTATAGTAGTTTAAAGGCATGTGCATTTGAAGATGACAAAGGGTTTTTTTCCCATTAAAGCAAGAATCCTCATGTTAGGAGATGGCAAAGTTTTGTACAACTATTGATGGTCATGTATACCCTACTCTTCTACCGGGGCTAGGACTAGAGCTATGTAATGTGAAAAGACGCGTTACGCAAGTGGAATATTAGTTGATGAGACTAGAGAGCATGCAACAACTATAAAATAAGTAGGATCAAGACTGAGCATAAGGAGTTCTTGGCCAATAAGAGTTGATGGCCAAAGAATACTTGAAAGGAGATATTGAAGAGGATTTTCCCTGTAGTATTAGAACTAGATGGCTAGGTGTGATGTTGCAGTGCTAAAA
This sequence comes from Akebia trifoliata, assembly GCF_017979445.1. Taxonomy (NCBI): domain Eukaryota; kingdom Viridiplantae; phylum Streptophyta; class Magnoliopsida; order Ranunculales; family Lardizabalaceae; genus Akebia; species Akebia trifoliata. The sequence continues at coordinate 24,904,651 of NC_141386.1, forward strand.
GGAATTTTAAAACAAAAACAAAGGAGAAATTATTAAAAAAAACCAAGAAAAAAATATATATATATATATATATATATTTCGTAAAAAAAACCTAAGTTTTTAAAAATTATAATTAGCAACCTTTTCCGGCCCTTAAACGGCTGAATAAGTGTTTTTAAAAAAATAAAATTTAAATAATATAATATTCGGATTTTCGGCCCTTTAAGGGTCAGAATTTTTTCTCTCTCTTACTTTTGACTTTTCCCTCCACTTTCCCTCGATTTTATTCTTCTTCCACCGACAACAACAATTTCATCTTCTTCTTCTTCGCTTCCATTCACTGTTTTTCTATTTTCAACTAACAAAGGTAAAAAAAAATTTACTTACATTTACATTTACTTAAATTTACATTGATCACAAAATCTGAAGATCTTGATCTTGATCTTATGATTTTGATCTTAATCTTGATCTTAAAATCTTAATCTTATGATCTTGATCTTAAGATATTTATCTTAATCATGATCAAGATCGTGATCGTAATCGTGATCGTGATCATAATCGTAATCATGATCATAATCGTGATAAAGATCTTGATCTTAATCTTGATCTTAAAATCTTAATCTTATGATCTTGATCAAGATCGTGATCATGATGATGATCAAGATTGTGATCGTAATCATGATCGTGATCGCAATCGTGATCATGATCGTGATCGCAATCGTGATCATGATCATGATCATAATCGTGATGAAGATCATGATCATAATCGTGATGAATCGTGATGAAGATCTTGATCATAATCGTGATGAAGATCTTGATCTTAATCTTAATCTTGATCTTAAAATCTTAATCTATGATCTTGATCTTAATCATGATCAAGATCAAGATTGTGATCGTGAGATCTTAATCTTAATCAACGTGATCATGATCTTGATTAAGATTAAGATAATGAGCATGATCGTGATCGTGACCCGTATCATAGGACAATCATGATCACGTTGATTAAGATCACGATCACGATCTTCATAATGATCGTGTTGTTATAATCGATCAGTAAAATTAATAAGTAAAATAAGTATTTAAATATTGTACTTATATAAAAGAAAATTATTGTAATAAATGGTAGCTAATGATAGACGTATTCTTAGAGGTCCGACTATAGATGTTTTAATCGATCGGCAGGATCATATATCGAGTGATATATGGATGGGATAGATTATAATTTTTATTTACAAATTTATAATGTAGATAGGTTACAATTATATAATTATTTACTAATTAATTTTATAATTATGCAGATTGATTAAGAGTATCATTTACGATTGCAATATCATGCGCAATTTTTTAGAGATTGGGACATTAGTGGTCAACGAGAGACCCTTGCTGTTACTGCTGGTTTTTAGCATTACTAGCGCATCCGGTAGCTGCATTAAGATTCCTGCCTTTGTTATGCATTAGTTGAGAGATTTTTGCTACAGACTTGCACATTTCAACTTCCACTTGGAGAGATAGTCATCACATTAGAGGACACTTTCCATTGTCTAAGATTGAAGATCGATGGGTACCTTATTGTTGTGCCACGTACAACAAGAAATAAGTATCCCAATCTTATCTATGAGTGTCTTGGAATGTTACCTCCTGTTGATGGAAGTTTTTTTTACATGGCTACGTGATACATTTGGGATACTAATATTAACAAATATTTTTATTATGTAAATATTAATAAATGTTAATTCTTCAGTAAAATATTAATAAATAATATAAATTTATATATATAAATTTCAATTTAATATTTTTATAATAATAAAAAATTAAATTTTACCTCATTTATAGGCATATCTCTATTTGACAATCTCCCAAATGTATCATATAGCCATGTAAAGCTGATAGAATTGTAAGAAGAGCTTCCATCAACAGGAGGTAGCCTTTCAAGACACTCATAGATAAGATTGAAATACTCCTCTCGTTGTACGTGACACAACAACATGGTACCCATCGATCTTCAGTCCTAAACAATGAAAAGCGTCCTTTAATATGATGGCCATCTCTTCAAGTGGAAGGTGAAACGTGCAAGTCTGTGGTCAAAATCTCTCAGCTAACGTATAGTAAAGGCATGAATCATGATGCAGTCACCGGATGCGCTGGTAATGCTCAAAACCAGCAGGAACAACAAGGGTCTCTCGTTGACCACTAATGTCCTAATCTCTAAAAAATTGTGCATGATATTGCAATCGTAAATGGTACTCGTAATCAATCTACATAGTTATAAAATTAATTATTAAATAATTATATAATTGTAACTTATCTGTATTATTAATTTTTAAATAAAAATTCTAATCTATCCCATCCATATATCACTCGATATGTGACCCTATTGATCGGTTAAAACATCTGTAGTTAGAACTTCAAGAATACGTCCATCATTAGTTGCCATCTACTACAATAAATTTTTTTATATAAGAACAATATTTAAATATTTATTTTACTTGTTAACTTTGTTAATCAATTATAACAACATGATCGTGATCTTAATCAACGTGATCATGATTGTCCTACGATCATAGTCATGATCATGATCACTATTTTGATGATCTTGATTACGATCACAATCTTGATCATGATCATGTTGATTAAGATCACGATCGTGATAGTGATCTTGATCTTAATCAACGTGATAATGATTGTCCTACGATGCAGATTACAATTATGATTATGATTGCGATCACAATCTTGATCATAATCGTGATGAAGATCAAGAGCACGATCTCAGGATGACGATCTTAAGATCAATGTAAATTTAAGTAAATTTTTTTTTTATCTTTGTTGTTTGTTGAAAACCGAAAACCAATTAATGGAAGCGAAGAAGATGAAATTGTTGCTGTCGGTGGAAGAAGAATAAAACCGAGGGAAAAGTCAAAAGTAGGAGAGAGAAAATCGATGAGAGAAATTTTTGGCCCTTAAAGGGGCTGAATATTATATTACTTTTTTTCTTTTTGGTTTTTTTTTTAAATAATTTCCCCAAAAAAATATAATAGTAAGGCAGTTTTGTTTTATTTATTTATATTCTGGAAAGAAAAAGATTTCATTGGTTGGGAAAAGTAGAGAAAGATAAAATTAGAGATAAACACATTTATGAAAATTTAGGAGCACCATAAACTAAGGGGAATTCGATTAATATAGTTTGCTCATGTAAAACAAAGATCGATGATAGTTTGATCATGTGCAACGTAGGGTCAATAATAGCCCTAAGTAGAAGGAACATGGTTGAAGGTCCTAAAAGAACAACAAGAAGACCAAAAATAAAAATTGTTTATCGTATGATAAAAGCGGCTGGAAACTTACCTACCAAAAATAGAGAGCGGAAACTTGGATTAAAAGAATATAGACAGAATTGAATGGGCATAAGTCATTCAACCTACCAAATTTTTTTGGGATAAGGCTTTAATGATGATGATTATTGTTGGAAGGAAAACAATTGTCTTGTAGTTGTTGTATTTATTTCTTTTGTGCACGCTTAACCTCTTTTTCTGTTCAAGGAAACCAACTTATTTTAGTGTAGAGATTTTTTTTCCTGATATTGCGTCCAATATTCATTCAACCTACCAATTTTTTTTGGGATAAGGCTTTAATGATGATAATTATTGTTGGAAGGAAAACAACTTGTTTGTAGTTGTATTTATTTCTTTTGTGCACGCTTAACCTCTTTTTCTGTTCAAGGAAACCAACTTATTTTAGTGTAGGGATTCTTTTTCCTGATATTGCGTCCATCTATTGCCTGAAATCAAATTTTGGTTCTTATCAATTCCCTTTTTTTCTTTGGTGGGGGGTTTATTATTAGCTATGCAGCTGCAAATATTCCAGGCAAAGCCATTCGAACCTTCCAAGCTATGGAGAAGTTCAAAATAACCCAAGACTCAAAGGCATTCTACACCCTTCTCTGTGCTCTCTGTCAGCATGGGAATATTGAGGAGGCTGAAGAATTTATGCTAATAAACAAGAACCTCTTCCCCTTGGGGTCTGAAAGTTTCAACATAATTCTTGATGGGTGGTGTAACATCTCTCTGGACATAGTCGAAGCCAAAAGAGTCTGGAGAGAAATGTCAAATTACTGTATCACTCCGGATGCTACTTCTTATACACACATGATCTCTTGTTTCTCTAAGGTTGGAAACCTATTCGACTCGTTGAGACTCTACGATGAGATGAAGAAGAGAGGTTGGGTACCTGGCCTTAGCGTCTACAATTCACTTATATATGTACTTACTCGGGAAAATTGCATGAAACAAGCTCTCAATATACTTGAAAAAATTAAAGAGGCAAGTCTGAAGCCAGATTCTTCCACTTATAACTCAATCATACTTCCTCTGTGTGAAACACATAAGCTTGAGGAGGCACGCAGGCTACTAGCCAATATGCTGCAGGAGGGACTAAACCCAACTAGCGAGACCTACCATGCATTTATTGAGAGGGAGAGTGTAGAAACAACACTAGAACTGCTTAAGCAAATGAGGGAAGCAGGTTCTGGTCCCAATGGTCACACATTTTTCTTAATTCTCAATAAGTACCAAAATTTGGAGCAACCGGGTAATGCATTGAGGATGTGGACAGAAATGAAAAAGTACGACGTTGTGCCCGATTCTACACATTATAGTGTTCTGGTAAAAGGTTTGGTGGCATGTGGTTGGCTTGTAAAGGCTAGGGAATTCTATGCTGAGATGAGATTTAAGGGATTCTTAGATGATCCAAGGCTTAAGAATCTCTTGAAGGAGACTGTGAGTAGTGATACGGATCACGAGGAAGGGCAGGAGAGAGATAGAAAGGTCTGGGTCCCTCGTAGGAAAGGCAGCGCTATGAGAAGGAAAGACTGGAAAGCTGTTAAGAAAGGAGTCATTAATACGTAAAGAAGAGTGGATTTTGTGATTAGTATCCAAGCGTTGGGAGGAGTTACTGAGAAACCAGTTTCCTGGTCACCAGTTTCTACTAATCTTGGCTGCAAGTCTGATAAGCATGCTAAATTTAGCAAGATCCACCGTGCATCATGATGAGAAGGTAAGCGTGGAAAGCTGTTAAGAAAGGAATCACTAATTTTTTTAAAAGAGTGGATTGTGTGGTTAGTATCCAAGAGTTGGGAGGAGTTACTGAGTAACCGGTTTCTGGGTCACCAGTTTGCTACTACTTTTGGCTGCGAGTCTGATAAGCATGCTAAATTTAGAAAGAAGCACCACCCAAAGAGCTGGCCTCAGCAAGATGGGTTGTTACACTTCAAATTATACGATTAGAGAAACTCATTGGTACGGAGAAAAGAACAATACGCAAAAGCAACCAATATTGGGGCAGCATTCTATTTTGATCAATCAGTTACTTGCTTTTGGTAAGCAGTATGTTTCAATTAAAGTGATACGTAGTTATTCAATTCCTTTTTTTTTTATGTTCGGTTGGATTTTGGTGAATGTTGGTAACAATTACATTATGAATAAAACCCTTAATGAAAAATGTGAAATATTTGCATTATACCTACTCCATGGAAAGGAAGAAAACTACAACTTCAGTGCATTATCCGCTTCCCTTGTTTTGCTTCTTCTTCTGTTTTTGTTTTTTTTTTTTTTTTTTTGTTGTTTGTTTTGTTTTGGGGGGGGGGGGGGGGGGGGGGGGGGGCGACTTTTAAAAATACCATAACTTTCAATGGGGGGGGACTTTTAAAAATACCATAACTTTCAATCTGTAAGTTGGTTTGCAATTAAAATAATATAACTAGAAGAAAGCTCATTGGAAAATACACACTGAGTTTTTTAACAATAATATTTTTATTATAAAAACTTACAGTTTAGAAATTAAGATATTTTAAAGCTGAAAAAAATACTTTCTAAAGTAATAAAACTTATGGATAGATATGATTGATTGCAATAAAATAGCTTGATAGTTTGTAAATTTATGCAACTTAAAGGAATGATTTACATTTTTACATGTTAAGAAAAACAGAAGCAATGGAGAAGTGAAAAAGAGAACAAAACAACAAAACATGTTAAGAAAAACAGAAGCAATGGAGAAGTGAAAAAGAGAACAAAAAAACAAAAGACAATCACATACACAGAAACATAGATTTTATGTGGTTCCCTGGAGAATAAAACTTATGGATAGATATGATTGATTGCAATAAAATAGCTTCATAGCTTTGTAAATTTATGCAACTTAATGGAATGATTTACATTGTTACATGTAAAGAAAAACAAAAGCAATGGAGAAGTGAAAAAGAGACAATCACATACACAGAAACACATATATTATGTGGTTCCCTCAAGATTAAGGTGCATCGATGGATCCACACCAAGTCCACTATGAAGAGAAAACTCTCTGTTACAGATTACATGAAATATATAACCCTACAGATTTTATGTGCTAACCAGTACCATGAGGCTCCACAAACCATAACATTAGGTTTAGCATAAAAATTCAAAATATGTTACTTTGATCAAAAGCACTTTATTGAGTATCTCTGTTTATTTCCTTTCTTTGTTCACGCTCTCGAGGTCTGTTGAAAGTAGATTGGAAATTCTCATGAGGGACTTCTTGTGGAATGATATGAAAGGCAGGAGGAAGTATCATTTAGTCAGATGAAAAATGATTTGCACACCCAAGAAGAACGGGGGACTAGGCATAAGGGGTCTTAGAATAACTAATAGAGCTATTTTAGGAAAATGGCTTTGGAGATTCAGCGAGGAGAGGGGTAGTTTGTGGAGGAAAGTTATTATGGCCAAATACGGGGAAAGGAGGTTAGGATGGTATAGTGGTGAGTCTAAAGGTTCGTATGTGTGTAGTGTTTGGAAAGGGATTCTTAAGGTGAGCGAGGATTTTCAGAAAGGGATTAGGTTCAAAGCAGGTTTGGGAGATAGAATTAGATTTTGGGAGGACATTTGGTGTGGCACCTCCCCTCTGGCATCTCAATATCCGTCTTTGTACGTTTGTTCTATTAAGAACCACTCTATCCAGTAGTGTTTGATTCGCAACAAGTCCGATCCTACTTGGGATTTGGGGTTCAGGAGAAACTTTAATGATTGGGAACTAACTGGGTGACATCTTTCCTTGATCTCCTGCATACGTTTCACATCAACGACAGCGAACAGGATAAATAGGAGTAGATAAGGGCTAAAAACTTGAGATTCTCGGTCAGATCTTTCTATAAGTAGCTCATTCCTTGTATAGAGCAATCACTTTCGGGTTCCATCATTTAGTCCAAGTTAGTCCCCTCTAAAATATCCTTCTTTGTTTAGTTGGCCTCCCTTGGTAGGATTCTTACGTTGGATAACCTGATTGTGCAGAGATGAATCACCCCCAATTGTTGTCCCCTTAGTTTGAGATATGGGGAATCTGTTGATCATATTTTAATTCACTGTTCTTTTTCGTACAATATTTGGTCAAACTTCCTCGGTCTTTAAAAGAGTTTTTGAAGAGAAAAAGCCTTACTCCATAATTAGAGCTTGGCATATATATATAATTAATAATAAAAGATTAGTCATAAATGCCCTTACAAATAAATAAATATATAAGAAGAAATAAACTAATATTAGTAAAACTAGAACTAACTATTCTAATATTTCCAATACCCCCCTCTCAAGCTGGGGCAAATATATCAACTAGACCCAAGCTTGGTGAGAGTTAATGGCAGAGGGTCCCATAGACTTTGTAAGCATATCGCCCAGTTGATCTGAAGAAGAAACAAAAACTGTCTCAAGTGCACCAGATCGAACTTTCTCCCTAAGAAAGTGAACATCAACCTCAATGTGCTTAGTTCTTTCGTGAAGGACTGAGTCAGATGCAAGCATTATAGCAGACTTGTTGACACAGAACAGCGAAGAGGAACCAGCAATAGGAAATCCCAACTCTGTCAGCAAAGATCTAAGCCAAAGAAGCTCACATGTGCCAAGAGCCATAGCACGATACTCGACTTCAGCAGACGAATGAGAAACCACACTCTGTTTCTTACTTTTCCACGAAATAAGGTTACCACCATAGAAAGTACAGAAACCAGATGTAGATCTCCTGTCTGTAATAGAACCCGCATAATCAGCATCAGTAAAACATGACAAATGTGGCTGAGTAGTAGACGAATAAAATAAATCAAGACCAGGACGAGACTTCAAATAACGAAGGATACGATACACAACGTCAAGATGAGTGTTACGCGGAATATGCATAAACTGACTGATTACACTGACTGCAAAGGTCAAATCCGGTCTAGTGTTAGTCAGATAAATCAAACGGCCTACGAGTCTCTGGTAAGATGAAAGATCAGATAAAAGTTCTCCAGATTCAGCATGAAGATGATGATTTTGATCCATTGGAGAAGAAGCAGGACGACAACCAAGCATACCAGTGTCCTGAAGAAGATCCAATGTGTATTTGCGTTGAGATAACGAAATATCACGACGTGAACGGGCTACCTCTATTCCCAAAAAGTACTTGAGGGGACTTAAGTCCTTAACCTCAAAAACATTACCCAATTGTCTCTTAACTCTGTCAATCCATTGTACATCATTTCCAGTTACTATAATATCATCCACATAAATCAAGACAATTGTATTGCGACCATCTACTCCTCGTCGAATAAAGCAAGTATGGTCAGAGTGGCATCTAGAAAAACCCATAGATAGAATGACCTCAGAGAAGCGCTGGAACCAAGCTCGCGGAGATTGCTTTAGGCCATACATAGATTTGAGAAGGCGACATACTTTCCCAGAATACTCCCCCTGAAGACGAAACCCAGAAAGGGAGTCCATATAAATGATTTCCGTCAAATCACCGTTTAGAAAGGCATTCTTCACATCAAGTTGGTGAAAGGACTATGAATGACATGCCGCTAAAGAGATAAGAAGACAGACAGTAATAAGTTTAGCTACAGGGGCAAATGTGGCACCAAAGTCCTGTCCCGGAGTCTGTGTAAAGCCCTTAGCAACGAGGCGGGCCTTGTAGCGATCAACAGTACCGTCTGCAAGATACTTGACGATGAAAATCCATTTACAGCCAACAGTCCGCACCCCAGAGGGAAGAGAAACAAGTTCTCAGGTATGATTCTTCTGCATTGCATCCATCTCAATAGTCATAGTTTTAGTCCACTTAGGATCACATAAAGCCTCAGATACAGATCGAGGAATCCGAATAGAGTCTGTGGTAGCTCGATAGGCTCGATAAGATGGAGAGAGACTCTGATAGGAAACAAACTGGGCAATAGGATGATCAGTAATACACCCTCGCTTACCTTTGCGAAGTGTAATAGGTAAGTGAGAGTCAGAAATAGAAGGAACAGGAGTAAATGTAGAAGGTGGTATACTTGAGTCCGAGGAAGAGGGTAGCAAAGTTTGAGAGGGGGGAGGGTGCCGAGAGTAAACCTGCAGCGGCGGTGAAGAAGAAGGTGGGGAGAACACGGGTGACAGTAGGACTATAGAGTCCTGCAAAGAAGATGAAACAGGAAAAAAAGGAATATTTTCAAAAAATGTGACATCCAGGGAACGAATAAGACGATGGGTGAGTGGATTATAACACCGATACCTCTTTGACATAGATGAGTAACCTAAGAAAACACAACGAATGGCTTTGTCATCGAGTTTGGTGCGATGGGGAATTCTATCCTGAACAAAGCAGGTACACCCAAAAACTCTCGGTGTAATGGGAAAGAGAGTGTTATTAGGATGAAGAACATGAAAAGGCACCTGTCTCCCTAAGGTACGGCTAAGAACATGGTTCATTAGAAAAGAAGCAGTAAGAACGGTCATATTCCAATAGGATTTGGGAACATGTATCCCTCGCAAAAGACAACGGACGATGTTCATGAGGTGGCAGTTCTTACGTTCCGCCACCCCGTTTTGCTCAAGGGTGTATGGGCAAGTTAACTGATGAAGCATACCATGCGCATGGAAATGGGACCGAATCCCATCAGAAATTTATTCTCCTCCATTATCAGTCATAAGAGATTTGACAGTAATGTTGTACTGAGTCTGAATCATTTTTAGGAAATTAGCAAAAATAGGGAGCACCTCAGATCGAGAACGCATTAAATAAATCCAAATACAATGAGAATAGTCATCAATAAATGTAACATAATATCTATGACTATTAAAAGTCGTAACAGGAGAAGGCCCCCAAACATTAGAATGAACTAAGTCAAAAATAGCATTAAAACGATGCATGCAAGGAATATAAGATGTACGTGTGTGTTTAGAAAGCTCACACACAGAGCACTGAAATTTATGTCCATTACAAGAAAATTTTAAAGCAGGAAATAATGAACATAAGTGCTGAAAAAAGTATGATTTCCAGTGAGTGGGAGGACGGAAGCTGGAGCAGCAGTGGGTGGAGCGTCAAACAGGTACAACCCATCCCTCTCATACCCCTTGCCAAAAATCCTCCTCAAAGTCAGGTCCTGAAAGACATAGTAGGTAGGAAAAAATGTTACAGAACAATTTAGAGATTTTGTTATACTACTCACAGACATAAGGTTAAGAGATAGATGAGGAACATGGAAAACAAAATCAAGAGAAAAATCAGGGGTCAAGGAACCCTTGCTGTGAATAGGTGTAAGAGACCCATCAGCAAGGCGAACCTCCTTATGAGTAGTAGGAAAAATGGGAGAAATAACATTATTAGACTCACCGGTCATGTGATCAGAAGCACTAGAATCAATTACCCAAGTCAGAAGAGCAGAGCCAGACTGAGAGGCATGAAATGCAGAAGAGGTACCTGGAGGTGTGGTAACAGATGCAACTATTGAGGATGAGAGTCTGAGCTTGGAGCTGATCCCATACAATAGTTGTAATCTGCGTCTGTAGGTGTTGCAAATCAATAGTTCCAAGGGATGCAGGTTCAACAGAAGTAGATTCCACAATAGCAGCACGGGACTATCCCCCAGAAGATCTCAACAGGTGGGGATAGAGTTGAAAACAACGGGCTTCTCATGGCCAATCTTCCCACAGTGGCTACACGTAAGACCATTACGGCTACCACGACCTCGATTCCCAGATACTTGAGTACGAGAGTTAGAGAAACCCAAATTGACTGCGAGAGCCATCTGATCTGTATCTAAAGCAGGGATAATGACAAGAGACTAAATCTAAGAGGGAACGACACGGCAACGACACTCATCGCTATCAATGGTCACAAATGTCTTAAATAAGGACAGTAGAGGCGTGGTATTAAGAATTTGAGTCCGCAGTGCTTCAAACTCAGGGCGTAGACCTATGAAGAACTGATATGTCTGATGACAAGCAATTCTCTTGACTACATACTCGGCTGCCTCAGCAAACAACTCAGCCATAGACTCAGTGTGCAAGAGTTCCTCCCATTGAGACTGAAAGAACCCAAAGTAATCGGCAACACTCTGATTTTCCTGTGTAGCCTAAGCAATATCCCGATAAAGTTCATAAATTTGGGAGTCATTACGAGCATGTGTATATGTTTGAGTGGGAGCTGTCCACAAAGAAGAGACAGTCTTATGATACATAAACATAGTGTAGATGCGTTGTTCAATGCAATTAAATAACCATCCAAGAATGGTGCAATTATCAATTTTCCATTGTTCAAATTTTGGATCAATGAGTGGTGGCTTAGGAATAACACCTGTCAACCAACCAGATTTGCCTCTACTACCCAAATAGAGGCGTACAGACCTAGACCAGGACTGAAAGTTACGACCATCTAATGGTGCATTGGTTATACGCTGGACTGAGAAATTTGCCCCAAAAGTTGTGGTAGAATCCTTAGTCTCATGAGGCGTTGTCATTGCACACTATGAACATGAAGGAACTTTGGATTGAATGGAGATCTCCCGTTTAGTATTGTCGAAGCCCCTTGCTATTGAAGTTCAAAGAAAAAATATTCTTTGTTATTGCTATTGAAGAAAGTCACAAAATAATATCTTCGTACAACCTTAGAGCTATTGTAGAACTGATCATAAGGGCAGCCTGAATGTCTGATCGTAGGGCTTGAATAGAGCATATAAACGGATCACAAGGCTCCAATCTCTGTCTGCTAGCGTCACAGGCTTGTTTAGGACCATATAACCTGATCGCAGGCAGTTTTTAGGGCATAAAACCTGATCGCAGGTTTCCTAATGTCCTGTAGATATGATCACAGACTTGATTTGGAGCATATGACCTGATCGCAGGCTGTTGCAGGGCATAAAACCTGATCGCAGGTTTGCTAATGACCTAGAGGTATGGTTGCAGACTTGATTCAGGCCATACAACCTGATCGCAGGCTGTTGCAGGGCGTAAAACCTGATCACAGGTTTGCTAATGACCTAGAGGTAGGATCACAGACTTGATTCAGGCCATACAACCTGATCGGAGGTTGTTTAGAGCATAAAACCTGATCGCAGGTTTGCTAATGACTTGTAGGTTTGATTGTAGAATTTATTTATTTATTTATTTAGGAATAAACGAAGATGGAGGCTCTGATACCAAGAAGTGTTTTAGAAGAGAAAAAACCTTACTCCATAATTAGAGTTTGGCATATATATATAATATATTAGTCATAAATACCCTTACAAAGAAATAAATAAATAAATAAGAAGAAATAAACTAATATTAGTAAAACTAGAACTAACAATTCTAATATTTCCAATATTTTCCATGTTATTTGGGTTCCTCCTCGTAAGTTCTCTTCTTTGTTAGTAGAGTGGACCAGTAATGCTTTTCACACCAAGAAACGGATCTTGTGGGATATGCTACCGGCGGCTATTGCTTGTGGGGTCTGGAACGAGAGAAATAATAGAGTGTTCAATAATAAGACTAGTAGCTCTCATGCATGCTTCTTGGAGATATTGGGTTTTTATACATTTGGTCAAAACAGAACATACACTTCGTGGGGCAACTTTGGATGATTTCGTTTCTAGATGGCACTCTTTATGTGATTATTAATGTTGTAGTTTTTCTTTGATTCTCTTGTTGAGGCTTTCTCGGCCTCCTTGTATTTTGTTTTCCTTCTTTATCAATATATTATACTTTTCTAAAAAAAAATTCAAAATATGTTACTTCCTCCATGAAAAGAAACGACCAAAATGTTAAAAAGTATTTTTATTGTAGAAATATAATATAGAAACCCTTCTTGTTACTGCAAGTCTTCAATGTTGAATTTGTATCAGATCGTGAAATGGTTGAAAATGAAAGGAGTGACCAATTTGAGAGCCAGTTTCAGAGATTCAGATTGAGAAAGGAGTGACTATAATTTACAAGGAAATGTGGATTGTGATTAGAATGGAAGAGTTGGGAGGAGTTAATGAGAAGACTTTTTTTTTTAAGTATAATATATTGCAAAGAGGAAAAAACAAAAACAATGAGGCCGAGAAAGCCTCACAAAGAACTACAAGGAGAAGAAACAAACAACAACACTAGTTAACAAAAAGATTCCCATCTAAAAACAAAATCATCAAAAGAAATCCCCGCGAATGCCATGTTTAGCTTAGACCATAGGAATAAGTAGCCCAAGATCTCTAAGAAATCTTCATGAGAACTTTTGATCCTGTCATTGAACACCCTATTATTTCTCTCGTTCCAAATCCCCCAAGCAATCACCGATGGAAGTATAGCCCACAGGTAGCGCTTTCTGTTGTGAAAAACATTACTGGACCACTCATCCAACAAAGAAAAAAACTTACTAGGAAGAACCCAATTAGTACCGAATAAACCAAGGAAATTTGACCAAATTTTATGGGAGAATGAGCAGTGAATAAAAATATGATCTACCGACTCCCCTTCCATCAAACAAAGGGGGCAACAATTGGGAGTGATCCATCCCCGAGCAATCAAGTTATCCATTGTCCAAGGAAAGCCAACCAGACAAAGAATGAGATTTTTGAGGGTACTGACCTTGACCAAATGATAGAACCCGAGGTGGCTCGCTCAGCCAGAGGAGTGAGCCACTTAGATAATGACCTTACAGAGAATCTCGAGTCCTTCGCTCTAATCCATTCCCACCTATCATGTTCGCTTTCGTTAAGGTGAAACGTATGCAGGAGATCAAGGAAAGATGTAACCTCAGTTAGCTCCCAATCATTAAAATTTCTCCTGAACCCCAAATCCCAAGTATGACCGGACTCGTTGCGAACCAAACACTGCTGAATTGATTGATTCTTCTTAATAGAACATGTGTATAAGGATGAGAATTGAGTCGCCAGAAATGAAGTGCCGCACCAACTATATTCCCAAAATTTAATTTTGTCCCCCAAACCTGCTTTGAATCTAATCCCTTACTCGAAATCCTTGCTGACTTTCAGAATCCCTTTTCAAACACTACACCCATACGAGACTTTGGACTCACCACTATACCAACCTAGACTCTTGTCCCCGTATTTAGCCTTAATAACTTTCCTCCACAAACTACCCATCTCCTCGCCAAACCTCCAAAGCCATTTACCTAGAAGCGCTCTATTGACTAATCTAAGACCCCTGATACCCAGACCGCCGTTCTTCTTAGGCATGCAAATCGTCTTCCATCTAACCAAATGATACTTCTTCCTATCGCTCCTATCATTTCACAGAAAGTTCCTCATGAGCCTTTCCAATCTAATTTCGACGGATCTCGGGAGCGTGAATAGAGAAAGAAAGTAAATCAGGATACTCGATAAAGTGCTAAAAAGTCACTTTCCCACCGTTCGACAAATAATTAGCCTTCCACGTGCTCAACCTCTTTTCCATCCTCTCAAACACGTTATCCCAGATTTTGGTACTATTATAGGGTGCTCCCAATGGTAGACCCAAATAGGAAGTGGGCAAGGTATCATACCCACAGCCTAGAGTTATGGCCATCAAATGAATATCCTCTACCTCTCCTACTCCGAACAGTTTGCTCTTCTGCAGGTTGGTATGTAAACCTGACATAGCCTCAAAACAACATAATAACACACGTAGCACCCTCACTTGATCCCTCGAGTTCTCCAAAAAGACTAGGGTATCATCTGCAAATTGGAGGTGAGAAACAGTCTCCCCAAGGCTTCAGCAACAATAAGAAACAGAAAGGGAGATAAAGGATCCCCTTGCCTTAAACCTCTCGACCCTCTAAAAAAATCAGCCGGACTCCCGTTGACAAGAATCGAGTAAGAAACCGTCGTAACACATTTCATTATCCAACTTATCCACCTTGGACCAAAACCCATTCTCCCCATCATATATTCTAAGAACGCCTAGTTCATGTGGTCATAAGCCTTTTGTAAATCAATTTTTCCTATCATACCATCTTCCTTATTTTTTATCCTAGAATCTAGACACTCATTGACCATCAAAACACCATCTAAAATTTGTCTACCCTTGATAAAAGCCCTTTGATCATCACCTATAAGACTTGGGAGAACTGTTTTCAACCGCGACGCTAGCACTTTGGATATGATCTTATATACCGATCCCACCAAACTAATGGCCTCTTCTAGTTTATCCACCCCGACTCTTTTAGGGATCAAGGCCACAAAAGTGTTATTAAGACTATAATCCAGGCACGTCCTCTCTTGCAATTCCTTGATGACCTCCATAAAATCTCTCGAAACGATATCCCAACAATGTTTGAAAAACTCCATATTAAAACCATCCAGTCCCGGCGACTTATCCCCACTCATCGAAAAAAGAACTGATCTGACCTCCTCCTCCCCTATTTGTCTTTCCAACCACTCCCTATCCTCCTGATTCAAGGAATCAAAGTCTAGATTATCCGGCCTCGGTCTCATTGGTTCCTTTTCCTTGTACAGATCTTCGTAAAAACTCACCACCCCTTCCCTAATATTCTCTTCTCCTGTCACCAAGGTATCTTTGATGTAGAGCTTATCAATCTGATTACTTCTTCTATGGAAGTTGGCAATTTTGTGAAAATTTTTTGTGTTGTTATCCTCTTCTTTCAACCATTTGACCATCGACTTTTGTTTCCAACTTATCTTCTCCATAAGCGCCACTCTTTGGAATTCCAGTTTAAACTCCATTCTTTTACTCCTTTCATCCAAAGTCTAGATTCCTTTCTTCCTCCTTTTTGTTCCAAAATTCAATGTCTATCAAAATCTCTTTTTTTTTTCCTTCAATTCTCCCCAAAACCTCTTTGTTCCACACCTTCAACTTGTCTTTCAAGAATTTGAGCTTCTTTCTGAAGACACAACCCGGGTTTCCTATGACCGGACACTCATTCCACCACTTCCTTACTAGATCTAAAAAATTGGGTTGAACCAACCACATATTATCAAATCTAAAAGGGAGAGGGTGATGTCTAGGATGGCCTGCCTCCAAAAAGATTGGGGTGTGGTCAAAAACAGGGCTAGGACTAGCCGAATGAATCACATTTTGAAACTTTTCCTCCCAAGCATTATCAACCAAGAACCTGTCTAACCTGAACATCGTAGAATTAACCTGGTTGTTGGACCATGTGAAACATCTACCCAAGAGGGGAAAATCCATTAAGCGGTGTCTACCTATGAAATCATTAAAGTTTCTCATCCCCTTAGATATATTCGAGCCCCTATTCTTCTCATGAGTAAATCTGGTGATATTAAAATCCCCACCCAAGACCCAAGGTTTGTCCCAATACCCTGCAACGTCTTCAAGTTCCTCTCAAAATTGAGTTCTCTCCTTACTAATGGTTGGGCCATAAATCCCAGTGAACACCCATTGGAACTCTTCATCCCTTTTCATGCACCTAATAGAAATCGAGAAGGCCCCTACTAGATTGTCTATCACTTGGATCCAATCTTTATTCCACATGATGATAACCCACTGGCTGAACCTAAAGCAGGTAGAGCTATCCACTCAATGTTATTCCCCCAAATTTCCTTTATGATCTTATCATCATAAGACGCCAATTTCGATTCCTGCAACGTAACAATGAGCAGATTTTTACTCCTTATGAAAGCTTTCACTGCTGCCCTTTTTCTCCTATCTCCCAATCCCTTAACATTCCAAGAAAGAACTTTTAACGACATTGGACACCTAACAAAGACCCGCCACTTACAAGACCAACCTACCTTGTTTCCAACCTAACCGACACCTTATCCGCTCTATGTCTGATTAAACTCCTAGTAATCTCCAATGGGGCTACCACCACTAACTTCTAGACTAATAGTATCTCTTAGATCCCCTACAGCCACCCTCAAAATCAGTGAACAATCTCTATCCTCTGTTTCTGGGACTATACCAAAGTCTTTTACTAAATTCAGAGCTTCACTAACTAGCCATTCCACAGTCTCCAATTTTGTCCTCACTACCCCTGCCTCGTGCTCTTCCTTTGTCGGCTCCCCTGCATCTCTGTCAGCCCGATTTCCACCCATAAGCATCTCTGATCTGTTAACAACATCCAGCTCCACTGATCTCGAGGCGGAGGTTAATGAAACCAAAGCTAACTGACTGCCATCTTTCCTGTTCTCCCTTCTACCTTCCCCCTCTCGGATAAGATCGAAGGATAGCAGGGGATGATGGAGGCTGAAGGAGGTCGAGACCTGTAAAAAGAGGAAATACCATGTGGACCATACAACGGAGTATCCAAAGAAGAAAACCACGACACTATTGCATGAAAACGATAACCAAATTGGCCAGACAAATGACCAGAGGTCAGGGAGAATACCTGAGAAAAAAGGAAGGGATTGGATAGGACCTTAACCAGTAATGTTCCCGTATTTCTAACCTCTTTCATACTACTGCTTGGGGTATTTGCAACTTTTAAACTAACCGGGTGTCGCCATAGGCCAGCTCGAAGTCTTTCCCATATCCTAGTCACCACCACTGCATGGTACTCTGTCTTTTCCTCTCTGACTTTTTTCTGCCTTGATGATACTGATGTCTTCACGCCCTCTTGAGCTTGTCTACTGGCATCTGTTTGTATTAACATGAAGTCGTAACCTCTGTGATACTTCCTTCTGAATCCCCACTCTCGGGCTGCGACCCATTTTTAATCTTCCCCGTCTCAAATCCCTCATCAGTATCCCCTACATCTCGTTCGAACAAACTTGTCGACAAACACCGCAATCCATTAACTGTCCTATATCGGTATTTGTGACCCCAATCTTCTAACTGGCAGTCTTGACGAGTTGGAACGATGCTTCTCTCTCCACTTGCATCTCCACTCCTCGATTTCCATCACACACCCTTACCGTTCACAGGACCCGATGTACCGTCGACCCCTGGTCCCCTAAAAACCTCTTGGTCCTTCTTGATGGCTGCGTTTTTCTCAATAGAGAACGAAGATGATGAGATTACCGAACGATTTACTTTTGTTTCCTTTTCTTTGTCTAACTTGTTCTTCCTCTCGTCTACTCGATTTAACCCACCATGGATTTTTCTCACGATCAGCCCTTTCCTAATAGCAATTGGGCCAGCTCGTTTCTTAGCCCTTTTATAGTTGTCTTTGGACTCTTTAACAAGGCTTGGGTCAACGTCTGAATCTGCCGCTTTAGAAGCCCCAATTTCACTAAACGGGCCAACGCTATCCGGCCCAATAATGCCCAATAATACTGGTCTTATAGGACATAGCTTCTGCAGCCCAACTCTTATGACCTTGGGCTAGACTCTAACCACTTATATCCTGATCCACTTTCGTTGGGCAGTCCTGGCTCCACTAACCCAATGGACTCTTGAGGCTCTACCATCCCATTCACTCGCAGCCACCTAGTGTATTCTAGGTTTCTAGCTGCTCCGTAATAAATGCAATGTACGAGTTTGCTGCACCCTCCATCTACGTGGCTTTATAAGGAAATCCCGTTGGACATGTGTTCCTAAAAAGGAACGAAATTTGAACTTTGGATAATTACGTACGCCACCTCCATCGAGATCTGATAATGCCCGACCTGTACCACTATGACCAGGTATCATCTTCTCCATCTGACCTGCGTCTTCTTCTGGGCAAATAAGCTCATCAGTCACTTGGGTACTTTTCTCCATAGAGCTGCTGCTCTCTCCATAAGCCCTTATTTTCAGTTCCGTTAAGGACTCCTGTCCCTTACCTGCCTCATCTGTCACCTCCACCCCTAACTTGTACCGGAAGCCATCAAACCAGAGGTACAAACCTCGAGGCATCTTCCATGGCGAACATCTGACCCTTAGCTTCACACTGTCTAATCTCGCACAAGATAGGGTGCTTGATTCCACCGCATGAAGACCACCCAGTTGATAACCTATTTTCCGAAATGCATGGTTACTCCATAAATGGAACGGTAGTCCACTGATGTCCACCCAAGTACCCTCCTCATTCCAAGCTGGTTTTAAAGTGTTACAATCCGCGAACCAAGGGCGTAAGTTAAAGGAAACATTACCCATCGAGATTGTTTTCCTCAGTTTCACTCTTAAGAATTCTTCTCTATTACCCACCATCAAAATCCGAGTTCGAGGTTCCCAAACTAATAGCTTGATCTTGGAGGAATGAGACAGGCCTCTCTTCGTAACAGACAAGAAATTCGCCCAATCTGCCTCCATAGAGCTTGAATTAACAATAAAAGCCCATCTCCATCTGCCGAGCATTGTACCATTGTTGTGGGCTTGCACAGTCACAGTACCAGATTTCATCTCCTCCCCTGGCGAAGCTGGAACCTCTGTTTTATCCACTGGAACATTATTAATATCCTTCACCCATGGATTGATGATCCCTCCCTCTACCACCCGCGCCTTCTTCTCTAGTTGGTTGAACCATGTTTTTATCGCCTCACCAACTTCCCCCCAGCCTTTACCTCCTGCATCTTCTGGGACCACAATTCCACGTGAACGAAATTTTTCCGAAAACTGCTGTAATTTCAGAAATCTGCCATAAGAATTCTGTTCGCCTTGTATCATAAAGATTCTTCCACCTTTCGAATATTTCGCCTTGAATATTTTCAATGAGGTTCTCGCTAGTTCAAGTTGATTCGACGCCCATCTTACTTCCTCCTCCAACAATTGAAGTGTCGACTCCATTCTTCTACCCTTCTCCTTAATCTCTATTCCTCTATAGCGATGAACCCAGACCTCCTTAATCTCGAAGACCTTACGTTCCACCTTTACCGCCGAGACAAACATTTTTCTCATGAGAAGACGGTTAAGTTAAAAGGGACCAGTATCCCCCTATTTTTGTTGATATTTGTTTCAATTTAAGTGAGATTCTGATAACTATTATATTATGATCAAAACACTCATTTTTCTCTTTTTGTGAAGAATTGTAAGAATGGAAAACTACAGCATCAGTGGAGATCACCTCTTAACATATTTGATAAATTAATCCATGCTGCCTTTTGATTTAATTTATGTGGGGATAACTAACTGCTTATGAGTTAAGCTTACTCACTTTTGTTCTAAGATTGACATATTATTTATCTACCCAAAAAATGTGAAGCCATTCGTACATTCCAAAAACTATGGAGAAATTCAAAAATAACCCAAGACTCAAAAGACATTTTCTATGTGCAGGGAGGAGACCAAAAAGTTTATGACTCTCCTAGGGGATGGAGTTTCAACGTATTTCTTGATGGGTGGTGTGTAGGTGTAACATCTGTCTCGGCGTATATAGTTGAAGCTAAATGAGTTTTGGAGAGAGAGATCAAACTCCTGTATACCTACTCTGGATGCTACTTCTTATGGGTGGTGTGTAAGTGTAACTCTGGATGCTACTTCTTGTACCCACACGTTCTCTTTTTTTTTTCCCGGGGGGAACCTATGACGAGATGATGTAGAGGGATTTATTAGCATCAATGATTCACTTACTCAGGAGAATTGCCTGATGAAAGCTCTCAAAATACTAGAAAAAGAAAAAAAAAATTCTGAAACCAGATTCTTCCTCTTACGTAATAATACTTCTTCTGTGTAAAATACAAAAAGTAGAGGAGAAGGCTATGGTGCAGGAAGGACTACACCCAACTACTGGGACCTACCACGTATTTATTAGAATGTAAAGGGAACCCTAGAACTCTCTAAATTCCCAACAAGTACCTAAATTTGGAGCAACCATAGACTGCTTTGAGGATGTAACTGTGTGAGTACAAGGTTGAATGCCCATTGGTGGCATGAGATTGGCTTGTAAAGGCTAGGGATTCTCAAAATGATCCAAGGTTTGAGACAGAAAGTTTCAGGTCTCTCTGTAGGAAAGGCTGTATGATGGGGAAGGTAAACCTGTTAAGAAAGAAGTCACAAATTTGTAAAGAAGAGTGGATTAGTATCGAAAAGTTGGGAGGAGTAACTGATGAGGATAAGAAATTAGTAGTCACCACCAAAAGAGCCCGGCCTCAGCAATAACGGTTATTATTGCTTTGCACTTTGAAATTATATGATAGAGAAAACTTGGGGCAGCATTCAATTTAAGTAGTTTGGTTGGGATTTTGGTCAGCTTTGGTAACTATATTATATTTTGATCAAAACCCTTTATAAAAAATGAGAAATACACTCTGGTGATGAAGAAAACCACTACAGTTCATAAACTGCTCTCCTATTTAGTTGTCATAAACATGATATCTGCTCTCTGATGGTTTTGCTGTTTATACCTATTTCCTTCATTATAACCATTATCAGCTTCTATGATTTTTGTTTCAACAAATTTTGAGTTTTTCTAAATTTTCAATATAAACTATATCTATAGACTAAGAGATAAACAAAACAAAAAACAAAAATTTCTAAAAGAATAGTGTCTATGAATAGATGAGACTGATTTCAAATAAAGAAATTTGAAATTTATAAATTTATGCAACTAAGGGGATGATTTGCATTTTCACTTTTAACACAAATCTAAAAGAAATTACAAAACTTCCTCCATGAAATTACAAAAGTTACCCTAAGC
Organism: Akebia trifoliata; assembly: GCF_017979445.1. Classification (NCBI taxonomy): domain Eukaryota; kingdom Viridiplantae; phylum Streptophyta; class Magnoliopsida; order Ranunculales; family Lardizabalaceae; genus Akebia; species Akebia trifoliata. The sequence continues at coordinate 24,926,374 of NC_141386.1, forward strand.
GACAAGGGAATTTGTTCCTTCTAGTTGTGTGTTTGAAATTGGAGTGGCCTCTTGATTTACCCTATTGCACATGGAGAAATTTCCGTGGAGTTGGACTGTGCAACCGTAGTCCACAACATTTTTTGATGTGGGATATCCTATATGTTATTAAAAGAAAAAAGTATTAATTATTTACCGATAGTATAAATGTTTTCTTTGAAAAAAAAAATGACTGAAATGTTGAAGACTACAAGTACTTTTAATGGGGTTAAAAAAAGTGAACTATCATCCGTTTGATGAATTGGAATAACCTTTGGTTACTTGCAATGTTAAATTCTGTATGAGATTTCAAAATGCAAAAGAGTAATTGAGGAAGATTGTTACAAGAAGAATCTGTGTCAGAGATTCATATTAAGAAAGAAGTGACATTTGTCAAGAACACAAATGCTTATTTTTCATTTTTTGTGAAGATTTCTAATAATGGAAAACTAATAGCAGTGAGTAACCTCAAATCTAACATATTTTCTAAATCCATAGGAAAAACTACATCGTATGGCTGGCTTGTTGTTTTACGTCATGTGTTATAGATTGTCTATGTTGGATTTACATGGCATCTATGGTGGAAGATGTCGCCACAACATGAAAATAATAACAAAATATAAAGCAACAAGGAACCCAAAAGATTAAAAAAAGGTGAAATGTTGCAGTAAACATTAACATATGACAAGGAAAATGTTGTTATAATTTTCTTTTATAAAAATAACTAATAACCTTTTTCTTTTTGTTCATGAGAATGCCTATGCTTCGATGCCAAGGATATTAAATGTATGTTTATTGAAAATAGTATTTCAGATAAATATATATATATATATTTATTTATTTATTTATTCATTTTATCTTTTAGTAAAAAAAAAAATAAAGATATATTAGTTTTTGTGCAATGACATTGTCGTAAATATAAAAAATTTATATAAATATTTATAAAAGTGTTTGTTGGCATAGATTACCAAAGCATTTACTACAAATAAAATATTTAAATATAAATATTAAATACTCTTAACATTCATTATGTAAAAGATCAACATATCCTTATTTTTTTCACTAAATGACAAAATGGGAAGCGTATTATTGAAAAGTGAATATATAGGAGAATACTAACATAATGAATGTTAGAATTTTCTGTCATATTTACTTTTAAATAATACCTATGCTCATTTTATTTTTTAATGAAAAGACAATGATATATTGATCTTTTATATGATAAATGCTAATGGCATTTTAATCTTTAAATTTTAATATCTTATTTGCAGTAAATACTTTGACAATCAATATCAATAACATTTTTATAAATGTGTTCATAAGATTTATTATATTAACAATAATATCATTGCAAAAAATATTATATCATTTATTTTTCATTAAAAGATAAAAATGAACAAAAGTATTATTAGAAAGTGAATGTGGTGAAGAATGTTAACATCCACATGTGTGTGTATGTATTTATATATATTTATAAATTTTGTATTGTAATTTTATAAATATTATTCTTTGTAAAATCATTTGAACCTTTAATTATTATAAAGAGACAATGAAAACCATCCCTTAAGTTGCCTAAATTTACAATACATATCAACTTTATATTGCAACCAACAAAACATTTTTTACCCTTAAAAGAAATATTTTGTTTCAAATTTTTTAAAGTATCATAACTTCTGATCTATAAGTTGGGTTCTACAACAAAAATGACGTGATCAGAAAACTCTCGTTGTAAATAGACAACAATAATTTTCTATCAATACTATTTTCATTGCAAACTAACTTATAAATTAAAAATTAAGATATTTTAAAATTTTGAACAAAATAACTACTTTAAATAAAGTAATAAAGTAATATAACAAACTTGCAAATTTATGCCAGTTAAGGGATGATTTTCATTTTCACTTTAACATAATAATTCAAAAGACATTACAAAATTTACATCCAATATATCCTATATCGTATCGTAAGGTAAATGGTAATGTATTACCATTAATAAGTGATACTTTGAAAAGAAATGGTGCAAGTGTTAAACATGAGAAATTGAAGTATTCATCATCTATTGTAATTGTAGACATACAACATAAAACCTGTCAATGGGGAGCTATAGCAGCTCCTTCTCTTCTCTGTTGATGAAACAGAACAACTTGGGTTGGTCGAGCGAAGCCTCCACCTTTGTGGAGCCGTCCTTGTTTGGCTTTTCGCGAGCAATGTAGGATTTGTATCAGATTTGCAATTTCAAACTGTAGAAGAGAAGAGTTCTGAGAAGACCAGCTCTTGAAGAAGACAATGTTACAACTTCACACTTGTACATCTTTATTATATAAGAGGGAGTGGTTTTTGTCCTCTACTTATTAATTATAGGAAGAGAAGGAAAAGGCATAACTAGCCGTTGAAGGTTGTTAAGGCAAAACTAGCCGTTATGTCAGACCGAAGTTTAGGTTTGTAATTGCTGAAGTCATTTATTGGTCCACGTGGAATTACACTTTCGGCAAAGATACATGGATTTTATGAGTAGTAAATAAACACATTGTGGCTGCGTCAACGGCTTGACTTTTGGACGGTTCGATTTTGGAAACCCACTCTTTGCTTTGGAGACTGTACAAACCTCAATATTTCATTGGACCACGTTGCATCCTCATTCTCTCCCTTTTCTCTCTCTCTCAAGAGGTGGGTGTTTTTTATTTCAGAAATTAACCCTCACACAATTTAGTAGAAGAAAAAAAAAATCCATTTAGTTTCTCTTACTAATATAGTAAGATTTCACATCTTACTAAGGGTCGTTGAATCAATATAAATCACCAATCCAACAACAAAATGGCCCTTTAGATTTCATAGAAAATTCAGATTAATTTTTCTTTTTAAAAAAATCAATTATTTTTATCTTGATCCAAGGTTTTGAAAGTGGGTGGCTACTGAACACTTAAATTTAAATTTAAAATTCAACAGCGAAAAATGATATATTTTTTTTTTTAAATTTTACTTTCAAATTTCTTAGCATTTCATCCTCATCCGATCATGTTTTCGGATGCTACAAGGTGATGGAAAACTTTAGTTCATAACTAAGAAAAGTGTTTATTGTTTGTAAAGGATTAACGACTAGGTGAGATTTCAAATCCTACTAAATAATAATAATAATAATAATAATAATAATAATAAAAGATGTGTATGTAGGCTTGACCCAACGTGTTTAAAATCGAGGTTCACTGAGCTCTCAAATCTAAAATTAAAATTCAACATTAAAAACTAATTGATCTTTTTTTTTCTTTTTGATAACAGGGTATCCTTGTAAACAACGAACCAAGCTCGTATCTGAGCTTTGTCCAGGGAACGTTAAACACTCAGACATCACACACACCAAGTAAGTGAGGGTGTGCCCTCACAAGTGGCCCCTGAGGAATTAGTGTTGATATTGGGTATCAAACACACGACCTATGGGCATTAAGCGCTTATTGATCGAAATTTCCATTGAACCAACCCCTCGGGGTTAGTAACTAATCTTTTTAACTTACTAAGAAGGGTCCTTGTGCTCAGCTTGTGGCATAAATAAATAAAAACATGAACCAATGCTATGGGGTGTAGAAGGAAAAATTCTATGATCTACGATTTTGTGATGGGGACGTAGGGGGCATATGTCGCAAGGGAGGGGGTTAGATTATCACGAGTCTTTTCTTAATTCACCAAAGCCTATTTTAGGGAAAAGAAATTAACAAACTACGAGGGTTATTTTGAAAAACAAAACACAAACATGTGAGAGATGGAAAATAAAGAGAATGAGGATGCAACGTGGTGAGAACGGATCCTTCGTAGCCTCATTTTCATGTAACACTTCTTCTACAACCCTCAAAACATCATTGTAGACATCCCAATTTGAATGGACCCCACTCGAAATGATCCAAAATATCAGTTTTCCTAGCAAAATCTGCCAACGGGCCTAAAATGCCTAAATCACCAAAAATTGACGTTTTGATCAAATTAAAAGGTCCCAAAAACCCCCCCAAAGGTTTCATAGACTCACAATGAGGCCTTCTAAACCCATCATCTTCTCAACCTCTCACCCTTCTAACCCCGAATTCGAAAACGTCTTAAGGCCCACCAATGTTCTACCTTTTAAAAATCATTTTAACCTCATCCTAAAACAAGCCTAACCCTAGCCAATGCCTTAACCTAAGTTAAATCCCATGCAACCCAAATCCTAGACTCAAGCCAATCCTAAGACTTAAACACTCATCAAGTCAAAAGTCCAACTCAAACAAGTACAAACCTAACCTTAATCAACACCAATCAAGGTCCATGCAACCCTTGATCATCAAGGGAAACACTTGTCAGTACCACCCTTCACCTCCCAAAATCATTCTATCTAATCTCATCATTACACCTAAAAGCTACATAACCCATACAACAACCCACATCCCATGTTATAACCTACCCCCATCACTTTCACTAAACCCTCATCACAAGTTATCTTCACACCCCCTTTCTTTAATTAACTCATCTAACACATACACCATACATTTTTGACACATGTCTCCATTTCCTCCACCTTCCCAAAATATCAACAATCACTCCCTTACACCACTATTCTTCTAACCAAAACTCATTCATCTTAACCCACCTAACACTCAACCCATATGGGTTGAAAGATCCTATATATTTGAATCTAAAACAACCATCTTCCACAAATATCCCTCCCCAACCCTAAAATAACAACCCTCTAATGCCTACACCTCATGTTATTATCCTTTAATTTTCTATTTTTAACATTTCTAACCCCAAAAGTCATCCTCAAAACTTATAAATGAATAATGAAAAAAATCACTCCCTCTAAAAAAAACTCATGCTTGAAATCCCCTCTCTCAATCCTCTCAACTCTCAATCTCTTTTACCCCTTTTAATCCCTCTAAAAAATCTCTCAACTCACAACTATCAATCTTAAAGTTCATCCCTCTCAAATCTCTACATTACAAACATCTCAACTATATCAATCCTTACACTAGAATAACTTCCACTTTTATCCTTAAAGTCTTAACACTTTAAAATCAAGATCAAAATGACTCCTTTGAGGATTAAGAAGAAGAAAAGAAGAAAGTAAAAATTTTAAGGTGAGTTTAGAGTAGGATTTTTATTTTAGTTCCCATCTCTTCCCTCTCCATCTCCCTCTTCTACCTCTCTCCTCATTTTTTTAATTTTATTTAGAGAGCCATAAGATGCCATGAATACCCTCCCCTACCTCCGGTAGATCGAACTTTGATTCGGTCGAAAGTGTAAGGGTTGTAGTCATTTTAAACCCCTAAACACAAATTGCACACATCCCACTCAACTAGTGTTGAGGTCGTCGGTGATTAGGCCCTTCTTAACCTATGAGAATGGGCCCATAAGCCATTAGCCAACAATTTTCAAAAAGTATGTTCTTAAGAAAAGATTTTAATGAGGATCATCTCTTTCAAACCCTTTACTTTTAAGGGTACAAGTAGTCGATCATTCGATCTTTTTTATTTCTTTTTATCAAAAATGACCATGTTGTTAAGGTTACTGTCATTTGATGGAGAGAGGGGTGCCTAACACCTTTTCCTCTTTATAACCGAACACTTACCTAGATCTTAGGTAGTTTGGTATTTTATCCGTACGAGAGTCACTACGATGCCAAAACGACAATTTTTTTAAAAAATATATATTTTTTGAGGATGCAACGTGATGGGAACGGATGCTCTATAACCTCATTTTCCTGTAACGCTTCTTCTACATCCCTCAAAACATCACTTTAAAAAGAGATAACAAATCAGATATATTGTATGATAAAAAAAAAGAGTTATTTTTTGGAAAATACTGAAGTAACATTGAAATTGACATTGTTACAGACATGGATGTGTCTATAGAACCATAGACACTTTTCATCGAGATACGAGTGAAAAGCATCTATGGTTTTGTGCACACCAATGTCCCAAATGATGTCAATTTCAATGTTACTCAATCACTGACTCTCTTTTTAGATGATCCATGATATTGAAAATGGACGATCATTGAACCTCCAATTTTGAAAGACTTTTCAATATTGTACCATAAACGTGGGTTGACGTGGCACTCTGTTAATCGTGTAAGAATGCTACAGAGAATCCACTCCTAATGTGGTCGGGTTTCCGAGGATCTCCAAAATCGCACTTTTGAAATACATCTGTAGTCCAAGAGATTTTTCTTTTGCCCACAATGCAACTTTCGTTTCAACTGATGTTTCTCTATTTCTTTTGCCCGCTTGGTTTTAGTTAAAAGGGAAAATTACTTAAAGAACGCTCGCAGAAGGGTTTCTTTCTAAATAGTCCCTAATTTTTGCATGTTAGCTTGATAGGGTTTTTAGTAAATTTATTCTTTCTTAATGGTCCCTCATCACTGTCGAGTTCACAATTTTTGTTGTCGAACTTGACACTTTTTTATTTATTGTTGAGTTCACAATTTCTACTGTCAAGTTCACCACTTTTTAAATAAGAAGTGGTGAACTTACACTAGTAAAACCCACCCATTTTCAATTTTTGAGGTTTTTTTACTAAAATATATGGAAAGATTGATTAAAAACTTGAGATAATGACTTGTTTAAATGATTTCAACCCAAAAGAACCATTCTTGGTCGATTTTCATCCAAAAACTAAGAAAAAAAAGAGTAAAAAACCCTAGTTTTTTACATAAATCTTTAAAATGTTTGAAAAACCCCCCCTTGAAAATGGCTTCTTCTTCCTTCTAAAATCCTTTTCGATAGAATTGAATCTTCAAAAATCGATTGTGATGCGAAAAATCCAATTTTATAGATGAAAACGATGAGTTTGAACGGTTAGGGCATTCAATCATGAGAAATGTGGGAGATGAAATCCAGGGACTATTTAGAAAGAGAAAAGTTTACCAAATGGATTATTAATAAACCCCCAAGACTTATGGACTACTAAGAAAGAAGGCCCTCTACCAGGGTCCCTTAATTAATTTTCCCTAGTTAAAACCCTAGAAATCATTGAAACCTATAATGACCATGTTAACTACTCTCCGTAGAGAATCTCTCTCTTTAATCTTTTTGGCATCTCGAGTTGGATCTCAAAGCAATTATGCAAAAAGTCTGAATTTTAACAAAAGTCTAATCTCATTGATCGACTTGGATTTAAGATCGGCTCAAGAATCTTATAATCACAATCAAGTTAAGCAACACATCTTTAGATTTCTCCTATTTTATTTTTATTTTGGGTCTAATATATGGTAGTTGTATACATTATCAAGATTTAATGGTGATTTTTTTTCAATAAATTGTAGAATTTGGTGACTATATGTAAGAGGGGGAGGGGGACTCTTACATTGATTTGATCGGCTTAGTCTCATTAACAAGTTAGCCTTGGTGAACCTTTCTCTCTCTCTCTCATTCAACACCATTTGTTGAAATTAGTAGTCACAAAGGTATGCAGCCTCAAATATCATCTAGTATGACTATCAAGATCTGGGCAAGTGTGGTCAGTCTATATTATATGCGGATGCCAGTGACAATAGCGAGGGTTCATTTTCTTAGGGTAGGGGAGTACCCTCAGTTACACTATGTTTGGATTGAGAGAAGTGGAGAGAAGAAAAATTCAATAAAAGAAGAGAAGAGAAGAGAAAAGTAGAGAAACTCAGTTTCTTTCCACCATGTTTGGATTGACGGGAGAAATTGGGATAGTTTTGGAATTTTAAAATGTCTTAAAAGAGATCTAGGGGCAGAGTTGAAATTATAAAATAATTTAAAAGGATTTGTCTCCAAATCTCTCGACTTTTGGAGAGAAAGAAAACTCACCTTTTTTCTTTTCTATTCTCTCCAATTTTTTCTCTTCTCTCTCCCGACTTAACAATCCAAACAAGAGAAATGGGAGAAACTCATTTATTTTCTCATCTTTTCTCTCCATTTCTCTCAATCCAAACACAGCGTTAGAGTCAAACTACCCAATTCCTTAGGACTTTGTTTCCTTGATTTTTTTCAAGTCTATGAGTGAAGTAGGGGGTAGTAGTTGATTACTCTTGAGTGTTTTAATTATCTACACCATTCTCCATTCTACTCAATGGCTTCTTGGCCTTACTTTTTTGGAAGATCACAAAGTCTTACCCAGGGTGATCCTTTATTACATTTTTCTTCTCATCAATATAGCAATCAAGGCCCGACGTTGAGATATTTATCCAAAGGGGGAAGTTTACCTTGATAAAGAACACACTATATATCTAGTACCACATTCTATTTCCTTTATCTATTCATCATGCCTAGGTTAGTGGAAATGATACTTGCAAAAATAATTCAGGACTTTCTTTGAGAAGAAATTAACATTAATCCTTTGATCATCAGAGGGCTACCCATGACTAAGAATTGCTTGAGTTTTAGGAAGTTGAGATGACACATGATGATCAAGAATTTCCCAACTCTGTTGTACATCGAACTAGGTTGGCTCCAAAGAACATTGACTCTGATAGCTTCACAATAACATTTTCAAGACCCAGTGTTCATCAAGAGATTGTTATGCAATGTAATTATTGCTGGAGGAAACTGTATGAATTTGATCTTCAGAGAGATGGTAGCTAAGTTGTTCCTAAATGTCCAACCACGTCCAAAGCTTTGTCGGATATCATGGTTCAAGATTTGAGAAAATGTTAAGGTAATGCAACAATGTCTTGTTCCATTTCAATTGGGAAAAATATTCCAAGAATGTGGTTGCGATGGAAGCATGTCATCTCTTGTTGAAAAAAGCAATGACAATTTGATAATAGGACTATTCACCTTGGTGACAACAAATTTTTTGTTTTTGTGGTTAAAGTTGTTCTTACTCCCTTGAGATATGAGAAATTTCCCAAGTTCAAAAAGTAGAAGAGACAATTATTTGATCACCCCAAATGTTGTGTTGAGTTTAGTCTCACATCGGACACAAATTGCCTTGTCTTTCTCTTTATAAGCTCTTGGGCCACTCCGCTCATTAACAATTTGTAGAAGGCTCTCTGGGGAAGGAAGTTGCTTATGTTCTTATAGCTAAAGTGGTTGAGACCAACCGGTTAGCAATGCCTATGTAGCTGACGACTGCCAACTATGAGAAACACACAACACCATATTGATTTGGTGCCTAGAGTTAGCTTACCCAAATGTTAACCCAAGTACAGGAGTTATGAAGCAAGGGGTTCATCTAGGAACCTATGAGCCCTTGTGTGCAATGCCCATTATATTGATGTAAAAGAAGCATGGTTCATGGAGGGTGTGCATAGATAATTGGTCAATTCACAAAATAATTGTTAGGTATTATTTAGTGATACCTTGGTTAGATGAAATGCTTGACATGCAACTTGATACAAACAATTTGGTAAATTTTTTATCCAAACATTGAATGTGTTAATTCTTACTTGGGGTGTGATAAATAATTTAAGAAATTGGGGTGCAATAAGTTAAAGTTGGGGTGCCAATAGCAATTCTCTTTTTCCTTTTAATTAGAGTATGATAAGTAAAAAATTAGAGTGCCAATATAGCAACACTTACACATTTTTTAGTGTTTGAATAGTGTAGTAGCTTGGAGCCTTTATTTTGAAGTAGATACCAATTTAAAGGCATTTTTTAAAACCCTCTGATGGAGTTGCTCTTGCCATTTCTAAGAAAAGCCATAGGCACGGACAAATTCTAGTATACATAGAAATTAGTAGAATCCACCTTATTTAATGGGATAGTTTAATCTCTGAACCCTCAAATTGATCACCTTGGGTTTCTAATATGTTTTAAGTATTTTAGGAATCTCAAGAAATAGCAAGAATATTTTCTTTTTTTGCCAATTAATTATTTAAAAGATAAAAAATACATTATATGATAGTGAATTTTTTTTTAGGATTATAATAATGTGATAATGTAGTACACATAGTTTGTTCATTTAAAAAATTCATACATCTTTTATTTTTTTTGTTGCTTTTATAAATTTATCTTAGGTGTTTTGTCTATTTTTTTCACAGGAATGTGGTGCGCCGTTGCTGCAACACAAGCAGTTGAAAGTATTCATGCTATTCAAACAGATGAGCTTCTCATTTTAGCACCCCAAAACCTACTTAATTACAACTACACAAATCGTGATTGTAGAAGAGGTAGAAGCGTCTTTTGATTGGATCGCGGAATACGGGATCGAGTTAGACAGAGACAATCCGTATGTTGCAATACAAAGGCCATGGAAGGTAAGGAATGTAGGTTCTAAAACACGTATGGCCCTCAACCATAAAACATGCATGACTCGATTGGAACATGGCTTTGAATTTGATAATGATGAATCTTCCTTCTTTATATTGCCTTTTTACTCAAGAAGAAAAAAAATAGTATTCATCAATGGCTACAACAATGTACATACCGTATCATATAATGATAGAGCTTCAGTGCACCCTGTTCAATTAGTCAATCGTTGTCGAACTTTTCATTAACAATCAATTCATAAAAAACAAAGGAGTAATTTGATTCTATTAATAAAAAAAATTAATTTTTTATATCACAAAAACTAATGTATTCTATGATTATTTTTTCATGAAATATATCAAGGAATATTGTAAATCGAACATCCATGCCAAAGCCATGCATGTGTATTTATAGGGTATGGTACCGAAAAAGGGAATCATATTGGATAATAAAAATTCTTGAGGAGTAAGTTATGGCAAAGAAGGATATATGATAGATCAAAGTTTCAAGAAACACAAAGTTGTTTCGCAACACATACCAATCTATCCAGTAGTTTGGTCAGAAAGCAAAATGAAATGCAAGTGCCAACGGACTTAGTTCGTAAAACCTATGGTTTATTTCAATTTCTCTAAAACTACCTTTTGTCCTTACTATCAAATAAATGTTGTAAGTGTAAACTTTCTCCCAACGATAGGGTTCTCTTCGATCGTTTATTTTTGTAGGACTATTTGATACGGTTCTCTTTTATAGTTTAATTTTGTAAGACTCTTTGATTTGTTGGTATTTTAGATTGATGAATGAAGAAATATGTAGGTTTTATTTCTGAGGCCCCTTCTGACATACGGCCCCTGTCACAGAACAATAGATCATTTGCCTTAGGAATAAAAAACATGAGTGGGAGGGTTATTTTTGGTATTTTTGAAAAACCAACTAAAGCGATCCAGTAGACGCTTAACCTATTTTATAGGAACTAGACAATACAATCGTGAATCAATTTAATGACTAAAATCATGTTACACTTTATGATTAATGCCATGAACAACTTTAACTATCCATGGATGATGGAGACTCGTTTTTACACTTAGGCCCTGCTTGGTACCATACAAATCATTTGCATATGCAAAAAAGATTTGCACCGCAAATGATTTGTAATGCGAAAAAAATTCAAGATGTAACCAAGCATCTGTAAGTTAGATTCCAACAAATCATATGCATTTGCAAATGATTTGCTTTGTACCAAGCATGGCCTTAAATTCCTTAAATTCAAATTGAGTCGTGGTGGAGTAACACTGAAATTGACATCGTTTAGGACTTTGGTGTGCACAGAACCATAGATGCTTCTCACTTGTGTCTCGATGAAAAGCATATATGGTTCTATAGACACATCCAAGTCGGCAATGTCCTAACGATGTCAATTTCAATGTTACTTCAGCATTTTCCATTCAAATATCTTTACGTTTTCAATGAGAGAAGGTGGACTAAGAGTGGTTGGACACTAAAATATGGTTTAAGAGTTGTGCTGGAGTAACATTAACCATAGATGCTTTCCCTCATATCTCGATGAAAAGCATATATGACTCCATACATACTTCCATGTAGGAGTGTCAATGGTTATCTATTTACCTGGAATCAAACCGGTACTGAAATTGAAAATCCCAATTTTGGTTCCCTTTTTATTGGAACTGAGTAAAACTGGGTCTAATATGGAACCGAATCGATAGGAATCAAAACCATTAGGATCTCTCCGATAGGTATCCGAAATCAATTTAATTTATCATTTATTTTTACATATTATACATGATTGAAGGTTTTTCCTATATTTTAAAATTAACATATATTATACAACAAAGTTCTTCAAATATCTTATAAGCTAAATATTGAAGTTTAAAATGGGTCATTTCTTTTTAATTTTTTTACCTGTAAAAGAGATAAATTTTAATTTTTGAAAATAAAAATTATTAAATCATCTTTTTAGTGGAACAAATTATTATTAAGTTAATACTTTACAAATAATATGTTAGTTTTAAGAAAGAAAGAAAAATTGTAATGATTTTGAAATATTTTTCTCTTTCGATTCTTGAGAATTGGAACCAACAAGTACCTGTGATTTTTGGCAGTTCTGATTTCGATTCCACTTCTTTTAAAACCGGAATCAATGAAATATAGCGGTTATGATTCTAATTTTCATAAGAATTGAATAGGAACCGACCCATCGATATCCCTACATCCACATCAGCAATGCGTGAATCGATGTCAATTTCATAGTTACTTCAGCATTTTCCTAAACTTAAAATAATCAGGCTCATGTTGGACAAATAACAAGAAAATTGCAAATCATAGTCTTACAATTATATTTTTTTAATTTTTAAAATTACAAAAATATCCTTTTTTACCATGCAATCTTTAGAAATCCTTTAATTAACATTTAAAATTATAAATTCATGTGTGTGTTTCACATGCCACCTTCTAGTTCTTAATAATAAAGAGGGTGTAACCTCCGGATCAACAAATCTTAAATATGAGCTACAAGTTGAGAAGTATTTCCTAAGTCAGAAGTCAGTACAATCTCTCAAGAATATCTTACATATCCAATAGACCAAATGGTGGTCTTCTCCCTAAAGAGAGTCAAACATTTTTTCAATGTATGAGTAAAGAGGTTTAAGAATGGGCTGATTTTTTGTTAGGATGATCTCTATGATGAGGAGATTATCCTCACCAAAAATCAGCCTATTTCAAAATTTCTGACCTCATCAAAAATTATTTATAAAAATCGGAAGGTCCTTGATTCTTCAACTTGTAAACTAGGGTTAGAAGTTTTGGAATGAGCTGATTTTTAGTGAGGATGATCTCTTCACCATAGAAATCATCATCACAAAAAATCAGCCCGTTATAAAACTTCTAACCCCTATTTTAAAAATGTTTGGCATAATGTTTGGCTCTCTTTAGGGCCTCGAACACTTCCCTAGACCAAGGCTAAACAATGTGCAAAAAAATAATTGTATCCTTTAAATCACAAAAACTGGCATGGTAAAGAAAAACTTGGAGAAATCCTAGGAAAAATCAATCCAAGGATCCTAGAAATTTCTCATATTTATAATACAATGGAGCAAAGCTTTTATATTGGTAAGAGTTGCTAATGACTTGAGTGTCGAAATATAATTAATAGGAGAAGGTCTTGGAAATTATCTTCGGTGAATGAAATTCGATTTTCTTAATCCGTATCTTAGACATCATCTATGGGAAAGATCAAAACAAGCTTACAATCATAAATATGACATTTAAGTTGGAGAAGCCATACAAGTAGATCACAAAGTAGAAGCCCTTGCTCAAACCCATAAAGCCAACGGCAATACCAATAGGAAGAATATATGTGAGAGGGAATGTTAAAATCGTCGCAAGAACATTTTGAACACATCAAGTAGAACAATTGAGAAAATTTAGATATCTCGTAACAGATAGAAGTAGAAGCGTAAATAAGTGCTCGAGAAAATCCTGGTGAATGGAAAATCAACCTAGAGCTGAGCCTCCTCACAAAGAGACAATGTGAAGAAATGAAAAATAAAAACTAAACTAATTTTTCGACTCGACCTACATACAAAGGCTAGACTCATGAGGCAATTAATCACAGATATACCCCATGGAAAACCAGGGCTAGTGAAGAAGTTAAAGCGTTGATTATGAAGAAAAAAAGAGAATTTAACGACTAGTATCAAAGGAATTGTAGCATACAACTTAGGTCTAATCCCAATGTGCAATGTGCATCACTCTCCATTTGCTTTGAAGCAATCTTGTAGACAGAATATTTGCTAAATTTGTGAGTCCAAAGCATATGTTACAATGGAACGAAGAATCCAATAGAGCACTTTTATCTATTTGTAGTCGACAAGGCATTATGGCAAGGAAATGACCCATTAATTGTTCTCTCGGGAGCGAATCTTTCGTAGTGCTTTCTTTCTCTAGCTTTTTTCAACAATTGATAGAGTGCCAAAAGTGCTATAAGGAACTATTGGAAAAACACACTACGAAGGATCTGTCCCTTACCTATTTTTCTCTACCTTACAAAGGGGCATTGTCCAAGTTTTATAGACAATTGGATTCCGTGCTATAAAGATTGTGCTCAAGAGAATTTGAGCACAACCTTCATAGTTGAAAGTAGAGAAATCCATCAAAGAACAATGGAAAAAAAGAAAAAATAAAATAAAATAAAATAAGTCGGAATCACAAACATGATACAAAGATTTTTATATGGTTTCCTTAACATTCACAGTTCAGTCTGCTACAAAAAGCAAATTCACAAATCAATTGGATTTTCAATTTGTGCCAAAAGACGGGCGAAAATGGAAATTACGGTACCACCTTAATTAGTTCACACTGGCCAAGATTAACTGAGAATTCCCAAAAGCACTATGAAAAATAACGAAATTTCCATTAACTATTGATTTTAATTTCCAAAACAGTTTTGGACCATTTTTAGAATTTTTTTTTTTTTTTGTCAAAAACAATTACAAAATTTTGAATTACCAAAATATCCTCAAATGAAATTAACAATAAATGGTGAAAATGATTGTTGAAAAATTTTCAAAAGGATCGTCATAAAATTACCACTATACCCTTCTTTAGATCCGTAAAGAAAGAAAAATTGAACCCCTTTATTTTGTTTTACACATCATCCATTTCTTCTCTCTCACTCACTCTTATCAATCACCATTGGTCTCTTTCCTTTTTCTTTTTCTTTTTAATAAATAAACTGGAAAGTGTTATGAATTAGTAATCCCACCAGTTCCAAAGTCTCCACAAAGAAGATAAAAAGAGACCTAATTTTAACAAATTTAGAAATAAATGAGAAATGTAAATTACATGAACACCCAGAGTCGTGAGATTGAGTCTCCCTACCTGTGACTTTACCCGATATTCCTGTTGTGGTGAAACTTGAACAGGCGGATATGTTGAGTATAATTGGTTTTTGAGAAAGAAAATCAAGGGATTTTGAATAGAATTGAGATTGAAGATGAGGGCATTTGAGTCTTTTCCCATAGCCCATTAAGAAACTGAGGTCAGATGAGGTATGTCTTAGTTGCCTAATAAACACAAGTATCCAGTTATTCATCAAAACGTGGGAGGAATGTCTAGATCACCCAAAGAGTATAAAAATAAATAAAAAATAAAAAAACATTGTGAAGTTAAACCTCCTCGGTACCAAGGGATTCTTAAAAAATAATAATAATAATAATTGAGCTTTTGAAATTACGTTTTGTCCGAGTTTGGCAAGTCAACTTTTTTTTCTTTTGGACGGAAAGCTTAGTAATATCTTTAGATTAAAGATTTCCTTACATTATCTATCCATAGCAATATCTGTAACATTGCCTCCCCCGGCCTACACCCCCTATAGGGCATAGGGCTGTCAATGGATTTGGTCCAGATTAAATTAGATAAGAATCAGAACCAATTCGATAAGCATTGGATCACATTCTTGTCGTATTGTATTTTTATAATGAATAATGATGAATGCACACGGTAAATCATACAAGGTTGATGTGGCAAAGGTACAAAATCATAGATCTTTTTTTTTTGTATCCCAAAGAAAAAGATATATGACTATCTTTACATTTAAATTTAATACTATTAAGATCATTTTTAAAAATCAATAAAATTACAATCACATGAACATGTCATGTCATTAGTTTTTAAAGTTTTAAAATAAAAATCCTATTTTTTTTAATTATATCTTCAAAAGCCCTTTGATTATATTTGTAATTACAAAAAGACCCCTATGCATTTGCACATGCCCTACTAGTATATTTAAACAAATATATGATATATGATATTATTTTATACTTCCTCACATTTTATTGGATCCCTATCGGACTTGGAGATGGTTGATCCAATATCCCTACCAAATCGAAATCCTCGATTCACATTCAAAGTTTTTTTTTTTTATTAGAACAAATTGGATTTTGAGTCTGATCTGATCCATTTACAGCAAGAATCCAAAGGCGCTTCTAGTGAAATTAATACCACAAATACAGGCTAAAAGAGATGAGTGTAACTAGCAAATACCACACATGAATGAAACTTGACCCCCACAACAGTCCTGAAAAGCACAGTAGCTATTAGAGAACAAAGGAAAGAAACATCCAAGAAGCTCAAGAGCCTAAAATATTCATATATAAATTGAAAAGAAATCATCTATTTTACATTAATATATTATATTAAAACTACATTGTATCCAACCCACATACCTTCATTCAATCTTGAAATTTTGATTTTGATTTTTTTTTAAACACTAGAAGGTAGCACTTTCATATTATAAGACATCAAATAAACCCAAATGAACAGAAAGAATTCTAATGTACGGGGCAAGGATCCATCGCCCCTTTCAGAACCTTAACGATCTCGCCAATATCCGGCCTCAAATCTGGCCTTTTCTGTAAGCAAGTAAGAGCCAAGTTGATGCAAAGACTTGCCTGGTCCGCATTATACCCATCTTTCAACCTCTCATCCACAAGTTCTAACACATTCCCAGCTTGAGCCAAGAGCCTACACCAGCTAATCAAATTAGCTTTCTTGAGCGTCATGGGTGAAGACAGAACATGTAAAGGCCTTCTACCAGACACAATTACAAGAATCAAAACCCCAAAGCTATAAATGTCAGTCTTCTCCATCAAATGCCCACACCCACTGTACTCCGGTGCTACGTAACATACGGTCCCTCTCATGCTTGTCGAGCTGCTCAGCTCCCGACTCCACATCTCACTCACCGACGAATGGGTCTTCTTCTTCTTCCAACCATTTCTTAAATTGAAATCGACATTATGATTCTGTTTCCGAGTAGTACTACACTTTCGAAACTGACCCATATCAAGATTTGGGATTTTGAATTTAAACCCATTATCCCACTTTGCTTTGAGCTTCCTTAGCTTATTACCCTTCTTGTTAAGCTCCGCAAGTCGCTCTTCTTTCCACCAGTCTTGCATCTTCTTGTTCTTCTTGATAGCTTTATTCCCACTCTTTGATTCTTTCTTCTTAGGCTTCTCCTTGGGGAATTGAAACCTTAGGCCCTCAATTTGGGGTTCACTTATATTCTCCGATTTATCTAATTGAGTCGAGTGATCCAAATTCAGTTTCAATGGAGAGATGTTCTTCTCAACATCCCAATCAGGGTTCCTTGATGATTGGTCAATCTGGCTACCAATCCACTCCAAAACGTAATCTTTACTAGATAATTCGCCGCTTCCATCTTGTCTCCACCACCAATCCTTCCCCCATTGCTTTGAACTGTCCATAGAGTCATCAATGTGGTGAGATGAAGCGTTAAGATTCAACTCCATAGAATGATCGATACTACGGATTTCATCATCTAAAGAAATGCCGTCAATGTCACTGATGCAGACTTCCTTCCCTTTTAGATTAAGACCATTGAGATCATCCTCATTTACACCATTGAGATTCAACGAATTCGAATTCAATGTTTTTACATTGTTGTATAATCTACTGTTCTTAGAAAACGAAGAATCTTGCAAGGGGTGAATAAAATCTACCTCAGTAGTACAGCCCTCAATCCGAATTTCATTTGAAGGAGTTTCTCCAAGAACACTTACCGCCGAATTTCCCAAAAGATCTTGGCTTTTCAAGAGCTCCTGACTACGACCCAAATCCTGACTGAACAAATCAACACCAAGCCCGAAATCACCTTCTGTTTTGATCCTTGAAAGCCCAAAATCTGAAATCTTGGCACGATAATCCAAACCCAATAGAACATTGCTTGGTTTTATGTCTCCATGAATAATTGGTGGATAGCATTGGAGATGAAGAAATGTGAGTGCTCGAGAGATATCAAGAATAATCTGAAACCTTTGATCCCAATTCAAATTCAACGTAACTGATCTGTCCCCAAACAACAATTCTTGCAAGCTCCCATTGGGCATAAACTCATAAACCAGAAATCTCCTCTTCTTCTCAACACAATAGCCCAAAAGAGAAACAACAAACGTGGATCGAAGACCACCTAGGATCTGTAATTCATTCTGAAATTCTTGTTCAGCCTGTAACGACGAAGCTTCAAGCTTCTTGACTGCTACGGATTTCCCATTTTGGAGAATACCTCTAAAAACAATCCCAGAACCACCTTTACCGATCAAATTTGCTTCGTTAAACGTATTAGTGGCAGATTTGAGTTCTTTATAAGAGAATTTTTGCAACTTTAATGGAGGGATTGAAACGAAAGGGCTTGTATGAGATCGATTAATGAGGGAGTAAAAGATGTAAAAGAGAAAAATTAGGAGAGCTAGGAAGAACAAAACAGAAGCTGAGAGGATGAGAGAGTAGAACAGAACCCTAGACCTAAGCAAAGAATCAGGGTTAGGGTTAGGGTTTGGAGGAAATGCTCTTGAATGCATTTCTAGGGTTTTAAGTCTTGGGTTTTGAAGAAGAGGAAGTAAGACTGGAAGAGGAAGAGAAGGAGAATAAATGGCAAATAGAAGATCATTTATTTTATTTAATAAATTAAATATTGATTTTTTTTTTAAATAAATAAATAAAGTAGAGAATCCTCAAAGGTGTGAAGTAGGTTTTTTTTTTTTTTTTTTTTGACTAAAAAGAAAAAGTTGCAGATATGATCTTATCTCTGTTCCTCAACTGTGAAGGAAAAAACAAAAAGCTGAGGAGAAAGAACAAATTGGAGGGAAAGTGGGTGAGTGGTGATTGTTTTTTAAAAGTTCGTTGGTTGCTATAATGTGGATGGTGCGTAGTGCGCAATACTCTATTATTGCTTTTTTTGTTTTGTTGAGATTTAGAAATAGTCCTCCATGTTTTCTTAAATATTTGAGATACCCCTGATTTTTAAACTGTTGACATACAACCCTTGACCTCGGTCTATTCTGAAATACTAATTGGAAATGACATCATCTTAAACCTCTAAGCAAAGACCCCTTGATTTTTCTTTATGCTTCTTTTAACCTTAAGATTTTATCACCTTATGAGCAAGATTATACTTTTGTGAAGTAAAATACAATGGATCCAAAAGAAAAAATACGGATTTCTTACATAGATGGAAGGCAGTCTGAAAATAAAGTTGAATAGGTTGATCCAAGAGATTGAAAAGCTTGAAGATTATTGGTTTTGGGGAGAAGATTCTCAAGGATTTTTGGCTAGAAGTTGAAGATGGGTTCATTTAAGTCATTTTGTAAAAATCTTCAAAAAAGACATGTCATCGATTTGAAAAAACAGGGGTATCTTAAATATTCACCAAAGCATATGGGTAGGTCTACATCTACTTTTATTTTTTAGGTGTTTTAACAGCTCAATACGTTTTGGAAATTATTTCAGGTAGCAACCCATCCAATATTTTTAAATTGTTAGTGTGCCCCTTAATACTAGGTGTGCCCCTTAATACTAGGGGTGCAAATGGGTACTCATTTAGTTAAAACTGAATCAGAATTGAGAAACCCCGATTCTGATTCTCTTTTTAGTGGAAGTGATTAGAACCAGATCTAAAATGAAACCAAACTGATAAGAACTAGAATCGTTACGTTCTATCCAATGAATAACCATCAGTACCCAAAACCAGTTTATTTTGTCATTTCTTTTTATGTTATAGATAAATTAAGGTATTCTTTTATTTCAAAATTAATGCATGTTATATAAAATTTTTCAAATTTTCATATAAATTATCGATTGAAGCTTAAAATGACTCTCTTATAAAAATTTATTACTTTTAAATAAGATAATTTTTTTTATTTTTGAAAAAAAAATCATTAATTTATATCTTTAATATGACAAATTATAACTAAGTCAATATTCATAAATAATATTTTAACTTTTTTAAAGAAAAATAACTTTACAATGATTTGAAATACTTTTTTTTTTCTCATTTGTTCTTGACAATTAGAATCAATGGGTACTCGGTTTTTTGGTGTTTTCGATTCCGATTCTATTTATTTTGATAATTGGGCCCGAAAATTGACAAGAACTAGAATTGAAATAAATATAATGGTCATGATCTTAAGTTCTTTAGGAATCGAATTGGAAGCTATTGATAAAATATGACGTGAATGCCCTCGTCTATAGTAAAATTACCTTTGTTTTTCTTTTCTTTTCTTTTTTTTTTTAAATCAGTAGTCTTCTCTCTTTAGAAGGTTTTTGGTATAAAAAAAAACTTTTAATAAAAGATTAAGATGAGATTGAAAATGACGGATTTTGAGATAAAACAGAACAAGGGTTTTTCGAGTAGAGGTATAAGATGAGTG
Organism: Akebia trifoliata; assembly: GCF_017979445.1. Taxonomy (NCBI): domain Eukaryota; kingdom Viridiplantae; phylum Streptophyta; class Magnoliopsida; order Ranunculales; family Lardizabalaceae; genus Akebia; species Akebia trifoliata. Next base: position 24,946,813 of record NC_141386.1, read on the forward strand.
CATTTAAATCTTTAGAATTAGTCTATAAGAGAAGACTGAGGTCAAGGGGCATATATAACATCCACTTGAAGATAAAGGAGGGGGTGGGAATCTGAAATATATATATTTTACAAAACATGGAGGCTTGTGTCTTAATCATGCACCCTTCTTTTCCGTTCTATGCATCCAGCTGGAGCAGCAAAACCATGCTTAAGAGTTAAGACATCGACTGAGATGCCACGTGGCACTTCTTTTCTTTTTTTTAATTATTATTATTATTATATTGTTTTAGAGTTGCTATTGGCACCCCAAATTTTTTACTTATTACAAAATTAAGAATAAATAAAATAGGGATTTTTCTCGAACATACACAACTTATATCCAATTTCCGATTTCGATACACTATACACAGTTCATTTTTATTCTCAAAACATGCATTTTGAGTGAATTTGTCATTTTTATAAGCAATGAATTCGTTGGTATATTTATGAATTGGTAGATATTAAAAGTGGCGAACTCTCTAGTCCGTAGGTTATAAAAATGACGAATGCATATTTTGGGAATTAAAATTAATAGTGTACTAAACTCAAAATTTCATCATATTCAATGTACAAAATAGAGATTCACCCAATAAAATAAGTGAATAATTGAAAATAAGTAAAAGTTGGGATGCCAATAGAAACTCTCTCTCTCTCTCTCTCTCTCTCTCTCTCTGTGTTTTTTTTTTTTTTGCTAGATTTCTAGTTTTGGGGTTTAGGTTTAAGATTTTAGATGAGCCTAATCATGATTGTAAACAATTCCTAAAATTGTTTGAATGAGTGTTGTAATATTGAGCCAAACATTTGTAATGTTTGAATTGTATGTTTTAACCCTTAATTGGGGTGTAATAAGTAAAAATTGGGGTGCCAATAACAAATATTTTTTTCTAGTTGACCATTTTTACCCTACAAATGCATGCCTTGCTATGTATATAGGGCTGATTTATCTTTTTTTTGCTTTAAAAAAAAAAATCATGAGGTCAAGATTCAAGTAGATGTCAACTAGCATAATTGGTAAAGTCTTTCAGTGATGATACTAAATACTTTATTTAAATTCAACCAATACCGAGTTAAGCAACTCCTTGAAAACAAGCGTATTGATTTTTAAAAAAAAATCAAAAAATTTCCCCCATAATGAAACATTAAACATTTCAAAGTTGAGGTTTGAACCCATAATTTCAAAGTTGCTTGCAATGTGTCAAATCAACTAAGCTATGTGTTTAATCCTTAGGCCTTAGGGGCGGCATTTTTAAATATATATAGTAGACGATGTACTTATCTTCTTTTTAAGAAAAAATTTCAATGATCAAAATTAAGTAATTATATCTACCCTTAGATATTCCGAATAAACGGCTAAAAAATAATCAAAAGAGATACCATTGTTTCAAATTGATGGTATTCCTCCAATGACCTAAGTCTTCTTCAACAGATTAATTTAAATGACCTTAATACCCTCATTTATAATATAATTAGCTGACTTTGTCCTCAAAATTGTCATTTTCAACATTACAGTAAAGTTTTTACTCACCCCTCTTCTTTAAACTTAAAGATTCTATCTACTTGAATCTTAAACTTAAAAAGAGGACTCTTGGAATTTTTGGCCAAGGGTCTTTATAGGCACCAAATTTTTTTTATTGAAGATGAAAGATTTCTAACTTCATCTTCAACCTTGAAGATCTATTCTTTCCCTCAATATTCAAGACTCAAGAACAAGATAAGAATTCTAAGAAAAATAATGATGAATTTTCATATAGAAAAATCAAGGATTATCTAAACTACATTGAAGATGATGGATTGAAGACGAGGTTGAGCACGTTAAAACAAATTACCCTAAAAGTTAACATTATAGAGATTTCTAGTTCAAGGGAGCATGTCCTCAGTTTGAAAATATAGGCGGTATCTCTAATATTGACGAAAATGGGTCAAGCATCATTGATATAAGTCCCAGTTAACATGATTATCATATATCCTCATATATTTGAGGATTTAGGCTATCATGACTAACTTAATAAGATTTTAAATCTTACTAAGGATTGTGAGGCCCACGTAAACTGTCATGTTGGCCAAATAACACATCAACCATCTTGAGTTCATCGTGAAGATCAGACTTTTCATTTTTAAGAAAAAAAAATTTGATTTTATCTAATGCTTTCAAAATTATGATGGCTATCGAAATCTCAAATTTAAAATTAAAATCCAACGATGAAATAATTTTTTTTTACTAATACTTAAAATTTTGTGCTCTACCATCATGGTTTTGGATGCCAGTTGGATGGGTTGCCAGGGATCCATCCCTACTAACCAAGGAAAGTGTTTTTCTTTTGCTAGAAGTTGAAGGTAAGGGCATTTAGATTATTTCCATTAGTGTATCGGCAAAGACCGAGGTCAATTAATTGGAGTATGTCATAAATTTGAAAAAACAGGGGTATCTCTAGTATTAACAAAATGTTGTGGAGGGGTATGTCTAAATTACCCATATTCTATTATCAAATGAGTTGTTGTGAAATGGATAACTTACAAATACAGCAACTATATGTATAATTTCTTTACTGGATGTTTCTTCACAAATACAACTACGGATCCCTTGCCAACTAAGTGAAAGTAAGCAAATACGTTTACTATAAATGATGACATATAGTAGATCTGTGACTGTCTTGAGTGAAGACTTTAACGTTAATTAAAGGAAAAAAAAATTGCTTAACAGACCCTGTAGGAGGGGTTTCTTTTTAAATAGGTCTGAACTTTTGGATGGTAGTTTGGTAGTTCATTTAGTAAATATTTTATATCTAAATGCCCCATCAACCTCATCTCTCTTTATAAAATTTCTAGACTACCTAAACTATAATTTTCTCATCTTCTTCAAATTTATCTATTTTTGAAATAGGTATTAAAATAGTGGATCTTTTAGCTCCTTATCGCCGTGAAGGAAAAATTGGACTATTCGGAGGTGTTGAAGTGGGTAAAACATTACTCATCATGGAATTGATAACAATAATGTCAAAACTCATGGGGTGTATTTGTATCCGGCAGAGTAATTAATGAACAAAATATTCCAGAATCTAAAGTAGCTCTAGTTTATGGTCAGATGAATGAACCGCCGGGAGCTCGTATGAGAGTTGGTTTGACTGCTCTAACCATGGCGGAATATTTCCGGGATGTTAATAAAGAGTGTGGATTATATCCACACAGGGTAGAGGATTGAAACCCTTGAATTATGGCTTACATCACGTTTATTGGGGTGTGGGAGGAGGATTTCAATCCTCCACCCTAGGTGCATATGATCCAGACTCTAGGGCATGTTTGATTGCGGGAAGATTTTGTAGGGCAAATCCTTTGCCATTATTTGAACACATCATAAAAAAATTTGTGAAAAATTATTTTGTTATTTAAATGACATAAAAACAACAAAGAAACGAAATATTATTTTAATTTAACTCTGTGATAAGTATATAAAAATCAGAACAAAATCTTGCAAAATTGCATAATTTTTTCGTGAAAATTTTGAAAGAATCTCCCTTTATACAATGGGATAAAAAAGTTCCTTTTAACATACAAGTATTGAGAGTATGATTTAAAGCATTATCAAACCAAGCACATTAAAATGATAATTGTAGTAGTAATGAAAACATGTTCACTTTGAACTACGCCAAACACGGTATAACACCTAACTGAATCTAAGAACCATTTAGAGATGCGAAAAAAAGTGAATCCCCATTAAGACCTATTGTTTCTTTCATAAAATACAATTTATATATAACATTTTGCACAATATTAGCAAATTGTCTTGTAAGTCATATTTATCAACTTGTTTTAACTAGAGTATAACCATTATTTTTGTTTTTCTAATTTGAAACCAATAACCACCAACAATCAACACCATATAAGGGGAAAAAAGTTTGTTTCCATGGTCATTAGATTTATCATGCACTAAGTGTCCATAAGAATGTACCTTTCATATATCTTTTGACTTGACCAAGTATCATCTCTTACTCAAATGATTAGCAACCCTACAATCATGAGAGCATGATCAAGTCACACATATGAAAAAATGTTATAAAGCCAATAACAAATATTGCCTATTGTATCACTAAAAGAAGAAATATATACTAAATTCAAGAAAAAATAAAAAGATTGCCAATCAAAATAGTATTTTTATACATTAGACCAAACATAAATCCACCATCAAATGATGCTGGAATCAGTTCAGAAAGAAGTAACTACAACTCCCTATTTTATATGAGTCTGACTAGCCTTAATGACTTTTTGCTAGAGGAAGAATTATAAAATCCGAATAGAAAAATTATAAAATCCTCGATTTTCGAGTCGGATCAAACTAAATTAATGACTTTTTACTAGAGGAAGAATTTTTAAAATTCGATTACACCATTGGGTTTGAAATAAAAAATTATAGAAAATTGACTATTTACTTGTCATTTTTGGAGTCTAAAAAGTTGAATTATTGTTAAAAACGAAAACGATGTCAATTTTAGGGTCCATCGGGTCGAAAAAGAAAATTTTGTTAAAGATATTTTATAAAATTTGACCACACCATTAGATCCAGAATGAAAAATTAGACAAAATAGAGTATTCATTCGCCACTTTTGGAGTTCGAACGGTTAAGTTATCGTCAAATGAAATAATTGGTAAAATACCGATTTCGTCCCGTACTTATACAAATAATTTTTTTTAAACAAAAACACTATTCATCATCTCTTATTTTTGTCCAAAACCAACCGAAGGTTTTAACGAAGAAAATTTGATTTTTTTCCTTACCTTTAACCTCAGATTCGTCTCGAACGGGTCATCGTTGACTTCCAACACAGAAGGAAAAAACGTCCGCAGCCTCGACCTCTACAAAATCCACCCAATTTCCTTTCGTTTTCTCTTCTTTTTTGTCCTATATCATCAAAAATCAATTGTATGTGATACGGGGGTTTCAAATTTTCAACTTTGGATTTCATCCATTTTGGGGTCAAATCTCCTTTGCTACAAAAAGGAAAAAGAACGACGGCATTGAGATCTTCAAAAATACTGGACTATATTTAAAAATCAACCGTCTCGATATCCGATTGACCTACATTTCTATGTCGATCATATTCTGCGTATTCGTTTTAATCTTATCACACATAGATAGTAAGGAACTCTCAATTTCTATTAGTAATTATAGATTGTGAAAATTACATTTAAGATTTTATCAAAAATTTATTATATATATTTCAAAAATATAAAATTCTTTTCGTTGTTTCAAATTCATGCCAGAACCTACATATTTAATGTGTTTAATTGTATTTTATAACAAATTATATATGGGTAAGATATTTCACCAGGTTATTTCCACAAGTTGGGTAAGATGTTTAATGTTTTCATTTAATCAATTAGATTTGTATAAAAAGAAAATGTTATAGTAAGTATTACTGATTGATATAATGTGAGTTTTAAAATGTTTAGTTGCTCATCTTTGGCTGTATGTACCAGTTAATCGTAATTTCTTCTATAAAACTTTGTATATGTTAAAATGATTCAGTATACATATTTATTCATGTTAGGAAATGTTATTGGCAGAAATTGTTTATTTCTCTACTAGATAACTATTGTTACTCACAATTTCCTTCTTTTTTTTTAGTTTCAGAGCCTGCAGTTGGCGATGTGAGTGAAGAACCAACGAGTGTGGACCATTTGGTGGGTCAGAAAGACGACCAAAATCCATTACCTGATAAGTATTAGGGTTATACCTTCTAGTGGTGTCGATTAGACTAGGAGAATTATAGATTTTATATTGAAAGTTAGGACTTTTATTAGAGTGGGGATTTTCAATAGAATCATGTATAGTATTTATCCTTGTGTCACTATGATCTATCTTTCGTGGCTAGATGTATATAGATTTTCCGTTGTTATTCTATTCTTGTATATATATACAGGATATTGTAGATTTTGTTTATCAGGTGAAACATATTGAACTCCTTGGAATGCTAACATAAACATAGGATACCATGCCAAAATTTCAATGTGTCACTTAGTACCTCGAGATCTAACATGAGACTTTATGTTAGCATTTGGCGGAGCATCACAGATGGTATCAGAGCATAGCATTAGATCCGTATGGGATAAAGATCTGCTATATTTATAAGAGTTGGCTTATACCACATATATTAGAGCGATAATCATAGAGTGTCACCAGGAATTCGATATCCAAGCTTATTAGTAGCTCCGTATTGGAATTATGATTTCTTCCGTGTCTAGAAGTTTATAGAGCTTAGTAAGCCTAAGATAGGATTGTAGGTTTGTTATGTTAATAATGGAAATTGAATCCATTACTAAGTTTTAGACTACGGTATCAATTCATAGTTGCATAAGAGTAATTTTGGCCTTATTCTGATAAGTGCCTTATTACGGATAAACACAAACCAGATGATTGGACGGGGTAGAAGTCGAAACGCAACAGAGATGAGACAAGTTCTAGATTAGACCACTGACCCGATAGTACAACTAATTTTATTTATAAGACAGATGGCTAAGTTTAATGTCAAGTTGAGAGAAGAAATATGAATAATAGAACCACCATCATCTCAAAGCCAAATGAAAGGAAGGCAATTAGTATTTAATAAGAGACAAACAATTACGAAACTAGTAAATTCATAGGAAAAATAACAATACGCGATGATAGACATACCAACTCAATGGATGGAAGAATTTTATAAAAAATAACAACATATACTACTAAATCAGTTGAAAGAAAGAGTTGTGATATGTTATGAATGTGACAAATTGAGATATAAAGGAGTGTAATGTTCGAGTCGGCGTCAGCCGATTAAAGATGCGTAGCTCAGAAAAATGTTACATGGGCCAACTCAAGGAACAAAAAAGTCACTGGATTTTAACAAAGTCGATGACATATTTATACCATGACAAACAGACCGAACTAGTGGTCGAAGGCGAGAGGGAATGGAATTACAAATGTCCCGAGGACAAACCAGTCAACCCAAGACCTCTTTCCCTTCGAGATCAGACCTGACCAAGAGGCTGATGTATTCGAGGCCAATCTCCCTTAGATCAGTGAACTCACAGTATAAAACTCTTACATTACCGAGTTGTAGAGTTCCCCTATTACTGAGTTACAAAGCAGTTGGAGCTCTAATGATGCCAACCGGGCCAAAGGAACCAACAAGGCATGTTCAAAGGTTACAGACCCCAGTCTACCAACTGCCCACTCCATAAAAACTTACGAAGACAAGATCGTTGACATGTTACGCGTGTGGTCAAATGGGACATATCAGGAGAGAGTGCCCCCTATCATAGTCGCAAGTTAGGGTTGTGACCCAAGAGAAAGTACTTGTCTCTGACGAAATTTTAGAAGGTTGGTTTCTAATTATAATGTTAGAAATTTGAGTTCTATTCAATACTGGTTCCTCTAGATGATATAATTTTACTGAGATTTTGCACACTTGTTAGAGCTAGAAACTATTGACATGGGTTGAGTAATGAAATTATCTATACCATAGAGAGACTATGATTGATAAAAAGTTATTGAGTAATATAGGGCAAAGAATGTTAATGAAATAAGTATGATAAGGTAGAGTAGAAAATGAAATATTGCATTGAATATAAATATAGTGGTGTATTGGGAATGAAGATTTTAATGCATTTTGCGAATTTAGTATCAATAGATATTTGTATTATAGTAGGGATATATTAAATGTGGATGTTGTGTAATATTTTATTAAGAAGTATTAAATAGTGTGCAAATAGTAATGGTGTATTTGTGGTAAGTCTATGCATTGAGGAGTAATAGTAATGGCAAGCATGAGTAAAACATAATAGACAGTGTAATTGCTAAGAGAAGTAAAGTTAATGTGGCGCCCCGCCAAACACTAACACAAATCCCCATGTCAAAACTCGAGGTACTAGGTAGCACCTCGAAATTTCGGCATGGTCTCCTCTGTTTATGTTAGCATTCCAAGGCGATTCAACCTGCACCTGATAAACAACATACAATCATGAATATACATATACAAAATATAATACTAGCAGAAACCTATATACATCTAATAACGTACGAAAGATCAGAGTGCGGAAGAATAACCAGAATACAGGATTATACAAATATTTCTCACTCTAACAAAAGTCTAACGCTCAGAACAAAATCTATTACTTTTGGACAATCGACACCACTAGGGCTATAACCCAAATACTCACCAAGTAACGAACTCTGGCTGTCTATTTGACCCACTAGATGATTCTCACTCGTGATCTACACCTGCTTCGCCAATCTCCGGATCTGAAACTAAAAAAATGAAGAAGGAAATGGTGAGTAACAATGGTTACCCAGTATGGAAACAAACATTTTTTGCCAATAATCCCTCCTACCATGAACGAATAAGCATACTAAATCATTTTAACAATATAAAATTTTACAGAATAAATTACGATTAATTGGTATATATAGTCAAGGATGAGCAACTAAACATTTTAAAACTGACATTACATCAATCAACAGTACTCACTATAGCATTTTCTTTATGTACAAATCTAATTGATCAAATGAAAACATTAAACATACATTTCATTTTATATATCAAAGTAAGGCAACAGATACATAATATACTATGGTGGAGTATTGGAATTAGAGAGTTGGGATTCACGACTGGATCGCTCCCAATCGAGACATGATGTTACAATTCTTCTCTAATTTTAGTTCCTGATTTTGTGGTCGGTTGCTGCATTTACCATGCTTGGTTGACCATTTATCCGGCTCAGACTGGTCGTTTGACGTGACCGTAAGCAATGGGTCTCTTTTCGATGTGTCAGAACGTTCGACTACTATAGATTGTTAGTGATCACTGACTAATCATCTTCGTCTATGCCTATCAGGCTTGCATGTGATTCCTAAATATACAAACCATTCGTGTACGACCACCTTTACATTACAAGTTTACTGGTAAAGATAGAGAGGAATATCCCGGATTCCAATTGTGACTCAACTCTCATACGCGTCCCATACCATGTATGAGTTTGGTGGTCCCTACCATACATCTCAGGATAGTACACCACTCCGGATGATATGACGCACTATCCCTTCAAGTATTCACAGACTCTTTAGCAGCTCACAAAATAGCTATATATATATTACTTTCATTTGAAAATAAAAGAGAAATTAATAATACAAGGTTGAGAATGAATATCCAGTTTCCTACCATGCAAGTATAGCCAATTGGCGTAAAATAAATAACAGAACGAAAACGTAAACAGTGCCTCGCGCTAACAAAAAGTAAATAAACATGCAACCAGTAATATTATTCCTAGATATTCGTTCATCAACCTACACATCACACAACAATGTAAAATGCAGACATTACCCATCGGGTGTGATTATCAAATTTTACTATTTTATACCTTTTTTTTCCGATTTTTACAGTTTTCAATCTCTTCAATAAAATATCTATTTTCTGATATTCATCAACTCAATATGAGTTCATTGAATATTAAATCATATTTTCCAACTATAAAATTTATTTTTTATCAATAATAAAAAGAATACAATTTTTATATCAAAATGGGCTCTGAGCAGTACACAAGACTTAACTGATGGAAATAACCCATTAAAATATCCTACCCACGTATAATTTGTTAAAAAATACAATTTAACATATCAAACATGCAATTTCTGGCGTGAATTTTGAAATAACAAAAGGATTCTATATTTTGGAAATACATCAATTTTTTTTTATAAAATCCTAAATGCAATTTTCATAATCTACGATTACTAATAGAAATTGAAAGTTCTTTACAATCTCTAGGCGAAAGATTCGAAGCGCATGCACAGAAATCGAGACGATCGGTATGAAAATCGAGACAGATCGAACTTCGAAGCGGTTGATTTTTGAATCTGACCTAGTGGTTTTGAAGATCTCGATGCCGTCGTCCTTTCTCCCTTCTGTGACGGAGGACTGTTTGACCCCGAAATAGACGAAATCTAAGATCGAAGTTTCGAAACTCCCGTATATGTATACGACTGATTTTTGACGATATGGGGTGAAACAGAAGATGAAATGAATGAATTTTGGGTGGGTTTTGTAGATGTCGAAGCTTCAGATCTTTTTTCTTTCTGCGACGGTCGTCGACGATGAGCCGTTTGTCGTATATCTACGATGAAAAATTGAAGAAAAATAAAAAAAAAAAAAAAATCGTTGGCTAGTTTGGACGAGTTGGAGAAGACGAAGAATTAAAAGAAAATTTAAAATTTTTATTTATATAAAATTTGGGACGAAATCGGTATTTCGCCTATTGTTTTGATCGACGATAACTTGACCGTCCGGACTCCAAAAGTGACGAATGAATACTCTATTTCGCCTAATTTTTTGTTTCGAATCTAATGGTACAGTCAATTTCTACAAATTCTATCTCTAACAAAAATTTATATTTTTGACCTGAGGTGACCCTTAAAATTGATGTCATTTTCATTTTTGACGATAATTCGACTTTTTGGTCTTCAAAAATGATAAATAAATAGTCCATATTCAATAATTTTTCGTTATAAACCCAATGGTGTAATCAAATCTTAATAATTCTTGTTCTAACAAAAAGTCACTATTTTAACTTGATCCGACTCGGTAATCGAGGATTTTACAACTTTTATATTCAGACTCGTATTTTACAGGCTAAAGTATGTTTTTCGATCATTTTAAATCTAATGGTTAGATCAGATTCCATTAAAAATAATCAGAAACATCCTAAAGTTTTACCCCTAAGTCTCACTTTCACGATTTTATTAAAATTCTAATATTTATTTTCCTCGAGATATGAATTAAAAACTCGGGATTTTATAGTTAAAGAATAAAGAAAATGTAAAAGGACTGTTGTTGATAGATATTGGTGGGTAAGTGATATAATGTGAATTGATTGTTATAATGTGAATTTGGGTGATTAATTAATGACTGTATTGGGTTGATGCAATATAGGTGACATAAGATTTGTGAATTGGAAATGAGATTGGCTTAGAACTAAGAATATTTGTTTTCAAAGAAATTTTTTTATTTATTTTCAAATAAATGAATATATATATAGCTATTTTATGAACTATTAAAAAATTTGCGAATACCTGAAGGGATAGTCTATTATATCATCGGGAGTAATATGTTATTTTGAAATGTACGGTAGGGACAACCAAAGTCACACGTGGTATAGGACGCGTATGAGAGTGGAGTCACAACTGGAATTTGGGTTTATTCCTCTATATCTTTACTAGTGAACTCGTAATGGGGTTGTATATTTGGGAATCACATGCACTCCTGATAGGCATAGGCGAAGATGATTAGTCAGTGATCATTAACAATTTATAGTAGTTGAACGTTCTGACACATCGAAAAGAAATATATTGTTTACGGTCATGTCAAATGGCCATCTTAAGCTGGATAAATGGTCAACAAAGTGTGATAAGTGCAGCGATTGACCATAAAATCAAAAACTAAAAGTCAGTAAAGAATTATAACACCATGTCTCGACTGAGAGCGATGCAATCGTGAATCCCAACTCTCTAATTCCACTACTCCACCATTGTGTATTATGTATCTGTTGCCTTATTCTGATATATAAAATGAAATGTATGTTTAATGTTTCCATTTAATCAATTAGATGTGCATAAAAATAAAATATTATAGTGAGTACTACTGATTGATGCAATGTGAGTTTTAAAATGTTTAGTTGCTCATCCTTGATTATATGTACCAGTTAATCGTAGTTTCTTCTGTAAAATTTTGTATATGTTAAAATGATTCACTATGCATATTCGTTCATGTTAGGAGGGGTTATTGGCAGAAATTGTTTGTTTCCCTACTGGGTAATTATTATTACTCATCCTTTCCTTCCTATTTTTTTTTTTAGTTTTAGAGCCTGTAGTTGACAAGGTGGGCGTAGAACCAACGAGTGTGGATCATCTAATGGGTCAGAAAGACGACCATAGTCCGTTACCTAGTGAGTACTAGGGTTATACCTCCTAGTGGTGTCGGTTAGACAAGGAGTATTATATATTTTGTATTAAGCGTTAGGATTTTGTTTGAATGAGGATTTTCAATTGAATCCTGTATATTATTTATCCTTGTGCTTCTCTGATTTATCTTTCGTGGTTAGATGTATATAGATTTTTCGTTGTTATTCTATTATTGTATATATATACATGATATTGTGGATTTTGTTTATTAGGTGAAACAGGTTGAATGCTTTGGAATGTTAACATAAACAGATGAGACCATGCAGAAATTTTGAAGCGCTACTTAGTGCCTCGAGATTTGACATGAGGCTTTGTGTTAGCGTTTGGCGGGACGCCACAATGCCACTATGTCTTGAAGTTAATAACGAAAAAACTATTATTTTATTATCAATAAAATGTGCCATAAGAGACATATATGATATATTTTGATCTGAAGACTATAAATCATAAGTTATACAAATTTTACCAGGTATATTTTGCAAAATACTTTTAATTTTTTTGATTTAAATATTTTGATTACGTCTCTTTTTAAATATTTTTAGAAATACTTTCATGATTAAGAAAACAAGATTTTTGAATGCATTCTTTAAATGTTTGTTTTTCAATAACTAAAAATGAAATTTCTTCCCTAATACTTTTTTTTTACAATTTTCATGTGAATACGACCACGTGATTACATCATCCGCATTTGATTGAATAAGTAAAATTTGACTAGTAACGAGTTGATATCTTTTTAAACACGTTCTTCAATATGTCTTTGTCATAGTGCTGATTCTTATCCTGTTATTGGAATAAATTAAATACTTATCATAATAATTGCATTTAGTTCTTTTACTTTTGGTTCCATCTAGATTTAAACTCTCGATTAAAGTAAAATATTGTCAAATAGAAAATTGATGTCTTTTGACTTTTAGAGGATGACTAGAGGATTGAAGTTTATTACTCGTCTCTCCCATATTTTAAAAAGAATTAAATTCATTTGGAGTTGGAATAAGACTATTATATTCATTTAAATCATAATTATACTCAAAATTAAAAAGACTACACTTGAAATTTAGAATTGATTAGTTGCCATGTGCCAATTTAATCAACGACTTCAAATTCTAAAAAATATCTTTACTTTGAAATTGAAAAGTGCTTGACTTTGATGATGACATCAATTTGATAAAATTGAGACTAATTTGATGAAGAATGAGACTGATTTAGGAGAAATTGAACTAATTTAAGAGAAATTTGGGTTAATTTGAGAAATTAATTGAAATTGAGATATTGTGTGAAATCTTAGAATTTGGGTGAAAATACAATGAAATTTGTGTGAATTTGGATGGTATTTATAGGCATTTATGTAAAAAAAAAATATTTTAAAAATTAAAATAATTAATTTTCCACCAACCCGAGGTTGGGGGAGGGGGTGATTTCAAATTTTTTAAACAATTAAAAAAAAAAATTGAGTTTTACTGGTTCATATTCGATTATAATTTCAAAGGTGAAAATCAAACTCGAACAAAAAATTTTTGATTTTCATTTCAGGTTTTGTCCCGATTTAAGCCGAGTTTGGATTGGATTTCAGGTAAAATGTATATCCTTATCTGACTTAGATCATGCGAATACTTTACTACTCCCACATACCAAATGATGGAATGTAAGGATTCCAAATGATGGTATGTAAGGATTCCAAATGGACATTAACTTTTATTTTCTAATATTTTTAATGTGTTGATTGGGCTCGTGGTGATAAGAAAATAGAATGGGGATAAATCCTCCTTGTAGAAAGGGAAAATGGCCTATCACTTGCAAATGCACAAACGGCCAGTATTATTATATTTGCTTTTTTCGTTAATAAAGAGTGAAAGATGGTTTAGTGGAGGGCACACGAGCCTTTGTCTTTGCCACGTGTAAAAGCATTACGTAGGCGTGAGAATCTTGAGTAGGAATGTGGGCTCCACAATCATTCCCATACTACGAGGTATGAATGTGAGCCACAACAAAGCCGCCACCCTACAATAACTGAACAACAACAGTAAGTGGTTCTTCTTTCGCTCTCTGTGGAGAAAACAAAGGAAACATGGAGTTCATGAAGCTCATTTGCCCTAATTCTCCATTTGTAAGCTTTTTCTCCTCTCAAATGTCTCTGTTTAAGAATCTTTAATTTCTCGAAACTCTGATATCTTCAGCTTTCTTGATCTTTCTCTGCTCTTTTAAGAGTGATTTTAGGGTTTTTTAATGTTAAATTAATTTCGGTCCTTTATTTCATATATTTTTTACAGGTTTGGAATCGAAACGGCCTGTCGGAGTGTTTCAATGACATATATCCTTCACTTCAGTCTTATAATATATTTATATTTAAATTTTTTAAATCAATGATTTGTAGGAAAAACATTTATCTTTAACACTACTTACAGTATTAGGTTTCGGAACAAATATCGTAACTATTCTCATGATAGCTGTGCTTGGATTTACAAGAAGAAATGTGGGAAGAAGTAACAGAGTACGCTCTTCATTCAATAGCTTCCTATATTGGGTTTTTCATATATTTTAGGAGTAAATTTAAGACTTAATTTTGAAGTTCACTTCATTGAATCGTTTAAAATCTGAGTGGGTTCATTCTAGTTTTTCAAACAATGACTCGAAACGGTTTTTTGAATTAACTCTATTGAGTCGACCAGGTTGAATTGGTTTTGGTGTTTTCTTTTTGTATGTATTTATGCTTGGCTTGCAAGATTTTAAACATTGCCATTGATATATAAAATGAGAATATCTGATTATATAATTTACTATTCCAGATTATTACAAAAAAATTATTTATTTATTTATTTATTTATAATAATAGATGCTGAATAGGCTGGAACCAGTTTGGGAGGGTTGTCTTGTTTGAGTTAAGATTGGGCTGGCCTAGTCAAATTGGATCCGAATTGTGTGGACACTGTTTAGAAAACCTGATTTAAACCCATGGGTGTTCCCCTACTGGCCTACCCTTCCTAGCTAAGATGGCTTCAGCTAATCGATAAGTTGACAAGATGAGATTGTATCAAACACAACTTGAAAAAAACTATTTGTTTCAATATTCAAAAGTTGTTGTGAGAAATTACATTGAACTATTTTTAATGCTTATTTAAGCTAAACATATGATATTCAATGGACTGATTCGATTTTTGACAATGTCTTAAAACTCGACTAGTCAACTTGAAACATGATTTGGAGTTGACTTTAATAAAGCTCGGCCCGTGAAGTTGAGTTAACTCGATACATTGAGTTTAACTCAACTCAGTTCAGTTTTTCCCCCATTTCTAGTAATATTTGATGATAACTCATTCATATACATACATACCTATATCTATAATAAAACGTAACTATGGGGCCCATCTTAATACAGTTTTGTGAGAAATAAACTTACCATCCTACTTTGCGTAGTTTTGTGGGAGATAAAGGTCCCATCGTGAGGTGTACGCTACCCACTTTATTGCCTTCCCTCTTCAATTCCTTCAACTTTATAGTATTTCCTCTACCCCTCCCCCCTTTAATAAAATCCATCCAATCTTACTATCTTTCATCTTTTACCCCCCTTTTTCAATAATACTCCTTTGATTTACAATCTTTCCTCTTTAACCCACTTTATTGTCTTTCCTTATCTCCCCGTTTCTTAATAATACCTCTCCAACTTTATTATTTTTCCTCTTTTACCCCCTTTACCTCTATTCTTTTAATAATACCCCTTCAATATATATATATATAGGATTGGTTTCGGTAGACAAAATTGTAGACAATGTTTTTTCCTATATGGGCTAAAAGTTTCGGAATGGCCTGATTTTTTGTGAGGATGATCTCTTTGGTGAGGGGATCATCCTCACAACAAATCAGCCCACACCGAAACTTTTTAGCCATATAAGACAAAACTTTGTCTGGAATGTTGTATATATATAAATATTTATGTATATAATGAAAATCTAAACCCCCTGTTAATCCCTCCAACTTAGAGACATCTCTGTCGGAGGTAAACCTTCTTCATGCACTACCCTTCACATATTCTTGCTCTCTCTTGCACGCCCAAAAAAACAGTGGTAGCTTCTTTTTGCACTGTTTGTTTATTTCTCTTTCCATTTGATTTTTTCTATTTTGTTTATTCTCTACTAATGCTGTGTTTGGATTGAGAGAAATGGAGAGAAGAGAAGATAAAATAAATGAGTTTCTCTTCATTTCTCTTGTTTGGATTGTTAAGTTGGAAGAGAAGAGAAAAAAAGGTGAGTTTTCTTTCTCTCCAAAAGTGGAGAGAAACCCTTTTAAAATATTTTATAATTGCAACCCTTCCCCTAGATCTCTTTTAAGATATTTTAAAATTCCAAAGTTGTCCAAATTTCTCTCCTGTCAATCTAAACATGGTGGAGAGAAATTGAGTTTCTCTTCTCTTCTCTTTATGGGTTTCTCTTCTTTCCGCTTCTCTCAATCCAAACAAAGTGTAAATGGTCAACTTATCTCTCTTTTGATGCAATATAATCAACCCCAAGAGGAACAAACTATCTACAATAACAAACAAACTTGCCCAATTCTCACCCAATACCAATCTGAACTTGACCTTAACTCTTTCTCTCATACGCACACACACAAACACATACATCTATACCTAACATCTTATGGTATAATGTACTGTTAAAAAATAGCTACAAATATTTTATATACCGATAATCCTTTTTCCTATCAAAGCAATAATTGTATTTAGTTTGAGTTTGCTAGGCAATAATTATGCTTGATGTAATATTACATATAATATTAAATCCTAGCATGCCAGAACTTTCTATATGTTCTTGACCCTCCAATCATAAGAATCTCCTAAAAGATGTGAAAAATTCTCATAGATCTCCGAATGAGCTTTGGTCCGATGATTTTTGATAATCTTGAACTCCAAATAATACCATTTGACACATGTAATGGGACTCAATTGCAACTTCCTCTCCTAGTTGGACAGAACTTGATCTCCTCGAGTTGGCCAAACCATATAAAATCTACCACTGAACCATCCTTTTTTCCATAACTAGTCTTTATTCGGACATGTTCTCTGAACTCCAATGATTCTCTACTTCAAAAGCTGTCTATGCTGTCCTCGACGATCACTAAGCTCGGTCTCTTTTATCTGCTTCCGAGGAATTTTTAAGCTCTTGGCATCTCTCCATTGAAAGGGTATGTGTTCGACACACTGAAGATATGTGAAACATTCCAATCACTGTTGACAACTGCACACTATTAGTACTAGTGTTGATTCACTTGAGAATCTGGAAATATTTCATTTTTTCTTTCTTAATTTGTGAAAGGTGCCTATTGGGAACTCTTCCCTCCACAAGAATATCATAATCCATTCTCTTTCAAAGACTAGTGTTTTTCTGTGTTTGACTGCCATGGCATTGTACAACTGATTTGATGCTATGATTCTTGTATACATCTTGAACTTCCCTGATGTGTTCAGCATACTCATCTACGTTATCACTTGTTAGTTCATGGAGGTGGAAGAGGATTGATTATGACTCATTGCTCATATACTATTTCTAATGGTGACTTTCCAGTGTTATGATTAATTGAGCTTGTATTGGCAACTCCGTATGTGTATAATCTTTGCCCACCGTAAAATCTGCTCTTTACTAGGATGGGCTAACAGATTACCAAGGCTTCGATTGACTACCTCACTATACCCATCTGTTTGTGGGTGATGTGTAATAGAGAATATAAATGAATTCCAATGCACTTCCAAAAAGTCTGTCTAAATTGATTGATGAACTTGGTGTCTCAGTTAGAATTGATCTATCTGGGTACGTCGTGTAAAGGTGCAATCTCTGAAAAATTCCCCAACCATATGCGCATCGGTTGTTTTCTTACATGGTAGAAAGTGCACCATTTTAGAAAAATGGGCCATGAACACAAAATATATAATCATACCCGACTCTTTTCCGCAGTAATCCCAATTCAAAATCCATGCTAATGTCTCCCCATGATGTTGTAGGATATGGGAATGGCTTATACAACCTGGTTATTGTACATGCCTTTGAAGTTTGACACACCACATATCTATCAACTGTACAACGGTCCTTTTCCTCATCTTGGGCCAAAAATAACATTTTTCCAGTCACTAAAGTTCTATCTTACAAAGCCACAACCAAGACAAGTGACATGAAATTTTACCATGATCACATCCTGTAATGAACTTTTTGTCACACTTACAAGATTTTCTTTTAAAACATCATCATGGAAAAGATATTTGTCCACTTGGATTTTCTTCTGTGAGCACCATAGTCAAATAGATCTGAAATAACTATCAGTTGGGTACTGGTCTTGTACTAAATGAAACCTAGTCACCTCTATTGACATAGTTCCTAAAGGTCTTCTTCTTCTGAGTACGTCTGTGACTCGATTTTAGCTCCCAACCCTATGCTTCTAAATCAAATTAGCATCCTTAGTTTAAGTTTCCTCTGGAGAGAAATGCTTCAAACCCTCATGATCAGAGTACTGAACAAACTTGTGCTATGCCAAATAGTGCCTCAAATACCTTAATCCTTGGACAATTGCATAGAACTCCACATCGTATGTAGAGTAATTCATCTTGGCCAGCACATAAATTCTCATTGAAGATGGCCACGGGTCAACCTTCTCGTACAATGCTAACATGTAATGTATTGCATTCAACATTGAAAATCTTATCAAAATCTTGAAGTTGAAACTAGTGTTTTAAAACCTTCTTTTTGACAAGTTGAAAGGTTTTGCAGCTTCCTTTGCCCACTTTGATTGCCTTCCTTCTGACTATCAATGGATGTTGAAATAAGAGTGCTCAAATTCTTTAAAAATTGACAACAAGAAGTGGCCAAGCCATGAAATTGCACACATTTGTGATGTTCTGAGGGGTTGGCCAACATGTAATCATAGACACTTTTTCTAGATTCTCACTGACCACTCGAATGAAACATTAAACACCACTACTAGTCAGGCAAGAACACTTCTTTGTGTTCAAATATAACTCTTCCTACCATAAAACAGTTAACACTTGCTGCAAGTGGTCAAGATGTGCTTGTGTGCTAGTAATAAAAATAAGTATATCATCAAAATAGGTAACAATGGAAAGACCAAGAAAAGGACAAAGTACCTGGTTCATCATACACATAATGGTACTCAATACATTAGATAACCGGATGGCATCACAAACCAGTCATAAAGCCCATTTTGTGACTTAAAAGGTAGCTTCCATTCATCTTGGAACGAATGTGAATCTGATGATAACCGCTCCTGTAGTGCAACTTGGAAAAGCTTAACATATCCAACATGTCATCTAAATGAGTAATAATAAATGATAGTTGATAGTGATTTGGTTGATGGCTCAACAATTGATGCTCATGTGCTATAATCCATCTATCTTCAATGTGAGTGATGCTGGTGCCGGACATGAGTTCATGCTTTCACCTCACTAACACCTTTTAGGGTAACTCATCAATTTATTGTTGCATTTCCTTGTGCTCCTTAGGATTCATACTTAGTGTGGTGAATTGGGGCAATGACGATTCTAACACTAAATCTATGTGGTGCTGGATATTATGAATTGGGGGAACTGGAAACAAAGATTGACTTTACCACTTTTAGTGATATTCAGCTCGTGGTGGGACATAACTTGGAACTGGAACCATGGGGCTACTTGCTTTTTTGTGCCCATAAAAAATATTCATATTGTATTTATTCACATTATCCTATAACTATTACAACACTTTGGTTTACTTGGAAGGTTTTCAATGTAATTGTGACAATATATATTTTTTCTTTTTTATCACTCACTTTATTGTTGTATTCTAATAGAAATAGTCATTAATATTTAATTAAAACATAAAGGATCAATGTCTCTTTAAGAAAGTAAAAGTACTTATTATGGTGGATGGAATGAGGTTCTTCATTGATAACAAGTTCCAACATTTTAGGAGCGAGTTCCAATAATTTTGATTGTGAGGCTTTGGAAAGGAATTAGCTCCCAAAGCATGAGAAAGAGGTTTGGGAGTGGGAGTGGTACCCCTAATAGAAGGATCTAACCATAAAGATGTTAATATTTTTTCTAGTTAACTTGACTAGACAAACTTTCCATTTTAGTTGAGTTTTCAAATTTTATAGCATTACTTTATTAGTACATATAAAGAAATTACATAATTAATAATGTTAATTTTCTTGAAATACCCCTATGTATTCTATTGATACTTCAGAAAATGAAAAGTCTCAAACAAAGATAATTGAGGTAATATGATATTTTAATCTAGTGTTTTTAAAAATTAAGGCACTAGATAAGGCATTTCACTAGCCACAGGAAGGTGCAAGCCTCACAAGCATGCATTTCCTAAATAGATAAATATTTAAATGTTCGAACAAATAAATGAAAAGACTTTTAATCAAAGAGAAAACTAGAGAATGTTCATTTAAAAAAAATGACAATCTGCAATTTCATTTTCGTAAGTTTAATAACCAAATCCTTAATCAACATTTAGCAAATGAAAATTGAATCATATTAATAGTTTCAAATGTCTTCCAAGTTTCGATCCTTCAAGCAAAAAAGTGATACTGAAGTGTAATAATCACCCTCGTAAAAGAAGTAGAACACTACAAGCATACCAGTAAGTTATGCATACTCTATTAACCTTTATGTAGATTAAATGTTATAGTAAGGACAACTCTATAATTATAAGGACTATTATGTAATGAAGCCATTTAAACAAATTGGAAAAAAAAGATACGACACATCCCCACAAGGTGAATGGCTTAGTCCAAAAATGCAAAAAAGGCGCGTATCCCCTATGGCATAAGCATTGTCAATGCTCCTTGAATATGGTATCATCCTTTGAGGGGAAAATGGTCTTTCCTTAAAGCTTCAATGCCTTTAAAAGCATTGTTTCGAACCATGTCACTCTTTTTTACCTCTAACAAGAAGGTGTGCATTCTTTGTTTGATGTTTATGAATTGCTTCTTGTAGAAGTATCAAAGCAATGGGCTTTATTTTCTTCTTGTGATTTCCATTTGAAGATAACAATTAATATTTTCGAATTTTTTCCTTCTATAGATTACACAGATGTACCCAGTGGAGAAAGTTTTGTTTTATCTCTTACCCGCTCTCGGAGCATGCTTATCTTTGTATGATATGGTTTTTCTTTCAAAGAAAGCACTTGAAGGACAAAATATTATCTATCATGAATGGGTTTTTCGATGTTCTCAATTGTTGGTCTGGGTAAACTTTTTGAACTCAACTTGTTGTATACGCCACTATGAGATTTGTTCATAATCTGTGATCCTGACACTTGGCTTCTGGTCTTTGTCACTATTTTACATTGTAGGTTACTATTATGCTCTTCTGGAAGTGTGACTATTGGTTCTTCGTGTTTTGTAACAATGTCCTTTGTTTCTGGTGGATTCTAAAATCTCTCTTGGAGATTCCTAACTTATTGACAACATTTTCATCATTGGAGGTATTATTGTCAATTCTATTGGTTTCTTCTCACCATGCCACATTGTTATTGATGGGAATTGTGATGTTAGATTGTTGTTCCAACACCCATTGCTGTGTTTTAAAGGTTTGTTAATGGTGTGTGGGCTTGGATGGCCTTATGATTGCTGCGTAGAATGTCAAGTAATTGACTAGCAAATTTTAAAGGTTTATTATGGGTAGAGTGTTTCTTAACCGAAAACCCAGGCCTTTTTAAGTATTTAAGATACTATGTGGAACACATGATCGTTAATCTGGATCATCCTAGTGTTGGTAGAGCCCTTGAGTTGTCACATATTGCTTGTTGTTGATTATGCAACAAGGCTAAGATGTGATATTGTTGCGAGTGAATTAGTGCCACTCATGCATTGAGCTTTGTTCTAATTAGTTTCCGGAAAAAAGTTATCTTCTGTAACACTGCACATCTGGACCTATTACAAAAACCTTCTGGTTAACTTCTTCATCTTATGCCTTATCCCAAATATTGGGGGCTGCAACATGAATACTATTTCTCCATTCCACTACATCTAGGAAGGATGGCCTATGTCGCCCTTCCAGGCAACTTTTCCTTGGAACTATTCCACTTCAAATCCTTCTAGCACATGTGGCTTTCTCATTTATGGGTAACTTGTCTCATGTAATTACTTTAGAGCTGAAGTGTATATATTTGAAATCATGCAGTATAGAACACTAAAATTTACATAAACAATTATGTTATAGGTAATGAAATGTATTAAAGAGAGTTGTTTTGTTCTGGTGGATGTCATCTTTGGTGCATTTGTCAACGTTGTTAGGGTAAAGCACACTTCTACTAAATGCAGGTATTATCTGCTTTATCTTTCCCTCAAAATGTTATGCTTGTTAAATGATATCCATATTAAAATCTTATTTTATGGAAATTTCGTTAGTACCATAAAATCAGATTCCTTTGGTTCTCTTTCTTGCTTTCATTATGCTTTAGCATATGTGGGATAAATTTGTAGTGGCATGTATATATATGCTAACGTCCAAGACCTTATGGGGATGTTAGCATTCTCCACCACATGCCTTGCGGTAATTATTCCTATTGCATTACGACCTTCACCACAACAACGCTGTCCATAGTTCAAATTATTTTGTGGATTGGATTCCACTTGATTATCGATTGTTCCATTTCATATGTTCGGGGTAGAAGTTTCGTATAAATATATTACTATGTTATTAAGTATTTTGATTTAAGTTCTTTTCTTTCTAAGAAGTGGAATAGAATAACCCAGTTGAAGCATAATGATCATATGCCTGTAAAGCATTATATGTCCCCTAATAGGTCCCATTCTCCTACCCTAAACCTATGAGTTATGTTTAATCTAGATAAATTAGTTCTAGTAATTCATTATAATTTCAAAGTTTAGAATGCAAAAGTTGTTAGTTTAACAACTTTTAAGATGACCGTCTAGATTAGTGGTATATAGATTATTTTTATCATAATTACATCCACTAAAAAGTTAATGATTAGCCAGATTATTGCCTGCTTGGTACACCAGGAATTATTGCATTTTCAATTGTGACACTTTACCATTTGTGGCTCTTGGTGATTACTCTTGTAAACAAATACAGCAAGGTCCATCATTTTGAGCCAAAATCATGGCCTTTGTTCATGGTGAAACAAGTCCTGGGAATGAATACAACAATTGATCATGGCACTTGTAGAGAAATCGAACCAAGAACAATAAAGAAAGAAAAAATAATGCAAGAAGCAATCACGCACGAAACATAGATTTTTATGTGATTCCCTCAAGTTTGAGGTACGTCCATGGATCACACCGATTCCATTATGAAGAGAAAATTCACAGTTATAGTACACCCTTTCACCGAAAATATATATATATATATATACCACCAGGAAAAACCTAGCTAGGGTTTTACATAATACCAGTGAAATTATGAAAATATCCTTGGGAAATGAATAATACTTCTTGACTAGTATCATCAAGCTCCACAAACCATAACACCCCACCGATGTCTATGTGCAAGTCACTCATATTTTCTCCTATGCATTCCCTCTTCTTATCCATCTTCTTTCATTTTTACTTTGCAACGTCTTGAATGCTAAATTTCCCTTCTTTCTCTCGCTCTCTCTCTTAAGATGACGATGATTCAAGCTCCCAAGACAAAAAAACAAGAGAAACCTCTGGACCTTCTTCAAACCCATGCAAACCCTTAGTCCTTCCTTCGTGACGAAGAAGAACAAAAGAGCTCGAGTAATAAAAATGGATTGAAGGATCCAACAGTCAATGCCGAAGCAACTCTCTACTTAATTTCCTTTTCTGTACTTGTTGATATATTGATTTCTACATTGCAAAAAAAAAGGGTTTTGGGAAATATCCATTTTGATTTAGTTAAGTGGATTCTTTTTAAGTTTTACCCACCAAAAAATTGATTAAGTTGGAATAGTAGGCTACCACTAGCTTGTAAGCTAACCATCAATGAAAAAAAGATAACTAGGCAGACATAAATTGATTCCATTCGATCTTGCTAAGCAGACATAAATGAATAAATTCATAAGCGAATGTGCTTGCATTTGTTTGCGAATTTGAGTTGTTGATGGCGTACCAAGTAGGGATATGTTTTATGTCATAAAAAATCAATGTATTTCAATAATATGTAGAAAAAATGAGCTACAAAGTTTGAGTAGTTTATGCAAATCTCGAGGCAATGTCTCAGGGGTTTGATTTACACGATCTAATAGTCTATCTTGCTTAATTTCTTGATATCTATCCATCGATCATACCCGATCAAATCCTATCTTTTTATTTTTCACTTATCTCAAGGTAATTCCTTGAGATTCGTTTCTACTCCAATTTAGGTGATGTTATAATCTATCTTAAGTAATTTTTTGAGGGATACTCATTGGTGATATTCGATCACTAGATTAAAAAATAATTATAGAACATTAATTATCAAGTTCTCATTAATGAGAGCTTGATATATATATATATATACAGAACCTAAAAAGTAAATAGACATAAATGCCCTTACATAGAATTAAACTAAGCTAACTAAAGAGACTACATTATTTCCAATACTCCCCCTCAAGCTGGAGCAAATATATCAACTAAACCCAGCTTGACAAGATGAGAGTTAGTGACGGATGGATCAACAGACTTTGTAAGCATATCAGTAAGTTGTTCTGAAGAAGATATAAAGACTGTCTGTAGAGCACTAGAGCGAACTTTCTCCCTAAGAAAGTGAGCATCAACCTCTATATGCTTGGTTCTGTCATGAATGATTGAATGAGAAGCAAGCATGATGGCAGACTTGTTATTACAAAACAAAGTAGAAAGGCCGGAGACAGGAAAACCTAGGTTAGTGGAGAAAACATTAAATGGCTACGTAAGAATAGGTTAGTGGAGAAAACAAAGCCCAAAGGATCTGGATCTGGGTTCGGGCTGAGGAGTGTTGGGGCCCATGGACAAGTCGTTCGGCCCATAGAAGACTCAAGTGGTTACACGGTTAATAAGGGGCTGGGCTGCGTAGGCCCAACAGGGGATAGTATACTCAAGAAGGCCTCAGACCCAGACCGATTTAGAAAGACAACATTTCATGTTAGGAGGGCTAAGGTTCGATTAGGCCCATCGACTGAGAGGAGTGACATGAAAATGAAGAAGGCCCACGATGGCTTTAATCGCATAATCAGAGTCATAAGAAAGACCATTAGAAACAGATTCATGAAGGTATTCAAGTCGACATTTTCTAAACTCTTGGTTCCCAAAGGTAGAGACGCAAACGAGGCGTTGGATCAAGAGGTTTGTAAGGAAGGTGCAGCCGATGATACAGTGATCAACGTGGGAGAGGCAAATGGGTTTGGTGGGAAAGATCTCAGAGTACAGGGGCAGAATCGTGTAGAAGAAAGGAATTTAGAGATGGGGAACCCATTGGAGAGATGCATCAAAGAGGTTCGTACGGATCTTCCTTTAGAATATATTAGTGACACTTCCGGTCAGAATCTGGTCAAAGGATTGCGATCATCTCCACAAGGCCAGTCCAAGCTAGTGGAAAGGATCAACGATGAGCAAATGGTGGATGGGCAGTTGACAGCAGGGTTGCAGCCTGAGAATGGGATCTTAGCAAGCAATACTAGAGAGTTATTGGAACTTTGTTCGTTTAGGAGAAGAGAGTTGGGCAAACAGGAAAAGAGTCAGACATTTGATAGTGGTTTGGGAACTAAGGACACAGACCGTTATACATCGAATTCAGTTAAATCCTATTCCGCAGTGGAGTCAGTTGAGGCAGCGAAGACACTAGAAGAGCAATGGCAGAAGAAAAGTGGAGACGAGAATTGTGTTCACCATCTAGTTGCAGTGACCAGAATTTGGGATAGATTGCGAGCTGATCTTTGGCGACATTCAGATAGGTTGAAAGTTGCCAACTCTTCAGGCAGTAGATCTGACGGGCATAAGAACGCGGGTAATTCAATGGTGATAGTCATTACTGGCCCATTTTCTCTACCTCAGGTTTTTTCGGTGTCTCTTGGTGAGTATCCCAGTTTAAGTGGTCATCATTGTTCGACGTTTGCATCGTTGTTTCTGTCTTTAGATACTTCTTTGTGTGGTCCTTGTGTTGTTTTCTCTCAATACAGGTCTCAGTTCTCTTCAGCCACTACCAATTCCATTTATTCCTTTGAGCTTGTCCGAGAGAAGACTAGTAGAAGGGAGAACAGGAAAGATGACAATCAGTTAGCTTTGGTGTCATTAACCTCTACTCAGAGAACAAGGAAGATGGAAGTTGAAAATCGAACAGAAGTGTACAGTGATGGAATTTGGGATGACAGAGACATAGGTGAACCGAGAATGGAAACCCGTGAGGAAGGGATAGTGAGGACAGAATTGGAGACGGTGGAATGGCTTGTTAACGAAGCATTGAATATGGCAGAAGAATTTGGCTTAGTTTCAGAGACAGAGGATAGGGAGTCTTCCCTAATTTTGAGAGTGGCAGTCGGGGACTTACGAGATAGAAATATTCTAGAAGAGGACTTCAATAACATTAATCAAGTGTATGGAATTGAGGAGATAAATGAGCAAGAAGAGTACGAGAAATCTCAGGAGATTAGGAGTTATAGGGACGGTGTGAATAATGAGGTGGTGGTGGTTGCTCCTTTGGAGATGACAAGGACTTTAATCAGACCAAGAGCGGAAAAGATGTTGGTTAGGTTGGAGAAGAGGTAGGTATCCTTGGCTGTTTTGGGTCTTTGTTAGGTGTCCAATGTCGCTCAAAGTTTTATCTTGGAATGTAAGGGGGCTGGGGGATAGGAGGAAAAGGGCAGCAGTGAAAGCATTTATTAGAAGGATAAATCCCTTAATTGTCACTCTCCAAGAATCGAAGTTAGCAAGTTGTGATGATAAAACCATTAAGGAAATATGGGGGAGAAACATTGACTGGATAGCTTTTCCTGCCCTAGGTTCAACCGGTGGTATTCTCATGATGTGGGATAAAAAATGGATCCAAGTGACAGACAATTTAGTAGGAGCTTTCTCGATCTCTATTTTGTGCAGGATTTGGAATGATGATTTTCAATGGGTGTTTTTCGGGATTTATGGCCCAACCATCAATAGGGAGAGGGTGCAATTCTGGGAGGAAATGGAAGATATTGCGGGATATTGGGAGAAACCTTGGGTTTTGGGTGGGGACTTTAATGTTACCAGATTTTCATATGAGAAGAACATGGGATCGAACATTTCTAAGGGGATGAGAGATTTCAATGCATTCATAGGTAGACATTACTTAATGGACTTTCCCCTTTTGGGTAGGAGATTCACGTGGTCTAACAATCAAGATAACGTAAGGATGTCCAGATTAGACAGGTTTCTGGTAGATAACTTGTGGGAGGAGAAGTTTCAAAATGTGATTCAGTTAGCCAAACCTAGTCCTGTTTCTGATCATTCACCAATCTTCTTGGAAGCAGGGCACCCTAGACAACACCCTCTCCCCTTTAGATTTGAGAATATGTGGCTGATTCAACCCAACTTCATATATCTCATTAGGAATTGGTGGAATGAGTGTCCTTCTATAGGAAAGCACCTGGACCAGATGGATTTAACATGGAATTTTTTAAACATTGTTGGGATATCATCTCGAAAGATTTTATGGAGGTCATCAAGGAATTGCAAGATAAGAAGTATCTGGATTATAGTCTCAATAGCACCTTTGTGGCATTAATCCCTAAAAAAACTGGGGCGGAGAAGATAGAAGATTTCAGACCCATCAGTCTTGTGAGCTCAGTGTATAAGATTATATCCAAGGTACTAGCATCAAGGTTGAAAACAGTCCTCCCTAGTCTGATTAGTGACGAGCAAGGGGCATTCATTAGGGGAAGACAAATTCTAGATGGTATTTTGATGGCCAATGAGTGTATTGATTCTAGGATTAAGAGTAAGAAAGAGGGGATGATTGGGAAAATTGATTTGCAAAAGGCTTACGATCATGTGAATTGGGATTTTTTAGAGTACATGATGGGAAGGATGGGTTTTGGAGAGAAGTGGATTGGTTGGATAATGAAATGTGTTACTACGGTGTCGTACTCGATTCTTGTCAATGGGAGCCCCGCGGATTTTTTTAGGGGTACGAGAGGTTTGAGACAAGGGGACCCCTTATCTCCGTTCTTGTTTCTTATTATAGCTGAAGCCTTGGGTAGATTGTTTAGAAGAGCGGTTGATTTAGGTAAGCTATCGGGGTTTAGGGTCAAAGATGGACCATTGATTTTTCATCTTCAATTTGCGGACGACACAATTATTTTTTTGGATCATTCGAAAGATCAGGTGAGGGTACTTTGGGTTTTATTGTGCTGCTTTGAGGCTATGTCAGGTCTGCATATTAACTTGCAGAAAAGTAAATTGTTCGGGGTAGGAGAGAATCAGGATATTCATTTGATGGCCACAACGTTGGGTTGTGGGTATGATACCTTGCCCACGTCTTATTTGGGTCTACCGTTGGGAGCTCCATATAATAGTATTAGAATCTGGGATGGAGTGATCGAGAGAATGGAGAAAAGGTTGAGCATGTGGAAGGCAAATTATCTGTCGAAAGGAGGAAAAGTAACTTTGATCAAAAGCACTTTATCTAGTATCCCGGTTTATTTCCTCTTTTTGTTTACGCTCCCGAGGTCTGTTGAAGGTAGATTAGAAAGGCTTATGAGGAACTTCTTGTGGAATGATAGGGAAGGTAGGAGGAAGTATCATTTAGTCAGATGGAAAATTATTTGCACACCTAAGAAGAATGGGGGGCTAGGCATAAGGGGTCTTAGAATAGCTAATAGAGCTCTGTTAGGAAAATGGTTGTGGAGATTCGGTGAGGAGAGGGGTAGTCTGTGGAGGAAGGTTTAAGGCCAAATACGGGGAGAGGAGGTTAGGATGGTATAGTGGCGAGTCGAATGGTTCGTACGGTTGTAGTGTTTGGAAAGGGATTCTTAAGGTAAGCGAGGATTTTCAAAAAGGGATTAGGTTCAAAGCAGGTATGGGAGACAAAATTAGATTTTGGGAGGATATTTGGTGTGGCACCTCGCCTCTGGCTTCTCAAGATCCATCTTTGTACGCTTGTTCTATTAAGAAGAACTGTTCTATCCAGCAGTGTTTGATTGGCAATGAGTCTGGTCCTACTTGGGATTTGGGGTTCAGAAGGAACTTTAATGACTGGGAGCTAACCGAAGTGACATCTTTCCTTGATCTTCTGCATACATTTCACATCAACGAAAGCGAACAGGATAAATGGGAGTGGATAAGGGCTAAGGACTCGAGATTCTCAGTCAGATCCTTCTACATGTGGCTTACTGCTAATACAGAGCGAAGACTTTCGACTTCCCTTATTTGGTCAAGGTTAGTCCCCTCTAAAATATCTTTCTTTGTTTGGTTGGCGTCCCTCGGTAGGATTCTTACGTTGGATAATCTGATTGTGCGGGGATGGATCACCCCTAATTGTTGTCCCCTCTGCTTGAGAGACGGGGAATCTGTTAATCATATTTTAATCCACTGTCCTTTTGTGTATATTATTTGGTCAAAGTTCCTCAAGCTTATAGTCTATAGTCAAAAATAGTCTATAGTCACAAGAACAACCCTATTGTGTAGGTCGTTGGGTCTCAACAATAAAAAAGAATGATGGGAAAAGAAGAGAAGAGGATAGGGAGTCTTGTGGTGAGTCTTCAAGGATCCAAAATCGCAGGAAAATAGAAAACTAAATAGGGGTTGTCACATGATCTCTTTTTTGTCTTTGATACCAAAAAGAATTATAGAACATTAATTCTCAAGTTCTCATTCATTAATGAGAGCTTGATATATATATATACAAAACCTAAAAAGTAAATAGACATAAATGCCCTTACATAGTGTGAATAGACATAAATGCCCTTATATAGAATTAAACTAAGCTAACTAAAGAGACTATATTATTTCCAATAATTAATTCATTGGTCAACATTTAATTCTTATCTAACTTTAACACAAATCGAGAAATTGTTAAGAGGCAAAACTATGATTGTATGATAATTCCTTTTGGCGCTAATAGTTTTATATACACTAAATCAACACGAAATAACTAAACTACAAACTCTTCATTCCCTCGCCTCGATCGAGGGGTCTTAGAATGTGATTCAAGAAAATTCTTGATAATTGAAATCAAGAATCCGAAAGTGACCCGACTTAGCTAGATGAGTGTAGTTTGGGGTTATCACATTTTTAATTTTAAATTCAAATATATTTTTAAAATACATTGTTTTGGATGATATTTAATGTGGGTCCCACATCTATAATGCAACACCATTAAAATGGAGACGCCCCTTTTGTTAGTTTGTTGAAATGCTTAGCAAGATTGGAAATTTAAATCGTGGTTGTGATTATAAAGAAATTGGTTAATACCATGAATTGTTTGTTCTGATGATTTTTATACACTTTCAATGCTTATTATTTGCATCCGGAGAAACACAACATGTGATTTTTTTGTTTACCATCGAGCTCCAATGAGTGTCTGTGTATGATATCTTTTACTTTGCAGGAAATCCAATTTGTTGGAAGATCCCCTTCTCTCATGTGGTATAGATGTGGAGGAAGGCTATCACAAAGATTTTGTACGTCTTTTTTCTAACATCCCAATATCTATTAAGATATTTCCTCATTTTCTTCATAAACTTTCAAAATCTCTGTTATTTAAGTCGCAAAGTTATGTCCCCCTCCCCCCTCCTTTTGTTGATAGATGCTAGGTATTTTTTGTAAGAGTGATGAGAATCCTTGCATTTAGATTGTAGGCACTATTCGTTTTGCCAAAAATTTGCATTCGAAAAAATTAATTTTTCTATATGCAATTTTTATAGGACTATTTTTTTATGTTATTTATTTTAACTGTTTGCTTGTGTCACTTGAATATTTACAAAACTTTGTGGTTTTAACCAAGGTTGAAACTATCATTTCAATATGATCCAAAAGTATTCAATGTTTCGTCCTGCTCTCGGCTGAAATTAGAATCTTCTACAGAAACATTCCAAAATGACATCAAACTTCGAACACAGTTAAATGAATAGAAGACATGGCTTCAATAAAATTGAATGGAGGAATAGAACTTATTTTGTAGACCCCAAGTTCTTGGGATAAAGCTTTGATGATATTTCACGTAAAAATTCATTGGAAAAACTGTTTGTTTTAGAATATAGTTTTCAACACCTAGCAATTGAAATGGCATAACTTACATGATCCATAAACATTGTATTTGGTGTGGTAGTGGTATTGTCTTGTTGGTAATGGTGGAGGTGGTAATGATGGTCATGGTGGTGGTGGCGGCGACGGCGAGAATGATAGTGATGGTGGTGACGGTGTGGCAATGAATGGGTGAAAGAGTTGGTCATGGTAGCTGCTGTTGCAAAATGCAAATACCTAACCTTTACAAGACGTCGTTATTACACCTTGCAACCACCCTTACCCTTTTGGGTTTACCCTATACCTTTTTGGTAATTCTATCGTAGCCCAAATCATCAACCTTCTTCCAAACCAGATTTGCTGTCCCGTATTATATCTTCTTCCCTCACCACTCTGTATCACATGACCACGGCCATGACCATGACTTTGCGCCTCAGTAGGCTTATGAGATTTGGTAACAAATGTTGCACGATCATGCACATGTGCATGTTGTGACTGAGCAATAGACATCACATTATGACTCTCCTCTTCATTGCGAACAATAGAATAGACGGTCTTGAGAAAAGTGGAGAGGTAACTAGAATATGGGTATGGAGCTGTGAATACTCATTACGTAGTCCAACAAGGAAGTCAATGATTTGATAGTGCTCATTGTGTGCACGTTGAATCTCAGCACTCTCAGGATTTGGAAACTCTAACAATGGCTCATAGAAGCTCAATTCTTCCCATCAACTCTTCAAATTGCCACAATACTTAGCAAGAGTCTTGGTTCCCTTGAGGAAGAGGGCTATCTCTCTACAAAGCTGGTAGATGCGTGCCATACTCTTCTTCTCACATACGTTTCCTTTAGGAATGCCCATAGACTAGCTATCATCATGTCATAGAATAGGTTGTATTACTTATTTAGGATTTATAGTCAAAAAACTATTTTCTGCAGTAGGCAAAACTAAAAGATTTTAGTCCCACATTGGATATGAGAAGAGTTTTCCTTAAACTCTTAAAAATCCCTCTCACTCTCTATTGTTTGATTGTGTGAGGAACTAAATGGACCTCACGTGCAATTGGGGGCCGAAGTCACTATGGGATTGTAGCCCATTGTGTTTAAGGGCAACCTGTAAAAAATCCTGGGCATATGTGTGCTGGCGACGGGCATCCTGTGCAAAAAACACACACATGAGTCGGGCCGAGCTGGGCTGTGCTTGGTTGGGTCTTCTTTGAGGTTCTTTTTACTCAAAGTTTCATTAATATTTTTATTCAATCCATGCGGAGCCTAGATTTTGCCCATGTGGGGGCAACTAATAATAGAGAAAATTTGTGGGGGCAACTTAGAGAAAAAAAATATTTTGTGGGGGCAATTGAAAGTGGATTTTTTTTGTGTGGGGGTAATAGTGGGGGATTTTTTTATCGCCCACTAATATCTGTCGTAATAGCTCATTAATATAAAAGACTTTGAAAATTCTTGTGGGGGCAAGTGCCCCCACTTCCCTCATTGTAAATCCGCCTATGATTGTGGTCTACTCGATAAATCTCTATTAAAAAAAGTAAAAAAACTCTGATTTAGCTCCCCAATAGAGGTTGGTATTAGAGAGAACCCCGTGCTTTTCAAAATGATGATATGCATTTCTTGGTCTCAATCTTCTTAGATTCAGACTAATGTAAAATAAATTAATGGCCCTTACTTTCAACCTCTATTTAACTTTCTAAAAAAATTGATGATTTAGCCCCTTACCACATTTTGATCGATATTAGAGATACACTCGTGTTATTTAAACTAAGACATGCATCCCTTGCTGGGCCCATTGAACAAATTTTTTTTTTTTTCAAGAAAAAAATCAGTGATTTAGCCCCTCACATTTTAATCGATATTATAGATACTGCTATGTTTTTCAATTTGATAACATGTATCCCTTTGCCTCGATCTCTTGAGATTCAGACTAATGAAAATGACTTGAAAGTCCTTACTTTCAACCATTATTCAGTTTCAAGAACCATAGTAACAAAGTCTGGATTCTATAATTATTCGGGACATTTGCATAGAATGAAATCAAAATTACTGGTCGACCATCATTAGCACTTGGATCCTTACTGACCAAAAATCCTAGTTCCGCCCCAGTCACCATATATGTTTTAACCCCAGTATTTTTAGTGACATACTTCTTTTCTAACGCAGTCCACAGTTCTTTAGACTAATTATAAACAATAAATGTCATAGAACATGCTCACAAACCAAGATAGAATGTAATTTTTACAAATTCCATTTGCTTTAATCCAATTTTGCAAAGTTTGTCATTTTCAGCAGGTTTTTCCATCTTAAGAACAAAACTACATTCATTAAGGAAAAATAACATTTTCTGGCTCCATCGTCGGTAAAATTTTCCATTGAAAGGTTCGGGTTTCAGCATGTCTGGTTTAATATGTTCAGGTTTGAAATCCATGATTCAAGAGCTGATAAGGGATTTTTGTGCTTATCGATTAAGGTAATTGATCGGCTAATACAAAAACAGTTGGTAAAAAAAGTTGGTTTTAAGATGGTTGGATATATATAGATCTTGAACCAGATGCAAGCTATCTAAACCAGACAATTAGACAATAAAGAAAGTTGGAAAGAACTTATCGATTGATTAAGTGATTGAGGCATGGAGAAGTTGATATCCTTAAAAAACCAATTTTGCCCCCTTTGGATAGTATCCAAAGTGTAGTCGATTTCAGGTGGTTGGTTACCAAGATCTAACAGTCACAATTTGCTAACCATGTACTCAGAAATAACATATCTTCGGCGAACTTGATCAATCAGTTGTAATACAAGCATTAGGAAAGATTGAGAACATAAAAGTGAGAGAGATATGCTGGAACTCGTTTTCTTTATCTCCAATACTGGGGCACGCCCTCCTTTTATAGATGAACGTCTAGAGTAGCCTAATGTTTCAATGGAGTAAAGGTAACAGACATTTGGGACTTAATTGGCCCGTTACCGGATGTTAGAGGACCCTCAATGGTCCAAAATGTATTAGAGGATTTACTCTTGAAATTGTTAATCCAATGGTTCAAGAAGATGAGAGTTCAACGATTGAGATTGAATAAAAATATCAATGGAATTTTGAGTAAAAAGATCCTCAACTTGGATTCAACCCAGCTTGGCCGGTGCATGTGTGTGTTATTGCGTAGGATTTGCGTTGCCAGCGTATATGCAAAGGATTTTCACTAGGTTTCCCCGAAACACAATGGGTTGTAGTCCCACGGTGCCTTAACCCCCCAAGTGCGTGTGAGGTCCATTTAATTCATTACACAATCAAATAATATAGAGTGATAGGGACTTTAAGAGTTCAAGTGAAACTCTTCTCACATCCAATGTGGGACTAAAATCTTTTAGTTTTGCTTCCACAACTAATACAAAAGAGTATGTCATCTTGCATTTAGGTCTTGCCCATTGCAAAAAATAGTTATTTAACTATGAATTCTACGTAAACAACACAACAATAAATCCAAAGGTAATTGCTATGTGTGTTTATAGAAAATTTAAGCGTAAGATTGGTGTTATCATTTAAGGGTAAGACTGGTGTTATCATTTGTTTATACATATAGATGATACGTTGACCATGGGAACTAGGCTTAAAATTGTTGAATAGACCAAATCCTTTTTAAAGTCCAAATTTGATGTGAAAGACTTAAGAGAAGTTGATGTCATGCTTGGAATTAAGATAACAAAGAACGATGAATGGTATGTCCTATTTAATAGCTACTATGTAGAAAGAGTAGTAAAAAAGTTTGGGCATTTTGGTAAAATACCTGTTTTAACTCCTTTTGATCCTAACATGAAATTAAAGAGAGGAGACCTCGGCCGGACAACCTTGAGTTTGAATCGTTGACTGATGTAGAAAGGACGTGGTTGGAAAGGCAGATAGGGGAGGAGGAAGTGAAATTAGTAGTGGCCTCCATGGGGGGGAACAAAGCTCCGGGACCAGATGGTTTTACAATGGAATTTTTCAAGTTTTGTTGGGGGATTATATCCGAGGATTTCATGAAGGTGGTTTGGGAGCTACAGGAAAAATGTTGCCTAGATTATGGCCTGAATAGTACCTTTGTGGCTTTGATCCCAAAGCAAGTGGGAGCGTCTGATCTGAGTGACTTCAGGCCCATTAGTCTAGTGGGATCGGTGTACAAAATTATAGGTGTTGGCCAACAGATTGAAAGAGGTGTTGAAGAAGTTAATCGGGTCTGAGCAAGGTGCCTTCATTAGGGGAAGACAAATTCTTGATGGTGTGTTAATGGCAAATGAATGTTTAGACTCTAGAATCAAAGATAAGAAGGCGGGGCTAGTAGGAAAAATCGATATGCAAAAGGCTTATGATCATGTGAGTTGGGATTTTTTGGTGTACATGTTGGGTAGGATGGGCTTTGGATCTAGGTGGATTAGGTGGGTTATGAAGTGTATCACGTCAGTTTCTTTTTCTATTTTAGTCAATGGCAGCCCGGCAGGGTACTTTTGAAGTTCCAGGGGGTTGAGACAGGGGGACCCTTTATCCCCATTTTTATTTCTGATTGTGACTGAGGCTTTGGGTAAATTGTTCAGGAGGGGGGTGGAGATAAGGAGGTTATCTGGTTTTAGAGTGTCTAGAGAGGGTCCGTTGTTATCGCATTTGCAATTCGCAGATGATACCTTAGTTTTCTTAGATCCTTCTAGACAACAACTGAGAGTTCTCCGAGTTTTATTATGTTGCTTTGAAGCAATTTCAGGTTTACACGTCAATCTGCAGAAAAGCAAGTTTGGTGTTGGGGAGGTGCAGGGTCTTCCGGTTCTAGTTGCGATTTTGGGGTGCAGGAGTGATATTCTTCCATCGTCCTACTTAGGATTACCTCTAGGGGCTTCGTATTGCAGTAAAAACATTTGGGAGGGAGTTGTCGAGAAAATGGAAAAGATATTAAGTACTTGGAAGGCCAAATACCTATCAAAAGGGGGTAAGGTGACATTGATTAAGAGTACTTTAACGAGCATTCTGATTTATTTCTTATCGATGTTTTCACTGCCCCAATCAGTAGAGGTTAGGATTGAAAGACTGATGAAGAATTTTCTGTGGAATGACAATAATGATGGTAAAAAGTATCATTTGGTGAATTGGAAGATAGTTTGCACTCCAAAGAAGAAGGGAGGTTTGGGGATTCGGGGGCTAAGACTTACTAATAAAGCTTTCCTGGGCAAGTGGCTTTGGAGATTCGGGGAAGAAAGAGATAATTTGTGGAGGAAAGTGATTAAGGCAAAATATGGAGAGAAGAGATTTGGGTGGTATAGTGAAGAGCCCAGAGGGATTTACGGATGTAGTGTGTGGAGAGGTATAATGAAGGTTGCTGAGAAGTTTGAAAAGGAAGTCAGATACAAAGTTGGGATGGGGGACAAGGTCAGATTTTGGGAGGATCTATGGTGCGGAACTTCAACTCTATCTACTCAATTCCCATCCTTGTACGCTTGCTCGTTGAAAAAAAATAACTCAGTAAGGCAATGTTTGATTCGGGACGAAAATACGGACTCTTGGAATCTGGGATGTAGGAGGAATTTCAACAATTGGGAATTGACAAATGTTACATCTCTGCTAGATCTCCTTAATTCAATTCAATTAAGAGAGAACGAGCCAGATAGAAGGGAATGGGTCAAGGCCAAGGATAAGAAGTTCTCTGTTAAGTCATTCTATTATTGTTTGTTGCCGGCGGGTGAGATCTCTTTTTATCCATCCATTGTTTGGTTCGCTCCTGTTCCTTCGAAGGTGTCCTTTCTTTGGCTTGCCTCTTTGGGAAGAATCCTCACCTTGGATAATTTGATCTATCGAGGGTGGATAACTCCAAATTTTTGCTTTCTTTGCTCTCAGGATGGGGAGTCTAGAAACCACATTCTTATTCATTGTCCTTTTTCTCGAGGTATTTAGATGTTTTTCTTATCCCGTTTTCAGGTGGATTGGGTACTTCCTTTATCTTTTTGGGCGCTTTTGGAGGGTTGGAGTTTGAATATCTTCGATTCTAGAAAGAGATATCTTTGGGCTATCCTTCCGTTCGCAATTGCTTGGGGTCTTTGGAGAGAACGCAATAACAGGGTGTTTCATAGCAAGGAGAGTTCGTCTCACACGGTGACCTTAGAGATCTTGGGTTTGCTTTTCCTTTGGTCTAAGTTGAGCAAAAACTTTGAGGGAATTTGTTTCCAAGACTTTGTTTTTAATTGGGATAGCATTTGTGACTTGTAGTCCCCCGCAGGGCTTGTACTTTTTGTACTTTTTATTTCTTTTCCCTTCTTGCTGGTTAGCTTCTTTTGTAGTTTGGGGGCTATCTCAGCCTCCTTTCTTTCTTTTAATTTATAAAATTTATACTTATCAAAAAAAAAAACATGAAATTAAAGAATGATAGTGGTGATAGTGTGTCAAAAAAGGAGTATGCGAGGATCATAAGAAGTTTGATGTATTTGATGAATTGTACTTGCCTAGACATATCTTTTGTTGTGGGGGTGTCAAGTCAATACACAAGTAATCCTATAGAGATAATTGGATAGCTTTAATGAAGGTTCTCAGATTTCTGAGGGGAACCATGGATTTGGACTTACATTTTGATGGAAGTCCGAATGTACTTGAATGTTACGATCATGGTTTAAAATCCCGTTTCGATCCATTATTTTGATTTTTTCAAAAAACAAAATGATACCGAAACAATCTTGAAACATTCGATACATTAAATTAATTTTTTTTAATCTTTCAAATGAGACTGTGGTCAAGGGGGATGTCATCAGTTTAAAACCCAAGGGTATCTCAAATATTTACCAAAATATGAGGATGTTACCTAAATAACCTAGTTTTCCAGAGAAGACCAAGGTCAAGGGAAATAATTCGATTAAAACCAAAGACAAGCTTTCAAAGTTTCAGATTAAAAGAAAATCAGAAAAACCAAAAGGTGGGAATCTCTGATGGTAGTATGCATCTGTCGACAACGTCAACTAGGCACCTCTCTGTCATTCTCTCTGTTTTTCTCCCCAAATCTCCTTTGTAGATTAGGAAAAATCGAAACCTTATTGTTTCGTACGAAATGGGATGAAATTTTAAACCTATTGGAAATAATCTAGTTATTTTAGTCCTAGTGTTAGTCCACTGAGAGTCTTGCAAAAGCCTTGATATAGACTGAGGAATTTGAATAGAATTAGTAGGTGCAAGGTAGGCCTGATAAGAGGAAGAAAGACCTTGATAGGAAACAAATTGGGCAATAGGATGATTAGTAACACACCCCTACTTACTTTTGCGAAGGGCAATAGGTAAGTGAGAGTCAGAAATAGAAGGGATAAGAACATGTATATGTGTAGAGGTAGGAGATGATATACCTGAATCCAAGGAGGAGGTTGGCAATAGTGTAGAGGGGTGAGGGCGAGGGCAACAAGTGTAAACTTTAAGTGTTGGTGAAGATGGAGGAAAAATTAGAGAGAGCAACAGTATAGGAGACGGGTCCTGCAAGGATATGTGGCATGGAAGTATGAAACATTTTCAAAGAAAGTAACATCAAGAGAGTATATGACACGGTGAGAAACTGGATCATAACACCGACACCTTTTTGACATAGAGGAGTAACCCAAGAAAACGTATCGAATGGCTTTGTTATCCAATTTTGTGCGATGGGGAGTCCTATCCTAAACAAAGCACGTGCACCCAAAGACTCGAAGTGTAATGGGGAAGAGAATGCTATTAGATTAAAGGACATGAAGAGATACTTCTTCCTTTAAGGTGCAATTCAGAACGCGATTAAGAAGAAAAGTCGTAGTGAGGACTGCCATATTCCAATATGCTTTAGGAACATGCATTTCTTGAAGAAGACATTGGACAATGTTCATGAGGTGATGATTCTTGCGTTATGCCACCTCATTCTGCTCAAGAGTATAAGAATAAGTCAACTGGTGAAGCATACCATGCTTTTGAAGATGGGAGCGAATCCCATAAGATATATATTCCCCCCCCCCCCCTTATTAGACCTAAGGGATTTAATAGTGATATTGTACAAAATCTGAATCATTTAAAAAAAAATTAACAAAAATAGGGAGCACCTCAGAATGAGAACGTATCAGATAAACCCAAGTGCAACGAGAATAGTCATCTATAAATGTAACACAATATAACCATTAAAAGTGGTAATAGGAGAAGGCCCCCTACACATCAGATTGAACTAGATCAAATATTGTATTAAATTGATGCATACGAGGAATATAAGAAATACGTGTGTTTAGAAAGTTCACATACAAAGCATTGAATTTGTGTCCACTACAAGCAATTTTTAAATCAGGAAATAAAGAATATAAGTGCTGAAAATTAGCATGTCCTAAATGAGAATGCCATAAATCTAGAGTCTGAGATGAAAAAGTGTGGTTCTCAGAGGACGGAAACACAGAAGCCGGAACAACATTAGGTTGAGATCCAAACAAGTACAGCCCATCCCTCTCATACCCTTTGCCAAAAGTCCTCTTCAAAGTTGGGTCCTAAAAAAATACAGTAAGTAGGAAAAAAAGTAATTAAGTAATTTTGAGATTTAGTAATGCTACTCACAGACAAAAGATTAAGAGATAAGTGAGGGATATGAAGCACAAAATTTAGAAAAATCCCAAAGGATAAAGGGATGATACCCTTACTGTGGATAGGTGTAAGAGATCCATTACCAAAGCGAACCTCCTTATGGGTGGTAGGAAAAGTAGAAGAAGTAAAATGGCTAGACTCACTAGTTATGTGAGCATAAGCACCAGAATCAATAACCCATGTCAGAGGAGCATAGCCAAATTGAATGACCTGAAAAGTAGAGGACATACCTGAAGGTGTAGTAACTAAGGCCACAATTGAAGATGAGTGAGTGTGAGCATGAATCTGATCCCTGGACAATGGTGGCAATTTGAGTTTGTAGCTGTTGCAAATCAATGGTGCTAAGTAAAGGAGGATCAGTGAGGGGTGGTTTAGTGACGGTGTCTAAAAGCCATCCGAATTTCCTTTACTACCCAAATAAAGTCGCACAGACTGGGACCATGACGGTTTGTATCAGAGGCTTTGCGAGACCCTCAATGGACTAAAACTAGAATTAAAATAACAACTAGATTATTTCCAATAAAACCATGGTTACAATGATGCAAATTGGATCTCAAAATCTGAGCAAATTAAGTCAACTAAGGGTTATGTCTTTACACAAGTTGGAGTGGTTTTCCCATGAAAATCTAAGTAGACATGTATGCCCAAATCAACAATGGAATCAGAGTTCATTGCCTTAGAGTTGGTAGGAACTGAAACAGAGTGGTTGAGAGATCTGTTGCTAGATATCCCTTTATGTGAAAAACCAATGCCATCAGTTTTTATTCACTGTAATAGCTAATGCTAAAAACCATATTTATAATGGTAAGAGTGGACATATGTGTCTAAGGCACAATATTGTTATTGGAAATAATTTAGTTAGTTGCTATAGTTGCTTTCCAGTCTTAATTACTTATTAGTGATAGTCTTTTATTTATAATGACTTTTCTGTAATTTAACCTTTGTAATTAATATAAATTACTACCAAGCTCTCACAAAGAGACTTGACACAATTATTCTCAAATTCTTCTTGGTATCAGAGCCAAGGAATTTTCTTCTTTATCTCTTTCTTCTCTTCACTCACTAAACCCTAACCTAGAGTCAATCTCATTCGATCTTCTCCCTCAAGGGTAGTTCAATTTTTTTTTCCTTGTACTTTTTTCACATGCTGCAATAATGCGTTGTGCTTATACCCTATGCTAGGGTTTCTTCCTTCGTAATAGCCATTTTTTTGTGTGAGCGATAGCAAATAGTGGCTGTTTTTTGGTCTTACAACTCCTGCGACTAACTTAGATCCTTTGATTGACCTGCGATAGATCTCTACGACCTCACTGCAACCAGGCGACTGGTTTTCTGGCTTTGTTTGGTCCTACGACTTCACTGCAAGTAGTTTTGGTCAAGTGACAATGATTTGGGTTTCGTTTTGGTCCTACGAAAATGATTTGAGTTTCGTTTTGGTCAATTAACAGTGATTTGGATTTTGTTTTGGTCCTACGACACTAATTTGGGTTTTGTTTTGGTCAGGCGATAGTGATTTGGGTTTCGTTTTGGTCGGGCGACAGTGATTTGGGTTTCGGTTTAGTCTTACAGTGTCACTGTAAGAGATTTTGGGTTTCGGCTTGGTCAGGCGACTTTATTGCAAGAGATTTTTCCCTTCGGTTTGATCAGGCGACATCAGTGGCTATCTTGCTTTGGTCCTACGATAGGTCTCGACATCTTTGGACCTTTATTTTTGGTTTTGCATCAGTCCGAATAGCTTCAAATTTCTCCTGCGCCAGTGTTGGACTCTCCTTGCGTTGTCACTGGAATCTGGTGACAGCAGTGGATATCTTATTTTTTAGTCTTGAGATTATAGTCGCAGGCGTAGGATCCCTCTTTGAGTCCTATTATTACCACAACAGGTTGTTAGGACCCTTATTTCAGTCTTGCGCGTACAACAGCAGGCTTTGGATTTGTCTTTAAGAAATTTTGAACAATTTCTTCTTTAGATCTCCCTTCAAACCAAAGTAATGTCTTTCGAATAGGGAATTACAACTTCTGCTACAGTTCTTCGGTCTAACTCCTCAGCTCAACGTATTACTACTGCTCTTCTCGATGGTCGGAACTTTCAGTCATGGTTCCAATCTGTGCGTCTCTTTCTGAGGAGTAGAGGAAAATCTGGATGGCTCTCTAGGACTGTTACTAAACCATCTTTAACTGATCCAAAAATGTGAATCATGGGAGATCGACAACTACACTATCCTTGGGTGGCTGTTTAACTCCATGGAGCAGCGCATTTATACCATGTTCATGTACCATGAGACAGTTCCATCTTTATGGTCAGTGCTTACTCGGACATACGCACATTCCAAGAATGACTCGAGGATTTATGAACTTTATTGGGACATTGTCCAGGCTACCTAAGGGATTTAGAGTGTAGCCGATTACTTTGGATACCTTCAGTCACGTTGGGAAGAACTTTTTCACCATGTGTCTATGGTTGAATTGTCTTCAGAGGCAACCGATTATGTTGTCAAGCAGATTGCTCGACATCAAACCTACTAGTTTCTTATGGGCCTACGTCCAGAATTTGAGGCACTCCGAACACAGATCCTCAACACCACTCCTTTACCTTCTTTATTTGAGATATTTGTGATCATCGATAGTGATGAGCGTCGTCGCAGTATTCCTCCTCCTCAGACTCAGGTCCCTGGCATTCTTTCTGCTCCAGCTATAGATCAGATGGCCTTAGCTGCCAACTCGAGTTTTTCCGACCTCCGTACCACTGGATCAGGGAGTTGTGGTCGTGGTAGCCGTGGTCGTGGTAAATGGAGTGGTCTTACTTACAGTCATTGTGGGAAAACTGGTCATGAAAAGGCTCGTTGTTTTCAGCTCTATCCTCATCTGATACCACAATCTTCTTCCATTTCATTTTTAGGACATTCTGCTTCTCGTGCTGTTACAGTGGAGTCCTCATTTACTGATCCTCCTTCACTTGGCACGATTGACTTGCAACATCTACAGACTCAGATTTTCACTATTGTCTGGGATCAGATTCAAGCTCACACTAAAACTTTATCGACTGCGGCCTCAGGTATTACGCCTCCAGGTACATCCTCTACATTTAATGTCACTCAGTCTAGCTCTACTCCTCTGACATGGTTTATTGATTCTGGTGCTTCTGATCACATGACCAGTGAGTCTAGCCACTTTACTTCTTCTTTTTCTTCCACCACCCATAGGGAGGTTCGTCTTGCTGATGGATCTCTTACACCTGTCCACAGCAAGGGTATCATCCCTTTATCTTCTGGGATTTCTCTAGATTCTGTGCTTCATGTCCCTCATCTATCTCTTAATCTTTTGTCTGTTAGTAGTATTACTAAATCTCATAATTGCTCAGTTACCTTTTTTCCTACTCACTGCATATTTTAGGACCTGACTTCGAAGAGGATTTTTGGCAAGGAGTATGAGAAGGATGGGCTGTACGTGTTTGGATGTCAGCCTACTGTTGCTTTGGTTTCCGTGCTTCCATCATCTGGCAGTTACACTTTTACCTCTCAAACTCTAGATTTATGGCATGCTCGCTTAGGACATGCCAATTTTCAACACTTGTGTTATTTATTTCCTGTTTTAAAAATTGCTTGTAGAGGACATAAATTTCAATGCTTTGTGTGAACTTTCTAAACACACACATACTTCTTATATTCCTCGTATGCATAGGTTTAATGCGATATTTGATTTAGTTCATTCTGATGTGTGGGGGCCTTCCCCTGTTATTGCCTTTAATGGTCATCGCTATTATGTTACATTTATAGATGACTACTCCTGTTGCACTTGAATTTATTTCATGCGTTCGCGTTCTGAGGTGCTCTCAATTTTTGTTAATTTTCTTAAAATGATTCAGACTTAGTACAATATTACTGTTAAATCCCTTAGGTCTGATAATGGGGGGGGGGGGAATATATATCTGATGGTATTTGCACCCATCTTTATGAGAAGGGTATGCTTCACCAGTTGACTTGTCCTTATACTCTTGTGAGCAGAACGGGGTGGCAGAACGCAAGAACTGCCACCTCATGAACATTGTTCGCTGTCTTCTTCGCGGAATGCATGTTCCAAAGGCATTTTGGAATATGGTTGTCCTTACTGCGGCTTTTCTTCTTAATCGGGTTCCAAGTCGTACCCTAGAGGGACAGGTGCCCCTTCATGTTCTTCAACTTGATAGCATTCTCTTCCCTATTACACCTTGTGTCTTTGGATGCACGTGTTTTGTTCAGGACAAGACCCCCAATCGTATGAAATTGGATGACAAAGCCATTCGATGAATTTTTTTGGATTACTTCTCTATGTCCAAGGGGTATAGGTGTTATGATCCAGTTTCTCATCATGTCAACCACTCTCTTGATGTTACTTTTTTTGAAAATGTTCCATACTATCATGCTACATCTACTTTGCAGGACTCGTTCCTTATCGTGCTACCTTCTCCAGTTTTTCCTCCGTCTCTACCATCGCTTCAGGTCTACACTCGTCGTACTCACCCCTCTTCA
Organism: Akebia trifoliata; assembly: GCF_017979445.1. NCBI lineage: Eukaryota > Viridiplantae > Streptophyta > Magnoliopsida > Ranunculales > Lardizabalaceae > Akebia > Akebia trifoliata. Next base: position 24,991,037 of record NC_141386.1, read on the forward strand.
CCCTTGCCAACCTCCTCATTGAATTCAAGTATACCCTCTTCTACCCCCACACATATACCCGTTCTTATTCCGTCTATTTCTGACTCTTACTTACCTATTGCCCTGTGCAAAGGTAAGCAGGGGTGTGTTACTGATCATCTTATTGCCCAGTTTGTTTCCTATCATGGTTTTTCTTCCTTTTATCAAGCCTACCTTGCCGCAACTGATTCTATTCGAATTCCTCGGTTTGTCTTAGAGGCATTATGAGACCCTCAGTGGACAAAATTTATGACTGCTGAAATGGGTGCTTTGCAAACCAATAATACATGGGAATTTGTTCTTCTTTCGTCTAGGGCGCGGACTGTTGGTTGTAAATGGGTCTTCACAATGAAATATCTCGCAGATGGTACTGTTGATCGGTATAAGGCACGACTAGTTGCTAAGGGATTTATACAGACCCCAGGAAAAGATTTTGGTGCCATGTTCGCTCCTGTCGCCAAACTCTCTACTGTTCGCCTTCTTATCTCCCTAGCTACGTGTAACTCCTGGCCACTTCACCAACTTGGTGTGAAGAATGCCTTTCTAAATGGTGATTTGACTGAGGTTATTTATATAGACTTTCTTTTAGGGTTTCGTCTTCAGGGGGAGTATTATGGGAATGTATGTTGCTTTCTTAAGTCTTTGTATGGCCTGAAACAGTCCCCGTGAGTCTGGTTTTATCGTTTTTCTGAGGTTATTCTTTCTATGGAGTTTTCTAGATGTCACCTAGATCATACTTGCTTTGTTCGTCGAGGAGTAGATAGTTATTGCACAATTGTTTTGGTCTATGTGGATGATATCATTGTGACTGGAGATGATGTACAGTAGATTGATAAGGTTAAGACGCAATTAGGTCGTGTCTTTGAGGTTAAAGACTTAGGTCAACTCAAGTACTTCTTAGGGATAAAAGTGGCTCGTTCTAACCATGGTATATTACTATCTAAGCGAAAATACACATTGGATCTTCTTTAGGACACTAGGATGCTTGGTTGTCTTCCTGCTTCCTTTCCTATGGATCAGAATCATCGTCTTCAAGCTGATTCTGGTGATCTTTTATCAGATCCCTCTTTTTATTAAAGACTTGTAGGCTGTCTGATTTATCTGACTAATACTAGACTGGATTTGTCATTTGTGGTCAGTGTGGTCAGTTAGTTCATACATACTTCGCGTACATCTTATCTTGATGTAGTTTATCGCATTCTTCGCTACTTGAAGTCATGTCTTGGACTTGGGCTTTTTTACTCTTCTATTGTTCAGTCGCATTTGTCTTGTTTTACAGATGCTGATTATGCTGGCTCTCTTACAGATAGGAGATCTACCTCTAGTTTTTGTACTTTTTATGGTAATAATCTTATCTCGTTGAAAAATGAGAAATAGAATGTGGTATCTCGTTCTTCTGCTGAAGCTGAGTATCGTGCTATGGCCCTTGGTACATGTGAAATAATTTGGCTTCGGTTTTTGTTGACAGAGCTGGGCTTTCCTGTTTCTGGTTCTTCTACTCTGCTCTGTGATAACAAGTTTGCTATTATGCTTGCTTCTGACTCAGTTCTTCATGAAAGAACTAAACACATTGATGTTGATATTCACTTTCTTAGGGAAAAAGTTCGATCTGGTGACCTTCAGACAGTCTTCGTTCCTTTTTCAGATTAGTTTGCCGATATGCTTACGAAGTCTGTTGGTCCATCTATCGCTAATTCTCACCTTGTCAAGCTGGGTTTAGTTGATATATTCTCCTCAACTTGAGAGGGAGTATTGGAAATAATTTAGTTAGTTGATATAGTTGCTTTCCAGTCTTAATTACTTATTAGTGATAGTCTTTTATTTATAAGGACTTTTATGTAATTTAACTTTTGTAATTAATATAAATTACTGCCAAGCTCTCATAAAGAGACATGACACAATTATTCTCAAATTCTTCTATTGTAAGGGAACTGATGACAGTTGGAGTGATTACTATTGACTTTGTGAGGAAAGAAAACAACTTAGGGTGTGTTTGAAAAGCGCGTGTTGACGGTATGAGAGTCCAACTTGCGTGGGTTGTTTTACCAATGTTTGGAAGGTGCAAGTAATGTGAGTCACCAACTCGCCAACTCTCCAATTACTTAAAAATTGGATTTTTCAACTTTCATCATATTTGATGAAAGTTGGCAACATGCATGGGATGACCTCAAAGTCAGGTAAATTTTACCTCTCATTTATTAGACCAAGGAGTTCCAAACCCTCATTAATGGCGGTCTTTATCTCTCTTTGTAAATCTTAATTCCACACATGATTGGTATTTTTTTCCTCTCCATCTCTCCATTAATGCCCTTGTTTTCAACTTCCACCCAAAGACTCATCATCTTCAAACGGTTCAATCCCTAGGGTTAACTCATTTTTTTAAACTCTTCAACTTTTGGGGTTAAACCCATTAAACCTTTATCTCAAGCAAATCTACATGCAGGATATGTTTGATGAAATGCCAAAGAGGATTATGGTTTCTTCATCATTGATGCATTTCAATTTTGTTTTATCAACTGTGGGTTTTAGAAAGTTGAATGGAAGGAATATGGGTTTTGCATTATTTTCAGATTCTTTAGTTAGAATTTAGGAAATTTTACCTCTTTCATTTGTAATTAATGAACCACAAGAATTTTTACAATTCTCTTGGACAATCAAACACTAAAACTATAATTTTCACCATAGACTTTCAAAAGTTGGACTTATGAGAGTTCAACCTCTGAAAGTCCAACTCTCGTCATGAACTCTCAGTTTCCGAACACACTCTGAGTAGATTCGCTAGTAAAACGACTAACTAGAGGGCTAGTGAGTAAAACATCGAGGGGAATGAGACTTAAACCTATGTTAATCGTTAGCTTGTTGAGTTTATATTTTCCTCCACTGTTGTGTATGTCATACTCCAATTAAGCTCCCGTGACCCTCTTATATTCATATTTTTCCCCCTTTCCAACATATTGGTCTTTTGGAGTAGTTGGTTGGTTAACATGGTATCAGAGTGCTAGATTTGTATTAGTCACGGGTTTGATTCTTTCCACCCTTATGGGTGAGGGGGAGTGTTAATTGTGTATTTTCCTCCACTCTCAGGTGTGTCATACCACCCTGTTAAGTCTTGTGACCCTCTTATATTTATAGTTCTCCCCCTTTCCAACAGATCGGTCTTTTGGAGTAGTTGATTGGTTAACAGAGCTTGTGGTAGAAATCCAATTTATGTGAATGGAGATCCCAAGAAGTAGATTTAATGGTTAATAATAAGGCATTGAACTAATTGATTGAGCACTAGTGAAAAAGAATTCAAATTCTGTCTCTTTCCTATGGTGTTGAGTAGTGTTATTCTATAACGGTGTGAGGATGGGCGAAAGCTCTTAATAAATTGCATAACCTATATTTGGGTGGTGTGTAATAGTCATAGAATACACCTGATGGATTTACCTATGTGAATGTGGGAATGGGGCTGCTCCCTATGATTATTATAGGCTAGTTCTCTAGATCATTCATGAAAGAAACCAAGATGTGATGCATAGCCGTAAAGTGTTAAACCATAAGAACTCGATCAGTCATGCAAAAAAAGATATGTATGACATGGTAGTTAACTTACACTAAAAAGGAAAGTGTTAAGTAACTTAGTTACACCACCTCCCTTTAAGTTCTGCTATCTATACTAAGTGTTGATTAAGTCCAAAAGACATCGATAGTAGATATTCGGTATTTCGCCTTTTACAAGCAACATTGTTTATTCCTTTTAACTATGAATCTGTGGGGGATAGTTATGTTGTTTACTTAGGATTCATAATTAAATAACTATTTTTTTGGTAGACAAGACTTGAAGTGAAGACCACTTGCTCATTTGTATTAGTTGTGAAAGTAAGTCTAAAAGATTTTAGTCCCACATTGGATATGGGAAGAGTTTCACTTGAACTTTTAAAGTCCCTCTCATTCTCTATTGTTTGATTGTGTGAGGTACTAAGAGGACCTCATGTGCACTTGGGGGCCCAGGGCACTGTGGGATTACAACCCATTGTGTTTCGGGCAACCCGCCAAAAATCCTTAGTGTGTGTGCTTTGGCGATGGGCATCATGTGCAATAGCATTCACACACATACGTGTGGGTTGGGGTGGATTGGGTTGGATCTTGTTACTCAAATTTTCATTGATATTTTTATTCAATCTCATCCGTTGAAATCTTGTATTCTTGAACTGTTAGATTAATGATTTTAAGATTAAATCCTCTAATGCGTTTCAGACAGTTGAGGATCTCCAACGTTTGGTAACGAGCGAATTAAGGCCCAAATGTCTATTACCCTTACTTCATTGAACCGTTGGGCTTCTTTGGACCATTGGGTTTTTTATCTATAAAAGGAGGGCATGCCCTAGTGTTGGAGATATAGAAAATGAGTTTTGATCTCTCTCTGTTCTCAATTATTTTGACGTTCTTAATCGTTCATACTGCATGTACTACAACTGATCTAATCAAGTTTGCCGAAGATATGCTATTTCCGAGTGCACAATTAGCAGATTGTGATTGTTGATTCCTGGAAACCAACTGCCTGAGACTGATTGCATTGTGGATACTATCCAAATGGGGCAAAATTGATTTTAAGGACAATAGCTTCTCCGTGCCTTAGTTATTTAATCAATCGATATGTTATTTCCAACTTTCTTTATTGTCTAATTTGGATAACTTGCATTTGGTTCAAGATCCCTATATGTCCAACATAGGTAACTACTAGCTAAATCTTGTTCCATTGAATTCATGACCCATCATCCCATAATAATGGCATTCTCAGAGTCCCAACTTTCAAATTACGAGTCATCCTGATCAACATTAGGTTTCAGATCTTCCCAGTGAGGTAGTCCAGCTTCTTTTGACCACCAAGGCCACAAACATACATATGGACAGACAGAGACCAAGCAAGATAATTATCTCCACTAAACTTCTTGGTGGTGATGTATAAGAGGGCATTCGAGGCCCCTTGAGAAGCTTCAGACTTCATCAGGTAATACAGCTGTCTGTAGTAGCAAAATATGGAACAAAAACAACACCAAAATGGTTGGGACAATAGATCAATCACCTAGTGGGTGGTAGCTACTTAGAGAGCAAAAAACCAGCAACAAATTTGAAACTATTCTAGGTGAAAAAAACAGCAGCATATAAAACTGTTTGGTAGGGGAAAACAACAACAAAAAATGGTTGGAACACTGGATCAAACACCTGGCGGGTAGAGGCCTCTTGGAGAGCAAAGATGAAGCTCAATCTAGTTGTTCACAGTGTACAACTACAACGGAGAGAAGATAGAGGTTGATCATGTAGTGGCGATGAACAATGGGAACAAAGAGAAGAAGAATACTCTTCTTCACAAGTTTAGGTCTATTCTCTCGCAAGAGAGGCTTTGATTCTAAGTTGAGAAAGCTAAAGAACACTCTTAGGGTTTGAGAGGTATAGATTGTGAACAGGAAACAATTAATTCTCTTACAAGAATTACTAATCACAAGTATGCCATTACATTAGACTATAGTTACAACAATGCTATTAAGTGACAATAAAGGTTCAACAATATGAACTATCTGAGGAGTTTTAAGGGTGTCTTCTTTGAAGACTTATTATTCAAATGGGACTCTGTTTGCAAGCGAGAAGTCGGGTGTTGTGTTACATCTTTCATTTTGATGGTCGTCTCGACTGTTGCTATATATTTTTAATAAATCTTATGTCTTTCAAAAAATAAATAAATAAAAGGAATGAAAGTCTTATCACCATCCCCCATATCAAATTTTCTATCTGTATATGGAATCTTAGATCTGTCTTGTGTATATTTATCTTATTCTTTAATTGTCTACATTTGTAAAGGCTTTTTGGTCATCCCAAATTATTGTATATTATTTTGCATATTTGTCTCTTTTTTATGCACTTCAGTAAAGATGAGGTGAAAATGAGCCAAATTGAAGTGCTCCATAAGAGAGTCCTTGAGTGCTCCCAGGAGATATACAGTCCATGATATGGATAGTTTTTACCCATACATATATATACAATGTGCTCCATACACAAGCCATTTTTTTATATAAATATTTACTGCTTCTCCTGGGCATTTATTTTGATTTATGCAAAGTGCAAATACAATAATGAAGCTCATGAGCCACGACTTGAGATGCCACTTTGTTGGTTGTTTTCTCGTTGTTCTTTTGAAGAAAATAAATCCATATCAATGTTTTATTTTATTTACTTTTTAATCCTTATTATGGGTATTGATGGATTACTTTTTTTGCTCAATTGTAGAATGAGAATGCATGTAGCTATTGGCATCTTCTTACTTTCAAGTCCATCAGTTCAGTAATGGACTGTGGTGTGATGAGGCAGCTTGACTTCAATGACCTAGTGCAACTTCCGAATGAGCTGAGTCCATCTTCCTGCCATTGTACATTGCTAAGCTGTTGGGTAGCTGAACAAAATAAAAATTGCACTCATCCTTCGCTGTTTAGAGCTATTTGTTATGCATATGGTTGGCCATATTTCCGTCTTGGTCTATTGAAGGTAATTTATTCAGTGAGGAATCCTTTTCTTTTACATGGGGATTGGGTTGGGGGGGGGGGGGGGGAGGATATTTTCTTGTTTCTATTTGTTAAGATACTAGACTAATACTGCTACACATGTTACACTATTTGGAATTGTGACAAAAAATGAAGCTTGAAATATCCTTTTTTGCTTGTCATATGTTACTGGTATGTTATTTTTTGGGACCATTTACTCTCTTTCGCATGGGGTAGTTGCTTTCTTTCTTTGATGATTTCTTGTCAAAGCTGTTTGATTGGTTTTATAAGTTTTTGGCGGTGGATAGTGATGGAGCGACAAACCCTAGAAGTTAAGGGAAGAAGAGAAGAGAAGAGAAGAAGTGCTCTATACCATTTACCAAAGATACAAATTACAGAAAATAACAAAAGTGACTTATATAGATGCTCAAAACAACGTAAAGTAAAGTCTAAAATACCCTTAAATATTCTAATATCCCCCCTCAAACTCATGAGGTGGCAACAAGCAACATCGAGAGTTTGTTAAGAAGGAAGCGGAAGCGTTGTATAGTGTGAGACTTCATGAAGAAGTCAAACAGTTACAAAGAAGAGGAGAGGCAAAGAGATAGTCTCATGCTGAAGATGATAACGAGTAAGATGACAATCAATCTCAATGTGTTTGATGCGTTCATGAAATACAGAGTTGTGGGCAAACACAATACATAGGAGTAGGGGTGGCGAGGCAAACACCCATATCTGTAAGCAACCGGCACAACCAAACTATCTCTACAGTAGTAGAGGCCATAGCACGGTACTCGGCCTCTGTAGAGGATCGAGAAACAACATACTGCTTCTTGCTTTCCTAGGAGATGAGAGAGTCACCTAGAAAAACACAAAATCCAGTAGTGGACTTGCGATATGAAATATCACCAATCCAATTAGCATTAGAGTAGGTGCTAAGCTCCGGAGCAGAAGTGGAGTAGAATAATAAATTCTGATGAATGGTGCCACGGAGATAGTGAAGAATACGGAGAATTGCAGCCTAGTGCACAGGATTAGGTGCAGAAACAAACTGACTGACAATATGGACAACATAGGCAATATCGGGCTGAGAGATGGTTAGGTAAACTAGGATACCAACAATAGTACGATAAATAGTCGGATTAGGAAGAAGAGAACCATCAGAAGAAGTATACCGTGCATTGAGCTCAAGAGGAGTCTCAACAATATGATAGTTTGTCAAATGAGCTCAATATGATTGTTAGTCAAATGAGTCTCAACAATATGATAGTTAGTCAAATGAGGCTCAACAATGTGATAGTTAGTAGTGTACTTGGAATGGGAGAAAAGATGACCTTTAGGGGAAACGACTACCTCAATGCAAAGAAAATAACGAAGGGTGCCCAAATCGTTCATCTCAAATTGTTGGAGCTGAAGTTTCAAGTGTGCAATCCCATCAGAGTCATCCCTAATCATAATCATATCATCAACATGCAAAAGAAGAACAATACGACCAATAAACGTGCAACGAACGAAGATGGCAGAGTCATGATCACTAGGGTTAAAACCAAGAGAACCAACAACAGAAGAGAACTTCTCAAACTGTGCCCGAGGAGCCTGTTTGAGACCATACAACGCTTTTTGGAGTTTGCAAACCTCAATAGGATGATGAAGAACACCAGGAGGAGGAACCATGTAAACTTCTTCTGTGAGATTCCCATTTGGGAAAACATTCCTCACATCCATCTGAGAGAGCCCATTAACGAGAAGAAGCAACTACAATTAAGGTGCGAACAATTGTCATCTTTGTTACTGGAGCAAAGGTCTCCTCATAGTCAAAATCAAATTCTTGTGTGAACCTTTGTGCAACCAGTCTAGCCTTGTACCTCTTAACTGAACCATCAGATTTGGTTTTAATTTTATAGACCCAACGAGAACCAATAGGATGCTTTCCAGGTGGAAGCGGCGCCAAATCCCAAGTCCCAATCTTATGAATGTATTGAGCTCCTCATCTATAGCTAGTATTTTAAACGAGAACCAATAGGACGCTTTCCAGGCAAATGAACATTTCTTAATGCACCAATAGAAGCTAAATATTTTAAATGAGAACTAGAGACATGTCCAAGATGAGAGTGCCACAAATAAAACCCAGAAGTGGGACTAAGAATAAAAGATGACAAATCAAGGCTAGATGCTCCAAAATCAGGAACACAAAACTTCTCCAACAAATAAAGTCCTCCCTCTCTACAGCCTGTCCCAATCAGCTTCTGCGAGTGTGGATGTTGCACATAACAAGTAGGTGTAAAATGAACTGAGTATCCAGAATCACAAAGCTGACTAATAGATATAAGGTTCAAAGCAAGCTTTGGAATGCAATATGCATAAGAAAGAGTCAGTGTGGAGTGGCAATGGAACCAATGCTTGTTAATGGCATATAAGTGCCATCAGCAATTATAACAAAGATAAGGGATGGAGATGTTGATAAAACTGAAAATAGGGAGGAATCATGGGCCATATGATGTGAGGCACCTGAGTCAAAGACCCAAGTGGAACGAGATATACCTGACAATGGATATGATGACAAACCTGCTGAGGATGAGGTAGTAAAGGCATGAGGTTGAGAGGAAATGCTACAATTGTGTGGCAATATCAGAAAGGTAGTGGCGGAGGTCGAAAAATCTCCAATGGGTGGTGCAACTATTGTTCTAGTGCTAGGAGGTGGGGTCACTGCTGCTGTATGAAATTGTCTAAGCCTCTAAACATGTTGTTGAGGCTGCTGTGACTGGGGGTGTTGGAGCTGTTGACCTCTGCTAATAAGTTTGGGACATTGGGCCTTCTAATGCCCCTTCTGCTTGCAAAAGCTACATTCATCAATGCCAACTCTGGATCTCTACGTGGTGGAGGGTGGTTTAGTGGTGGCTGCCATAACAATCTGAGTAGGGATAGGAAAGAGACCATTCACTGTTTGTTACTTGAGATGCTTTTCTTTTGCTAGGAACTCACTCACTATAGAATCAATAGTAGGAAGAGGACTGCGATAGAGAATGGAGCCCCGAAGTGCCTCAAAATCATCACGAAGAGCCATCAAGAATTGAACAAGACATTGCTCTTCTCTATAACCCAAGTATGGTTTATAGGTACTAAGTTCTGTTGACTCTTTAAGAATCAACTGGTCCCAAAAATCAGTCATGATTGAGTAAAATTCTTGCATGGTCTTGTCTCCTTGTCGAATCACCCTAATATTTGTCTCTAATTGATATCTCTTAGCAAAGTTGGACTGTGTGTACAACCTTACTAGATGATCCTAAATCTCCTTGGCCTTCTCATATTTAGCCAATTGCATACTAATAGATTGTTCAACAGAATTGTTGAACCAAGTAATAATCTTGGAATTATTGACTTCCCACATAGCCAACAATTCTGCATATTTCGCATAAGTTCTATCAGTGGGCATGGTCGAAGAACCAGAGACATATCCCCACATTTTCTTTCCTTTAATTTTTCTTTTCATTACATAACTCCAATAAGAGTAGTTTTTACCATCCAAACGCACACTAATAGACTGAAGCAAATCGTCTCTTTCACTTGACATAGAGTCAAAATTAATGCAAAAACAAAATCCGAAAACTCAGAATCTATAGAGATGGAGAAAGCTAATCGAACTGAAGAAACTTTAATTAAACTATCAAAGAGAACCTGAAATCTTGAAGTCGATAAGATTCGATGCGAATGAAACTGTGGGCTGGCGCAATCGATGGAATGAGTAGGGTTGCTGCGAAGAAACAGATTAGGGCTGTTGTGATGAAATAGATTAGGGTTGCTATGATGCAACAAATTATGGCTGATGCGATTAGAACACTGAGCTACTGCAATCAATAAAACAGATTTTGTATTGGCTGCTGCGAGTTGATTCAAATCGATTTAATGGCGGCTGATGTGAAGAAAAGAACCAAACAAAAGAGCCCTAGAATCAACGCTCAGATACCATGATAGAGTGATAAACCTTAGAAGTTAAGGGGAAGAAGAGAAGAGAAGAGAAGAAGTGCTCTATACCATTTACCAAAGATACAGATTACAGAAAATAACAAAAGGGACATATATAGATGCCCAAAACAACAAAAGAAGGTAAAGTCTAAAATACCCCTAAATACTCTAATAGATAACTCTTAACTGTTTATGAAACAATTGATATTGAGAGTACTTGCACCTTAGCTCATCTCCATTGTTCCCCAATAACATTTTTACAAAAACAGCCGACTTTTCAAATAATGTCATGATTAATTCGTGACTCTTCCAATTTGCGATTTAGTCCAAAATTATTTGATGATATGAGGCTTGGTGATTTGATGAATCCTTGACAAATTTTTAGATTTTGAAGTTTGAAGTCGAACAATATTATTGTTTTGTAATTTTGTTTAATATCACGTTCTATATTATGTTTAATATATGAAATATAAATTTTTATATTTTTCGAAAAGAATTTTTCATTTTTCTCCACTTTGCCAACTTTTATCCTTTCTAAAGAATTTTTCCCATGCTGAATTATTCTCAAACCCCAACTTTGTTGCAATGCCCACTAGTAGGTCAATTTTTTATATTATGGAGAGCAAATTTCTTTTTCATAACCAAAAGTTTTGATAAGAGGAAAAGAAGTCCTCGAAGAAGAAACAAGAAAAAAAACAAGAAGCCAACCAGCTGAACCCAACCCAATCAAAATCACCCTCTACAAACCGACTCCCATCTGAACAAAAAATCTTCTAACCGGAAAATGGAGAGCAGTTTGGAAATTCCTATTTTTATTTTATGGATGATAGGGAGCAAAATGAAATAACCAGCGTGCTTAAGCAAAATCAAATGACCACAGATATTTTATATCGGGTCAGCTTTATGTGTTAGAGCTCTCTGATTCACAAGGTGGTGCGTCTTGGCTCATTTAGTCTTGGATTGAATGATAATGGTTGTGAAATGGTATTAACTGTTTGGACTGGAGAAAATTATGTTCTGCTCAACTTAAAAACCAGCTCATGGGGTACCTATATAACTTGCACTTGATTCACGATTACATTTGACTTTCTGTCTTTTGTCATATTGATATTTTCATATTTGGACTCTCAAGGTTCCTTTTACTTGCTACTAAATAACTCTCTCTAATTTTCTTATTGTATGCAGATGTTTAATGATTGTATCGGTTTTGTGGGACCGCTGCTTCTCAATAAACTGATTTGGTTTCTTCAACAAGGTGTTGTAACATTTATTGAGTTCTTTGTAGATGAAGAAACATTTATGATGCACATTATGTTTATCTTCTTCTGCATAATGCACATAATGCTTAAAAAGTAGTTAACTGATTTCTGTTCATCCAGTCATCCTGATTGCGGGTGAAATTTTTGTTTGGATATATTTTTTTTCTTCTGATAATTAGTTGCGTGGATATCTATTGCTCATGTGGACCTGAAACCTTTCCCAATTTTCTATGGAAAAAAAGAAACATAAAAAAGTTAATGTGGCTGGGTTGTACTTTGATTCTGAATGGCTTGCAAGCACCAATGATATGATCCCAACTCTGATTGTGGAGTCTGAACTAAAACCTTTCTCTTGATATTTTTTTGAGAGAAACTTGGCAAGCTTTGATAACAGGATTTCTTGATTTCAAAGTAGAAGTACATCGCTGGTGCTTTTTGTTTGTATATTTAATATGATCTGCTGCTGTTACATTGATGAGTACTCTGGTGTTGATGAGGTTCAGGTCTCTATTTGTTGATCTTTGGTTGCAATAGTCCTCCCAAGTTGGCACTTGCAAATGGTTGGATTGCCAATCAGGTCTCATCCTTTAGGATCAACTTGCTATCTGGGATATAATTAAGGTATTAAGTTTTTATATTTTCGCACAATGTTCCCCTTTCCCAAGTACAGACATGGAAAAGGAACTTTCATCATTTTATATTAGTAAAGGTGATTATATATATAAGGGACTATAACTAATGCACAACAATCCTTAAAGGCTAAGAAAACAAATGAAGGACGATAAAACACTGATTAAATTATCTTCACCCATTTACAATTAAATGCCATCTAAATATATAATCATTTGAATATGAGAGTTTTGATTCTAAAATAGTTTCATGCTCCTCTTCTTTGCTACCGGAGATTGATCAATTTCTATCCTTCCATAATCCCCAACAAGATGCGATGGGAGGAAGTCTCCAAACCACAGTCTCTAGGGAAGAAAATCAATTTTGAGAGGTGGGAAAGAGAGCTCAACAATAGTTATGTATGGCCCATGGAGGAGGGTCGATGGTTTGCACAGATGCTCAAGATTATATCGATTATGAACTTGCTATTTTGGAGGAAGAGAATAGACAAAGGTGGCTGAAGTTAGGTACTTTGGCCTGACAACAACGACCAATTAATTAAGCATACTATATTCGGTTTAGCTGGCTACATAAATATATTTTTGATTCTAAGGGAAGTGATAGCCACCGATGGAGATCAATGCCTCTTTCCCATTCTCGTCTCCATAAATGGGATGTGGTTGGTGTTGATTGTTTATTTTCCTCCACTCTTGGGTGAGTCATACCCCATTTAGGTCCCATGATCTTCTTATATTCATAGTTCTCCCCTTTTCCAATAGATCGGTTTTTTGGGGTAAATGGTTGTCAACATGGTAGCAGAGCGCTAGGTTCGTATAGGTCACGGGTTCAAGTCTCTTCAAAGGAATTTTCCACCCTTATTGTTGAGGGGGAATGTTGAGTGTTGTGTTATCCGCCTTTGCTCTCAGGTGTCACGTGCTGACATATCGTGCCCCAGTTCGACTCGTGACCCTCTTATATTCATTGTTTGTATGATCACATGGAAGAGCACTCCACATCCTTCTCATTTATATAGGAGAGGTGGAGAGCATGGAAGGGACAAAATTATTCTAGTTGTATAAGCCGCATCTAAACATGTCTTTAGACATAATTATGTCAACGAATTTTAATCATATCGTATATAGGAATATTCGAACTGAAAAACAAAATTTGATGCATGAATTTGAACCCAAAATCCAATGGATACTCTAAATCAATATTCGAATTTGATTGTCTTATCAGATATCCAATAATATTTGATTCTGATCTAATATATATTATGTAGAACAAATCATGTATAATATATGAATAATGTTGAAGTGACCTCAAGATTGGACCTCACATCGCACATAAGCTTGTCTTCTAAATTTGGTTACCCCTCCCTAAAAAAAAAAAAAAAAAAAAACTAACTGTTTAGGGGTTGATTGACTGGTACTACTGGTTTGAGATTCTGTCTGTCATTGTTATTGTCAGTTCCATTTGTTATTACCTTAGGCTTTGCAAATTTACAGAAAATTGTGGATGTTATTTCAATAGGTCTATATATTTATTTTTCAATATAGATTTGTACGTGCATCTTCTAATAATTATGACAAATATTTGTGCTGGAACATTATTCTTACGTTTTTAGGTATATTCACTCGTTAGAGACCTTGAAATTTTCAAAAAATGCAGTTACAACTTCTCATGGATGTGCTTCTTGAGTGATCATACTTGTATCATCATTGGTTTGGTTTCATTTACCTAGATGTTGCTTTTTTTTATTTTTTTAATTTTTTCTTATTTAATTTCACTATGAGGTGTAGCCTGTGGTATGTATTTAGACTAACAACATTCGGTTGTGCTGTTTTATTTTATTCAGGTTCTGGGCACTTAGATGGCTATATTCTTGCTATTTCCTTGGGCCTTACGTCTATCTTCAAGTACTTGTTCCTATCTCAAGGATCTTATTTGATAATAGTTTTTCTATCCTCTTCTTAAGAATCTGGAATGTCTTTCATGAATTTATTTTGCAATACTTAATATTTTCTTGATGTATCTTTTTATTGCTTTTATTGTCATCTTCATTTTTTCCCATATGAAGCCTAATGTTGCTTATAGTCTTAGTTACTATTTTAGGGCATATTATGTTGTTTTATTCTCTCACAAGAGCAATAATTTCATAAGGAAACTGTGATGTAGGACAAACTAGATTTTATCAAATTCTAGGTCTGTTCCACCTTTCTTACCTCTTCTTGATTTTATTAATTAGAGCTTATTCTCTAATAATGTTTCAAAAACAATAATGCCATGCGGTTGTGTTGGCACTTTATGTGAAATTAAAGTTTGTTGTTGATCACTGCAAATTGTGGTGGTTTCAAGCATGAGTTTGTTATGAAATTTCTTAGAAGCTGAGATCTTGAGCAAATAGTGGCCATGCCGTTGATGATGTAAGGATTCGTCATGTGTGAATGTTCCATCATTTGGGGTGTCAAACTATTCTTTCTCAACTTCTTTTATTTGGGGTGTCAAAGTTCCCTAAAAATCTCGGTGTCGTTTGGTTAGTTGCTTTTGGTAGATTGATCACCATGGATCAATTGATCATCAAAGGTTTCATTCCCCTAATTGTTGTTTATTATGCTTGCGAAATGGGGAGACGGCCGATCACCTCCTATTACATTGTGGTTTTGCTTGCCATGTTCGGTATCATTTCCTTGGTCTCTTTGGAGGGGTTGGGTGCTTTCCAAATACTATCAAGGAGTTCTTTGAGTCTTGGCTTAGTTGGGGTTTTTCATTCAGAGCGGCCAAGTGAATCTTGTGGAATCTACTTCCTTTTGCCATTTGTTGGGGATTGTGGAAGGAGAAGAATAGATGTACCTTTGATGGGAAAGAAAAGCAGCTAGAGGATTTCATTCTATCCATTTGGGTTTGTTATTTTTCTGGGGAAAAGTGTTTAAGGGGATGTTTTTCGAGGATTTTGTTGTGAGATGGGACCATATTTGTAATTTGGAGACGACATAGAGGATTGTACTGCTTTTTCTTCCTTTTGATAAGTTTTTGTCTTGTAGGGGTCATCTCGACCCTTTTTTCTTTTTCTTTTTCTCTAATAAAATTTCAACTTATCAAAAAAAAAAACCCATCATAATGTGTTAAAACAAGAGGATTCTATGCAATGTTGCATGGTCGGTAATGTAGGTTTGTTGAAGTCTGGCTAAAAGTTGAACTCATTGAATGTGTGTCTAAGGTGGGTGATGAGAGTATGCTAAATCCATTTTGTATAATCATGGAGGGGATATATTTAATTATTTGGAATGCTATTTAGATATTTGGAGTCGTAGAGGTGGTGATGTTATCTATGTTGTGGAAAGGAGAAGGTGGTGGACTAATGTTATTGGTCTACCATATCATTCCTGATGCATGACTGAATTGCAACAGTCAATCACACATGTTGAGAATTTGCTAAAATGGACTATTAAACAAAGGGATGTACAACCTTCAACTTGCATGAATCTCATTTTGGAATTCCAATGGTGAACTTCACGAAAGTCCTGGTAGATTTGGGGTAAGCCATTTGTTATTCGAAGAATTGTTGAAATGGAAGATCTAATGTTGAGGGCGGATTTCCAAGAGGGGTTTTTAGGAGCATTGCATTTTATCAAGCCATATATTTGTGCCTTGCCTTGAGGTGTATGCTCAACATCCTTGGGGCTATCCTTTCTAATCGTTGGTAAGGGAATCATAGTCCCTGCAGTACTGCTGGTACCGACATGGATAAATGCATGTTAAGCATGCTTAAGAGGGAAGATCTTGTTAACAGTAGTTAATTTATTTTAGTTATTTTAGTCCATGTCTATTTTAGTCTTTACATGTTTATGTCATTTTTTGTCTTTTCCTATTTATTAGTGTGAGTATATAAACAATACACAAGAAGAAATAATTAATCTGATTTTTTCTAGAATTTCTTCTCCTCTTTCTCTCTATCTTTTCTAAAACCCTAGATCAGTTTCTACATGGTATCAGAGTGTTGGTGTTGATCGAGAAAATCGAAGAGAGCCCGAACACACCCTAGGTGCTGCCGCAACCCACAACAGCCACCATAGGTGCTGCCACAAGCCACAACAACAACCATAGGTGTTGCCACAGGTTCCTGCAGTCCCCTAGGGGCTGCCACAGGTCCCCACAGCCACCCTAAGCACTGCCATAGGTTCTTAAGGTTACCTTAGGTGCTGCCGTAGGTTTCCTAGGGTTACCTCCAACTATCTAGGCCCCTTCTTTCATCCGGAATGTGACGATAGGGCCCTTCTTAGGTTCTAAGTAGTTTGGTTGTGTTTCTGAGTAATTTTTTAGTGTTATTTGGACTCTCTAAAGTCATGTCAGAAGTAACTTCATGATAGTCTACTAATAATTGGTTTGGATCCTTACAAGTCATAGATGAAAATCCAAACCTCCAGATCACTACAATCAACCTCGATGGCACGAATTACTTGAAGTGGGCTTGCAAGTTTGCGAACCTAGTCATCCATGGAAGATGAAAGGCAGGCTATTTGAATGGGAAGGAGAAATAACCTAGTATCTCAGATCCTAAGGACTACCAATGGGATGTTGAGAATGCCTTGGTTATGTCATGGTTGCTGCACTTAATGCAATCCCATATTAGTCGAGGATATCTCTTCTTGAAGACCGCACAACAGATTTGGGATTTGATACTCAAACTTACTCTCAGGTTCAAAATAGTGCGAGAATTTATCAGTTGGAACAAAATATATCTCATCTCAAATAGGGGGAGAAGACATTGTCAGGTTACTTTTCTGAATTGCAAAACATGTGGGGAGAACTTGATCACTACTTACCCTTCAATTGGGAAAACTCTAAAGATTATTCTTAGTTCAACAAACATGTTGAGACCCGTCGCACCTTCCAGTTCTTCGTTGTCTGAATCCCGAGTTTGAGATGGTTATAGTTTAGATTCTGAACAAGGATCCCCTACCTCCTTTGAACACTGTGTACTCTTATGTTCTAAGTGAAGAGTGTCAACATGTGGCTATGAGACGTCTGAATATTTCTGTGAGTGATAGATTAGTCATGGCAACTAGTAAACAGTGAGACAGACAAGCTTCAAGAGTGAAGAAATTTGGTAAACCCACTCGGGCACCCAAATAGCAAAGACAGGCCGAAATGTAACCACTGTGGCAAATTTGGACATATTCGAGCGAAGTGCTGGGACTTGATAGGTCGCCCAAAGTCATTTCAGCTTAAGGGCCGGTTTTCTTCCACTCATCATGCTTCTAATGTTGACATGCTAGATGATACTCTGAGTTCTGAGACACTTTCTCCAGCAGTACATGCATCATTCTCTACAGAGGATATTACTCGTTTGAGGGCTTTGTTCGATAGTTCCATTGCCACCTCTTCCTTCGCACATACAGGTACTCCTGTCATTGCTCATCATATTTTCTCATCTCACTCTAACTCTTGGATTCTTGATTCAGGAGCTTCAGATAACATGACATGTTGTCTTTCTTTCAGTCAAGGCAAAGACAAGGTCCACCTAGTTGATGGTTCCTTATCATCCATAGCCGATAAAGGAACCACATAGTCCCTGACAACTTTCCTTTGTTCAATCTCTGAATTGCACTGTTACCTTTTTTTCTTCTCATTATGTCTTTCAAGATTTGGCAACGAAGAAGGTGATTGGCTATGATCGTGAAGCAGATAGCTTGTACCTTCTCAACATTTCAACATCTCAGCACATTCCACATGCTCATGCTTCTCAAAGTAGTAGTAATAGGGTAGTCAATAAAGCTCGAATAATGCGGTGGTGTATTCGTTCAGGTCATGTTTCTTTTCAGTATTTACAACGTCTATTCTTCTTTGTTTCAGTCTATGTTGTCAGAATTACAATGTGAAGTTTGTCAATTGTCAAAACATTGTTGTTCTTCTTATTCAACAAGTTTAAATAAAATGAGTTCTTCTTTATTTTTTCTTGTGCATTCTAATATTTGGGGTCCATCCCCTATTACTTCTTTATTGGGTTTTCACTATTTTGTTACATTTGTCGATGACTATAGTAGATGTACGTGGGTGTACCTAATGAACAAAAAGATGATATCTATTATATATTCCAAGATTTTCATACGATGGTTCTAATGCAATTTGGAGTAAATATCAAAATCTGTCGTTCAGATAAAGGAGGAAAGTATACCTATGGGGGTTTAAAAAATTCTGTGCTACTCAAGGTATAGAACAAGAAACTTCTTGGGCTTCTATACCACCTTGACAAAATGATACTGCCGAAGGGAAAATTTGTCATTTGTTGGAGTTAGGAGGAGCTTTGTTGATTGGGATGAATGTTGCTAAGCATTTCTGGTCTAAAGCAGTTCTTACTGCAAGTTATATTATCAATCGTACTCCCTCCAACGTCTTGAACTTCCAACCTCTTCTGTTGTCCCTTTCTCTTGATCGTCCATTATTCCCTGTGGTTTCATGAGCCTTTTGGTGCGTATGCTTTGCTCGTGTTTTTAGTCTTACTCGCGCTAAACTTAACCCTAAGGCATTGAAGTGTGTGTTTCTTGGTTATTGTAATTCCCAAAAGGGTTATAAATCCTATCATCCACCTATTCATTGTCCTTTTATTACAATGGATATCACATTCTTTGAAGATCAGAGTTACTTTCCTTGTCTTGATCGACAATCCCTTCAGGGGGAGTGGTTTCTTCAATTCACTAATGATGAGTCACTTTTGGAGTCTTCTTTCCCAGTTTCATCACCTTTGTCAATTATTCCTGACTTTACTGGAGAAGCTGAACCACCTATGTCAATGCCTAACCCTAATCTGTTTGGACTCGTTTACACTAGAAAGGAAAAACAGGCCATTGCGGATCCATCATGCCACACCACTAAGGAGCAAAATCTAGTTTTTTCAGATTCCAATGTTCCCATTGCTCTTTGGAAAGGTAAACGTACCTGTACTTCACACCTTATTTCTTAGTTTGTTTCTTGTCATGACGTGTCTCCATCTTATTACTCATTTGTTGCTACTATGTCTTTAGTTTTTATCCCATCCAGTATGAAATAAGCTCTCTCTAATCCCAAGTAGAAACATGTTATGGATGAGGAAATGCGAGCTTTAGAAAAGAATGATGCATGGGAGTTGGTGTCCTTACCACAAGTGAAGAAGTCAGTTGGGTGCAAGTGGGTGTTTATAGTGAAGAACAGGTTTGATGGATCGATTGACAGGTACAAGGCTAGGTTGGTTGCCAAGGGCTATGCTCAGAGTTACGACATTGACTGTCAAGAAACTTTTGCTCTGGTAGCAAAAATGAATTCTATTTGTGTTCTTCTATCCTTGGTAGAGCTTTACCAACTAGATGTGAAGAATGCCTTCTTGCATGGTGATTTGCAGGAAGAAGTATACATGGATACTCCTCCAAGAGTTCTTTTTCCTAGTGTTGATGGGAAAGTTTGTCGTCTCATGAAGTCATTATATGGTCTCAAACAATCCCCGTGCGCGTAGTTTGAACGGTTCCGCTCTGTTATACAAGATGTGGGTTACATGCAATCAAGCTGATCACACATTGTTTGTCAAACACAGTGGACCTTAGACTACAATTCTTATTGTGTATGTTCATGACATTGTCATTACAGACTACTATTCTACTGAGATCCAAACTTTGAAGCATTTTCTTGGAAATTACTTTGAAGTAAAAGACCTTGGACTTCTGAGATATTTTTTGGGTATTGAGGTGGCTCAGTCCAAGACAGGCATTTTTACCTCATAGTGGAAGTGTGTGCTAGATCTGCTCTAGGAAGCGGGTAAACTTGGGGTTAAACCAATAGATACTCCAATCGAGCCTAATCACTGATTGAGTGGCAGTGATGGTGAAAGCCTTGAAGAAATCAGTCATTATCAATGGTTGGTGGGTAAACTCATCTACCTATCTCTTACGCGACCCTACATTGCCTATGCTGTCAATGTTGCTAGCCAATTCATGCAGGCCCCTCGCATGACATATCTTGATGCTGCCCTACGCATCTTTCGATATCTGAAAGGGTGTCTAGGGAAAGACTTACTATTTCGTTCCCATGGTCATATGCGTGTTGAAGCATGGACCGATGCTGATTGGGCAGACTTTATTGCTGATGACATTCGACTCTTGTGAATTGTACTGTGGAGGGTGAAAATTTGGTAACTTGGCATAGTAAAACCCGCATCAGTGCTGAAACTGAGTTCAGAGCCATGGCTCTTGGCATATGTGAGTTACTTTGGTTGCGATTATTACTACGTGAACTTGGCTGTTCACCTCCTGTGCCCTTTCAGTTGTAATGTGATAACAAGGCGGCCATTAGCATCGCCCATAATCCAGTTTAACATGATTGCTCCAAGTACATTGAGGTCAACCATCATTTCATCTGGGAGGAAATCACTTCTGGTGACATTTGCACCATCTTCGTTCCTACCACACAAGAGTTGGCCGACGTTCTCACTAAAGCCTTGGGTCACGAACATTTTGATAGTCTTATGGGCAAGTTGTGCATGTGTGATATCTTTGCCCCAACTTGAGGGGGAGTGTTAACAGCAGTTAGTTTAGTTTAGTTATTTTAGTCTATGTTTATTTTATTCTTTTCATGTTTATGTCTTTTTCTATCTGTAGGAAACTGAATTTATTGAGAATTCTTGTATATCTATTACAAATGCCCTAATAGGGTATTTATAGACCAACTATCCTATTACAAGAATATTCTAGAAAACTATCTTATTGTAGAAGATTACAAGAATATTCTAGAAACTATCCTATTGTAAAAGATTATAAGAATATACAAGAATATTCTAGAAACTATCCTATTGTAGAAGATTATAAGAATATACAAGAACATTCTAGAAAACTATCCTATTGTAGAAGATTACAAGAATATTCTAGAAAGTTAAGAAAAACAAAAAATAATCAAGAATGTCCTATTTTCCTAAAATAAGCCTTGGAGATTTTTCAGCACTCCCCCTCAAGCTGGTGAATATATGCTTTCCATTCCCAGCTTGCCAATGACCTTTTGAAATGTGGTTCCAGGTAATCCTTTCATTAGAACGTCTGCCAGTTGCCCTTCTGTTGAAACGTATGGGGTGCAAATTAAACCACTGTCTAGTTTTTCCTTTATGAAATGTCGATCCACTTCCATATGTTTTGTACGATCATGTTGCACTGGATTATGAGCAATATTGATGGCTGACTTGTTATCACAATACAATCTCATTGGACTATCCCAGGTGATTTTAAGATCTTCCAGAATTATTTTGATCCACAGAAGTTCACAAATTCCTTGTGCCATTGCCCGAAACTCTGCCTCTGCACTTGATCTTGCTATAACCGGTTGTTTTTTACTTCTCCATGTAACTAGATTTCCTCCTAGAAATGTACAATAACCGGATGTCGATCTTCTATCCACCATGAACCCTGCATAATCTGAGTCTGTGTATGCTTCCAAACGTAAGTTTGCTCCCTTTTTAAATAAAATTCCCTTACCTGGACTACCTTTTAAGTATTGGAGGATGCGGTATACGGCTTGCAAGTGTATACTCTTAGGATTGTGCATGAATTGGCTAACCACACTAACAGAATATGCTATGTCAGGCCTAGTATGAGAGAGGTAAATCAGTCTTCCAACCAAACGTTGATACATCCCTTTGTTTACAATCTCATCTTCTGGAGCTTCACTTAGCCTATGATTTGCTTCTATTGGTGTTTCCATGGGCCTGCAACCTATTTTTCTAGTTTCCTTGAGAAGATCTAGCACATACTTCTGTTGTGAGACAAATATTCCTTCCTTTGAACGAGCAACCTCTATACCTAGGAAATACTTCAACTTGCCTAGGTCCTTTATTTCAAACTCTTCTGTCATCGTGAATTTAGCAAAGATCATAAGGAAAAAAATAAAGGGAGGGTAAAAACAGATGAACAACGAACAAGATGGCAAAAAAGAGAAAAAAAATCGATTCCCAGGATATGAACCTAAGGCTCTGATACCATGTAGGAAACTGAATTTATTGAGAATTCTTGTATATCTATTACAAATGCCCTAATAAGGTATTTATAGACCAACTATCCTATTACAAGAATATTCTAGAAAACTATCTTATTGTAGAAGATTACAAGAATATTCTAGAAACTATCCTATTGTAAAAGATTATAAGAATATACAAGAACATTCTAGAAAACTATCCTATTGTAGAAGATTACAAGAATATTCTAGAAAGTTAAGAAAAACAAAAAATAATCAAGAATGTCCTATTTTCCTAAAATAAGCCTTGGAGATTTTTCAGCACTATCTTTTCCTATTTATTTGTGTAAATATATAAACAATACACAACGAGAAATACTTAATCTGATTTTTTCCAGAATTTCTTCTCTTGTCTTTCTTCTGTCTTCTCTAAAATCCTAGATCAGTTTCTACAGATCTCAGAGACATTATTAAGTTTTATGGGTTTGTAAATCAATTTAAGGTGCTTAAATATGTCTATCTCAATGGATGGGTGCAGTTAGTCTTCTTCTTCTTCTTTTACTTCTGTGTTTTTTTGGTAGCCTTAGAATGCGTACCAGAGTTAAATTTTGACATATTGGTTCCTCCATGTTTTAATAAGTTGGGTATACTATAAACATATTAAGGTGTAAGTAGTTAATATGTGAATGTAGTAATTAGTAGTTTCTTCATTTAAGCACAGTGTTTTTCATATTAAGGTGTAAGTAGCCGACCCCAGATTTTGGGAAAAGGCTTCACTGTTGTAGGTGTAAGTAGTTGGTGTGGCATTATTGTTCTCATTTCCAACCGACCAAAAAAAATATTATTCTCATTTCCATTTAGAATAGTTGTTTTTCTCTGCGGGCTCTTAGACACCTACGTCAATGTGTAGCAGAGCATTATAGATATTCATTTTCACACTCTACATGATTTTTGTTTTAGTTAAATGATTTGTGAGTGTGTCTTCATTTCGGATTTATCATTTCCTACAATTTCAATGAATATATTCTCAATATTTACATTATTTTCGCAATTTTACCACCTCAATGTGGTGGTAAAGTCTGTGTATGGTAATAACGGTGATCTGGGATTGAAACTCTGCTTTCACACTTAAAAGATATTTTTTTATTATTAATTTCCTCTGGTTGAAATATTTCACGAAATATTTGTACTTCTAGGCTGACCCAAATAGGTATCGTAACTGAAATTTACTACCTTAGTATGACCGATGTATTCCTGAAGTTGCTTTAAGTGATTCATTTCTTATCAAGCTTCATAGTGGGCAATCATTGCCTGTTGATCGCAAGGTAATCTCTTAGCTGTGGTTATATTGCATGCAGGAAATCTGTTTTTGGCAGAACTTGGTTTACAGTGCTTTAAAGTTCATATTTTTATTCTTTTCTCTGTGATTTGAGGAAAAGTTACTATTAAGATGAGTTAACGTGCAACGAGCATAAAGTCCCCATTTTTCTATTTCCTACACTATGCTTCATTTTATAATATTTCTGAATTGTTCTCTTATCTCAAATACTTTATCAGCACTGAATGTTGTCATTATGTTCAAATATCCTTTATATTCTTGATTAGAAACATTAGCAATATTTTAAGAAACATAATACTGATGTCACAGGTCCTTCTTGGATACACAATACACTTTTCATCTTTCCAAACTCAAGTTAAAGCTACGGTCTAGTATTATGACAGTTATTTATAGAAAGGTAAGCTCACCTTCGACATTTACTTATAAATTTCTATGTATATGGATGAATTAGTGGATTGATCTTTGGTCATGCCGAGAGAGATCGGAAGTACATGTGTGTGTTGTTTTTATACACATTGCCTGCAATCTATATTTAAAGGATGCTGGGGCTGATGATTCTAAAGCTTTGATTTTCATCTTTTCCTTCTTAGAGTTTTCAGTTGCTTATGTTCTGAAATTTCAGCTTCATTTGATTTGATTTTTCTTTTATTTATTTATTTATTTATTTTTTGGGGGTGGGGGGTTGTAATTTATTTCACTTTCCTAAACAACAGATGTTTGTGGTTCAAGTGGGGTTGCTTCACCAACTGAATCATTATTTGAAGCACATCAGATAGAAAACGTAATAAGAAGTTTGTGATAGTAGTCAGTAAAGTATATGTAAATGGTTTGGCATTAGTGAAAAGTTCACAACGTGACAATGAGTTTGTGATAGTAGGTCCTTTGCATGACGTACTTGGGGTAATCTATAAAGGAATAGACAACCCTTCAGAATAGGATGGTAGTTGTCAAATGACAGCCAGGTAATTGATTTTGTAGGTCAGTTACAATTTTAAGAAGAGTAGCAAAAATAAACACGGTCCATCTATTTTGACAGCAAATCACTAACCATTTCCTTGGGTTATTCACTAACACATCGTTCTACAAAAAGGAGGCACTAAAGGCATGGCTTGATAAAAATAAACACAGCTGCAGCAACCACTAAGGCAAATGGATAATTCATTTTAATAATAACAATAAACATGCAGCCCAGGTTTAAAATCTTTTTCTCTAGGCAATGTTCGGGTCAAGAAAAAATTTAATCTCACCCAAACATTTTGAGACAACGAAACATTCAATGTTTCATTCTGGCTTTGGTCGAAAGTGGAATGTCTTAAGCTGAAACATTCCAAGATGGTAGAAAATTTTGAACAATCATGCTGCAATAACTCATAGGCATAACATAAATTCAAGTAGAAGGAGACCATTAGATAATGGGGCCTGTGCATCATGACAGAGGAACTCTTAATGTCAATTCATTAGTGATGTGGAAGTTTTGGTTCATATAGGCTTTGTATTTATAGAAGAAGCACAGCATTAAAATATGTGAGTTGGATATCATTATTATCGTTTAGGCCATATCTGCCATCTAAAATATTGGGATTTTTAGCAGGAATCCTATTCCTCTATTTTATGCTATATCTTCATTCAAGGCATGGGTCATTTGATCTTTTGTGCTCTTAGATCTTGAAGTTGAAGCTTCACAAATATGATAAGCTGAGGTGTAGATTTTGAGTGTGGATTTTCGTATGTTACATCAGTGGCATAGAAATTGTTTCTCCCAACTTCAGCTGTCTGAATATGTTTTCCTCATAAATCTAACTTAATTTTTATGTACTCATTTTTCAACAGTTTCTCATGTACCCTTTCCTTGACAGTGCCTCTGTGTAAGCCTAGCTGAGCGCTCAAAATTTTCCGAAGGAGAAATTCAGACATTCATGTCTGTTGATGCTGATAGAACTGTCAACTTATGCAACAGCTTCCATGACATGTGGAGGTTATATTTTTGTTTCTTATATCTCACATCAGGAACATGCTTTTCAGGAATTTGAAGTGTATCCTACCTGTTTTTAAATGGAGCAATTAATAGATTATGTCATTTCACTCCATCAAAGGCAAGGGTACCATTGGTCCAAAGAATGCAAACTTGTTTTCTTGTCTGTCCTTTTGGCTTATGCTCTTTTAGTCTCATTTAATAGGGAAAATTGTATTATTTGATGATATGTATTGGTGGCTTACCCTTTTATCCTCAGTATTTCTATTTTTTTTGTTTTTTTGTTACCAAATGCCATATTATCTATAGAAAGAATATGATATGTAGTTGAAGTTTGTATGTGTAAGAGATGGGTACTTTATGAAAAAAAAGGCATAGGTATGATGGTGTCAAGCATGCTAACCCAAGAAACTAGGACATGAGAATCTCCTTATAATGACAGCATTCGTATGACATTTTATTAGATGGATATGAGTTAATAAAAGTAAAGAAGTTTGAAGGGAGATCTCTTAACAAATAGGACTCATCAAGGCTAACTCACTTGTATTTAAAATCCCAGAAGTAAACAAGGAAATCCAGGTTGTTACCAAATAGTAGCCATGTTAATGGGTGGGTCACATGCATGGGTAACATACGTTTTTTTTTTTCTTAAGGAAAGATATTCTTGTCATATAAGATGTAGCTTACTAATTACATTGTAGTTTTAAAATTATTAGACATAACTCTTTCATAGAATTGACTCTAGATGACATTTTCAAAGAACCAACTATTTGATATTGGGGCCATCAAGAAGAACCTTATTTTCCATTCCAAATTGCTTCAATTGATAGGAGCAAAGAGGTAGGTCCCTCAGCCAGTGAGACATGGGGAAGGAGAGTGGATCTCAAGGTGTAGTACCATAGGCTTGCTAAGAGGAGGAAATAAACTATTGGAAAAACTCAAAAGTTAGATGGTAAGGTAAGGCAAACATAATATGGAGTTTTTCAGTGAAAATTGTTTAAAGATTTAAGGGGATCTTTTTTGAAGATTTTCTTTTAAGATAGGTTAAGTTCTGTGCTGAATAACTCTATTTTATTAGTTTTTTTTTTCTTTTGTCCTTTTTAGTCTTTTCCACTTATTAGACTATGTAATTATCTTTAAAGTCTAATTAGGGCTTTGTAATAAGATTTTATTATAGAGTTCTCTCAATTCAACTTGGTATCAGAGCCTACCTCCATCGCCCCCCTCCCTCCTCTTTCCTTCTTGCTACAAACCCCATCATCCCCCTCCTCTCTTAAATCCATCTTCAACACCTCTTGTCTTAGATTAAAACATTACCCCTACGGGGTTTTTATCATACCATGCGATAGGGTCGTTAGAATACATTGAAGCTCTACGACAACGACAGAGTTGCTATTAGGCCAAACGATGGCCCTTGGACCATCCACAGAGACTTGCGACAACATCAAAGTCTATGGGTGCCTTTGGAGACCTGTGATAGCAACTGCACAGCCTGCAGAGGCTTGCGACAGCACATAGGGTGCTTTTGGAGACCTGCGACAACAACAACAAAGTCTATGGGGGCCTTTGGAGACCTGCGGCAACAACTGCATAGCCTGTGGAGGCTTGCGATAGCCCCTAGGGTGCCTTTGAAGATTTGCGATCTCAGCAAGAGTGCTGTTTGGGGGTTGCGATCATAACAAGTGTGTTGTTTGGGGGTTGTGCTCACAACAATGTTGTTGGAAGGGTATAACAATAGCAAGTTGCTATTCGAGGCTTACGACAGTGAGAAAACTACTCCTTGGTGCCTTATGATTGAGTTAATGACTGCTTTGGTCACTTACAACAGTGTTTGATCACCTTCCACACCTCTTACGATTATGTATTGCCACCTTTAGTGTGCTACGATCAATTTCTTATTTGAACTCCCTTCAAACCAAAGCACATCGAATCTTTGATGGCCTCCAAGACGTCTTCTTTTTCGATTACCAATAATAGTCATGGATCGAGCGATCTTCCTACTCCTTTGTCCGACTTTCTAGGCATCCAAATTGCCACCTTGAAATTAGATGGTCCTAATTATATTCTTTGGGCACGATCGATTGAAATGTTTATTGGTGGAAAAGGAAAGATCGGTTACCTCATAGGGGCGGACAAACAACCTACACCAATTGACACTATTTACCCCCAATGGTTTGCTAATAACTCTATGGTCCATTCTTGATTGGTTACTTGTATGTGACCACACATTGCGATTGGTTTTATGTTCTCCAAGACCGCATACCAGATATGGGATTCCGCAAAGAGTATCTACTCGCAACGTCAAAACATTGTCTGAATCTTTAACTTATAGCGTGAGATTTCCTGCCTTTCGTAAGGTGACTCTTTATTCACCACCTATATATCACAGCTACATGCTTGATAGAAAGAGTTAAACCTTCTATTCCTCGTCCTATACTTGGAAGTACCCTCTTGATGAGGTATTATATGCGTCAATTCTGGATAAGAATTGAGTCTTTCAATTTCTAGCTGGTCTCCGGGATGAGTTTGAGTATGCGAGAGTTTATTTATTGGGTATGGATCTCTTTTCGTCTCTACAGATTGCGTATTCTTATGTCTTAGTTGATGAGAGTTGTCGTATAACTGTCCTACCCTATTCTTCTGGAGACCATTTTGCTATGCTTGCTTGCATACTTCTCCACAACCTCCCAGTAGATCTCTGCCTACACGTCAACGATATAAGTGTGATCATTGTGGAAAGTTGGGTCACGTGAAGGCCCATTGTTATGCGCTTCATGGTCATCCTAATCAGCAATGTCAAATGTCTTAATGATCCTCAGTTCATGTCGCCTTTCAGTTGACTACTGATTAGGCACTCCCTTCAACTACTACTTCCTCCTTAGGTTCGGTATCTATGTCACAGGCTAAGTTTGACAAGTTCAGACAATTCTTCAATTAGATGGAGACTTCATCTCAGCCGGTCTCTACTTTCGCTCACTCAGGTACCTTTGCATCTGTACATAGTGTTTCCACCACTTCCTCACCATAGATCATTGATTCTGATGCCTCAGATAACATAACCGGTATGTCTTCCCTGTTCAAAACTTACAGTGTTTGTTTTGGTTATCGCAAGATTCGCCTTGTTGATGGTTTTTTATCTACTATCGTTGGTCAAGTCATTTTTCTGTTACACCTTCTTTATCCTTAACTAATACACTGCATGTTCCTCAACTTACTACTAATCTTATCTCTATTAGCATTGCCAAACATTTGAATTGTAGTGTAATCTTTTATCCCTCTCATTGTGTCTTTCAAAATTTGGAATCGAAGAGGACGATTGACACTGGACGTGAAGTGAATGGCTTGTATCTCTTGGACGCACCTGTTTTACATAGCACTCATTCTGTTTTTCAGCTTAGTAGTAGTAGTCAGTCTAATAAAATACTTGTAATGCATTGACACTTACACTTAGGCCATATTTCCTTTAGATATTTGAAACACATGTTCCCTTTATTTAATAATACCAATTTACTTGATTTTTATTGTGAAATTTGTCTAAACGTTCGTTCTCATTATCCTATTAGTGTGAATACTAGTGCACTTACTCTGTTTGACCTAATTCACTATAATGTGTGGGGTCCTTCCTCCGTCACATCCATTCTTGGTTTTCGCTATTTTGTCTTGATCATTGATGACCACAGTTGTACCACTTGGGTCTATCTTATGAAATACAAGAGTGAAGTATATGGGATCTTCTAGCAATTTCTTGCTATAGTTCATACCCAATTTGTTCGTACCTTCACGACTTTCCGTTTTGATCATGGTACCGAATACACCTATAGTGAGGTATTGAAGCTTTTTTAGAGTCTGGCATGGAGCATCAAATGTCCAATGTTAAGACTCCTCAGCAGAATGGTCGATCAGAAAGGAAAAATCGCTATGTTCTGGAGTTAGCCTATGCCCTCTCTATGGCATGAACGTGCCACAATCCTATTGGGCCAATGTAGTTCTTACTGCTGTTTACCTTATTAATTGGACCCCTTCTCGGGTTCTTCAGTTTGCCACTCCCTTTTGCTCTATTCGGATCGTCCCTTGTTTCCACTTCTTTCGCGTGTATTTGGGTGCGTCTGCTTTGTTCATATTCTTGACCAAACTTGTACTAAACTTGACCCTAAGGCTGTAAAATGTATCTTTTTGGGTTATTCTTCTACCCAAAAAGGATACCGTTGCTATCATCCTCTCTCTTGAAGGCGTTTTATTTCTCGGGATGTCTCTTTCTTTGAGCATACCCCATATTATACTGGGTCACTTGACATTCAGTCTGAGTAATTTCCTCTAAATTCCCCTGATGATGACCCCTCTCCCTTGTTATTTCCTCTTCCCATACCTGTTCTCCCTTCTCCATATCCTGTAAGTTCGTCACCTCATCGATTGTAGGTTTACTCTCAGAATTCATATAATATCACAACCACTTCTATGCCAGACCAGCTCGCTTCCTTGTCTTTAGCTTCGCCACCTACTATCTCTTGTGATGATCGTCCTATCACCACTCGCAAGGGTAAGCGCACTTGTACTTATCCCATTTCTAATTATGTATCCGTTTCCGCTCTCTCACCCTCCTATCAGAGTTTTCTTGCTTCTGTTTCCTCTGTTTCTCTTCCTAATATTGTTACAGATGCTATTACCCATCCCGAGTGGCAAACAATTATGATTGATGAACAGAGTGCTCTTAAAAAAATTCAGACTTGGGAACTAGTTCCTCTTTTGCTTGGAAGGAAGGCTGTGGGATGCCGCTGGGTGTTCGCCATTAAGCATAATCCTAGTGGTTCTATTGCTTATTATAAGGCCCGTCTGGTGGCCAAAGGTTATGCTTAGACTTATGAGATTGATTACCAGGACACATTTGCTCCTATTGCCAAGATGACTATCATTCGAGGTCTCTTTTCTGTTGTTGCTATCAGAGGGTGGCCCTTCTTTCAGTTAGATGTCAAGAATGCTTTTCTTAATGGTGATCTTCAGGAAGAAGTCTATATGGCCCAACCTCATGATTTTTTTGCAGCTGCTTCTTCTAGACATGTTTGTTGTCTTCGTCGTTTTCTCTATGGATTGAAGTAGTCTCCTTGCGCATGGTCTGAGGGCTTTACTAAGGCAATGCATTAGTTTGGTTTCCATCAGAATTCTGTTGATTATACATTTTTCCTACGTCATGCCCAAGGTAAAATTGTCGCTTTGATCGTTTATGTGGATGATATTGTCCTTACTGGAGATGATTGTGACGATATTATAGAGGTAAAATCTTACTTAGGACTTCAATTTGAGATTAAGGACTTTGCACATCTTCGTTATTTTTTGGGCATTGAGGTTGCGTGGTCCTACTTTGGTATTTTTATCTCTCAGTGTAAATATGTCTTTGATTTATTCAGTGACTCCGTTCAGCTTGGTTTTCGTCCTGTCGATACTCCTATTGAGCAGAATCACAGGTTGACTGATTTTGAGGGGGAGTGCTTGCTGAATATTGGCCAGTACCAGCGTCTTGTGGGAAAATTAATCTATTTGTTTATGACGCGTCCCGACATTGCGTATGTTGTTAGTGTTGTAAGTCAGTTTATGTACTTTTCTCGCACATCTCATCTTACTGTTGTCTATCGTATTCTTAAATATCCTAAGGGATATCCTGGTTGAGGAATTTTGTTCAGTAATCATAGTCATCTTTGCGTTGAGGCATTGACTGATGCAGATTATGCTGGTTCAGTGATTGATAGACGGTTCACTTCTGGGTACTGTACTAAAATTGGTGGCAATTTGGTAACTTGGTGTAGTAAGAAGCAGGATGTGGTTTCTCGGTCCAGTGCTGAGTCAGAGTACAAAGTTATGACACTTGGAATGTGTGAGTTGTGGCTCAAGACCTTACTAGCTGATTTGTGTCTTCTTATGACAGCCTCATTTTCACTATATTGTGATAATAAATCAACTATTAACACATCAACAAATCCGGTTCAGCATAACAGAACGAAGCATATCGAAGTTGATCGACATTTCATTAGAGAGAAGATTGTTTCTAGGCAGATTTGTACTCCCTTTGTTCCTATATCTCAACAACTCGTTGAAATTCTTACTAAAAGTGTTAGCAAATTGGGCTGGTCATCTCGACCTCCCTTTTCTATTCAATAAAAATATCTTTATTTATAAAAATAAAAATAAAAATCACAGGAAATGTAATAGCCTCGTTTGCCTCCCTATTAATGAAAAGTGCTGGAGGAGGAGGGGAGGATTTTTTTTTAAATTTACACAAAATAATGTAAATTTATTTTCTTGATTATGCATATATGTAATCATTTACACTACCCTTAGTAACTTGAACCATTCTTATCTTCTTGTCCACCTTTCAGTCTACCTTTACAAATTGGAGTGGCATTATGCCTTTTGTATACTCAAGTCAAGTTTGCTTTTGTTTCGGGAATCACGATAACGGTCTTGTTAATACCAGGTATTGATGTCACTCTATAGCATAAATGTCAAGTACTAGGTGTTGACTACTTATATTTTATATTGGCTTTCAAGTACTATTGTTTTACATTCATTTAAGTTGAGTACATCTATTGTTGCTGCAGAATGGGAACATAAAATCCTAGTTCTTATGCAATAGTCATTTTCCATAATTAGAGCTAGAAATGCTCTCTCTGAATAATTGCAGATTATCAATGGCAGTGAATAAATGGCTTTCTACTTTGATTGCAAGAGCAACAGAGAAAATGATGAAAGAAAAGGATGAGAGGTATGGCACTGATTTTTTTTTTTTCTTGATTCAATGAGAAAAGTTCTATTTATGACATTGAGATTGAAAATTTTCTTTACATGTAATTATTTTCTTACCCTTATCAGGTATGGTCGTTTCAAGATATTTAAAGAAT
Source organism: Akebia trifoliata (assembly GCF_017979445.1). NCBI lineage: Eukaryota > Viridiplantae > Streptophyta > Magnoliopsida > Ranunculales > Lardizabalaceae > Akebia > Akebia trifoliata. The sequence goes on from NC_141386.1 coordinate 25,023,571, forward strand.
GAGCAAGAGAAATGAAAAGCATTTCATCATTATAAATTAAATTGTAAATCTTATATGCAAACAATTGTAGGAAAAGTAAATATGCCCTTATTATTTTGCTTATCCAAATGCACTTACGTTTAAGAGGATGCATTGGAAATCTGAAATCTAAAATTTGTAATTAGATTTCTAATTGTCATCATAATATTTTGTTGTCCATCAGTCTAAGAAGATGCATGATAGTGCTCCATGACAGTGTTTCTACCATTTAAAAAATGTTTCCCTATGACTATAAATATTTTCATCTTTACATATTATTTTTGGTATATCTGTTGTTGAATGTTAACTTGTGAGCATATTGACATATCGAGTATGATGTCCAGGTGGAGCACCATTCACTTGCCAATGTCTAGATTTGAATTATTCTCTTTTCAATAATTGAAAGCAATTTGAAGATTCTTTTTCCGAGTTACGATAATGTATTTTTACCTTCTCCGGATTCACATGGATCTTGTACCTGATAATGAAACTAAATGGTTTTGCAAATTCTTATATATGGGTGTTTGATATGGTTACTTTGGTAGTATATTTTTATGTCAGTAAAGCAGATATACCTCTTATTATCCCAACATGTATGCTGGACAGAATCAGAAGAGCTGGGGAACTTTTGGCGTATATTCGTACTTTGAAGATGTATGGTTGGGAGCTACTATTTGCCAACCGCTTGAGGGAGACAAGAACACTGGAAGTGAAGCACTTATCTGTATGAAACTGTATTTTCTGTTTAGAATGTTTGAGATTAGCACAAAATAATATAATGCCTTGGTTTCTTTTGAACTTTTTGAATAAATTTTCAATCTCAACATTTCTAGTCATTTTTATCAGACTCGGAAGTATTTGGATGCATGGTGTGTGTTCTTTTGGGCGACAACACCAACACTTTTCTCTCTGTCCACTTTTGGGCTCTTTACACTAACAGGGAATCCCCTCAATGCTGCAACGGTATTTTCTCAGTAAAATATGACATGTCACTCAAAGTTACATTTCCTGAATAATGTATTCATTATGAAGCAGACTGAACCCACTTTGCATGCCTTATTTTCAGGTGTTCACATGTGTAGCTTTGTTCAATACCTTGATCTCTCCGTTAAATTCATTTCCATGGGTCATTAATGGGTTGATTGATGTGAGTTTTACATGTGCATATTGTTGAAAAGTTGCATTCCCTTGAAAATAGGTGTTTTCTTGATTTAAATGCTACAAACCTTACTGTAATTCATTATAGGCCATCATATCTACGAGGAGATTGAGTGCATTTCTCTCATCTTCTGAGCATATTTCGGAACGGGTGTCGACAGCTGATCTATTCTCAGAATCTCCCTCAGAATGTGTGTCTGATTCTATTCAACATATGGCTGTTGCCATCCGAGATGCATCATGTGTTTGGTCAAACAGCAATGAGGATCAGAACCCTGTGTTGAATCACGTAACTCTTGACCTTCCTAAGGGGTTCCTTGTCGCAGTAATTGGAGAGGTTATTACAGTGCCTGAGTTCTTCTGTGATTTCCTTTTTATTTTTTCATAATTTATTTCACTCACATTACTCAATGATGTTCACATAACGCATTTTCCTAGTGAGTGGTCAATCACCGCTGTTAAAAGAATTCTGTCCAGAGTGCACTTTTTTTTTAAATATTCAGTCTTCCATTATCTTATACGTTGAAGTATGTTGTTTAAATTGATGAAAAGAAAAACCCAGAAGGAAATATGTAGGAAAGCAGAACAGGAAAGGGATTTAGAGGAGAGAAATCTTTGATCAACCCCTGATTCCATTAGCCTAACAATAAATAAATAAACAATTCCATTATGTTATTTAGTTTCCAATTATCAGAATTAATTTATATATATATTTTAATTTGGTGAAAGGAAAGAAAGGGTTAAATAATGCTCTGTTTATCTGTGGTGCACAAATATAGGGTACCAGTTTAGGAGTCCGACACGGGCTCAGAGTATTGGATTCAACAAGCCTCAAAAAATAGGATGCATGGTTTCAGAATTATTTTAAATAACTTAAAATAGAGCATTTATATCATTATGTAATGATAAGGATAGTAAAATAACCATTTGATGTGATACATATTTTGTACCTATTAACAAGAGTATACATATGTTGAATATATATTTCAAATAGAGAATATTCCAACTGGGGAAAAATCTAATATTTTATAATTATTAATACTATCTGATATATTGCAGAAAAGGAAAGAAAATAAAATTGGAAATGTTTCATAATAGTCCATGAAGTGTCAGAATCTGGATATGTCACCCATTTGGAAGAGTCTTGCAACGTAGATGCTTATTTATAAATGTAACAAGGAGTCTACCACAAATACGAGAAAAACACTTAGTATCTGTTTGGTTTGTGGATTTGTACCCCTGCGAGTTGGACTTTTGAAGTTCAACTTTTGAAAGTTGATAGTAAGAGTTAATTACCACTCTAGTGTTTGGTTGTTTGTTAGATTTCACCCTAGAGTTGCAGAGAAATCCAATTCCAGTACTTAGTTGATTTAGACTGTGCTTTGATTGGATGGTGGAGATCCTTCAGTATGCTTTATGGCCCAACAAGATCAAGTGATGCAGATCCATGGGCCACTAGTATGATTTCGCTATTTATTATTTGGGGAATAAAAGATGTTGGTAGAGGTTAGATTCGAGTTTCAATCTGTGTATTCTAATATAGTAGGATGATGATCATGATCTTGATCATCATCATCATCACCATTGGATTCTAGAGTGAGTTATTAATACCCACTTAATAGTAAGTTCATCTTTATGAACTAGTACAATCAGCATCACACTAGATCTTCTATATGAGCATTTGTTGCATTGAACTCTCATTCTTGGGAGGATTTCAGATGCTTCAAGATCCTTGACTTCAAACTGGAACTTCACGCATACAAGCTATCAGTCACACAACAAGGCTAACATCGATTTTTTTTAATGGTAATTTAGATTAGTTTACCTACTAGTGCAAGTGGGAAAAAAGAGAGGAAAAGCTGTGATGCAGCAACAAAGAGTATTCAGAGGTTCTTGGATCAATGAGATCATCCAAACGAGCCAAAACAGTCTGCAAGCATGCAACATGATTGGAGGGTCCAGATTTAATTGGTTTGGAGGGCCACGATTATTTTTGTTAGCCCATTTTCATTTTATTTTGACAGTCCTGATTTTAGAAACTGGATGGCTAGGGTTTAACTTGTTTTAGGGCTTTAAACCTTAGGAAATCTCTTTTCTATAGCAGTTTTTTGAGTTTTTATTTTGAAACGAAATTGAAAGAAGGCTGTTCTGGTTCAGCTCCTTCTTGCCTTTCAATTGTGTGTTATTTCCTTGCTTTTCCTCCATTTTCTAGCTTCAAACTCACTGTTAGGTTTCTGGGCTGTTTGGGACTGCGTCAGTTGGTATCAGAGCCATACAATTGAGTTTGCTTGGATCGAAGACATGCCTCCAAGAAGAAGGGGATGGGGACGTCGTGCAGCAGCAATACCCATCGGTCGATCTGAGAATGAGAATGAAGTTGAAGGGTAAGAAGGCAAGTCAAACTATTGACCCAGCGATTGGCCTATTTGGAGGAACCCAACTCAAGAAGATGAAGATTCTGAGTCGGAGGACTTTGTCGAGAACCCATTCCATGATCACGCTTGACGTAGGTAAACAGTTAATCGAGATAATCGGGCTTGGGAATCGAGTCTAAAGATCGAAATCCTTGATTTCCTTTATAGTCTTCAAGTTGAGGAGTTCTTGGATTGGTTGAATACTGTAGACTGGATATTTGACTATAAAGAGGTTCTCGATGAACGAAAGGTGAAGTTAATAGCCATCCGATTAAAAGGAAGGGCTTCGGCATGGTGGGAACAAATTAGGTTGACTAGGGAATGGAGGGGAAATTGAGGATTACAGGTTCGAAAAAGATGATGAAGAAATTAAAAGAGAATTTCCTTCCATACAATTATGTCCAGACCATGTATCAGCGTTTACATAGTTTACGAGAAGGAAATAGTGATAAATTTGGGGATCCAACTCAAAACCAATTGGCTATGCTTATAAAGTTAAGAGACAAGGTAATGAGTGTCCGATGTGGGACTAAACTCAACACACTCCCGCATGTGTGAGCCAAACTGGGCCAAAGCATGTGGAGATATGAACTAAGTGACGTGGAAGAGAGAAAGGCTCGCTATGATACCATGATAAATTTGGGGGTCCAACTCAAAACTAATTGGCAGTGAGTGAAGAGGCCCACGAGCTTATAAGGAAAGAGACAAGGTAATGATTGTCCGATAACCCACAGGTCCCAAAATCGGAACTTGGCTTTGATATCATGATAAATTTGGGAATTCAACTCAAAACCAATTGGCAATGAGTGGAGAGGCCTAGGAGCTTATAAGGAAAGAGACAAGGCAATGATTGTCCAATAACCCATAGGTCCCAAAATCAGAACTTGGCTTTGATACCATGATATATTTGGGAATCCAACTCAAAACCAACTGGTAATGAGTGGAATTAAAATAGAGAGAAAAATAATAATCTGATTAATTAGCCCTAATTAGGCTTTAAGGGTTACATAATCTAACATAGATGAAAAGACCAAAAAGGACACTACTACTTATTTTAACACTCCCCCTCAAGTTGGTGCGTGGATATCAACTACGCCCAATTTGGACAAGACACTTCAAAGGTGATTTTACTAACACCTTTAGTAAGCACATCAGCGAGTTGTTGAGATGTAGGAACAAAGGGAGTACAAATTTGTCTAGAAACAATCTTTTTTCTAATGAAATGACGATCAACTTCGATATGCTTAGTTCTGTCATGCTGAACCGGATTTGCTGCTATGTTAATAGCTGATTTATTATCGCAATATAGTAAAAAAGGGGCTGGTACAGGAAGACACAGGTCAGCTAATAAGATCTTGAGCCACAACAACTCACACACTCCAAGTGCCATAGCTCTGTATTCTGACGCAGCACTCGACCGAGAAACCACATCCTGCTTCTTACTACGCCAAGTTACCAAGTTACCACCAACTTTGGTATAGTACCCAAAAGTAGAGCGTCTATCAGTCATTGAACCAGCATAATCTGCATCTGTCCATGCCTCAACACGAAAATGACCATGATTACTGAATAAAATACCTCGACCAGGACATCCTTTAAGATATCTAAGGATGCGATAGACTACAGTAAGATGAGATGTTTGAGGCAAGTGCATAAACTGACTTACAACGCTAATAGCATACGCAATGTCTGGGTGAGTCATAGACAAATAGATCAATTTTCCCACAAGTCGCTGATACTGCCCAATATCCGACACACTCCCCCTCAGAATCAGCCAACCTGTGATTCTTCTCAATAGGAGTATCAGCGGGACGAGAACCAAGCTGTCCTGAGTTACTGAGTAAATCAAGGACATATTTTCGCTGAGAAACAAATATACCGGACTGAGACCGCACAACCTCAATACCTAGAAAATAGCGAAGATGCCCAAGGTCCTTAAATTGACGGCCTAAGTAAGTTTTTAGCTCAGAAATGCCATGATCATCAACTCCAGTAATAACAATATCATCAACAGAAACAATCAGAGCGACAGTTTTACCCTGGGAGTGACGTAAGAAAAGGGTGTGATCGGCCGAACTCTGATGGAAACCAAACTGATGCATGGCCTTAGTAAAACGCTCAGACCATGCGCAAGGAGACTGCTTCAAGCCATAAAGAGAACGGCGAAGACGACAGACATGTGTAGGAGAAACAGAGGTAAGAAACCCAGGAGGTTGGACCATATAAACCTCTTCCTGAAGATCACCATTGAGAAACGCATTCTTGACATCTAACTGGTAGAGAGGCCAGCCTCTTATAGCGGCAATAGAAAGAAGAACGCGAATGGTGGTCATTTTGGCAACCGGAGCAAAAGTCTCCAGATAATCAATCCCATAAGTATGAGCATAACCTTTGGCTACCAAACGGGCCTTATACCGAGCAATAGAACTATCCGGATTATGCTTAAGTATGAAAACCCAGCGACATCCCACAGCTTTCCTTCCAGGCGGGAGAGGAACAAAGTCCCAAGTCTAAGTCTTTTCAAGAGCGTTCAACTCATCAATCATAGTTGTTCGTCACTCAGGATGGGCAATAGCATCTGCAATAGTTGTAGGAAGAGAAACAACGGAAACAGAGGCAAGAAAACTCCGATAGGAGGGTGAGAGTGTAGAATCAGATACAAAATTAGAAATAGGATAAGTACAAATACGCTTACCCTTACGAGTGGCAATAGGACGATCATCATCGGGAACAGAAGGAAGCGGATCTGAAGGCAATGAGGCGATCTGGTCTGACAAAGAAGTGATGGTAGTATCACGTGGACGCCGAGAGTAAACCTGCAGAGGAGGGGGTGACAAACGGACAGGAGGTGGAGATGGAGGAACTGGTAAAGGAAGAGGAAAGGAACTAGGGAGGGGATCATCCGGGAAGTCTAGGGGAAACCACTTAGAGTGAGTGCCAACGGACCCATTATAATATGGGGTATGCTCGAAGAAGGAAATATCTCGAGAAATGAAACACCGTTGAGAAGGAGGATGGTAACACCGGTAGCCTTTCTGGGTAGATGAATAACCCAAAAAAATACATTTTACAACCTTAGGGTCAAGTTTAATACAAGATTGGTCAAGAATTTGAACAAAACATACGCACCCAAACACATGCGTAGAAAGGGGCGTGGCAAACTGAAGAACCTGGGAGGGGGTTCGATTAATAAGGTAAATAGCAGTAAGAACTACATCGGCCCAATAAGACTGTGGCACGTTCATACCAACAGAGATGGCACGAGCTAACTCTAGAATATGGCGATTTTTTTTTTCTGAACGATCATTCTGTTGAGGGGGTCTTAACATTGGACATTTGATGCTCAATGCCAAAATCTAAGAAAAGTTCAAATACCTCATTACAGGTGTACTCAATACCATAATTAGAACGAAAGGTCTTGATGGTACGACCAAATTGGGTATGAACCATAGTAAGAAACTGTTTAAAAATCCCAAAACTTCACTCTTGTGTTTCATAAGATAGACCCAAGTGGTACGACTGTGGTCATCAATGAATAAAACAAAATAACGAAAACCAAGAGTGGAGGGGATCGATGAAGGACCCCACACATCAGAATGAACTAGGTCAAATATAGCACGTGCAGTAGTAATCATACTAACAGGATAAGAAAAACGCACATGTTTAGCTAATTGACAAGTTTCACAAGAAAAATCAAGTAAATTGTTATTATTAAATAAAGTAGGGAACACGTGTTTCAAATATCCAAAAGAAATGTGGCCTAAGCGTCAGTGCCAACGCATTACAAGAGCCTTATTAGATTGACTACTACTACTAATCTGGGAAGCAGAATGTGTGTTAGGTAAATTGGGTACGTCCAACAGATACAGGCCATTCACTTCACGTCCAGTGCCAATCGTCTTGCTCGATCCCAGATCCTGAAAAACACGATAAGAGGGATAAAAAATTACACTACAATTCAAAATTTTGGTAATGCTACTAACAGATATAAGATTAGTAGTGAGTTGAGGAACATGCAGTGTATTGGTCAAGGATAAATAAAATGTAATAGGAACATGACCTTGACCAGCTATAGAAGACAAAGAACCATAAGCAAGGCGAACCCTGCGATGACCAGAACAAATACTATAAGTATTAAATAGAGAGGACGTACCAGTCATGTTAGCGGAGGCACCAGAATCAATGATCCATGGTGAGGAAGTGGTGGAAACTCTGTGTGCAGATGCAAAATTACCTGAGTGAGCGAATGTAGAGACCAGCTCAGATGAGGTCTCCATCTGATTGAAGAATTTCCTGAACTTGTCAAGCTCAGCCTGGGAAAGAGATATCAAGTCTGATGAGGATGTACTAGCTGAGGGAGGTGCTGTATCAGTAGTCGACTGAGAAACTGCATGAGTTGAAGGTCGTTGAGACTGTTGACGTTGCTGATTCGGACGACCATGAAGTACATAACATCGAGCCTTCACATGACCCAACTTTCCACAATGATCACACTTATGTCGCTGATGGGTAGGCATAGACCTACTGGAGGATTGCGGTGAAGATAGACGAGTAAGCATAGCAGAGTGATCTCCCGAAGAATAAGGTGGGACAGCAGCGCGACGACTCTCATCAACCAAGACATACGAATATGCGGTCTGTAGGGACGGAAAGGTATCCATACCCAATAAATGAACTTTTGCATACTCAAACTCATCCCGGAGACCAGCTAGAAACTGAAAAACCCGGTTCTTATCCAGAATCGATGAATATAATGTCTCATCAAGAGGGTCCTTCCAGGCATAGGATGAGGAATAGAAGGTCAGCTCTTCCCACCGAGCACGTAGCTGTGATATGTAGGTGGTAACTGAAGAGTCTCCTTGTGAAAGACGAGAAATCTCACGCTCCAAGTTGAAAATTTTGATGTTGTTCTGACGTTGCGAGTAAATGCTCTTTACGGAATCCCATATCTATTTTACTGTCGAGGAAAATATAAAACCAGCCGCAATGTGTGGTTGCATAGAAGTGACCAGCCAAGAACGGACCATAGAATCATTAGCAAATGTGAGTAAGAACTATCTGTCTGTGCAAGTTGTTTGTCCGCTCCTGTGAGGTAACTAATCTTCCTTTTTCCACCAATGAACATTTCAATTGACCGTGCCCAAAGGAGATAATTCGGACCATCTAATTTTATTGTAGTAATTTGTATACTGGAAAAGTTGGTCAAATGAGAAGGAGGACCAGTCGATCCATTACTATTACCAGTGATCGAGGAAGAAGATGTCTCAGAGGCCATCAAATAATCTGAGTATTGTGGTTGAATGAGAGTTCAAGTAAGATGAGGGCACGATTCCGTAGAATAAAGTGATCGCAGTACCCTAAAGGTGACAATACATGATCAAAAAAGCCGGGAAAGCTGATTAAACACTACTGTGGGTTATCCGAGCAATCATTCTCGCAAGCATAGAGACTCAAGGAGTAATACTACTGTTAGAATAGCCTCAAAAACAACTCCGTGTTGTAATCACAGACCTCCGTAGGTCTTTAAAGCAACTGTCGCTACCCTCGTATAACTCTTACTATGATCGAAAAAATAAAATAAAATAAAGAATAGCCACCTGCTCTAGTCTCAAGGCTCATAACAACAGATTGCTATGTCGCACAAGGCAAGCTCATAACAGCAGTTATAGCTTCGTACAAAATAGAACACACACCCACTGGTGTTGCCTACTTAAAAACAGCAGCCTGCAGTGATCGCAGGGCTTAACTAGTCACTTACCAGCGTCGTACAAGTGTCGCCTGCTCAAAGGGTATCACCTACTGTGATTGCAAAACTCACAGACATCTACTGTGGGTGTCGTAAGGCTTGAACGATGTTGTCTTGGGTGTCGCAAGTCTCATAGACAACTACTGCTATGAGTACAGCATCATTGCTGTGAAGACATCCTAATCGCAGGCTCTAAACTAGTCTTAACTCCCTATCGCATGATGCGATTAGGTTGTGTATACACAGAGGACCGCCGTTGGGGTGATAAGAATTGAAAACGAGAGGTAGGGTGTTGGTTTTAGGGAAGAGTTGGTCGTCGGAGTTTGTCGCAGAAGAGGAAGAAGTGGAAGATCGATGGAGGATCTGATACCAAATTAAAATAGAGAGAAAAATAATAATCTGATTAATTAACCCTAATTAGGCTTTAAAGGTTACATAATCTAACATAGATGAAACGACCAAAAATGACACTACTACTTATTTTAACACGTGGAGAGGCCCAGGAGCTTATAAGGAAAGAGACTAGGCGATGAGTGTCCGATGTGAGACTAAATTCAATAAATAGGACGGTGGACAATTATAAGGAAGAGTTTCATCAATTGGTGGCCAGAAATGAGTTATCAGAAAGTGAGGAGCAGCTGGTTGCACGATACTTGAGAAGCATTCAAGATGTTTTGAGCTTGCACTCGTTGTGGTCTGTGTCGGAGGCTTACCAACTCGCCTTGGCTGTAGAAAAACAACAAAATTGAGGGGTATTGAGGGCTGGAAATGTGCTGGGAAGCAAGATTAAGTCAAGCTTTTGGGCTGACCAAGGGGCGCCAAGGGTTCGACAAAATGCTCGAGAGGTTGGACAGCGCAATGCTCGATCAAGGAGCTTGCAGGGCTCCAATATGATGCTCGTAGTACCCTCGAATACAACCGGTACTATCAATCACACCCCAAGTGGGTCAGGATTTCAATTTTACAAGTGTGGTGAAGCTAGGCACAAATCTGCAGAATGCCGAAAGTCTTTTAGTGGTCATTGGGACAAAGGTAAACAACTATTGGAGGATGGAGAACCTACTTATGGGGCAGATTTTGAAGGTGATGTTGTTTATGTGATGATGGAGATAATGGTGATGCTCTTGTTATGAGGACAAGCTTGTTATTGCCAGAACATCAAGATGAGGGGAAGATTGGTGAAGGACCAACATCTTTCACACTACTTGTACGATGGGTGGAAAAGTGTGTAAGATGATCATCAATGTTGGTAGTTGTGAGAACGTTGTCTCTCAAGAAGTAGTCAACAAGCTCAAGTTACAGACTGAGAAGCATCCCAAACCATACCAGCTATTGTGGTTCAAAAAGGGTGGTGAGGTAGCAGTTACACAACATTGCTTTGTTTCTTTTTCTATTGGGAACAAATATCACGATCATGTATGGTGTGATATCGTCAATATGGATAATATGGATGCATGCCATATATTATTGGGTCGACCAGGGCAATACGATCGTAATACTACTCATGATGGGAGAAAGAACACATGCTCATTTTGGAAAGATAACATGAAGATTACGTTAGGGCCCATGAGAGAGGAGAAGGAATCTAAGCCTAATTCAAGGAAGAATGTTAAATTTCTTACCATGGTCAAGTTTGTAGAAGAAGCCCAAAACTGAGGACAGATCTATGCACCAGTGGGGAAGGTGGAAATCTCAGCACATTCGATCCCAAAGAGCGTGGTGCCTTTGATGAGTGATTATGTATACTTGTTCTCTTGCGACCTCCCTTCGGGCTTACCTCCGATGAGGGATGTCCAACATTTTTTTTTGATTGATAAAGATAGATTTATTAATAAATTCAACAAGGGGGGTTGAGGGGACCAACTCAAAACAAAGGAAACAAAACAAAAGAGATACAACAGCCAAGCGGGACCAACACTCTACTCTCGCGATAACGAACAAACACTATCCCACCTCACAACAAAATCTTCAAAGAAAACCCCTTTAAACTCCTTATACAGTTCTAGTATCTATCCCAACATTGTATTGATTTAGTACCTAGTTCTAGCCTACCCAACAAGGCTGCTTACAGAATGAGCCCAAAAGAGTATGGGGAGCTAAATCACCAAGTTGTGGACTTGGAGGAAAAGGGGTTAGTGAGGGAAAACATGAGCCCATGTGCAGTACCAACCTTACTCACGCCCAAGAAAGATGGTTCTTGGCATATGTGTGTTGGTAGTAGGGCCATTAACAAGATAACTGTTAGGTACCAATTTCCCATACCTCGCCTCAATGATATGTTAGACATGTCGGTGGGCTCAAAGGTCTTCTTCAAAATAGATTTGAAGAGTGGTTAGCACCAGATTCGTATATGACCCAGGGATGAGCGGAAGACCGCATTCAAGATGCGAGAAGGGTTGTCAAATGCACCTAGTACATTTATGCGGGTCATGAACCAAGTTCTCCGACCATTTATTGGGCGATGTGTTGTAGTCTACTTCGATGACATTCTCATATACAGTCGCAATGTTGAGGATCACATGCAACACCTTCGTTGGGTTTTTGATGTTTTACGTGAGGAGAAGTTGTATGCTAACCTTAAGAAGTGCAGTTTTGCTATGGATAAGGTGCTGTTTTTGGGCTGTGTAGAGTCATCAAAAGGGATATTGGTCGGCCAGGAGAAAATAAAGGCAGTTCAAGTCTAGCCTACACCATCTACTATCCATGAGGTGTGCAGTTTTCATGGTTTGGCCACCTTTTATTGCAGATTTATCAAAAATTTCAGTACTATAGTTGCCCCCATCACAGATTGCTTGAAGAGAGGTGTTTTCCAGTGGATTAAGGAAGCTGAGGATAGTTTTCAAGTAATCAAGCAGAAGATGGCAGAAGATGACAAAAGCTCTTGTGCTTGCCTTGCCAGACTTTGACAAGATGTTTGAAGTTGATTGTGCCGCTTCTTGAGTGGGGATAGGTTCCGTCGTTAGCCAAGAGAGCCGACCTGTAGTATTTTATAGTGAGAAGCTAAAAATTGTGCGACTTCGATACTCCACGTGTGATTTGGAGTTCTATGTTATTGTGCAAGCTTTGCGACATTGACGTCATTATCTAGTGCAAAGGGAGTTCATCCTTCACTCAGACCATAAAGCACTTAAGCATATTAATGGGCAACAAAAACTAAATGCAAGACATGGTAGGTGGGCAAACTATTTACAAGAGTTTACTTTTACCTTGAAGCATAAGGCCGGAGTTCATAATCGAGTTGCCGATGCATTGAGTATGCGAGTTACTTTATTGACTTCTATGGAAATCAAGGTATTGGGGTTTGACGCCTTCAGGGACTTGTATGAAGAGGATATGTATTTTGGCCCTATAATGCATGATGTACAAGCGGGGGCAACAAGGTGATTATACCATACATTATGGGTATCTCTTCCGGGGTTTCGCGTTGTGCATTCCCGATTATTCTTTAAGGGAGATGATTGTTATTGAGCAGCATGGATTGAGACATTTTGGGGGTGATAAAAGCATACAATTGGTGAAAGCGAATTATTTTTGGCCAAGCTTGAGGCGAGATGTTACAAGGCATGTGGAGAGATGTCACGTATGTCAACGATATAAGGGAAGTGCTACCAATGCTGGGCTTTATATGTCACTACCGGTGCCTTCTAGGCCATGGACTGTAGTTAGCATGGACTTTGTACTTGGCCTTCCTCCCTCACAACGATGGGTTGATTCTATCATGGTGGTTGTGGATAGGCTCTTAAAAATGGTTCATTTTATTGCTTGTCAAATAAACATGGATGCCACTCACATAGCTACTCTTTACTTCAGAGATGTTCATCGGTTACATGGTGTTCCTCATTCCATTGTTTCCGACAGGGATTCTAAATTTATTGGGCATTTTTGGCGTACGCTGTGGAAGAAAATTGGCACAAAGTTCAATTTTAGTACCTCCTTCCATCCTCAAACAGATTGACAGACGGAAGTTGTTAATAGGAGCTTGGGTAATTTACTTCATTATTTAGTTGGCAATAATCCAAGGCATTGGGACTTAATTTTTCCGCTTGCTGAATTTGCGTACAACAATTCGAAGAATCGGACAACTCAACATAGTCCTTTCGAAGTCAGTTATGGGTCGAATCCTGATAGTGTTATGGACCTCACTCCAATCCCATATCTGAAGAAGGTTAGTGTAAGGGCTGAAGAGATGACAGAGCACATGAAGGTCGTACATGAGCATGTGCGTCGACAGGTAGAAGCGAGTAATGTGAAGTATAAGGCTGCAGTGGATACCCATTGCCGGAAGGTTGTGTTTGATGTGGGGACTATGTCTGGGTTGTTTTGACAAAGGATCGGTTCCCAGGTTGTGTGTATATTAAATGCACGATAGAAAGATTGGTCCATGCGAAATATTGAAGAGGGTCAATGAGAATGCGTATCAACTAAAGTTACCAAGCCATATCCGCACCTTTGATGTCTTCAACATCAAGCATCTTGTTCCATATAAGGGCGACTCCACAGGTGAAGACGACTACAATTCGAGGTTGAATTGCTTTCAATCCGGGGAGACTGATGCAGCAACAAAGAGTATGGAGAGGTTCTTGGATTGACGGGATCATCCAAAATGAGCCAGAACAATCTGCAAGCATGCACCATGATTGGAAGGTCCAGATTTAATTGTTTTGGAGGGCCACGATTATTTTTGTTAGCCTATAATCATTTTATTTTGACGGTCCAGATTTTAGCAACTGGATGGTTAGGATTTAACTTTTTTTGGGGCTTTAAACCTTAGGAAATCTCTTTTCTGTAGTAGTTTTTTGTGCTTTTGTTTTGAAACAAAATTGAAAGGAAGGATGTTCTGGTTCAGCCCCTTCTTGCCATCGATTGTGTGTGTATTTCCTTGCTTTTCCTCCATTTTCTCGCTTCAAACTCCCTGTTAGGTTGCTGGGCTGTTTGGGACTGCATCAAGCTGAAACATACCATGGAGTATGTAATATATTGAAGATATGACACATCTCACATGTGTGAGACATCTATGTATATGTAGAGTGGGTTTTTGATTATTGATTGTCAACTAATTTGGAGGTGGATCTAATTCTATGGTACAATTCTTGAAAGTCTAGGATTGCTGCATTTATGTAACTGTTGCACTGCTTAGCTTTTGAATCTCGTGCCTTATTTAGTTTAAGTATTCTCCGACTGTCTAATTAATTCTAGCGTAATGTTGAGCTGAATATCTTATTCAAATGTGTAGGAAAAATTGAATTGGAATATTGAAAGAAAGACTTTTCATTACGAAAACTTAATAATCTAAATTCCTATTCCAAATTCTCTGCAAAGATCTTATTTCTGTATATATTAACTCACCTTTCACACTTGATTGTTGGTCATCTTTATTCAGGTTGGTTCTGGTAAATCATCTTTGATAAATTCAGTTCTAGGTGAAATGCGGCTCATTCATGGATCCATTCATTCTCATGGCTCAATAGCATATGTATCACAGGTTCATCTACTCTTGCAAAACTTACCTGATCTTCACGCTTTCTATACAGAATATAGTTTTGTTGCGTTGATCATTGCCAATTGTAAATGCAGCTCTCATGGATTCTGTCAGGCACAGTACGTGACAATATCCTGTTTGGGAAGGATTATGTCGCAACAAGGTTTACACAAAATTCTTCCTAATTCACCAGGATTTTTTTTTTGTTACATTTCCTCTACGTTAGCATTCTCCATCTGTATCTCTCATTTTCCCGTTTTTATCTGCATAGATTTAGGAAACTTTTCCTTATTTAATGGTGTTTACTCATCTGAACTCTTCAAAAAGAAAAATCCTGGCAAAATCTTTCTCAATTTGTAACTTTGGATGTCTTTCCTCTGTTTGAGCAGATACGCAGAAGTATTACGGGCATGTGCACTTGATGTTGATATATCACTAATGGTTGGAGGTGACCTAGCTTATATTGGTGAGAAGGGGATCAACTTATCAGGTGGACAGAAAGCACGTCTCGCACTGGCAAGGTTAAACCTTCTCATTTGCAAATCCTGTGTAAACTTCACTTTGTTGTCTTGGAAGAATTTTTCAAGGGCCATATCATTAAGTTGAAATTTTTTTCAGGGCTGTGTATTATGGTGCCGACATATTTATGCTCGACGATGTGCTCAGTTCGGTTGATGCAGAAGTGGCTTGCTGGATTTTATACAACGCTATCCTGGGCCCACTAATGAACCAAAGGACGCGTGTTCTTTGTACTCATAATCTCCAGGTTTTTTCCTTGGTTATTTCTAACCATTTTACTTGAGATGTGTTTATGGGGTAATAAGTTGAAGGTAAAACATTAGATACTCGAGGGTAACTCTTTGACTGCGAATGGACTTGGTGAGATGATTTTACCGACTTATAAGTAGACTTCTAGTAGCAGGAATCTTCTTCCCAACATTCTGCTCCTACTCCATCTTCTGGGTCATAAAATAGTTCAATTTCTGGTTTTTGATGATGCTCCTCCTGTCAATAAATATATATATTATGATGCTCCCATTCCCAACATAGAGCCGCTTCATGATGCATCTAGTAACTTGGAGTAAACCATTCAGTCTATTGGCTTTGTATTTTGGGCCATCCAAGTATGATAATGATTGGATAATTGCTATCCTCCAATTAGACTGATTTGAGGTCGATAAAAACTTCTAGAAAGCACCACAAATTGGACAATTTTGGGTTGATAAGAATAAGAATCTTTTTCTATGATAGAGGACATGACTACTAATATTCTAGGAATGAGAATCTATGAGCTTTATCGAGACATTGCCCATGCCACCCAAGGGACTCAAAGTGTAGCCAATTACTTTGAATTTCTTTAGTCTCGTTGGGAGGAGCTTTCTCATTATGGGTCTATGAATGTTGTCTGCATATGTAGCCGGGTATGTGGTTAAGAGGCTCGACATCAGACATACCAGTTTCTCATGGGTTTGCATCCTGAGTTTGAGGCATTTCGGATCCAAATTCTTAACACCGCTCCTTTACTATCTTTATTTGAGATATTTGCAACCATTGATAGTGATGAGCGTCGTTGTTGTATAGTTCTTTTTTAGTCTCAGGCCTTTGGTATTTTTTCTGCTCTAGCTACAGATCAGATGGCTCTAGCAACCAATCCGGTTTTTTCTGACTCTTGTGCTTTGGGATTTGAGAATCATGGTCGTGGTAAAGGGGAGTGGTTTTACTTGAAGCCATTGTGGGAAGACTGACATGAGAAGGTCCGATGTTTTCAGCTCTATCCCCATCTGTTGCGATCTCCTACTTTTTAGGGACATTTTGTTCCTCATACTGCCACTATGGAGTCATCATTAGTTCCTCCCATTGATCCTCCTGCTTCTCTTGGCACTATTGATTTGCAACAGCTTCAAACTCAAATTGCCACTATTGTACGAGATCAGATCTATGCTGATACTGACTCATCTTCGACTGTGACCTCAGTTACCACGTCTCCAGGTACATCCTCTGCATTTCATGTTACTCAGTCTAGCTCTGTTCCTTTGACATGAGTAATTGATTATGATGCCTTTGAGAATATGACCGGTGAGCCTAGCTATTTTACTTCTATTTTTCCTGCTACTCCTAGGGAGGTTCACCTTGTTGATGAGTTTCTTACACCTATCCACAGCAAAGGTACCATCCCTTTATCCCCTAGCCTTTCCCTTGATTCTGTGTTTCATGTTTCTCACCTATCTTTTAACTTTTTGTCTGTGAGTAATATTACCAAATCTCTAAATTGCTCAGTAACTTTTTTCCTACTAACTGTATTTTTTAAGACCTAACTTCGAGGAGGATTTTTGACAAGGGATATAAGAGGGATGGACTATACTTGTTTGGATCTTAGTCTACTACTATTCTAGCTTCTGTGCTTCCACCATCTAGGAGCCATACTTTCACCTTAATTTTTAGATTTAGGTCATGGTCGTTTAGGACATACTAATTTTTAGCACTTTTGCTTTTTTATTTCTTGCTTTAAACACTTCTTGTAGTGGACACAAGTTTCAATTCTCTGTGTGTGAGCTTTCTAAACACACACATAATTCTTATATTCTTCGCATGCATCGATTTAATGCAATATTTGATTTAGTTCATTTTGATGTGTGGGGGCCTTCCCTTATTACTGCTTTTAATGGTTATAGATATTATGTTACATTTATAGATGACTATTCTCATTGTATTTGGTTTAGTTGATACGTTCTCATTTTTAAGTACTTATTTTTGTTAATTTTCTTAAAATGATTTAAACTCGGAACAATATCACTATTAAATGTCTTAGGTCAGATAAGAGGGGAGGGAATATATTTCTGATGGGATTCATTCCCATCTTTATGAGCATGGTATGTTTTATCAGTTGACTTGTCCCTACACTCTTAAGCAGAATGGGGTGCAGGAACACAAGAATCGTCACCTCATGAACAATGTTCGCTGCCTTTTTTGATGAATGCATGTTCCTAAATTATATTGAAATATGGTAGTCCTTACTGCAATTTTTTTTCTTAATCACATTCCGAGTCACCCTCATGGGACAGGTGTCTCTTAATGTTCTTCGACCTAATAACATTCTCTTCCCCATTACACTTAAGTCTTTGGGTGCACTTACTTTGTTCAAATCATGATTCCCAACTGCACGAAATTAGACGACAAAGCAAATTCAGTGTGTTTTCTTGGGTTACTACTCTATGTCAAAGGGATATAGGTGTTATGATCCTGTTTTTCATCGTACATTCTTTAAATGTTACCATTTTTAAAAATGTTCGCTACTTTTGTGCCACATCTCCTTTGTAGGACTTGTCTCCTATAGTGCTTCACTTTCCTGTCTTTTCTCTATCCTCGTCGACACGTAAGGTTTATTCTCGTCGCCCTTGACACTCTCCTCCCTTGTCAACCTCCTCTTTGGACTCAGGTATATCATCTCCTATACCTTCTCTTATCCCTTGTATATCTAACTCTCACTTGCCTATTGCACTTCGCAAAGGTAAGCGGGGGTATATTATTGATCATTCTATTGCTCAGTTTGTGTCCTATCAGGGGATCTTTCCGTCATATCAAGCTTATCTTGATACCACTGATTCTATTTAAGTTCCTCAATCTGTATTAGAGGCTTTGTGTGATCCTTAGTGGAATAGAGCCATGATTGTTGAGATGGATGCTTTGTAGAAAAATCACACCTGGGAGCTTGTCCCTTTTCCTTTTAGGGAGCTGATTGTTGGTTGTAAATGGGTTTTCATAGTCGAATATCTCCCGGATGACATCGTTGATCGATACAAGGCACGCCTAGTTGTTAAGGGATTTACGCAGACTCCTGGAAAGGATTTTTGTGCTACATTGGCCTTTATAGCTAAACTTACCACTGTTTGCTTCCTTATCTTTCTAGCTTCCTGTTACTCATGGCCTCTTCACCAACTCGATGTAAAGTATGTCTTTCTGAATGATGTTCTGACTGAGGTTATATATATGGACCCCTCTCTTAAGTTTCGTTTTCAGGGAAGATATGTCGCCTTCTCAAATCCCTATATGGCCTGAAGCAGTCTCCGCATGCTTGGTTTTAGTGTTTTTTTGAGGTCATCTTATCTATTGAGTTTTCTAGATGTCACTCAGATCATACTTGCTTTATATGCCAAGGATAGGATGGCCGTTGTGCCATTGTTCTGGTTTATGTGGATGATATTATCCTGACTAGAGATGATACCCAGTGGATTGAAGGGTAAAGATGCTATTGGGTTGTGTTTTTGAAGTTAAGGACTTAGGACCTCTCAAGTACTTCTTGGGGATAGAAGTAACCTGCTCTCGTCGTGGTATTTTGTCATCTTAGCGCAAATACATTGGATCTTCTTCAAGACACTGGTATGCTTGATTGTCGTCATGTTTCCTCTCCTATGGATTAGAATCGTCTTCATACCGAATTTGGTGAT
The DNA here is from genome assembly GCF_017979445.1 of Akebia trifoliata. Taxonomy (NCBI): domain Eukaryota; kingdom Viridiplantae; phylum Streptophyta; class Magnoliopsida; order Ranunculales; family Lardizabalaceae; genus Akebia; species Akebia trifoliata. Next base: position 25,042,831 of record NC_141386.1, read on the forward strand.
CTATTATCTGATCCTTTTTATCAAAGACTTGTTGGCCTTTTGATTTATCTGACTAACACTAGATTGGATTTGACTTTTGCGGTTGGTGTAGTCAGTCAGTTCATGCATGCTCCGTTCACTTCTTATCTTGACGCCGTTTATAGCATCCTTCACTACTTGAAGTTGCTTATTGGTCTTGGGCTTTTCTACTCGTCTATTGCTCAACCTCATTTGTCCTGTTTCACTGATGCTAATTATGTTGGTTCTCTTACAAATAGGAGATCTACCTTTGGTTTATGCATATTCCATGGTGGTAATCTGATATCGTGAAAAAGCAAGAAATAGAGTGTGGTTTTCCATTCTTCTGCTAAAGCTGAGTATCGAGCTTTGGCCATTCGCATATGTGAGCTTCTTTGACTTCGGTCTGTACTGACGGTGATGCAGGAGCTTGAGTGCATGCCTGACCCAATTATATGCACACGAAACTATGTGGGTGTACCTCTATAAGTCTAAGGTGATTTTTACAATTAATTTTTGGATTAAATACAACAAATCATATATGATTGGAAAGATAATTTTGTCTATTTTCCAATGCATCGAATGGTGCGTCATTTGGACTTCCCTAGAGAAAGTTATGGCTATTTTGCTAGAAGGTGTCTGGGTGATTGTGAAATCCGCGAAAATCAACATTTTGCTACCTTTTGATTTTCGGTCCAACACATTTTATTGTAAGTTAATTTTTTGTAGTTTCCAATGTTTTGAGTCTTGATAAGTGCCTATTAAGTTTACTTGTTAGGTTATTTGGTCCTCAAGAATTTTGTTGGAACTGTAAGAGCTTTTATAGCTAAAGGGTGTTCTATGTATCTATTTAAGTCCATAACTTTGTAATTGATGGTGGGAATGAATTTGAGCCTTAAGCTTTTGAAGAACAATTTCTTCTTATCTTTAATTCTGTGTGAATTATGTACCTTCATCAACTCTTATCTAACAATGGATTTTGACGGTGGTGAGTTGTATGTGCTTTCTATCCTAATTCAGTTCTTGTTATTCTCTCCTCTGTTATTTTTTTTCTCTCTCTTTCCAGCATCAGATGGAGCTAGGATTTCTTATCTCTAGTTTCTCTACATTATTTCAAGACAACAAGTATGCTATCATGCTTGCTTCTAACTCTGTTCTTCATGAGAGAACAAAGCATATAGAGGTTGATGTTCACTTTCTTTGGGAGAAAGTTCGATCTCGTACCCTTCAGACAATCTTTGTATCTTTTTTAGATCAGCACGCTAACATGCTTACGAAGTCTGTTGGTCCTTTTGTCACTAGTTGGGTTTAGTTGATATATTTGCCCTAGCTTGAGGGGGAGTATTGGAAATAATGTAGTTTATTTCTGTTTTTTTCTATAATTTCCTATGTAAGGGAATTTATGTCCATTCACATCATAGTTAATATATATTTCTACCAAGCTCTTATTATGAGACTTGCAAATGAAAATGATGGAAATATTTATGGAAATGATGAATATATTTTGAACATTTTTGTTGAGACTGTAGAAAATTATTGATAGTTGCTAAAACATGAGTCACAAAAATCCAATAAAGAATCATATGAAGTGTGGAAATGAAGATTGGCAATGTCCCACTACATGTATGAGCAAGTATTTCAAAGCCAAGAGTGAAACAAAAGTATTCTACATTGAGTTGGGAAAAATAATGCATGTCAACTACATGCACTACGTAAAACACTTACTTAATGAACGAAATATTAAATAGTAGATTCACAAATTAATATATTTTTATTTTTTAAATGTTTATGAATAAATTATTAGTAGACCCAACATATTAGAACATGAACGAGTATATTGTGGATGCTATGCTTAGAAACATCGAAATATGGTAATATAGATGTCTAGCTAATTGTAATTCATTTATACTAATAATTGAATATTATGCCTATTTTTATAAGTACTAATTATTATTTATAATTTACAAGTCCTTTCTTAATGCAATTTATAAGTTCTGTTATTTTTATAAATTTTATTTATCTTTTTAGAATTATTTTTTCATTAAAGAATATTTTTGTCCAAGTTAATTGTTGTCTAAATATATCTGCTGAATTTTTTTTTATTTTTATACCAAAAATATGATTACTTCAATCGAAAGTCACTATTCATTAAGGTATTTCGTGAAATGAATAGTGATTTCCATCAAACTATATACAAAAAGAAATTGTTGGTTAAATTTTGTGGAAATATGTTGAAATTTAATACTACGGATAATAGTAAAACCCAAAGAAGCAAAAAAATAGTAGTGTTTGCATGTCATAGAGTTGATAAAGGGTTCTGTATCATTAAGGTTTCATGTAATATTTTAAATTCAAGTGGTTGGAAATATACATGAATTTGATTAAGCTATTCTTTTGTAAGTAATTTGATTAAACTATCCATTATGTAGGGTATATTAGACACTGTTTCATAGTCTAGGCCATGTCGCTATTGAGTCAACCTCTTCATGGTCATTGAAGATAATCTAAGGTATTTGTCTAACATGTGGATAGGAATATGTGGCAAAAGGAATTTGAAATATTTACTTCTGATGCTACAGGCAATATCATCTGCTGATATGATTGTGGTCATGGATAAAGGAAACGTGAAGTGGACTGGAAGTTTAGCTGACTTCTCAGTTTCCCCATATTCAACGATACCTTCATTGGAGGAATCAACATTCTCTTCATCTCAGCTTCTAAGACCAGAAAGCGGCACCAATGCTTCAGATGATGCCGAAAACAATCTCCCACTTGAAAGAGACGTTTTAAACATTTCTGAGGAGGCACAAGGAGTCATTGAAATAGAATTGAGGAAAGAGGGTAGAGTTGAACTTAGTGTGATAAAGTGAGTGAACTTCTTTGATGTGTAAACTCCCAAAACCTAACTCCTTTGAAAGTATAAAAACCTAAAATATTTTGACTCAAATTACCTAAAGACTGCAATGAACTTATGCAATTGTGGTTTCCTCTTGAGTTCTGGGAAGCAGAATTCATTGTTGATAGCATGACTTCGTTTCTATCTGTGGCTTTTTCAATCCAAGGCCCTTTCATTATTCAATTGAAGTTCTGAACAGTGCATTGCAAAATGATTCCTCCCTCTGGAATAATCTGCAAAATAGTGGTTTGTTCAGATAAGATCATCCAATCCAAGAAAATACTGCATTCTATTTCTCTAGCCGGAATTTGGAGATTCCTGATCTATTGGAGAGGGGGAGAACTATGAACATATAAGATGGTCACGGGGCTTAACTGGGGTATGACACACCCGAGAATGGAGGAAAATATACATTTCACACTCCCCATCATCCATAAGGGTGGAAAGAATTGAACCTGTGACTTATACGAACCTCGTGTTCTGATTCCAAGTTAACCAACCAACCCCTACAAAAGACTGATCTATTGGAGGGGGATAACTATGAATATAAGAGGGTCACAGGGCTCAACTGGGGTATGACACACCCAAGAGTGAAGGAAAATATACACTCAGCACATAGGACATTTGAAGGTTGTACATGATTTTCTGGCAATTGTGATTTGTCAACCACCGACTCAGTGGTCAGATCAAGCAAGTATATTGCTGATCTTCAACACAGATTGGACTCATTTGATGAGGACTGTTTGGGAACCATTTTCTTGGGAGGTTTCTACTTTTTGGAGTAGTTGCCCCCTGAGATGTTGGGCAGAATCCTAGGGTATATTTCCCAGTATTATCTTTCAGTCAACTTTGTAGAAATTTTGACTAAATGCTGACTCTTATCTCTTGCAGAAGTTATGCCAAATTTTCTAGCTGGACCATTACAATTGTTGTAATTGTATCAGCAATCTTAATGCAAGCATCTCGCAATGGAAATGATTTGTGGCTGTCATATTGGGTTGATAACACTGGAGGAAGTCAGAAAGCAAAGTATTCTACGTCCTTTTATCTGGTAATCAGTTAACTCTTAAAGAAATATAGATATCATGAACTAGGTAGATGATGTCTACTTGGATTTCGAAAGAAATGTCGAATAATACAAGAAGGCGACACATATCAGTTAACATATCCTTACATTCTGATTTATTTTGATGATCATTTTTGCAGACTGTACTCTGCATCTTTTGTATCGTAAATTCCTTTTTAACCTTGGTGAGGGCATTCTCATTTGCATTTGGTGGTTTACGTGCTGCAATTCAGGTGCATGGTAAGCTTCTTAATAAACTTGTCAATGCACCTGTACAATTCTTTGATCAGACACCAACTGGAAGAATACTTAACAGGTTTGATTAAGACACCCTTGAGAGTTTTAATGGCTGTCAGATTTCCATTATGTACATATTGGTTTTCTTGTGCAGATTGTCTTCAGATCTGTATACAATCGATGATTCTCTTCCATTCATTCTGAACATTCTCTTAGCTAATTTCATCGGCCTCCTAGGGATTGTAATAGTTTTATCATACGTGCAGGTAATCCTTTGGTTTATTTCTAACTACAAAATATCATATACTTCATAAAAAAAAAATGCGATGTCATATTGGACTGTCTTCCCTTTTTGGGATCCTAATTTTTTTGGTGTCTAGCAATAAAATAGGCCTTCTCAGACAATAGTGGATTTGTGCAGGTCATTTTCTTGCTTCTTCTGTTACCCTTTTGGTACATATATAGTAAGTTGCAGGTATTGATTTTTTTTCTTGTATGTTATTTCTTCTTTAGTAGAACTATGTCTTGTATACCGGGGACTTTATTTGTTCACCTGAGTATGATTTTAGAGCTGAAAATATGACATGAGATTTGGTTATAGAAAGAATGACACAAGAATTTAGAGGATCCAATCACAAAAACTATGCTAGATCAACTTATTGAGTTCCTATATGGAGAGATTTGGTTTTCTTGCAAACAAATTGGAACTGCCTATATATTTTCCACAAAATTTGGGCTAAATGCATCCCAAATATTGTTCAAGTTCAACCATCCATTGAATGTAATTTCAGGCCTAAATTTCCGGTATAAAACAAAATTTTTAATTCAGCTAACATAACTAATTTATCAAACTAGAGCTAAACATAAACAAGCCTGTAAACTCATCAGACCATTTTTTTATGTCTTGTAAAAATTCTTTAACTCAGCATAAAAGGGCTCGCTTTGACCGTTAGGGGTTGGCAAACTGTTCCCTATCTTTCTTTCTATTGCATTCTATCCCAACTAAGCTTCTAAATTTAATCAATTAATATTCCCCATTAATTAAGACATGTCAATGTTCAAGTTCTAGTTTCTCCCTCTGTTGTTTATTGACTCTATTCCTTCACAAAGAGACAACAAAGTAGCCAACTTTTCTTTTTGTAACGGTCTTAATCCTTGTATTATCTTACTTGCTATTTACTTTAATTGGATTATAAATTTTGAAAAGCTAGTGTTTGTATATACCATGGGTCTAAACTTGTCAGGTTGACTTGAGACTTGGTCAAGCTTGACATGACTTGATAAGGTATTGGTTTAGTGGAGACCATTTTTGTCCTTAATTGAGAATGAGACATGTGTCCCCGAAATCAGGTGTTCCGTAGGAAAGTACCGAACCCGATCTGCATGAATTCTACCGGGTTATTGCAAACTACAACGGATTTCTTATTATACCGAGCACAAAGTCCAAAAGGGTATCCAACCTCATTTCCTCCAGCATAGAAGTTTCCAGTCGCAAAGTACCAACCCAAGCAGTACGGTATAAACTGTGCACACTAGCAAACACAATCATTGTCATAAAAATGGTACATCGATTTTCAAGAGAGTTCAGTCTAACCCAAGGACAAGGTATTCTGGGTAGGGTATAAGGTTCCCCAACATAATAAGACAAGAATTAAAGATGATTTCAGCTCTCCCTCACACCAGATCCGGGCATTAATGTGTTATCTCAAAACACTTATCAAAACAGATGACTAACCAACCCCCAAGCAATAAAAAATCACCAATTCAACATTTATTACTCTGAGACACTAAGTCAGCAGCCTCCATCTTACTCAATGACAAACTGGCAGTATGCCTGGACCAGTTGTGTGGTGACACTTGTCCTTGAATTTCGGCTATAAAACCCCCTCTCAAAGACTGAGAGAGGGTTCAAACTTGAATTCTCTCAAGTATTCATCTCTTTAATAATCTTTCACTCTCTACAACTTACTAGTGATCATCTTTTTTGATTCCTTCAACCTTGATTTTCACTATTTCCTGACTTAATCTTCGGAGAATCTTTGGTAGGCACCACACCAGGGCCCCAACCTTCTCACCTTTTACTGTACAAGACACAATAAGAGACTAAAGACGGCACAACCAACATCATCACAAGAGAATGACCATCAGATCAAGATCAAACTCATCATCAAGAGCTTGTTCAACCTCGAGGAGTGGAAGCCTAAATAAGCCTCCACAGTTTGTTTTGCACTACTGACTCGATTAGTAGCTACTCGAGCAAGTCAACTAAAAAATTGACATAAACAAACTACTCAATCTGGCTGGTGAGTCAAAAAGCAAAAGATTCTCAAGTTAAGGTGAAGAAGATAAGAATTGGATAGAAAAAGTGACAAGAATCTGAACTATCATGGAGGAGAGGATGAACAATGAATGCTAATGGGAAAAATAAGAAGAATAAGAAGAAGCTATTTAGGTCACACATATTCTCTCATGGGTCATTATTGCAGTACTCAAGAATGAAAAAGCAAAGATCTACTCTAGCCCTAATCTATAGGTGTTGTACAATGCTTTTGGCTCACCAAGGTTTGAGTCTAAAATAAGACACATTTTGTTCATTAAAAGGTATACAAGAAAAAATAGAAAGGAAACACAAGAAAAATAAATAAAAATAGATATTTGATTGCTCCAAGGCAGAGCAATTGCTCTAGAGCGACCAATTCATTTAGAGTGATTGCTCTGATTAGAGCGATCGCTTTGATTTAAGGGCGATCGACATAAGTTGTTTTCGGTTTTTGAAGCCCATTTTTGTAATTTTCTTTGTAACTAATTCCCCCTAGGAGCCTATAAATAGGGGAGATCAGAAAGAAAAGATAGGAGAATTGTAAGAGGAAATTCTTTCACATTTACACAAGCTCAAAGAATTATTGGATCTCTTTCTCTATCTCCTTCTAATCCTTTATCTTTGGTAAGAACATATTATATTTTGTTTTGTAATTTATTTTCCAAGAAATTAATGGAGTTAAATCCACTGGAATTAGATTAGAAGTTCTTCCTTGTCACTTTGCAAGGAATACTCAAGAACTACCTCATCCCTTGTGAGGTTGGATCCTTGATCCATTATATCCTTATGATGGGAAAAAGGTGTAAAAGAACTCATCTACTATCTCCCTCTAAATGTCCCTCAAATTGGTTGCTTCGGATGTCCCTAAGAACAAGAAATAAACACTCCACATCTCACAACTCAAATGGAACCAAAGCACCTCAATACAATGCTAAACCTCACCTATCTTTACATCTCTTCCTTGGCACTTTTAAACTTCCCAAATCTTAACCAATTTCTAATCCTTTCAAGCAGTTCTTTGTGTCAACCTGGTTAAATCAGAAACCCTAGATGAGGATGATTTTGCAATTGGTATCATTGTGATACAAACAATTGTAGCCTTTTCTCCCCACCTTCTCCATCGTCCTTAAGCACTCCAACTACTAATGCATGCACACACCTGACTTTTATCTCCAAAAGAAATACAAATGGCTCCCCCCTCCCCCTCGGCTTTGTTGGCTTTTAAGAGAGACATTCAGAAGATATTAATATAAAGATACAAAGATATAAAGAAAAAAAACGTGAATGAGACCATATAGATAATAGTATAATTGTTTATTCACTTGACAAGTTGATCCATGAGTCACTAGGAAAACTTGATGAACTTTAGACTGAGTTGAGTATCGGGTTTTAAAATAATGTTATTTCCTGTAGTTTGTAAAATTCTTTATTATTAAGCTGAAGTAGGAGTCCTGCTAACCCAAGCTCTATCTACAAAATGATAATAAGCAATATAATATTTGTGTGAATTCATATCATCGATAGTCCAATGATATCAGTGGTCCAAATAGCAAGTTAATAATATAGTACTCAATTCACCCATGGATATGGAATGATGACATTGTAAAAAAAGTGTATGATGACATTACTTTTAAATCCAACAGCTTGAATAGAGGTCTTACTTTATCACTCAGTAATTTCTATCAGGGCTATGACATTAGTGTTTCAATTTGTATTATTTGAAGGTTTATACATTGTAGTTTTGAAGGACTGCATTAGATTGGTTATCAAATGGGTTGAAAAGTTATAGTATCGAACAAAAAATCGATATATTTCAATTCACATATTGTCGATGATCAATGCAACGTAAGAATAGTCCTCCAACCTTGTGAATGTTTACACTGGATCTGATAATAAATTATCATTTTTTCAGTTGTATTATAGGTCAACATCTCGTGAGCTGCGCAGGCTAGACAGTGTTTCTCGCTCTCCTATATATGCATCTTTCACAGAGACATTGGATGGATCATCATCTATAAGGGCATTCAAGGCCGAGGTAAGTATTTGGTGTTTTGGTGTAGTCATGACAATTCATATTGTAAATTTATAGCAAATAGGGGCCTTTACTTTTAAGAGAGACATTCAGAATATATTTTTAATTATTTTTGTGATAATGTCAAATAGTTGCCACCCTCTTTGTTGAGGGATGATAATGATGATTATGATGAATAAATATATTAATGGAAACTATAAATCTAATAATTGAGTATCTAAATTGGTAGGCTCGTGGAATATATTGAAGCTGAATCATGTGATATGTAAGTCTTAAAAGTTTCCATGTATAACTATAATTTGAACTTAGAAATGATGAGAAACATATCCCTAAGCTCGATACTAAGATTGTAATCCATCATCTAGTGATTCTATAGGCAAGGTTCCATTCTTTTGACAAGTGCACACACACTGGACCGCATGTTTAATTTTTCAATCCATAGAAATTCTAGATCCACAAAAAATTAAATTATGATATCCTAGAACAATGGTTTTAAAGGCGAAAGGAGAGGTAACACTGTTTGGTCATTTCAAGGGAAGGAGTGTGCCATGAGGTGGAACTTGGAAGGTTAATATTTCGGATTTTTCAATTTGAAAAAAGAATCTAAAAGAAGCAAGCTCTGGAGATCCATTCAAAATGCACTATTCATTAAGAGTCAGCCTGTAGCTATCGCAACAGCAAAGTCTCGAGTCACAAACACTTGTGAAAATTGTAGTCATAAATTCTCAATATATAGGTAGCAAGTATGTCAAAAAAGAAATAGCAAACCAGAGATCAAGCATGGAAACAAAGTAGCACATATATTGGCAAAGATGATTAATTAGCTGGTATCCATCTAAGTATCCTTTCAATTGATAGTATTCTTGGTCCGGATTGATTGCATCAACTATATTGGCATTGATGGGAGGTCTGGTCAATCACATACCCCGTCTTTCATTTGCTAGTCCATGTTGCTTCCAGGTTAAAATCCCTGTAAGAAGAGAATTCTGACTAGTGATTCCAGGTTTAAAGTATAACATGAGACAGACTGGGGCTTGATATATCTTAAGTTAATCGCAGATTAGACACACAAGAAATATTCATTAATCTAGACCACACGATCTTTGCTTTTTGTAAGGGCTTTAGAGTATATTCCATGTACTCATAGATTGTGGCCTTGTTTTAAAGTAAATTCTAACTTCCTTTTACCAGCTGACTCAAGGAATAAATCCATTTAAAGTAAATTTTAACTTGCTTCCTTTTGTGGAATATGAGCTAGTTGCTATTAAAAGACATAAATGAGTTTCGGCTAACTTATGTTTTCTTTGTAAATTGAATGGAGAATCGATCGATCATATTTTTTTTCCATTGTCCTTTTGCAAGGGAGATGTGAAGCCATTTTTATTGTTATTCAGAATCACATGGTGTTTTCCATCATACCTTCTTGCCTTATTTCAAAGCTTTCCCTCTTAAGAAAAGAATTCTTTGCTCTTTAACCCCGTTTGCAATGTGTCGGGGTATCTAATTGGAATGGAACAACAGAATTTTTAAAGGGAAGGAACAGCTTTTTCACAAGGTTGTCTTGTCCATCAAAGGTTTAATTTTCTTTGAGGTTCAAGGTGTTTGAGGAGTTTAAAGGAGTCTTTTTTGAGACATTGCAATCAAGTGGGATCTTTTTTGTGAAGCATGAGGATTTGTATTTTGCTATTGGTTTTTTTTTTGGGTCCCTTTTTTGGTGGCCACCTTGACCACCGTATTTTCTTGCTTTCTTTTCAAATAAAGTCGTTTTTTCTATCAAAAACAAAATGATAGCTTCTGATACCATACATGAACAGGAATATTTCATGGCTAAATTCTCGGAGCACATTGCATTATATCAGCAGACCTCCTACACAGAGCTAACAGCTAGTTTATGGCTTTCTCTGCGCCTCCAAGTATACATCACTTTTTCCATTACTGTTTGGCACTTTTTCTCTGATCTAGTGGATAGTCCTATCCCATGTTGCTAAGTTTTATAATCAGAAATGTGAACAGTGTGACTTTGTTGGTGAAACATAATGTGTATTATTTCCTATCTGATGTGTTTATAGTGACTATGATATGTTTTAGTTGCTAGCAGCATCTGTTATCTCTTTTGTTGCCATGATGGCTGTCATTGGATGTCGTGGTGGTTTTCCGGTTAGCTTTGGTACACCTGGACTGGTAAGCTTTTCTGTGCTTCGTTTGTGTTAAACTGTTGAGTGTTATATGTCCCCATCAAGTAGAGTCCGACTAACCTTACTAACTTAGTAAGATTTCAACTCTTACTAAGGGTCGTTGACGTCATGTTTTGGCATCCAAAAACATGATCCAATGCCCAGGGTTGTAGAGGACAAAATTCTACGAACATTGACAAAAAAATTCAACAAAAAAAAAAACTTTTCTCCGTTGAATTTGAATTTTTAAATTTGGGAGTTCCGTGGCAGTTTGGCAGCCATCCATTTTCAAAATCTAGGATGAAGCCTAAAAAAATTGGATGTTTTTTGGATCTGTGTTTTTTCATGAAATCTAGAGGGCTGTGGTGTTGGATTGCCAATGTGGTAATCCGTTTGAGCAAAACGACCCTTAGTAAGACTTAAAATCTTACTAAGTAAGTAAGCAAAGGGTTTTTCTTTTATTATGCTGCTTTAAAGATTTTCATCTGTTTAACTACTCATTAGAAGAAAAAAAAAAGGACTCGTCTGTTCAGAGCAAGTAGCATGAGATGATTGGATGGTTCACTACATCATTTGACCACATCCACAGGTTGGCTTGGCTCTTTCGTATGCTGCACCATTTGTGTCTTCGTTGAGTAGTTTTTTATCAAGTTTCACTGAATCCGAGAAGGAAATGGTTTCTGTTGAACGGGTGCTTCAGGTATGAAAATGGAATTATTAGTTTAATTTACTTCTCAACTGTCATTTAATGTGGATACTATGCTTTCTAGTATATGGATATTCCTCAAGAAGAACTTCAGGGATGCCAATCTATACATCCCGATTGGCCGTTTCAAGGACGGATTGAATTTCAGCATGTTACCTTGCGCTATATGCCATCTTTGCCAGCTGCTTTGCATGATATTACTTTTACTGTTGCAGGAGGTACACAGGTCAGTACATGTAAGAAATCTGATATAAACTTGTCCACATGGATTATATATGGTGTAATTAGTTTTATGATGTCAAAAGAACATTCCAGTCTATTTTTCATTCATATTTAGCAACTTTTTTTCTGATAATATTGTCAGGTAGGAATTATTGGTAGAACAGGAGCTGGAAAGTCTAGTGTCCTAAATGCTCTCTTTCGACTTAGTCCAATATGTGGGGGAAGCATTTTGGTGGATGGTATAAATGTGATTGATGTTCCAGTTAGAGATCTTCGCTCACATTTTGCAGTTGTTCCACAAAGCCCATTTTTGTTTGAAGGATCGTTAAGGTACTTCGTTGAAATATATATCTCCTATCCTAGAGATTCTACCTTTTTTGGCATTTTTTTAGCAGTGTACTGGTCATTTTACCAGCCAGTGAATAGAATTTAAGTATAATCTTCTTAGTTTTAATATCTAATTCGATAGGCCCAGTTGTTTTCCATGAATAATCAGTGCAGTGTGCTCATATCTCTTTCCAATTTCCAGAGAAAACCTAGATCCATCCCAGATGACAAGTGACTCAAGAATTTGGGAGGCGTTAGAGAAATGTCATGTTAAGGATGAGGTAGAGGCAGCAGGTGGACTGGAGATTCACATCAAAGAAGGTGGAATATCATTTTCTGTTGGCCAACGGCAGCTTCTGTGTCTTGCACGTGCTCTTCTCAAGTCTTCGAAGGTATACATAAAATTGATATCTTGAGGTGATCCCTGTTACTTCACCATATCTTACTTGTTTCCAAATAATAAAATATGTCAGCAGTTCTGTCTTATATGCCATTTATTGGCACTGAGCATCAACTTATTTGCATTACAAAGCAATTCAAGTTACACATCTCTAAGCTGCAACATATTGGATTATTTATTATCCATTGTTATAATTTTGTTAGTTCCTTGAAATGGATGTGAACATGATGAAGAGTAGAAGTTAATTGGTAATGCTCAAACTCTCTTATGTTTTTTAAGATAGCCTTGATGTGCAAAATAACAAATTCTTTTAGAGAATTTTCCAAAGTTCTAGGAAAGCCTTACGAATCGATTCACAATAAAAGTACCCAGAAATTTTTATCCAACATATTTAATCAATCTTACCGAATTTTGGCTCGATCTAGGATATGGTTTCTCTCAGAACATAAAATATGCCCAGTTCTGTATTTGGCTTGATTTGTTATTTATAGACGCTACTCTCTTAATTTTAAAAGCCAATTTCACTTTCTTTTTTTGGGGGGTTTTATTAACATGTGCCCTAATAGCACACGTCTGGGTGCATTAAATACACCTTGGAAATTGAATTTCCTACCAAAAATACCCTCAAAAGAATTTTTTTATTAGAAATACCCTCAAATGCTTATTTCCAAGGTGTATTCAATGCACCTAAACGTGTGCCCTTACGGCACATGTAAACATCATCCTTTTTTTTATGGAAATATCTTAATAAGAAAATTTTATATTAGCTTTTATCACTGTCCATGAGTAATAGCAGATTTTATGTCTATTAATGTGCATAAATGGATCTTCTTAAAGTTTGCTCTAAAATATTTTGGAGATCGAGTGAGTATCATTGTCAATGTTAGAGTTTTTCTTTAAAAACCACATATTTCTTACATTAATACCAAAGAACACCGAAATCTTGCAGATACTTTGTTTGGATGAATGCACTGCCAATATTGACACTCGAACAGCATTGATACTACAGAATGCCATTTCCAGTGGATGCAAAGACATGACAGTTATCACAATTGCTCACCGAATTTCCACAGTACTGAACATGGACAATGTTCTGATTCTTGACCAAGGAATCCTGGTAAGCTTCAACCCCCTTTGGAGTCTCACTTTCAACTCAGTTCTGTAGTCCATATCACATCTAAATATATTTGAAAAAGTTTAAAAAAGGGCATCTAGGGGAGACTAAGACATGCTTACAAGTAGAGGTTCACCATTTAAATTTATTGAAGAAAGGAAAGAAAATATTGAGGAGATCAAGAAGGGACCTCAAGGAAAACCAACTCCCACCTAAACAAAAAATCTTTAAAAAAAGAACCCTTTTCAATCCGTCAAGATTAATACACCTCTCTGTTACCATTTTTAATGGAAATATCACCATTAAACATCATCAATCTCTTGATTAATGGAATTCTTCAATTGAGAAAGGTCATCCACGGCAAAATATTCTTTATCATCATCTACACCCAAAGGAAATCCAACAGGAACTCAAACAAAGAAACATATAATGTTGGAGGTCAATTGGATCATCCCTTAAATGCAACAAAAAACAAATTGCAAAAGTAAATGTTACGGGAGTGCCACCAGTACTTGCGGTAAATACTCAAAGAAGAAACCCTCTCTTTTACCTGTTTTTTTTTTTTTTTTTGAGAAATAAAAAGCAGGTGAAATAATCTTTTTCTTTTTATGTAGAGTAGTGGATTTGATCCTTTGACATTGCTTCCTATAGCATTTCTGTTGGTAAACTAGCTTCAGTGCCATTTGAATTGAGGATGCTTATTAGAATGATATTCCTCTTTTTTTTCATGTTTCTGTAGGTTGAACAAGGAAATCCACAGATTCTTTTGCAAGATGAATTCTCCAGATTTTCAAGTTTTGCTAGAGCCTCTACCATGTGACTGACTACATGATAAGTCAGACATCATAACAAAATTGTTTAACCAACTGAAGTTAGGTCTCTCTGAAGAATCAGGTCATGGGTACTACTAACTGGCAAGCAGTGTCTATGATTGGGTTTTATTCAAGCTTGTTCACCTGGAGAAATGTCTACTTGAGTGTATACTACTTAAAAGACTTAACATTTTAGTGGGATTGGAGATCTAAATGCTTTAAGGTTCGATTGATAGGATTGTAAACCTTGAACTCTAAAAATTCTTGGATCCATCTACTCGTTTCATTTGCATTAGCTGTGTCATTTCACAAGTTAATATTAAACTATTGTCCAAGTTAGCTTTGCTGGTTTAAAATGAAGTTTTATAACTGTAAATAACAGTCATTGTAGTGGAAACGTACGGCTTCTATTTCAATTTTCAGAAAATAAAAGGGTCCTTTTTTTTGTGTGCTGCTATTGGCACCCCAACTTTTACTTATTGCACCCCAATTAAAAATAAAGAAAATAAGTAAAAGTTGGGTGCCAATAGAAGTTCTCTTATTTTTTATGCTAGATTTGTATTTTTTAGGTTTAGGATTTTATTTGAGCCTAATCATAATTGTAAACAATTACTCAAATTGTTTGAACAGTGTTTTAATCTTCCATTGGGATGTGATAAATAATCAGAGATACTATTGGCACCCCAATGACTTGGTTCCGCTTGGTCCCAACTCAGGTGGGTTGGGCTGGGTTGAGCCAAACCCAAACTTGACAAACACTAACCCACTCCTGTGGCCAACCCAGCCTCGTGTTTGAAATGCTCAACCTGTAACCAACCCAAGTCGGGTTGGTTGAGTTGTTCGGGTGGGTGGGCCGGGTTAATTCATTCCCCATTAATACTAGATAATTTCGTAATGATAATGGCTTATATAAATGTAAGTGGTATGTAAAAGAACTTAAAATTAACATTTATTTGTCCTAAAAATGTGTTTCAAAATTTACATGTTTAAAACTATAAGCTATTTAAAGAAGACAAAGCAAATGATAATTAACTAAAGCAAACATCCTTATTTATTGTTAATGGTAAGTTTTAACAAAATAAACATTTAAAGTTGTAGTATAAAATTACATAAACTAAAGCATCGGTAACAAAGTAATTATTTATTTAATGGAAATAATCACATTAATTTTCCTATACAGATACCCAAAAGCATGTCTATTGAGAATGAGAAAGAAAATTTTCCCATACAGATACCCAAAAGCATGCCTATTGAGAATGAGAAAGAAATCAACGATTAAAAAATATTTAAAATTATAGTCATATTAAGTTTGGACTCGGACAAATCGGGTTGCCCGATGCCTAAATTAGAACCCAACCTGATTTGAGTTGGGCATTTATTTTTGGTTGCCCCAATCCTAGATCGAACCCAAGCTAACTATGGCTAGACCTAACCCGAAGGTCGGATTCAACTCAACAGGTTCGAGTTTGGCCTGCTCAAATTGCAGCCTGACCGCTGGTTGGGAATGGGATGCATGTCATATGTTTAACTTAGAACCCAACCTGATTTGAGTTGGGCATTTATTTTTGGATTGCCCCAATCCTAGATCGAACCCAAGCTAACTATGGCTAGACTTAAACTCAAGGTCGGATTCAACTCAACGGGTTCGAGTTTGGCCTGCCCGAATTGCAGCCTGACCGCTGGTTGGGAATGGGATGCATGTCATACGTTTAAAAATTCAGGTCTCTAATATCTACCAAAACGTAAAGATATGTCAAAATTACCCTTGTTTTTAAAAAATATGCTCTTCTGCACTTATGTTGAAAATTACAAAACGTAGAGTGTGATTTTGTTGACGGGCATATTGTTGACGTATAGTTACCGTGCAATCCTATTGGAGGATTGCTTGGAATTTCTTTTGCAGCAGTCCCACCATCTTAATTTTTTTTTTACAATCCTTATACTCTTTATTAAATAAATACAAATCTAAACATCGTCATTTTCAATTGAAATGGCATAACACTTGTCTTACTAATGTGGTAAGATTTTAATCCTTACTAGAGGTCGTTTTACTCATATGGATAACCACATTGCCAGTGCAATACTACCACAGCTCTCTAAGTTTCATAAAAAAAACTCAAATCAAAAAAATAAAATTCAAGAAACAATTTTTTTTTAGCTTGATCCAAGTTTTTGAAAATTGACGGCTACCGAACTTTCAAATAACTCTCAAACTTAAAATGGAAATACAACGGTGAAAAATAACTATTGTTTTGGGATTTGTATTTTCAAAGTTCATATACTTTTGTCCACTACAATATTGAATCATCCAATCATGTTTTTGGATGCCACAAGGTGAGCCCAAGGTTACTTGGACACAATTAAGTATTTTAGAAAAGCACTTTTCCTACTAACTTAGTAAAATTTGAAATCTTATTAAGGGTCATTGAGCTCAAATGAATTACCAAATTGGCAATCCAATACCAAGGTTTTTTATTATGAAAAAAACAAAAATCAAAAAAGTAATTTATGTAAAACAAATTATGTTTTTTGAATGAAAATGATTTCTTTGAAAATTCAATTAAAAAAATGAAAAAAAAAATTAATAATGAATGAAAAATATTTTTCTGATTAACCTGCAAAAATAAAAGGCTTCAACTTTTTTACTATGAGAGATATTTTAAGATAGGTGTTATTGGCACCCCAATTAAAAATAAAGAAAACAATTGAATGGTTGAGAATAAGTAAAAGTTGAGGTGTTAATAGAATCTCTCATTTTTTTTTTTCTTTTCTTTTGCTTAGATTCTTTTGTTTTGGGTTTAGGATTTTATATAAACCTTTTTTTTTTAAGTAAAAAACTACTAAAATTATTTGGATGAGTGCTATAATATTTTATTATGTTGAGATTGTAATTTGAGACAAACCTTAGTAATAAATAAAGAAAATAGGTGAATGGTTGAGATTAAGTAAAAGTTGGGGTGCCAATAGAAACTCTCATTTTTTTTTCTTAGATTCTTTTGTTTTAGGTTTAAGATTTTATATGAACATTTTTTTTTTAATTATAAAAAACTACTGATATTGTTTGAATGAGTGCTACAATATTTTATTCTATTTACTTAGAGGCAAACCTTAGTAATAAATAAAGAAAATAGGTGAATGGTTGAGAATAAGTAAAAGTTGGGGTGCCAATAGAAACTTTCATTTTTTTTTTTTATTAGATTCTTTTGTTTTAGGTTTAAGATTTTATATGAACCTTTTTTTTTTTTAATTGTAAAAAACTAATGAAATTGTTTGAATGAGTGTTATAATATTTTATTATGTTGAGATTGTAATTAGACGCAAACCTTACTAATAAATAAAGAAAATAGGTGAATGATTGAGAATAAGTAAATGTTAGGGTGCCAATAGAAATTCTCATTTATTTTTTCTTAGACTCTTTTGTTTTAGGTTTAGGATTTTATATGAACATTTTTTAATTGTAAAAAGCTACTGAAATTGTTTAAATGAGTGCTATAATAATTTATTATGATGAGATTGTAATTTGAGGCAAACCTTAGTAATATTTGAAGAGTGTGTTTTGATCTTTAATTGGGATGTGATAATTAATTTAAGTATTTGGGATGTAATAAGTAAAAGTTGGGGTGTCAATAGTCCCTCTCTTAAAATATCTCTTATAGTAAAAAGTTGAAACACATCTTTTTATTTTTGGAGGTTAATTAGAAAAATATTTTTCATTCATTATTATTTTTATTTGAATTTTTCGAAGAAATCATTTTCATTTTAAAAAAATATAGTCTTTATTTTTCATTAAAAAAATTTTTATTTTTTATTTTTTCAATATTAGAAATCATAGTTTTTTATTGCCAATTTGGTTAATCCATTTGAGCTCTCAATGATCCTTAGTAAGATTTCAAATCTTACTAAGTTAGTAGGAAAAATGCTTCTCTAAAATATTTTATTGTTTTCGACTAACCTTGAACTCACCTTGTGATATCTAAAAACATGATCGGATGCTTCAATATTGTCGAGGATAAAAGTATATGAACTTAAAAAAAAGAATCCTCAAAAAAGTTATTTTTCACCGTTGTATTTCAATTTTTAGTTTGGGGGTTATTTAGAAGGTCGGTAATTTTCAAAAACTTACATCAAGTTCAAAAAAAAAGAAATGTATATATATATTTCTTGAATTTTATTTTTTTGTTCTAAGGCTTTCAATGAAATTTAGAGGGCTGTCGTAGTGTTGGACTAGTGATGTGGTTATCCATATGAGTAAAAAGACTCTTAGTAAGGATTAAAATCTTATTACGATAGTAAGACAAGTGTTTTGCTATTTCAATTGAAAATGACGGTATTTGAATTTAAATTTAATTAATAAAGAGTATAAAGATTGTAAACAAAATTAAGATGGAGGGACTGCTGCAAAAATATTCTAAGCAATCCTCCAATAGGATTGCGTGGTCACTACGCGTCAACAATATGCCCGTCAACAAATTCGCACTCCAAAACATAGGGTTTATGATAAAATTAACTCTTTTTAAACAAATAAATAAATCGCACCCAATAAAATACCTTTTCCATAAAATATCCTATCTAAATTAGGTACCTCAATCTGATAGAAACTCTCCAAATCATGGAAAATTTCTTATCTCGGATTTAGAATTCCACGTGGCTGATTCGATTCAAGTGAAAATCTTATTTTCTCCTCCACAATTAACCCCTCTCGATGGTGGAGCACACCGACTTGTTGATCCACTACCAAAAAGATTACCTCAACAAATTTACCTAACAAAAGAATAATAACCTGATTGCTTTGGTAATCAGGAAATTTAAATGTAACTGTCTCCCTTGATTATCAGGGAGTGTAACTGTCTCCCATGGCCATCAGGGAGTTTAGCCGTTTCCATTGATGATTAGGGAGTTTAGCTATCTTCCCTGGAAATTAGGGAGTTTAATCTGTCTCAAGCACACTTGAATATACTTGGTTTTATGACAATGCATCAATTTGTTCATTTATAAGACCATAATGTGCCTGCTAGTACTTGACTCAATGGGAGTGCATGAGGTCCTGAATTGTAACTTTGTGGCGTAATTCCGTAAGTCAGTAATCAGTTGGAATTTCGAGGCCTGGGAATGCACTCATTTACATAAACTTGGACGTAAACAAAAAGCATTATGGTTTAAAATCTCATTTCGATTCAGTGTTTTGGTTTTTTCAAAAAACGAAACATTCAATACATTAAATAACCTTTTTTTAAAAAGTCTTTCACATAAGACTGTGGTCAAAGGACATGTCATCACATGGTTGTAGACATGAGATGTTCATCATGTGAACCTCATTACTATATGATTTGGAGTCTTAATCATTCTTTTTTGGAAATAAGTGTAAATGGACACGTGAATAATTTTTTTTTTTTTTTTTTTTTGAAAAAAATCATTTTACATGACATTGTAATGACTCTCGTTTATGAAAACAGGATGGCCTAAATCTTGGTAAGGTTTAATGTTGGTTTGAGTCATAAAAGGGGTTGTCCGATGGAGAAGGACACCCCTAAAGTCTTTTCTTCAACAACATGTGAGAGTTGAAATGTTGGCTTACGTGTTTCGGGGATGTTCCATGATTGAAACTCCCCTCATTCCTTGCCCTTAAAAGTGCGCATGCTATGACTAGAAACTTTGTGTTTCAACCTCAAGGCTGGGGACACATGTCTTTATCATTTTCATGCATATGTGATTATGTGAGTTGTGTACACTATGATGCATTATAAAAGTGGGTTTAAATGGTTTTAACTCTTATCATTTTAGTCAAACTGCCTTAAGTATTTCATGTCCAAGGTTGAAGATCAACCTACTCGAAATGAATGAGGTTTCTCCACTACATCCTAAGGTTGCCTAAAAAGAAAATAAAAAGAGGGAATACAAAAAAAGGGATTCAATAAACTTTGACAAGTAAACTATTCTAATCTTGTGTTCTTGTTATTATCTTCTTCTTCTTCTTCCAAAGTCTTTAATGGAATTTCTTAAAAGAGAATGGTTTAGAGTTTCTTGAGGGATGAAAAGTTAGAGAATGGTGTGGTTATTTTTAAGGGGACTTAAGGTTAAAATATGATTAGTAGAAATTGGGTGGAGTTTAAGGTTGAGATGGGGGTTTGAGATCATGAGATTTATCATGAAAAATTAGGTTATTTATAGAGGTTTTTAAATATTTTTGAGGGTAGAATGGTCCGATCCTAAAAATAAAAGAAAAAAGACATGGGTTTTACTTTATATCTTTCTAGAATTTTTATTTTTGTGATGGTAAAGGTAGAATTTATAGGATGAAATCCTAAAAGCACATTTCATTTTTGATTTTTAGATAAGTATCTCCAAAAATAGCAGTATAATGGTAAGAGACAAAAATGTATTTTGGGAGGATGAATGACATATGTAAAAGTGATGGAGTAGATAAAAAGTAGAGTTTGGTTTATTTGTAAATAACACATAAAGTAAGGATAAATAGGGAGTGTGGAAATGTATTTTTGCGATGATGAGCATGAGGGTGACATCAGTAAAATAGACTTTGGTCATCATGTAAATAACACTAAAAACAAGGGTAAAGAGATAAATTTGAAATTGGCCCTCTTAGAGTGTGACATGTGTCATCGTTTGGGGATAAGTGTGGGTCATAGACTTTGACTTGGGTCATTTGCTTTGACTTGGAAATGGATTTGGCTTGGGTTAGGGGATTGAACATGGGTTTAGGTTAGAGATGGGTTTAGAATTGGCTTTGACATTAGACATAAGTTTGGAATAGTACAAGAATGAATGAAACATTGTAAAAATGGTATTTATTTTGGGCCTATAAGCTAGTTGAAGGTCTCTAGGTTTTCATTGGAGTAAAAAAAAATGTGGATTTTTGAACACTTAGGCTTTTTGAGCCTTTTGTCGATATTCTGTCTTAAAACACACTTTTTGTGGTCCTTTTTCGAGTGGATCTTGTGCAAATTAAAGTATCTACAATAGTGTTTTCCCTAAATAATCCAATCGTCCATAGAAGACTAGGTCAAGGGAATCTCTCGACTATATATAATTTTATTTTTTTAAGAAGAGAAAACAACCTGAAGAAGAAGCAGAAACCAAAGACCTCACCCAAGACCCAATTTTCCCCTCAATCCCCTCTTTCCTTCTTTTGATCTCTCATTTTCCTACATTTGATCTGATTTCCCAAAGGAATCATCGAAAATATTTGAAGTTTCGATTTCACCATTGTTTCGTCTTGAAATGTGGGTAAACCAAGATATTTCATATGAAACATTATGAAACGGTACGGGATTTTGAACCATGGGTAGCATTACTAAAAAGTTTATCAATTTAGCCTTCCTATACATGAACTTGGTCATAGCAAAAGTTCCCTCAAGGTAGTAAGTATTTCTTTACCGTTGGTGGTCTACTCTCATTAAGCCTATGTTCATTAACTACGTTAGTGGTCCCATTAACCAAACATAAACCATTAGACCTATTGGTCCCCTCATTTCCTTCTTTTGCACGTTAGTAAGTCATGTTACATCACACGTTACCACATCATGTTACATGTGGTATAACCATATCAAAGTGTGCTCATGAAATCTGATGATCATCTTTTTTCCTTTTCTTGGTTGTCTTTAATGTGGTTCATAGTAGGGGTGCAATTCGATTTGTGTCTAAATCGGAACCAAACCATCATAGGTCGATCCCACTAAATAAGAACTAGAATTGAACCAAAATGCCAATAGAACTAAACCAACCCAAATCATATTAAGGTCTGTTTGGTTCATTTCCATGGATTACCAATATCCTATATAAACTTAGTTGGAAATAATATATTTTTAATAAAAAATAAAAAAATTATATAATGAATCATTAATCTATTCATAATATTAAAAAAATCATTAATTTATCCCTAAAGAAGTCATTAACCTATGCCATAACTCCTAAAATAATTCATAATAACTAAATAAATTTATTTATTTATTATATAAGGTTTGGTTCTCGGTTTAGTTTAGATATATACAAACCTTGAATTGGAACCTGATCAAATTGATCGGTTATCCATTTTCTAAACCCAGAACAAAATGCAACTTGTTCCAAACCTAACCAACCCAAAGCTATCGATTTGGTTTGGTTCTTGGTTTGAACATGTCCAAGTTGCACCCCTAGTTCATAGAGCAGTCTAGAACTGACTTAATACACGTTGAGACCTAGGGCGAAACCTCAAAGTGAGACCTTTTTTATTTATTTAATATATTAGTATAAATAATACTAATTACTTATTTAGCTAATACAAAATATTTAAATTTTATTTTTCACCTTTTCTAAGATGCAAAATTATTAATCAAGCTTTTATATTCAAATTTTGCTAATATATCATCTTCAATAGATAGTGTGGCTAGTCAACTTAATCTTTCTAGAATAAAAACCACCATACCAAGGATATGTAAAGAGAAAGAAGATTATTCAATAACCATTCTAGTATACAAAAGCAACCTAATTCTAAAAAAATATCATTAAAAAAAAAAAAAAAACTAGTAATTAATTAAATAAAAAGTTATTTTCAGAATTCAAAACTATAATAAAAGATTAATATGTTGTCCTATAAATGAAAACAATGAGAATTTATGGTAAAAAAAATTATTTATGACCTAATTTTCGTTTCCTGATCTGTTCCCACAGTTGGCACCAATTTGTCGGGACATGTTTAATTCCCCAATTCAAATAACATCTCGGATGGTGAAATTGAAACATTATAGTATAAATAAATAAAGAGTGAGGAGAACTTTTGAAAATTTATTGACTAGAACACATTTCCGATTACAAATTACAAATTTTCTTTTTCCCTCTATTACAATATTTCCTAGGTTTTCCTTTCCGATTTTCCTCCTTTACATGACTTCCTACTCCCACCCATTTTTTCTCATAATTTCTCTCCGATTTTTCATGGCTTCCCCTTTTTATAGATCTATGAGCCCTCTAAAAAAATAAGAATATGAATTCCCTTAAAATAGCAACTACCAAAAAAATTCCCTTTCAATATGAGATGTTATTTAAATTAGGAATCCCAACCCTAAAGAAACTCCCCATATCATGGAAAAATTCTTATCCCCAATTGAGAAATCCACGTGGCCGATTCAATTCAAATGAGAAATCTTATTTTCACACCCCCACACTTTTGACCCTGGTTTTTTACTTAGGGTTCTTTTTTCCTTCAATCTTTAAATCTCAATAGAAAAATATGATTTTTGGAAAGTACAAAAAAATGATGGATTTTTTTGTGAAAAATCAAAAGGTTTCGATAAAAGGGATTAAGGGGAAACTAAAAAAACAAGGTTGAAGATTATGCATTGAAGATGAGGTTTAGGTTGAAGAGGTTGTAGACGACTGGTTTTGGGGATTTTTGAGGATAATTGATTTTTGAGAGTTGTAAAATGATTGATTTTAGCGTCTTGTTAACGTGTGCCTTAAGGGCACATGTTAAAGTGCAATAAATACACTTTGGAAATTGGATTTTGTATCGAAAATTGCTTTAAATTTTTTTTCTTTCTACCAAAATATCCTCACATTCCAATTTTCAAAGTGTATTTACTGCACTTTTAACAAATCCTGATTTTTAAAATGATTGATTGTTGGTTAGAAGTTAAAGAAAATGATAGCATTTGGGTCATTATTTAAAAGAATTTCAAAGTAGGTTGAGATCAAGGGAGATATGTCGAATTAACAAAAGTGACAAGCCATGGAGAGAAAATTCCAAGAGAAATTTGAGAGCATTTTAAGTGTTTTATTTTTAATAACTTTTTAGTGCACATGGCGTCGTGCCACATAACTTTTAGAGTACTGATTTTCGAGTGCGATTTTGTTGATGAACACTTCGATGACCAACTATGACCACAAAATCCTATTAGAGGATTTTGTGCGATTTTTTATTAAATACACTTTTTTATTTTTGCTACTAAAGCACTCCATTTATTAACTAATTACACAGATCTCCAAAGAACTCAATACATGATGATTTTGTATTGAAATATCAAGATTTTAAGGGAAATACTTTCCTTACAATCATAGTAAGATTTAATGCTTACTAAGGGCTAAAATGGATTACCACATCAACAGTCCAACACCACAGCCCTCTAAGCTTCATCCAAAAACTCGTCATAATAATAATAATTATTATTATTACTATTATTATAAAATTGTTTTGAGTTTGATCTAAGGTTTTAAAAATCATCGTGTGTATCAAAATTCCTCATAACTCCCAAACTTAAAATTGAAATTCAAAGGTGAAAAATGATTCTTTTTATTTATTTATTTATTTCTTTCTTTTTTATAGAATTTTGTCCTCTACAATGCTTACTAAGGGTCGTTTGGCTAAAATGGATTACCACATCAGAATTTCAACACCACAGCCCTCTAAGCTTCATCCAAAAATTCATAATAATAATAATAATAATAATAATAATTGTTTTGAGCTTAATCTTAAGTTTTGAAAATCATCGTGTGTATCAAAATTCCTCATAACTCCCAAACTTAAAATTGAAATTCAAAGGTGAAAAATGATTTTTTTTTTGTTGAGAATTTTGTCTTCTACAATGCTTATTAAGGGTCGTTTGGCTAAAATGGATTACCACATCAGAAGTCCAACGCCACAGCCCTCTAAGCTTCATCCAAAAATTCATAATAATAATAATAATTGTTTTGAGCTTAATCTTAAGTTTTGAAAATTATCGTGTGTATCAAAATTCCTCATAACTCCCAAACTTAAAATTGAAATTCAAAGGTGAAAAATGATTTTTTTTTTTTTTTTTTTGAGAATTTTGTCTTCTACAATGCTTACTAAGGGTCGTTTGGCTAAAATGGATTACCACATCAGAAGTCCAACACCACAACCCTCTAAGCTTCATCCAAAAACTCATAATAATAATAATAATTGTTTTGAGCTTAATCTTAAGTTTTGAAAATCATCGTGTGTATCAAAATTCCTCATAACTCCCAAACTTAAAATTGAAATTCAAAGGTGAAAAATGATTTTTTTTCCTTTAGAATTTTGTCCTCTACAATGCTTACTAAGGGTCGTTTGGCTAAAATGGATTACACATCAGAAGTTCAACACCACAGCCCTCTAAGCTTCATAAAAAAACTCAGAATAATAATAATAATAATAATTGTTTTGAGCTTAATCTTAAGTTTTGAAAATCATCGTGTGTATCAAAATTCCTCATAACTCCTAAACTTAAAATTGAAATTCAAAAGTGAAAATGATTTTTTATTTTAGAAAATTTCTTTTATTCAAAATTCAAAGAATTTTGTTATCTACAACAATAAAGAATCAAATCATGATTTTGAAAGTCACAAAGTAATCCCAAGGACCCTTGGTTTCTCCATTAAAGGAACACGATTAGTACTTAAGCATCACTTGACATTTTCCTAGTATACATCCCTTGGAGAGAATCATTCGTACAAGAAACTCGAACTACGAGATAGTCTCTAACCTTCGAGTGAGGAAAGCAGTTGGGGAACCACACGGTTGGAAGGTTGTGAAAGTATCTCGACATCAATGTTGATTGTTGAGGACAAAATCCCCCCTCGTAGCATCTGTATCCTAGGAGATCCCAATGACTCATATTTTTATGATATATTCCCCTCATCGAAAAAGTGGTTAATAATATGTCAAAAGAAATTATTTCCCGAAAAACACCTCTTACCAAACTGTAATTTTGCATTCGTGCTTTCATTGGTTCTAGTTCCAAATTTATTTCTTTTGTATTTTGTGAAATCCAAAAAAAAAAAAAAAAAAAAAACTGACAACAAGACCCAAAGTAGGGGGGTTTCTGCAACCCCACAATTCAACATACCACCAATTATTATTATTATGAGTTTTTGGATGAAGCTTAGAAGGTTGTGGTGTTGGACTTCTGATGTGGTAATCCATTTTAGCCAAACGACCCTTAGTAAGCATTGTAGAGGATAAAATTCTAAAAAAAAAAAAAAAAATCATTGTTCACCTTTGAATTTCAATTTTAAGTTTGGGAATTATGAAGAATTTTGATACACACGTGATTTTCAAAATCTTAGATTAGACTCAAAACAATTTTATAATAATAATAATAATAATAATAATAATAATAATAATAATATTATTATTATTATTATTATGACGAGTTTTTGGACGAAGCTTAGAGGGCTATGGTGTTGGACTGCTGATGTGATAATCCATTTTAGCCAAACGACTCTTAGTAAGCATTAAATCTTACTATGTTTGTAAAGAAAGTGCTTCCCTTAAAATCTTGATATTTCAACACAGAATCACGTGTATTGAGTTTTTTGGAGGTCTGTGTAATTAGTTAATAAATGGAGTGCTTTAATAGAAAATATAAAAAAGTGTGTTGAATAAAAAATCGCACAAAATCCTCCAATAGGATTTTGTGGTCATAGTTGGTCACCGAAACGTCCGTCAACAAAATCGCACGCTTTGAGAGTGCGATTTTGTTGACGGACGCTTTGGTAACCAACTATGACCACAAAATCCTATTGAATGATTTTGTGCGACTTTTTATTCAACGCACTTTTTTATATTTTCTACTAAAGCACTTCATTTATTAACTAATTGCACAGACTTCCAAAGAACTCAATACACGTTCGTCAACAAAATCGCACGCTTTGATATTTCAACATGTATTGAGTTCTTTGAAGGTCTGTGTAATTAATTAATAAATAAAGTGCTTTAGTAGAAAATATAAAAAAGTGTGTTGAATAAAAAGTCGCACAAAATCCTTCAATAGGATTTTGTGGTCATAGTTGGTCACCGAAGCGTCCGTCAACAAAATCGCACTCCTAATGTTCTAACTAAATTTTTTTTACTTGGTGACATGGTATGGACACAAAATCATAGATCTTTTCCTCGAGATACACAACTGCACGTCATTTATAGACCGAGCGGAGAATTTCTAGTTAGAAAATCATTATTTTAACTTCCAAAACAGCAAATCTCTGTTTCACAACACAAGAGTCAAAACGTGTGGGACAAGTCTAAGTCAGTTTTTCTTTTAATAATGCCGAAGTGACTTCATCCACATAAGAGTGAAAAATATCTATAGTTCTTATTCACTTCCACTCTAATATGAGGTTCCAGCTTGAGGTTACACTCTTGTCACGACTTACTTTTTTTTTTTTTGTTTTTGGAAAAACTTTCCATCTACGAGGGATTAAATAGATTTTGAAAGGATGTGTCATGTGAGTCACTAGAAAGTAAAAAACATACTGTTTTTAGTTTTTAATAGTGAAAAAGCTCACTGCTCGATAAGAATAAAGTAAAGCTTTAATAAAAGGATTAGCACATGTTCACAACTTGTTTATAGAATTAATAACAATGATAGTTCTGAGGATTGTAAGATTAGGGGTGTCAATGGATAGTCGAAAATTCGAATTCAATTCAAACTTGAATTCAACAAATTAGATATTATCCGAAAATTTTAAATGTCAAATTCGATCGAATTCGGATAGTTTTATATATTCGAATCCTTATCGGATACAGATTTGGATATTAGCATTTCGAATCTGATAATATACGATTCGAAATCAGATATAATAAATAATATATATTATATTATTTTATTAATTTTGTATATAAATAATATAATATATATTATTTGATTTGATTTATTTATTATATAAATAATATAATATATAATAAGTTTTTTTTAATAATGAAAAATCAGTTAGAGAAGGAAAAATTATGCTTTTTTTATAATACAAATTATTCGAATTCGAATTGGATATTATCCGATATCCGATAGGATAATTGGATTTAAATTCGGATATAATTTTAGAACATTCGTCGGATTTGAATTCAAATTCAGATATTAGATAAAAATTTTGAATTCAGATTCAGATATTGCTGTATCTGAATCGATAAGCATTCGTTGACAGCCCTAATTAAGATCCCACGTGGGAAAAAAATGCTTCCTAGGTCTACTTTTATTCCCTCAATAATTGTAAAAAAAATTACTTATAGACCCTGTGAGAGGGGTTTCTTTCTAAACAATTCCTAAAATTTGCATAGTGGTTTGATGGTCTATTAATTAGACTTTTTATATCTAAATGGCTCCTCATCTTATCTTTCCTTATGATATTTTTGGGTACCCAAATTACCATCTTCTTCAGATACGTATGTTCTTAAACATTAATCGTAATCATTTTTATGATTTTATTTATTGTGAATGACGATTGGAGAATGATAGTCCTAAGTTTGAATATTTAAATGTATTTATTTATTTTGATGACTTATAATAAAAATGATGAGCAAGTTTGTGATTCTAAATTTTTTGAATATTTTTTCATAACTTATTCAAGTTTCCGTTTTGCAACCATAATATATGTATTTTTGGTATTTCAAATAGATCTATCCAGTATTGAAGTTGAAAAAATGAAAAAAAATCTGAATTACATTTCTAGTATTGAGTTCACAACTTTTTATTGTTGAGTTCAACATTTATACTTTCAAGTTCGCTACTTTTATTATTGAGTTCGACAATTTTTATTATCAAATTTGATAATTTTTATTGTCAAAATTGATATATAATTTTTATTATTAGTTGGACAATTTTAAAAAGTTGTTGAGTTTGAAAATTTTAAGAGCTATTGTGATGGATACATCCGCATAGCTCAACAAAAGAAAAGTATTTTGACAATATTTAAAAATAATTGTTGAGTTCACAATTTTTTATTGTTGAACTATACCGGCAAATATATCCACAGGAATAGCTCTTAGAAATTGTCAAACTCAACAATAAGAAGTGGTGAAATTGACAATAAACATGTTGACTTCAATAAGAAAAACTGGTGAACTTGGCATTGTAAATGTGATCTAGATTTTTTTCATTTTTTTGACTTCGATATTGGATAGATTTTTCGAAATACGGAAAATACATATATAATAGTTGCAAAACAAACACTCGAATCAAAAGTTAAGATGAAATCTTCAAGAAATTTAGGATCTCAATTTTGTTCATAAACTTTTTTGTTAAAATTGTCAAAATAAATCAAAAAATACATAATAATGTTTAAAATTATGAGCATATCATCCTCCATCTATCATTCATGGTCCAAATTCTTCGAAAATGATTGTACTTGCCTTTGAAAGACCTAAGTATGTGAAGAAGATAAGAAAATGATTAATTTAAGTACTCCAAAAAATATTATAAAGAGATGAGATTGATAAACCATTTAGATATATATAACCCAAATCACATGTACCCAGAGTGGAGGATTAAAATCCTCCTCACACACCTCAACACATGTCACGTAAGCCCTAATTTAAGAAAATTTTAAAAAGAGATATTTCGAGCATCAATTCCTTAGATTTTGGCTTACCTGACTTGTATTAAGGTGTGGGTGGTGCATACGATCCGGACTCAAAAACAAAATAAAATAAAATATTAATTCCTTGAATTATGACTTACGTGGCATGTGTTGAGATGCGGGACAACTCATCGAGCAAAACATAATCTTGATTATTAAATGCTTCACATTGTCCACTTCAAGAGAGAGGAAAAAAACAGCTATTTATTAATTTACTCTGTCTAATCATAGAAAAGCTCATTGACCCCAAGGGAATTAATCTTCATTTCTATATTTGTTTTTGTAATGTGGCTTTCCCTCAACTGCCAAATTTCACTGCAAGGAAAATGCATCACTAAATTACCCATTTTACCATCATAATTGAATAGAATCAAATTTTATTACAACTTTTGAGAAAAATTTATCAAAAAAAATTGTGAAACACTTTTCTTACTAACATAGTCAGATTTTAAGCTTTACCAAGGGTCATTTTGTTTGAATGGATAATTACATCAACACTCCAACACTACAATCCAGCTTTTTTTATTTTTTTTCTTTAAAGTCTGTTCCTAGGTTTTGAAAATGATGGCTATTGAAACTCCCACCTAACTCCCAAACTCTAAAATTAAAATTCAACAGTGAAAAAAAACTCTTTTTAGAAAGAAATTTTTTTTATAATTCATAGCTTTTTGTCTTCTACAACCTTGAAGCATTGAATTGTGTTTTCGGGTGCATCAAGATGAAATCCTTACCAACTTAGGAAGGCTAGTCAAACTAAAAAAAAATTGGATTTTGTTACGGGGTGTACATTTACCCGAAACCCAAACTAATAAAATGGGACCACACCTAAAAAATCGGACAAAAAAAAAATCTGGTTCGAGTTCAGTTTGATTACTCGAAAACAAATCGAACCCAAACTAGATCGAATAAAAATCTGACCCAGATCGATGAAAACCCGAAATATTAAAAAAATTAAAAAAAAAATCTGAAATATTCCCCTCCCCCTACCCCACATTCTATCTTTATAATTATACATTTGGCAACAAAGTATCTATTTTACAGTAGTAAATAGTTATCGAACTAAAAAAAGTTTCTTTATCTATAAGATTTGTACAATAAATAAGAAAGTAACTATTTGTGTAATAAATAGATAAAAAAGTTCTATCTTCATATTTTATATTTCATACAATAGGAAAAAAAATTGTTATTTTATAGAAATAAGTAATTACTAATAAAAATAATTATTTTTATTTTTTATACTTTATACAATAGGGAACAACACAATACCCATTTTTCTTTATATATATATATATATATATGATTTGTACAATTGAAAATAAAATGATTATTTCATTGTAATAAATAGTTACCAAAAAGAAAACCAGATGTTCTATCTTTATGTATAAAATATGCAATAGAATAATTATTTTATAATAATAAACCAGTACCAGTTAAGAAAATTTGTTTCTATCTTTATATTTTAAACAATTGGCAACAACAAAATAACTATTTTATGGTAACAAATTCCCATCAATTTAAAAATAACATAAAATACTTAAATAATAATTAAAAATTATTTTTAGGTATATTTCAAATATATTTTAATAGAACTAAATCTGAATTCAAAGAAAACTCAAACCGACTCGAAATCTCTAATGAAGAGTCTAAACTTGTGTTCTTTTGTGAGTGTGGGATGGTAAAGGTTTTTTGACCTTTTTTCACTTCAGAACTTTATCACAAAAGATGTCTTTTTTACTTATTTTTAGTGAGATTTTTTTATGGGATCCACTTTAAAATTTTCTATTCAAGCAAACGAATCTGCAAAGTGGCGGAAACTTTTCTTATTTCCTGATTTTATTGTCAATTCTAATGGTAGCAAGCCGATTCTTAGTATGAAAATTCAGACCGAAATCAAATCCGAACTTTTGGTTGAGTTTGGCCGATCCCAAATGTGCACCTCTAGGTAGGGGTGTTAATGGTTCGATTCCTAAGGAATTTAGAACCATGATCATTATATTTAGTTTGATTTTGATTCTTATCGATTTTAAGTCCAATTCTAAAATAAATGAAACTAAACCATCAAAAATCATAGATACCTATCGTTTTTAATTCCGATTCGATTTTAATTCACCCCTACCCATAGGTTATGTTAACATGTGGCATAAAGCCACGAATGCATTGAATACATTTTGGAAATTTTATTTTAATTTTTATATTTTTATCGAAAAAAGTAAGGATACAGAATGTTGTCCCATACCTGACGTAGGTCAGGTGGCATCCCATTTTGTGTCACATGGAATTTTTGGAACCTACTGATTGTATGGATATGTGGACTTTTCGTTGATGAATCTACACACAAAAGATCAATTTGATTGGGTATGTGCATCCATTAACAGAAGCATTCACTTAAGAATGATTGAAAAAAAAAAAAAACCAACTTATTAGACTTTAACACCAAAACCCAGAAGAGACCAGATCCTATGCACCCAGGGTATTTATGGCTAACGTGGCATTTGTTGAGATGTGGGAGGAGGGTTTCACTCATCATCCTGAGTGCATCCGATCTGGATTCTGGACTCAAAACAGAAAATTTTCAAGAGAAAGATTGCACTTGTTGATTTGCCTGACACGACAAAGTGGGTGACTTGGAGAGGAAGAAAGAGACAGAGACAAGACAAGAATCACAAATGGTGTGTGACGAGAAAGCAGGATTCCACTTCCTCACCACGTAGCAGCTTCTTTCCCAAATTCGTCCTTGAAGAGTTGAGAGCCCGCCTTCCACAATTACTACTGAAAAGTAAAAACAGACACACAGACACTTTAATCTAACACTGTATCCAACTCCAGCAACCTTATAAGGTCCATCTCTCCTTCAACTTCAGGACTCTTTATAACAACCCACCAGTGAAGCCCACTCTCTCTTCTAATCTTCTAATCTTCTTCTTCCTTCTGCAAGACAAGGGGGGGAAAAAAAGCAAAATGGATATAGAAGAAGAACAACAACTAGATATCAAGTCTCCTTTAATTCTAAAATCTGAGGAAAATGGGGTTGAGTTCAAAAAATTCTTCAAGAGAGAAGAGATTGTTGCAGAGTTGAAAAAGCAGTTGTGGTTAGCGGGACCTTTAATATCAGTTAATCTCTCTGTTTATTGCTTGCAGATGATATCAGTCATGTTTGTGGGTCATCTTGGAGAGTTAGCTCTCTCTGGTGCATCCATGGCTACTTCTTTTGCTTCTGTGACTGGTTTTAGTTTGTTGGTATGTTGGGTTCTTCTTATTTTCTCTTAAGAATCATAGCTTCTTTGTATGTTATATAGTTTAGATTTGTTAATCAAAATGAATTCTGTGTACAACTTTCCAACAACTCTGTATTTCTTGATTTCTATATGTGTTTTTTACCATTGTTTCATCGGTATGAGAATTGGGTTGTGGGTATTTTTTGAGTTTATAAAACATATTAATTGTTTAGGAAGTGTTTTCTTGAGAGTTAAAAGCACTTCCAAAAGCTGTTGGGTGTTTTGATGAAATCAACTAAAAAGCAGCTTTTAGTGACGAAGAAGTGCAATTAGTTAAGACGAAACAAGAGAGGTAACCGTACTTCTTACATGGTGTTAGTGTTTTAAACTAAGAATTAGGAACATTTTCATCCAAAACCCTGTAATTTTAGTCAAGAAGAATGTGAAGACCCATTGATGTAAACAGCCAAAGTACATCATAGTTTTGGTTCCTATAGATTCATGTAGAATTTGTTCACCCAAAATGTTTTTTACATTTTCCTTGAATTTGTATGTCTTTTTTTTTTTCACAAGTCTCCTTAATTAAATAAATGCTAAATGAAGTTTATATATTGTGATTCTTGGTTTGTTAATCCTTTTGAATTGGTTAGAATGGAATGGGAAGCGCATTGGATACCTTATGCGGTCAATCCTATGGAGCAAAACAGTATCATATGCTTGGTGTACAAATGCAGAGGGCCATGTTTGTTCTTCTACTTGTCAGCGTTCCACTTGCTTTTATATGGGCCAACACAGGTCTCATTCTAGTAACCTTAGGGCAAGATCCAGAAATAGCGACAGCAGCCGGACATTATGCTCGTTTCATGATCCCTAGTATTTTCGCCTACAGCCTCCTTCAATGTCACATCAGATTTCTACAATCACAAAACAATGTCTACCCAATGATGATAAGCTCAGGAATTACAACTTTGTTACACATATTCGTGTGCTGGTTTCTTGTTTTCAAATCTGGCCTTGGTTATAAAGGTGCTGCCTTGGCTAATGCTATTTCGTATTGGACCAATGTATTGTTATTAGTGATTTATGTCAGAATTTCTCCTTCTTGCAAAAAGACTTGGACTGGTTTCTCGAGAGAGGCATTGCATGATGTACTCAACTACTTACGACTGGCTATTCCTTCGGCTATTATGGTCTGGTATGTGTTTGTGCGTGGTACTATTCAATTGAAATTTAATGTACCCTTTCATAGTTTGATTGTATCATGACTTGGAACAGCTTGGAAATCTGGACATTTGAGATGATGGTTCTCCTATCTGGTTTTCTTCCTAATCCAAAGCTAGAAACATCTGTTCTATCAATCAGGTTAGTATAATGTCCTTATATTTTTTTACCTAATTTCCCAAAATTCTCTTAAATGCCTACTTTCATTTGTTTGAAGCTAAATATAACTCCTCCAATGCAAGGCCTATCCCATTACCCATTTTGAGTCGTGGGATTTTCTCAACCCAAAACGGGTAGCTCCACACAGCTTCTCCATTTTTTGGGGGGAAAAATCCAGACAGTTGGCTGAAAAATATCACAATTTTAGACCGTTGGAAATCTGAGTTGAATTAAAAAATATATTTAAATCTTTATAGATAGCGATTTTTGTGTAATGTGGTTGGAGTGCATAACCCATGAATATCCAAAGTGGATATCCATAAGCCCATGGTTACCCATCTATGGATAAGGAGATGGGAATCCCCGTTGGAGTTGCTCTCACATATGCTAGTGTACACACTCAATACTCTAGTAAATTTTAAGGATGTAAACGGAGTAACCAACACGATTTCCTTTATGATTTTCGTATTTGATCCTTCATTACTAACAGATCTTGTGTGTACCCAGCCTTAATACAACTGCGGTAGTCTATATGATCCCTTTTGGGCTCAGTGGTGCAATAAGGTCAGTTGATTTAAATTTAATTTCAATCTCCTCCTATTTCCTTCCTCAATCATACTTTATAGACATTCTATCATAATCTCCTCTTTGGTTCTTTGTAGTACAAGAGTTTCAAATGAATTGGGAGCTGGGCGTCCACGTGCTGCACGTTTAGCTGTATGTGTAGTTGGAGGGGTGGTCATTACTGAGGGAATTTTGGTAGGCTCAATCATGATTTTAGTACGTCGATTGTGGGGATATTGTTATAGCAATGAAGAACAAGTAGTTGATTACGTTGCAATCATGATGCCAATACTTGCAGCGTCCTACCTATTGGATGGAATCCAGTCTGTTCTTTCAGGTTTGTGCAATAATCATGGTTTTAAATTTCAATTTACTTCCACAAAACATGGCAAAACATTTCCATTTTCATATGGTTCGGTAGGCAATTCAACTAACCGTTTCTTTTTTTCAAATGTTCTGATGGAAAAACACTATTTAGTTCATGTTATATATTGGTTGATTGTAAATTTCGACCTAAAAAATCAAGTTCTTGATACAAAAACTACAACATTTTGGTGCAAACATTTTTGAAAATAGCAAATCTCAACTGAATTATATTTTTTATTTAGAAAAAATTAATAGAATAGTATAAAAATAATATAAAAAAACTTAATTTGCTTGATGAGAGGGCTTGCAAATTACATATAATAGTTATTTATTAGTAGAAATGAATTATGATTGGTAGGATATTTTTATTGTATCTTATTTTGATATATTATAAGCATATTAGCATGTATATATGATCATTATTCAATCTCTATGGTGAGGAAATCATCCTCACAAAAAACCAGCCCATTCGGAAATTTCTTACTCTACTTTATAAGTTGAAGAATCGTGGACCGTCATTTTTTACAGTTAGTTTGTAACCACTTTTCATGGGGTTAGAAGTTTTAAAATGGGCTGATTTTTTGTGTGGATGATCTCTATGATGTGGAAATCATCCTCACCAAAGATCAGCTCATTCTGAAATCTTTTAGTCATATTAGACAAAACTTTGTCTGGAATGTTGTCTACAATTTTGTCTATGTGAACTAGTGGCCGAACACTATTGAATTCTGTTTCTACACTACACACAGATATTTATTGTCTTCTTATTGCTTATGAATTTATCTTTGAATTTGTTTAATCACTTCCTCCAATTTCAATAAAATTTCCTTAATGTTCTTATAATTTCCACAATATTTCCTTCATTTTCGTGAAAATTAATATAGAAATATTTCTAGATTGCCCAAAATAGACATCAAAACCAAAATTTACCACTTTGGCTTACTACATATTTGTCTAGGATCAGCATCAACTCTGATAAATTGCACTAAAGCTACTCAATCGAATTCCCTGCTGTTCATAGTAATTAACCATGGCATCTCTTAATCAATATTTTAGGCACTGCAAGAGGTTGTGGTCGGCAGAAGATTGGTGCTTTTATAAATTTGGGAGCATTTTACTTTGTCGGTATTCCTTGTTCTATTTTATTTGCATTTGTCTTCCATATTGGAGGAAAGGTGAGCGCTCCCTCCCATATCTTTCCTATTCCCTGATTTATACTCTTGTTTACATTTTTAGAATGAAGGAACAGCATTCATATATGGGTTTGTACTGCAATTTTGATAAACAGGGTCTTTGGATGGGGATTATATGTGGGCTTTTTGTGCAAGTGTTAGGTCTTCTAATCATAACTATTCGCGCTAATTGGGATCAAGAAGTAAAAAAAATTCCCACCTTTAATTCAATAATACTTCTGTTTTTCACTTACATGTTGCAATTTGTAAGAATTTAATTATCATGTTTTCTCTTTCTTGTTTAGGTGAAGAAGGCTACTGAAAGAGTCAACAACTCCATCATCCCCATATATGTGGAATCATGATGCTAACATGTTATTACTTTCTTCACAAAAACTTTGGAGCAAAATAATTTCAGGTTAGAGATCATTAAAGAAGTTGCAAGTAATTTTATTTTTGAAAAAGAATAATTTACCAAAACGGAGAACTTTTCAAACGTATTTACCAAAAATGAGCACTATACATCTTATTTCCGAAAATGCTAATTTACCGTTTTCAGAAATATTTTATTTTACCAAAATGGTAAAAACAATAATTTTCATATTTTTGCTACCGAAAATACCCTTTTTGTCGGAAGGATCCTTCTTATATGAGATCAGAATGTATTTATCTTATATCAGAAAGAGCTGGTAGCAAAAATATGGAAATTACTGTTTTTACCGTATTCGAAAATAAGATGAACAATTTATCTTTTTGGTAAATAATCGATATGTCATGCATGTTTTGGTAAATTTACCTTTGAAAAATCTTTTTTATTTTTTTATATGATACACTCTGATCCTTTGAACCGAGCGACCTTAAAGGAACAATAGTGTAGGAATCAAATATCTATGGCAAAAAGTGTCAGCATTAACACATGATTTGGTTGAATCAATTGTGCAGAAGCATTGAAAACCACCACAACATTACCTTTTTTCTTTTCGGGGAAAGGAGACCCTCAATGGAGTCATCTTCGTATACATTACACATGGTGGAGCTGATCTGTTACCATCTCTTTCCTTATAGAAGAAACTATGCTATAAGTAGAGCGAAATTTTGATTTCAGGTCCAAGGGGAAGAATGTTACCACCAATTATGTTTGGTTCTACTTGTGTTGATAGAATTGTTGAATAAAAAAGGAAATAAGTGTTGTCATTCCTTTCAACCCGATTTGGCTTTAAATCTTGTCATCGTTGATGAACTCCACTATTGGCTCGAGCATTGTCTGGGTTTATATTTGTTGGTGGTGATCTCTCTCTTTCGAGTTGCATCCTTGTATGATGGCTGACAAATTGTGGTGGGGGTTGGGAGTCGAGACAATTTGAGATATAGCCCAAGTTAAACAAAAACCAAATTGATGCACAAAGTTAGGCCCTTATCTTTTAGGGTCGGGATACCCTTATGTCTATCACAACCGTCTGTTGGATTTAAGTCTGATACCCTTTGGGCTCCATGGTAGCCCTTTCCTTGGATCTGCTAGAACCCTAGATGTCACGCAAGCTCAGATACTGTTTGATGCAAACTTAACCTAGATTCATAGTGTTGTGGAAAATTAAGGCCTCACTCTCTTGTGGCCATAACATAATTTTTACCCACAACCACTTGATAACCCCAACTTTTACTGATCACACCCCATTTTCTTAGATTATTTATCACCCCAATTAAAGATTAAAACAAACCATTCAAGCACTACAAAAGTTGACTCAAATTATTATTTCAACATTACAAGACATTATAACTCATTCTTTACAATTATGATTGGGCTCATATAAAAACTTAAAACACCAAAAAAAAAAAAAAACTGAGTGTGCTTAGATTGGCACCCCACCTTTTACTTATTCTCAATCATTTATTTGTTTGTCTTTACTTTTAATCAGGGTGTAATAAGTAAAAGTTAGGGTGTCCATAGTAGCTCTTAAAGGGCAAAAACACTAATGCCTCTAAAGTAATAGAAAAAAAAATTAAATTAAACAAAAACAAGAAAACAAATTTATCTACAAAATAAGGGACACCTTACAATTAAAAATCTAATAACCACATTTTGCCAGTTCAAAAGAGTCAGAAGGGTAAATTGTGCATATCCAATCCCAATTGGGTGTACTCTTGATTACTCTTGGAGAAACCAACGATCCAACCCCATCTGCCCAATTGCATCGATCAATCAAACTTCATGGATGAGTAAATGAGCCTTGTGAACAAGAAAGATGCATAGAATCCAATTGTGCCTGTAAGCACAAAGAACGAGTACGATGCAATCAACATGTAACCAAAGTACAACACCACAGACACCGGCTTTGTGATTTCAAGCTTTACGAAGAAGAAGAATGTGGCATAGAGGAAGAAATAGATAGCTGAGGTCCCTGAGGTCAAGTATGACCTCCACCACCACAAGTAGTCCTCCCTACACAACTGGAAGTAGCATAGCATGACGGTAACCTCAGCGCATGTTACAACAAAGGATACAAACACGAGGAAGAGAGAACCAGAGATGTAGTAGAACTTATGAAACCAGATTGAGTTGAGGATGAAGAAGACTTCAATGAAGACGGCTCCATAAGGGAGTATACCTCCAATCAAAATTGAGAAGATTGGATTCATGTACCACGCTCGCTCTGGGATCTGTCTTCGGATCTTGAATGTCTTTACAGGGTCCTCAATCCCCAACTTCTTGAACCCAACATAACCACCCACAAACACAAGTGGGACCGAGATCCCAAACCAGAGGAAGACCAAAGCAAACATAGTCCCTAACGGTACTGCTCCAGATGACTTCTCCCCCCACATGAGAGCATTAAGGATGAAGAAAATGACGAAGACGATTCCAGGGAACATGAACGCAGTTCTGAGAGTGATTTTCTTCCATTCCGTCCCTTTGAACATCTTGTAGAGACGAGCGGTGGAGTAACCAGCAAACGGGCTCATGAAAACCCATAGTATGAGCATGGATGTCGTCAATCCACCTCGGTTTGATGGAGAAAGGAACCCAAGGATGGCAAAGATCATACTGACTAGTATCATACCAAAGAACTGCACACCAGTTCCAACATAGACACAAAGTAGGTCTGAGTTTGTCGGAGGCCTGAAAACATCCCCATGTACCAGTTTCCATCCTGTCTCTTCTTGAGTCTCTAGCTGAGTTTCATTGGAGATGTCACGGTACAATTTACGTAGCATGATCATAGCAAATAAGCCAGAAAGGAAGAGAACAATCGTCAGAGAATTGATAATAGAGAACCATTGAATTTGGTCGTCATTCCTTTGGAGATAGATATCCCATCGAGATTCCCACTTCAAATCACTCTCCTGAAACTCAACATCATATGTGAATATGACCTCCTTGTCTTCAATCTCCTGAGGAAAGTCAGAGTAGGTAACTGTGCGCTTTTCATTGGGGTTGCAGTTTATCAAGCGAGATTTGTTGTTCCAGACACCTTCATATTCATGTCTTATACTGGAACCCATAAAAGAAATCAGATACTAGAAAGCAAGTATCGGACATGACACAGAAGAGGGAAAAAATGGTAAATTTAGTACACAAACAAAGAAGAATTCTCAATGGGAAAGTTTAAAAATTAACCTGAATGGTTTAACCTCAAATCCCACAATCCTTGCAAAGTCTGTCTGTGTATCATTGTGATACTTGACAGTAAATTTCAAATGATTGTTGATGAAATACTTTTCATCCTTGTCCTGCAAAAAAAATATAGCAATAAAAACTAAAAACAAAATTAAAAATTAAAAATAAAAAACAGTTTTTTCTTGGATAAACACATCACCAAATCTCAAAACAATTGAGCATTCAAAGCTAGGAAGTATTGGTATTTACTCCAGCATATAGACCTTTGAACCCAACACGGAATCCATGTTGATACACAATAGAAAATTCTGTATTTAGTATTCGTATGGGAATAACGAGAGGAAGATTATCCAGGATCCTGTAGAATGCAACAAGGGTTCGTTAAACAAATCATGCTATGAAACTGACAATGGATTGCAACGATCAAAGAATATATGGATTCAGTTTTTAGGATGGAAAAACTAGTGCCTTACATATTGACCCGATACTCATTGTCTATCTTTTCCTTTAAGTCCTTCACAGCTTCTGTGTCAAATTTTACCCGGCAGACGGCATTACACATCTTGTTTTCCCCCATTTTGAACTGCAACAGAACTACTTTGCTCAGAAACTCAATAACTAAAAAATAATCAGGTAGGAAAGATGGTAGGATGACTGAATTGTCAATGAAATTTAGCTGACCGTGTAAGGAGAATTCTGGATACGATCGCCACGAAGAACTTCCCCAAGATTCTCTGGATTGTCAATTATTGAATGCGGTTGACAGTAAGGGACAGAATAGTAGGAGTAAGGAAGTTGTGTACTTATGGAAGTCAATTTGTTCACTTCAACCTTCAGCGTATCCCCCTGCAGCACACAAACATTGAACCCACAATAACGTCATAACAAAGTCGTGGAATTAACCCGAATGCTCAATCAAACAACAAATTTGAATGGAGAACAAACCAACATCCATTAGTAATTTTTATGCATCCAAAATTCTCATTAGTCCTGCTTCCCTAAGTACCAGTGCAGATGCACGTGCGCGCACACACAAATATCGAACCCACAATAACGTCATAACAAAGTTGTGGAAGTAACCCGAATGCTCAATCAAACAACAAACTTGAGTGGAGAACAAGCCACCATCCATTAGTAATTTTTAAGCATCCAAATTCTCATTAGACCTGCTTCCCTAAGTACCAATGCAGATGCACGTGCGCGCGCACGCACACACACACACATCTTTTTATTATGAAAGCAGCACATACCAGGGGGTAGTGACTATTAATTAAAAACGCAGGACTCTGCTAAGTGGTAACATGATGTATAGAGTCTGACACCTGCCCGGTGTTGTAAGCTTTGAATGAAAGCTGACTCCAATTGTCCTAAGTGAAATTTCTTCACACAAACACACCAAACAGTTCCTTTTTTTACCCAAAAAAAAAGTACTGATTGTGGCAAGGACAATTTACTATTTGCAATGGCCATTATAATAGCAATAAGTGACGGCATTATTTTGGTATTTTGTTTTTGTAAGAAAAAAAGTATGCGAACATAAGTAACACCAATATTTTGGTGTATTTTAAAACTAACGACTCTTTCTATTTATTTATGTATTCATACTGAGAAAAAATCCAAAGGAGAACATGGACATCGATCACCCAAAGATCAACAGAAGAAAATAAACAGAAAGAGAGAAGACAACACAAGAACATCGCACTTCTCACTAGTTGTACAAACCAAATCCCATCTAAAAAGTAAATCTTCAAAGAAGAGACCTTTAAACACAGGAAAAGCTACATCGGCTTTTCCTGCAACAAGGCTGGTACCTACATCATCTTCATCAGACTGGCTCTCAATCCCCTCCTCCTTTGTCAACGCTCATACTTTGGACTCAATCTCCAAGACGATCACTCCTCTATCATAAATACTTTTAATATCATCATCGTCGAGGCCAAAAGTGTCATCCCCAACAGATTGACTCACGAACATTGAATCATAACCCAACATGGAGGAAAATGATGATCTTCTATCCCAACCTCAACACTGGCAAACACGTCCGAATTTAATGATTGAATCATGATGACATATATGAGCCTCCCATTGATCACAGTCAAACATCTGGGAGCATAACACATGCCAATACCCACCTTGATTATAGCTGCTCACAAATCATAAATATTTTTGGTCGGAAGACATAACCATAGATGCTTTTCCTCAAGATACGAATGAAAAATCAATGATTCTGTGTACACCTCCACATCAGCACAGCGTCTAATGCAGTGTCCTGTATAGTCACTCCAACACGACTCTTATATTTAACCTTACTATTATCAATGTCATTTATGCTACAACAAATAAAATTATACTCCCACAACCCAATGATCACATTAGTCATTTTGTGAAGTTACAAGAATATAATTTTATTATGTTATCTTCAAAATAACCATACTTAATATTTTAAATTACAAAATTACATTATAATTTATAATCACGTTACATTTTCAAAAATAACATTTTGATATGTTATCTTCAACATCACCTTACTTAATATTTTAAACTACAAAAAGGGCCTTAGAATATACTAAATGATAAAATACGATAAAAATGAAATTTTCGAAAGAATATTTTGATGGGAAAATTACTTAAAGAACCCTTTGGGAGGGTTTTTTTTCCTAAAAATTCCCCTTTTTGGGTGGTACCTTAATAGTCCATTTAGTAAAACTTTTCTTTTCTTAATAATCCATGAACCTCATCTCACCTTCTAATGTATTTGAAATACACAAACTACCTCTTCTCATCTTCTTCACATAATTAGGTTTTTCAACAACAATTGTGATCATTTCTCGCAATTTGTTATTGTGAATGATAAGTGGAGAATGATATACTCATAACTTTTAATATTTAGATGTACATTTTTTTTTTTCGACAATTTATTAAAAAAAATGAAGAACAAAGTTGAGATTCTAAATCTTTAATGATTATGAGTGTCTATTTTGCAACTATGACATATGCATTTTGGGTATTTCAAGGAGATTTACCCAGTATCGAAATTGAAAAAAATGAAAAATCTGGATCACAGTTATAGTGTCGAGTTCAACGATTTTTTATAAAAATATAATTGAACTCGACAATAATTAAACATGAATTAAAAGCACCGAGAGTTCATCAATAATTATAGTCGAATTCAAAACATTAATATTATCAAACTCGATAATATAGGTTATATTATTGATGAATTCGACGATATTAAGTCACGTTTAATTATTGTCGAGTTCAACAATATTTCATAATAAATAAATAAATGTCAAACTCGACAATAAAAAGTGGTGAGTTTGACAATAAATATGTTGAATTACACAATAAAAAGTGGTGAATATGAAATTGTAAATGTGATTAGTAGTTTT
The DNA here is from genome assembly GCF_017979445.1 of Akebia trifoliata. NCBI lineage: Eukaryota > Viridiplantae > Streptophyta > Magnoliopsida > Ranunculales > Lardizabalaceae > Akebia > Akebia trifoliata. The sequence goes on from NC_141386.1 coordinate 25,086,178, forward strand.
CATTTTTTTTTTCGAATTTGATATTGGGTAAATCTCTTCGAAATATCCAAAATGCATAAATTATTATTGCGAAATAGACACTCAAATCAAAAGTTATGAAATAATTATAAAAAAATTAGAATCTCAACTTCCTTCTTTTTTTTAAATATATCGTCGAAATAAATAAAAAAAGTACACCTAATGGTGTGGGCACCCTTACTAAGAATTGGGGTGCCTTTAAAACTGGCCATGAAGAAAAGAAAAGTTTACTAAGAACAACTCCAACTGGTCTTTATATCTCTATATTTAGAGATAGCGACCTCCAAACCTAACTCCACTGGTCTCTAAAATTCTGGCAATCCCTCTAAATTACTATTCTTGTCTCTAGATTTGAGGATGAAGCAAAAAAAATAGAGATGGTCTCTATTTCACTATTCATCTTGTACAAATACCAATTGTGTCCCCATCTTTTTACATAAATGCCATTCTTGAATTCCCTTTTAACTTGAGATGTAATAAGTAAAGTTGGGTTGCCAATAACAACTTTATTATTTTTAATTATGTGAATAGTGAATTAGAGACATGAATAGTTATTTACACTATGTTTGGACCCATTGAAGTTCGATTTAGTTCGGAGGAGAGCATCTTCCCAAAAGAGACAAAAAGTAGAGATCTACATTGGACTTGCTCTAATAATAGAGCCCAAAACTTCGGGACTATTTAGTGTGTGTTTGGTAACACTTCTAAAGTTTGAATGGAGGTGGTCAACCTTTAAAATTCAGACTTTAGAAGCTTTATTGCAGTTTGTTTCATTTCAGATTTCAGCCTTAAGAATCAAAATTCAGAACTTTTGGTTCAACGGGGGACATTGGACGAAACTTTTGAATTATTATTTTTTCCTAAAATACCATCCTCAAAATACTGATTTTTATCACTTATCCTTTCTTTATACAAACCCTAAAACCCTTATTTATTTATAATTTTTCTACCTCTCCTTTATCTTCTACCTCTTTTTCCTCTACAACTGTACTATCAAGGTCTCTCCAGTTTTCCTTTTGATTAGGTAGTTCATATCTCAATCTACTTGTTCTTTTGATTTTATTTATTTACGTGATCAGATTACAATTGAACTAGAAAATGCATAATTGTTTATTGTTTGAATAGTACCTTGTTGGAATATAATTTCTCAAATATGAATCCAATTTGAAAACAATACTGTTGAGGTGTTTGATTATGCATAACATATTATGTTTTTCGATTAATAATTTATTAGAATTACAAAAGGGTAATATTGTCAAAACTACCATTATGTTTTAAAATTCTGTTTGTAACAAGAAACTTATAAAAATGGTACTTCAGATTCCAGATTTGGGAAAACAGAAACTAGACTTCAAACTTCAGACGTGTTACCAAACATACCCTTAAAAAGAAAAAGGGGAATCTTCTTTAAATAAGGTCCTTTAAATAATTTTCCCTATTTTATTTCAAAATTTCAATTATCCAGAAATCTTCTTCTCCGCAATCTACAGAACCAGAGAGAATTTTGTACGAAATCTATGTAGCAATCGAGACATAATGAGTGGAAAAATTTAAACAAAAACAAAGAAAGGAGAACAAATAAATAACCAAATCCATGGAATATCTCAACAGAGAAATACGGACCTTAGTGAAATCCTGTGGAGTGACGCTTGAGAAGTAGAATGAATCGACATGGATTATGAAGAAGAGCACAAGAAGAATTGCTGATATCCAGAGATGAAGTGTGAGATATCGAGGAATCGATGCCATGGATTTTACAATTTACTACACTCAGATTATGATACAGAGATAAGATTGAGATTCTCAGACAGAAGTTAGACTCAAGATTCAACAAGAAGACATGAAAGTCTCTGATCGTAACGTCAACAGTTGACTCTAACACATAGGATCTCAAGTCTGGGACGTAATTACAATCTTACCCCTTTAGATCAGCTTGGCATTTATGAAAGTCCAAATTTTTTTTTTTTTTTTTTTTGGGTTAAGGTTAAAGTCACCCCAATTATTACTAAGGGTGCTCTCACACCATAGTCAAATGTTTTGTCAAGGAGTAGGAGATCAACTTCACCAAAAATCAGTTCATTCTAACACTTCTAACCCGTCAAAAGTGATTTATAAAAAAAAATGTACTATTTATGATTCTTCAACTTGTTTCGATGGGATTAGAAGTTTTGGAATGGATTAGAGATCACCCTCATAAAAAATCTTAGTTCATTTTTTTATTTTTTTATTTTTTTTACTGTGACTGACCCTAAGGTGGAGGTTTCTATTTTATTTTTTATTTCTTCTTGCAAATGGGAAAGGGTGATCCTACTCATCTCACGCATTTTGGTACATCTTTATGATTAGTTGTTTGCTGATTTACTTGAATTTTATTTCATCATTGATTCGTTTGAACGGTTGTGATTAGTTAGATAAAAAATATTTAGTGAGATCGAATTGATTGATTTAATTGATTTGAATTTGTTAGAAAATTTGATTGCTCAAATATTTGATTGATTGATGATTTTTAAGATTGGTCAGATGTTTTTATTTTTATTTTTATTTTTTTTAAAGATTAGTTTAGGATTTGATTAAATTGAATTATATTTATTAATGATTACATTTTGATTGTGATTAATTTGATTGGTCGATGTCAATTTTAATGGATTTGCATATAATAAGCCCTAGTAATTACTATTGACACCTCACCTTCATTTAATTTTACCTTTCAAATTGGGATGTAATAAGTAACATTTAAAATTTTATCAACAAGGGTCCAATACCTAGTTTCTTGATTTAAATTCTAATTTTAGTGTCTCATCCGATTGATTAGTATCATTCCATGTAATAGAAATCATCATTTTATGTGATTGATTAGTATCATTCCACACGACGAAAATCATCATTTTATGTGAAATATTTTAACTTTTTTAATTGTGGGGGTTTCTAAATTTTCTCGATGTACTTGAATGTTGTCACAAGTTCAATTTTAGTTTTATTTTCCCAAGAATTAAGGTTTCTAAGTAAAAATCGAATATTAAGGGGCATTTTAGTTATTTTTGCAATTCTTTGTAAACATCTCTCTTTTTACCGATTTTGGTTTCATTAGACTCAAAATTTCATAAGTGTAGGATCTATGAGGGACATTTTCATCATTTGTCAATTTTTTGAATATTGACAAACGACTTCTTTCAGTTCCAATGTGATTATTTCTAAGTTTAAATATCATATTCTTATAGTGTTGCAAGGTCTTTAGATTATCGAAATGTGTGACGAACCTAAACATACGTACTTGCTACGTCGAATGTAAATATGCAGTGATCCTAAGCATGCGTAATTCTATGTCAAGTATGCTAAATAAAAGATATGAAATCACAAGGATTGGAAAGAAATTAGAAAAAATCGAGGAGGGCCTCTTACAAGCTATTGAATTTCCTCATATTTTGTACTTATCATTATGAATTCCCATCATCTAAGTAATAGATTGTCGAATCGAGCAAATGCAAAAATGGGATATTTATATCAGGTGACTCACAAGCTTGTGGGTTTGAATCAATTTGCTTTAATCAAATGTTAAAACATCTTAAACAACATTCTTTTGGCCCACAAGCTGACCCGTAATTACCACAGACAGAAGACAAAGTCTAGAGGAGTAGTCAAGTCAATCTAAAGAAAGATTATGGTACTGTTGATTAGGAGGCCGTCATAACTACTCTTAGAGTTGTCCACTTTCCTCAAAATTTTATTGAGCAGGTGATGAAATGTATCTCGAGTGCCTCCTACATTATCTCCTTCAATAGTTCTTTCATAGGATGATTTGATGGGAAGAGAATCTTGAGACAAGGAGATACCATATCTCCTTACTTATTTGTGCTTGTTATGGAAATTATTTACCCTTTGTTCCAAAGAAAGGTAAAAAATAAGCAATCTGAGTACCATCCTAGATGCAAGAAACTTTAGATCACCCATATTTGTTTTGTTGTTAACCTCATGATTTTCTTTAAGGGCATTATGAAGAGTGTGGAGGCCATCCAATCCATTCTTATTGAGTTTAGTAGCCTCACTAATCTTAAGGTCAATCTCGATAAGAGTGTCTTGTTCTTAGTAGGAGACAACAAAAGTTTGGAGATTGATGTGGCTAAAATTCTTAAGGTCATGAAATGGACCCTCCCTGTCAGATACCTAGGATTCCCTCTCTTCTCTTCCAAAATGACCCTGAAGGATTGCCAATCTTTGATTGAGAAATTTTTCTTGAAAATTAATTCCTACAAAGGAAGGTTCCTTTTTTATGCAAGTAGGCTAGAGCTTGTTAGATTTGTTCTCCTCAGCATCAAAATCTATTAGTACAATTTCTTCATCTTTCTTACGAAGGTCATCAAAGATATAGAAAAAAATTTGTGTGAAGTGCCTTTAGTCTAAGCCAGATAGATAGAGAGGTAGTACTGCTATTTGTTGGAGTGAAGTTTACAAGCCTCTATCCGAAGGTGGTCTTGTTATTGTCAATATTACTACTTGGAACAAGGCAACCATCTCTCGTTATGCTTGGATGATTTGCTCGAATCAGGATTCCCTTGGCTTAGATAGACCAAGATCTATCTTCTTAAATGCAGGAACTTTTGGTCTTTGAAAATTCACAAAGAGGCATCTTGGAGTTGAAGAAATTTTTTTAAAGCTAAGGATATTGCCCAGAATAATATTACTCATCTTATAGGCAATGGCAGATCCACTAAGCTTTGGGAAGACCCTTGGCGCTCCCTTGTCATCCTGAGCTCTAGTTTTAGTGAGAAGTTACCCTCGATTCTAGAGATGGGCCAAGAGCTCAAGTCTCGGCCCTCATCAGAAATGGGCAGTGGTCCATTCCAATCAATAAAAAAGGTCACCTTCTCAAGATTTTGCAATTGGTTGATCAAGTTCCTATCCACTATGGTGAGTTGGACTGAGTGGTTTGGAAAGGTAATGCTAATGAAAAACTCTTAGTTAGATCAGTTGTGCAAGCTTCTTCTTCGAGTTCTAATTAGGCTCACTTGATATGGAACAAGGCCAAGATTCCTGAACATAGTTTCATTGCTTGGTTTACTTTGAAATGTATGCTCAAGAACCTTAAGAAGTTTAAGGAGTATGGAATAAGGGATGATGCTACATGTTGTTTATGTAGAGGGCATGATGAAGACTCGAACCACCTTTTCATCCAATGCCCTTTCTCGAAAGGTATCTGGACTGACATTACTTATAGACGCCTCTTGAACATGACTCCTGGTGATTGGGATGAGGAAGTTGCTTGGTCTGCCAACAATTTAAAGGCTATTCAATGATCCATATAATCAAACAAGTTGCCTTTTGTGCATTCATCTACCATATTTGGAGAGAAAGTTGCAATCAAATTTACCAAAATAACCACAAGAACCCAATTTTGGTATCTCACAATATTTGGGAGGATATTCAAATCAAATTCGAGGACATCAATGACAACATCGAAGACTTGGACTACAATAGATCTTTTATGAATGCTTGGGGGTTCCAAGCCTCCTTCCATTCTGGACAAGTTTTATGCTCTTGGCCAAAATCTCATATGGGTTTGTTCATCATTAATAATGATGGGGCTTTCTCTACTTTAGGAGGGGGCTATGGAACCATTATACCAGATTATGAGGGTAATGTGAAGGTTGTCTTGGCGGGGTGTGATACTTTGAGATTAGTATTATATCATGAGTTGTAGAGCATCCTCGAAGGGATCAGACTTGCTGTAGTCTCCAACACTTCGAGAATCTCTATTCAGTGACTCTTTAGTGGTAATGAACATCTTCAACGACATATGGAGCTGCCCTTGACATGGTCACCACTTGATCCTTTTGATCAGAAGCCCCTTGTCGAGATTTTAACTGGCCTATTTTACCCACATTTACATATAAGCAAACATGACTACTGATTTGCTAGCTTCGTTCAATGATATTTTAGTTTGCTTTGTTCTGGATCGTACTTCACCCCCTAATGCTCTTTTGTCTATCCTTGTTTAGGATAGGAGGGGGATGCGTTATATGAGGTTGTAGCTAGTTTGGGTCTACCTTAACTCATATGATCTTTCAAAAAAAAGGGAGATGGAAAGAGGTGGGTAGTTTCAAGTAGTAGAGTTGATTTTAGTAGAACATATTCTTAACCCTAGGATCCTCCCAACAGTTCATAATACCATAGAGCACCATTGGGTTATTTTTCATTTTGACAAAAGTAGCCCTAGTTGGTTATAAGTAGTTTCTTGTTTTTGAATTTTGAGTGAGAAGCATTCTCCATCGTTGGATCTTCTCAAGTAGGTCTCACATTGGTATATATATATATATGGAAATGTTCAACACCCTAAGCTTTACCCTACACTTTAACAAACGTGTTTTGTCCTACATGGGTTAGAAGTTTTGGAATGGGATGATTTTTGGTGAGGATGATCTCTATGATTAGAAGATCATCCTCACCAAAAATCAGCCTATTCCGAAATTTTTAGCCCCATGTTTACAAGTTGAAAAATCGTGGACCATCCATTTTTTGTAAACCATTTTTTATGGGGTTAGAAGTTTTGGAATGGGCTGATTTTTGGTGAGGATGATCTCCTCACCATATAGATCATCCTCACCAAAAATCAGCCTATTCCAAAACTTCTAACCCATGTAGGACAAAACACGTTTGTTAAAGTGTAGGGTAAAGCTTAGGGTGCTGAACGAGACTCATATATATATATGTATATATATATCCGCCACATTCACTTTTCAATAATACTCTTATTTTTTTTTTGTCTTTTAGTGAAAAAGACAAAGGTATGTTGGTTTTTTACATAATAAATACTTGTATTTCTAATTAATGTTTATTTATATAATAAATGCATTGATTGCCAAAGTATTTATTCCAAAGAAGAGATTTAAATCCAATGACTAAAATGTATTTGCATTTATTATGTAAAAGACTAAATGGATAATGTATTATTGGAAAGTGAATGTTATGGACAATGTTAACATCCACATGAGGTCTTGGACGTTAGCATTCCCATATATATAGTGCAGGTCACTTGGATATGTATTGTTTTTATGCAAGTAGATTTGAATAAAAATTCTACTACACTTGCTAAGTAAATTTCCTCATTGGACACTTGCAACATACTACTAGAATGGATCCTAACCAGTGAATTCTTAGAGTGTGTTCTTCGTTCCGAAGAATCCTTTTCACTTACTTTTGTTGTATCAAGTGGTTTCATTCATGGCAATGATGTACCTTTTCGAAATTTTATCTCAAAATTTTTAATCTTCTTTAGGATGAAGGTGTTATTTCGATGAGTTTATAACGTGTGTGTGAATGGTAACCAGTCTTTTGTTCGAAACACTCCTTTACCCATTTGCCTTAAAAAGAGGGGGGAGAAGAAGAAAGAATTATTTAAAATTTCTTCTTTTGATGAATTGAAACAATTTGTTCTATTGCATTTTCTTTTGATGGAAACTAGGCTACTGTAAGTACAAACTCTAAAGGCAAATTATGAACTGAAATCACTGCACATTTAGGGGGTTGGGAGCCACCATTTGAAGGTTCCTGCATTGATGAAAATTGATTGAATGACCAAAACCATCCAATCTCTCGCACTTGTTTGGGAGATGAGAGAAACTACTTTTCATGGTCCATAAACTTCCCTAGAAAAACAGAGTTTCGCATGTTGGTTCTTGTTAGACACGCCGTGACATTGAAATTCAATGGATCCGCTCACTTCTCATATTTGCTAATTACGTTCACGGATTAACTACCAATATTGAATGAAAGAGAGTACCTTGTAAGACCAAAAGAACATGGATTGAGGTGGTGAGAATGGATATAAACACACTTGCATTAATAAATGATTAAGACAGAAAACTGTGAATTGGGTCAAGTTCTTGAATTTGCACCTTTATGGGTCTTTCATGCATATACAATATTTTACAATAAGGAGAGAATGACATATTCACAGATCTACAATTGATTAAATAAATATGATAACGAAATAATAAAGCGTACATCTAAGCAAGAGCTAGAGATCCTTCGAAAATCTGGACTGAATTTTTTACAGCTTCAATATCAATATCTATTAACTTCCCTGTTTTAGATGAGATAATTACACATCTCTTCTCTTTTGCATTGGGAACGAACAGTCTCCCTTTCTCTTCAGAAGAAAATAATGCGATACTGCAAATATATCACAAGCATGAATTAGAACTTCCAAGAATTCTATGAATAAATTTTATATATATCTATATAATAAAATACAACGGTGGACCCCACTCCTTTGTCTTAAGATTTATACCCCATAAACAACGTATCTCATGGATGTTGTCTCTCCTCCTTTGTATTCTTTCTTGTTCCCCTGCCTAAGAATACATCCAACTTTATTGTCTTTTCTTTTCTACCCCTTTCCAAACATTTTATATTGTTTTTCCTCTTTTCCCCTTCTCCAATAATACCCTTCCAAATTATTGTTTTTTCCTCTTTCACCCCCTAAACCCCAAAGAGAATGCTCGTGCCGTAGGCATGTGGTGTTTGGTCATTGATAGAGGTGACTTGTGTTGTTGATTCTTAACACCATAATTCAATCCTTTGTACTAGTGTAATTATGATCTAAATTTCTTTAACGGTCTGTATGATAGCAGTGAATTTGTTCTCAATGTAATCCAATTTCCTCGGTAAAAAGGTCGTGGAAAAGTGAATTCCATGGGAAAATGAATTCTTCCGTTTGATTGCACCTATGAACATGTCAAAAACAGAGTAAGTTTTTAGTTTGAAGGTGGCCTTACTGTATAAGAATAAGAGAATAATATTCAGAGGGGCGAATTTCATTTCTTGGGGTTTTGGTGGGAAAACATTTTCCTTTCCAGGATGGAAAGTCGCCTTGGGCGGGAAAATGATTTCCATGCAAAATGCACAGTCATACACCTAAAAATAATATTTTCCAGGGGAAATCGCCCATTTTCCATGGGCAATCATATAGATCGCTAATGTTCTAGTTTTGAAACAAATTTAGTGAGCTAAATTCGTAGAACTTCACCTTGGTTTATCACGTGCATTTGCAAGTTGTATAGCTGCTGTGTTTGTGGCTATTACTCCAATTGAGTCATTGATAAGGGCTGCCAACTGAAGCGTATACAAGTACAAAACAACTGTATTATCAATGTCCGTTCGATGGTTCATTAAAAACATTAACAACATATTTAGGACAAAAACAAAAATAATAATAAATAAGTCAAACCTGTCCAGGAGTGGTGATGAACAAAATACTAGCATCTTCTCCCACCACTTCCTCTACATCGTCCCTTTCCTTCTCATGTGGAATCACGAAGATTGGCTTGATACCTCTGCTTCCAAAATATCAAAACTTCATTTGCAACATAGTATGTGAGGTTATTTTGGGAAGAAATAGCTAGATTAGACTCTGACCCAAGGATTGTGAAGGAGAACTGTTTCGTTGGTTAATATATTAAAAATGGCGGCATGAGCATTTTCTTAGGTCATTTCAGGAAAGCTTTTAATCTAGATTGGATCGAATGATTTAGCTAATAAGATTTTAGCCACGAAAAATGGTTTTTCCTCCTAGAGCAATTAAGATCATTGAGGCATTATTAGGATTAAGCACCTTGGAACAGGTTAAAGGCTTTAACAGGACTAGGGGAAAGTCAAAAAGGATGTAAGTTCTATTGGAAAATAGTCGTTACGATGCGAAAATTCAATTTGGAATGTCAGGCTAGGAGGCACGTTGCTATGCCAAATCTTGAAGATAGTTGACACCACCTGATGTGCAAGGGTCTCATCATGCTTTTATGACACAAAAATTGGGATTCAACCAAGCTCATTGCTCTCACTAACTGTTTTCAACATCAGTATTTTGAGTGCCTTAGAACAATAATAAAATTAGAGAATTTTAATGGAACTTGAGATTTTAGAAGAGGAGAGAGTTCTCAAGTTTCTGAAGTGAAAAATAGTGGAGAAGAACCCTTTTTAGTTTTAAAAATGGAGCCGTTTTGAAAATGTATCGAGACTTTTCTCGAAAGACATGACTAATGGTGAAACAGTTATCAAGGAAAAGACGCAGATTTTTTTTCTAAAAAGGTTTTCTTTAAGGGAAAAAAAAGGAAATTTCAAATTCTTATAATACATTAAATCCGAATTTAATCTCAACAGTCTGATTTTGATCATTGAGAATGAACGATTATGGTCGCATGATTCACACCTGTTGGATCTGATTTTAATCTAAGCCACCCAATCATTGACCATCAATAATCAAGTCTTATAATCGCACCAAACTGTTGTATTGCATCCAATTGAAAAAGGTGATTAGATCAACAAACAAGATCATCCATTGAGAAGATCATATCTCAACCAATGGTTATGAACTTATGATCATGTCACTAATCGGACCTTTACAAAGAGTCATAGAGCCTCATATACACACAATCAAATTAAATATTTTTTATGAAAAAAAGCTTTTAGCAAGTACTGAACCCATAACCTTCTCTTACCAAAGTGAATCATGGCCCATAACGTATAACTTTGGTTAAGTTATTCTTGTGAATAACTTAACAAGAACAAATATAGGAATACAACTAAAAATATATACAACAATTTCAAGCAGTGGATGAAAATCTCAATAAGCATGCTTTAATAGAAATTATGTTTCTTAATAGTGGAAGGGTAAAAAAAGTTCATATATCTGAACCAAATAGTTTCAATAGAGCTCTTGTTGTGATAAATTTCTTGAATCTAGTTGGTAATTGGATGCAGTTGTGGCAATTTTGGCATTTTGGATAAATCTCGGGCTACAATTTCTTAAATCAAATAGGGAAACAATGGTTTCAAAGTTCTAGAGTTCTGAAAGAGGTATAGGGAGAAATATCGGGTTGTAATTTATTTCTCAAAGTTGGTGAATCACTCTCATCTTACTCTAATTTATTCCGTTGTGGTTTTATTTGGGTTTGCCATTCACAGCTGTGTTGATCAAGTTTTAGTTACATTATCCACTAAAGATCTTACCCATATTTTCCTTGCTCAACCAATATATAGAAATTTTCATGAGTTGGTTTCTAATTTCTATTACTAGGATGCAATGTGAGCCCAAATACAAAATTCTTACCTTGTTGCTTTTGCTATTTCAGCCCATACTTCAATGGGTAGCAAGCTATCAGTATCCCCTTTAGACTGCATTGAAGCTTGCGAGTCAGACTGAATACCGTGAAAAACAATATATTTCCCTTTCTCTGCACCCAAGTTTTTATATTTCGCCCCCACAAACTCCTTCAACTTCCTTGAGATCGACACTTTCAATGGTGGCACAGGATGCCTTGGTACTTTACGGCCCGGTCTCCCCAACCAATCAAGCATTTGATCATACCTACATTAGATGAACTCAACATCAATCCCTTTTAGATATAAAATTAACAGAAAGAGAAGCAAGAAACATACCATTAGCTTGTTTTTGGACTCACATGTTGTATCCACCCTCGGATAGATTCAAACTATCTGCTGTAAATGTTTCAGATAAAAGTAGTCCTGCCCCTGCTGCATTTACATTTGGGTAGATGTAGCTAACTCTGTCCCGGGCTGTCGTCATAAACAAGAATGCTGCGTGCCCAAGACCAGCCAGTTTGGTTGATAAGACCATGTCATAATACCTACCCTGTTAAAAAGTGGAAAGCCACTCACCCACATTAGTACTACCATTACAATTCGGAGTATATCAAACATTTAGTATGGCAGTGGTGTTTCTTTAGTTCGGATTTGACTTTGAAGAGTTCAATCAGAAATTTGGCTTAAAAAATGGAGAATGGAAAAAATATGATACAGGAATAGCTCATGTACAATTCAGAATCATCTTCAAAATTTGGTTTAAAAATTCAGGATAAATTCGAAAGTATAAGATTACCTTTTATAACCATTCATATTTCAAAATAAAATAATAGAACTAGTACAATTGGGCATGAAAATATTCCTAAAAACTTCAAAAGTCAAATAAATAAAACTGAAAATCCCTTCCAACTCTGGATATGAGAACATCTAAAACTCCTCCAATGATTACAGAAAAATCAAATCAGGTCTAAGGTCACACAAAAATACTAAACAATTCCTTAGAAACCATGTACCATTCTCCCCTTCTATTACACTTCAAATAAATATATTAAGCATAACAAACATATCATTCTTGGACATAATTGCTTTTTGATTGAGTTATTGATCTAAGGGGAAAAAGAAATTAAATTTAAATCAATGTAGACAAAAAAAAAAATCCTTATTTTTTCTTCGACTCACCCAATCCTTAGTCTTTCAATTCTCAAATGAGAATAGAAAGAATCATACTTTGATACAATATCTTAATTGAATTATATGTAATGATCAATAAATTCAGTTTATTTCTACAACTATCATCCTCAAATACACAGTTAAATCAGCTGTCATATAAACCAGTCTACTGGAGGGGCCATAGCCTTAAGCATATGGATTTGAAAATTCTATCGATTGAGAGAGAATAGTACCCACTGAGACCTTAATTCAAGACATTTAACCCAACATGTTGAATTGAACAACGAATAAAATTCATAAAGTACACAAATTATTCGAGAATTCATTAACTATTCTACAAACCTTAAGAACTCCGATCATGTCTGTATACTCTCCCGGGTCAGGAAAATCCTGGTCACAATCATACACATTTGCCCATCTCACATTCTTATTTAACTCATAAGTTTGCTTCCCCCTTGAAGACGCAACAACGTCCACTTGAACACCAGGATACCTATCCTTGATCAATTGAATTGCAGGGAAAAACAACAAGTTTTCGTAAACACCACCCGATATCACACAGCAACAACGTCGAACATCACCTCTTATTTTCAATCCCAATGAAGCAACTTCAACATTATACCCCATTGGAAACTTAAGGAACCCGTATGGGTTGCCAGGGTTATCGGGTGGTCGTGGGTCTTCGTCTTGCTTACCTTCGGAGAACAACGACCCGTTCTCCATTTCAGGGTCATCTCCATAATCAAATGGGTCAAGCCAGAAGTTCTTCTTCTTATTGGCATTTGTTGAAACTGTTGGTCTTCTATAAGAAAGAGGTTTGTCTAATGGGTTCAAAGAGGAGGAGAGGTTGGTGAATTGTGTTGAAGGGAGTGAAGAAGGTGAGGATGTTAGAAAAGGTGAGATGGGTTTGTGCAGGAGAGAAGCTGTAGCCATGAGAGTGAGTTTTGGGTTCTGTTTTTCTCTCTTTTGGTCTTTGATTTTCTGGTTCGTAGGAAAAGTAGACGTTGGATTTTGAATGTGTGGAGGAAGGTTGGATAAGTGTTGTCTTTCTTGGATCGGAACGGATTGGTCCGGTTTGAATCGATCGAGTTAGTACAACTCGGGAGAGCAAAACCTTCTCAAACGATTCAAACCGATTCTCATCTATAATTATTAGTGATTAAACAAGATGTCAATTTTATATTTGAATAGATAATCTTCACACGTACAAACAAAAAATTTTAAAAATACAAATTTTCTTTTCATTTTTAGCCGATTCAAACTCGGTCTGGACACGATAGGCAGGGCTAGAGCTTAGTCGACTTAGGCCCGATAAAGGTATCAGGTTGGTCTCAAAATAAATTATTTTTAAACGGGTAAATTCTCAAATAATTATAAAAAAAATTTGGTATTTTCAAAATGTTGCTAATATTGACAAAATCGTCACGTAATGGGTGTTTGATAACACTTCAAAATGTGGCTTTTGCTGTATTTACGTCTAGAAGTTGCTTTTTAAAATTGCAAAGTGTGTTTAATAAAAGAAAATGCATCATACTTTTGCATTTATTCACATCATTTGAAGAAGCAATAGATAGAAGGTTTTCAATTTTGCTTTTGTGAGAGAAGTAAAGTCTATAAAAACAAGTGAAAATATAAAAATAACCTTCAACAAATAATGAAATTCGATGCCTATTTTTTTTTTATAATGAATACAAAACTTATTCCTTCTTATGCCCTATTCACGCTAGACACTAATTTCTGCCTCCGTGTTTGCCATTTTCATTAGAGTTTCGATCGACGCCATACTTTAACTGAAGTTCAATCAACCTTCAGGTGAGTTAAAAATTCTTTTTTTATTCGTTGATTTTCGCAAATCAACTTTCTATTATTCATTGATTTTGTTGTCATGATTGGGTTCGGATTTGTGTTTGTTCTTCATGATAAAAGTCGTTTCATCATGTTGAGTCAATTTGGGTGATTAAAAAAATTTGAAATCTCATTATTTGAACTGGTTCTTCACAATTTGGGTAACTAATGTGGTCGTTTCATCATTATCTCATTGTTTGAATTAGTTCTTTACGATTTGGGTGATCAAAAAAATCTGAAATATGAAAAAATAAATAAATAAAACCCCACTTGTTTTTCTTTAATCTTGGTTTGATTGATGAAAGAATATGCAATATTTCTTATCCACTTATTAAAAATCGAAATGAACCAATATATGTGGTGATTTATTTTGGTTTGATCAATGATAAAATCTAAAATTTTGTGGATTATTTCGCTTTAAAAAAATAAATGTGGTTATTTATTTGGTTTGATAGATGAAAATACCTGAATTTTGATGGATTATTTTGGTTTAAAAACACAAATGTGGTTGTAGACACCCCATTTTCGCACTTGCCTGATTAATCAACTCGTCAACCCGATTACGACGGTTCCCAATGATGGATGATTATTCCAATGCTCTATTTTGTTACTAGAAATGTTTCAGAATTTCAGATAAAGTATCTCAAATTAACAAAACTGTAGAAACCACACTAAGTTAGGAAAATACAATCCAAAAAACATAGAAATTATCATCTTGCAGATAAAAAGAAGCTTTACGATAAAAATCATTAAAAACTGATCAAATTACCAAAATACTCCTAACATCAAAACATCTTTAAAGCCCCCTTACGCTTCGCAAAATTCATTTGAACACATAAAACAACAAAATGAAATTAAATAAATCATTTCACCAATTTTCACCAAATTCAAAAAAATTACGAAAATGCCCCTCATAAGGGTTGATAATCACTTCATGCCAAAAAATTCGTAAATGACACACACCAATAATCACATTGAATTCCTTACAAAAAATCAATTCCAAAATATCCCGAAACATCAAAAATCGACTCGAAACGCAAAAATTCTCTTCGGGGGCAAAAAAGTAATTTTTTAATTTTTAAAAAAATTTAATTTTGAAATTAATAAATAAAATATTAAATGACATAAAGTCAAACCTTAATAAAATTAATTTAAAAATCTAAATCAAGTCAATTTCATAAAACTTAAGTAAAAACCCTCATTAAAACCCTAATATAAAAAGATTAAGTCAATCTCATAAGATTAAAGTCAAAATCCAAATTTACCTTATTTAAAAGAAACCTAATCAAACACTAACTCTACCAAAAAAAATTCTATAAATAAAGAGCCTCTACAACCTAATTTCGCAGGTCAAAATAAATTCTAGAAAAAGTTGGTCAAAAAGCCTCCCTAACCTTCCAAAAATCCTGATTTTGAAGTCCGAAGTCCTAACCCCTTACTTATCATCCAAACCCTAGTTTTTGTTCACAAACTCCCATAAACTCTTTACAAAATACCCATAAATTTATCAGAAAGATTTAAAAAACATTCAGATCTAAGAAGGAGGTATTTCATCTTGGAGATCTGAAGTAGATCTAATGATAGAAAAAAACGAGGAGTATTTAACGAAAAACCATTCTACCAGTTCTGAGGGAACAAATCGTTGTGATCCCATAGGTATATTTTTTTTTATCTTTTTTATTTTTATTTATTTATTTTAGGTTTTTTTAGCAATATAATCTTCTTGAAAAATAGTAGAGACCGGCGTTTGCCGGGCAGGGTTGGTGCCTAACACCTTCCAACCCCGTAACGTGATCCCCGGACTTAGTTTCTTTTCTAGATTAGCTGTTTTTATCCATCTTGAATCAATGCTCGGTTCCTAGACCGTAATAATTAGGTGGCGACTCCCAAACCTCAAAAATCAAAAGAGGATCCACACACCCTACGGATCGAGAGCACTTTCAGTGGCGACTCCGCTGGGGATTATTGAGGACCAGACTTGAAAAGTCTAAAGTATGGGAAACATTGCCAGAACGACCTAGTTTTTTATTTTATTTTTAGTTATTTATTTCTTTGTTTATTTTTTTTTTTTATCATTCTTTTCATCTCGATTATTAATTACTTGTTTGAATGGTGAATATTTTGTTTTGACACATTTTTTATAGTTCAATCTAGGGTAACTCGGAATGACCCTAAATAATGCATGATTTCAAGAGGGTAATAATATGAAATAATAATTGTTAACCCATTTTTTATCTAGTTTATTTTATATTTTTTTGGGTTGTATTATCTTCTCTTGGCATTATTTGGATTGATTTTAGGTATGTCATTTTAGAGTATCACTTTCTATGATTCAATATAGGGTCATTTTAGGATGACTCTAAACAATGAAATATTCAAAGTGACATATGAATGGAGGATGGAATGATGGTGGTTGGGGTGAGAGTCATGGATTTTTTATTTTGTTTTAGAAAATTTTTGGATAAAATTTTTTAGCATGTTACTATGCATGGGTGATAAGTTGTAAAAATAAATTATTTGTGAGTGATGTACTAAGAAATAAAAAAAAATTACTTTTTTTTAATGTTGTTCGTGATGAGGAGAGAATTCCAAGAAAAAAATTTCTAAAAAATAAAAAATAAAAAAAATATTTTTTTTCTACGTGGTGTGCCATTAGTAGAAAACGATTTTTTATTTTTCATCTTCTTATCAAATAAATTATTTTTGAGTGATGTGCTAAGAAACAAAAAAAATATTTTTTTTAAATGTTGCTCATGATGAGGAGAAGATTCTAATAAAAAATCATTCAAAAAATTCAAAAAAAAAATTATATTTATGCGTAATATGCCGTTAGCAGAAAACGATTTTTTTCTTTTTCACCTTCTTCTCAAATAAATTATTTGTGAGTGATGCGCTAAGGAAAAAAATTATTTTTTTAATGTTGTTCGCAATGAGGAGAGGATTCCAATAAAAAAAATTATTTTTATGCGTGGTGTGCCGTTAGCAAAAAATGATTTTTTATTTTTCATCTTCTTCTCAAATAAATTATTTGTGATTGATGTGCTAAGAAAAAAAAATTACTTTTTTTAATATTGTTCGTAATGAGGAGATGATTCCAATAAAAAATCGTAAAAAAAAAAAAATTTGTTTCTAAAAAAAAAAAGTCATCACCCTTATCTCAACGATTATCATCATATCCTTGATTCAATATTCAATAAAATCTCAATTTATTTTTGGATCGTCCAAAGTAACCCTTGATTGGACCACAGAGAAAGAGTCATTTTATTTTTAGTTCGTGTTGAAAAAATAATAATTATAAATTTTCTTATGCCTATTTTATCGATTGGCTTATAATTGATTATTTTTGTTCCATAATTTTTGCCTATTCGACGTGCCATAATCTTGATTGAGATATGTGTTTGACGTGCTTATTTTGATCTTGATATGATGGGTTTGTGTATTATCTTGATTGATATTTATATGATACTCATGTTGTGATAATATGATCAGCACATAGGCCTATTTGTTTGAAAAGGCCTCGGGCATACCCCACCCTGTTTTGCACATACCACTAACACGTTTATCGCTTTGCATGCTTGCATGTCCCTTATAGCCAATGAGGCACTAATGTATGGTCCGGTCTCCTCGTGAGATGTGACGTCATGCATGAAAATCACAACTCCAGTCACGTACCTTTATAGTATATAAAATTGGGGACCTGAGCTTTCATCCTATTGTAAGCTGCAAAGTCACATGTCTTGATAGCCAACCCTAGACTCATACCTATACGGTATATCAAAGTTCACAAATTGCACTTCCTGGTTAAAATCAATGCCGCGAGATCCTACCCTATTATACCCTATTGTACGAGGGAGATAGGAAACGTCTATTCTAGATGAAAGGTATTTAAGTGGGCCATTGCTCAATATCATGCGCCACCTCTCAATTAGGGATTAAACTGACTATTTTTTTACTTCAGAGATTTGAGTTGGAGTCTTAGATTATCACATATACGGTATATCAAGCCAAGTCACCATCTATCGAGAGGTATATAGGTACAGTTGGGTAAGGGTGGCCAAATGAATTGTATTGCACGTAGTAAACTTAGAGTTTATAAACCTCCCCTATACGTTACGACTCGAACTTATTGTGGGTGTTCCCGGGTTGCTTGTTGGAATGGACTTCACAAATGATGAGATCAGGAATGTATGATTTTATCTTCAATGATCAATCTTTTATGTTTAACCTGATCACCACCAACCCAATAAAAAATCCATTTTAAACTTGGCAATGATTCATAATAACCCAGTCCATCTCAATCTAATGATCATGATGGGTCGGACCATTTAAATCAAAATGGAATTTAAACTCTTTACTAATTCGGGGTTTAACCCACTTTAAAAGAAGAATGTTTTCCAGAAGAAGAATATTTTTCAGAAAAAATATTTTCCAAAATAAAATGCTTTCCAAAAGAAAAGAAAATGAAGGAAAATGATTTACAAAAGATCTATTTTTAATGGATCTTGTAAAATTTCTGAAATATGTTTTTCTTAGGAAAAAATGATTTTTACAAAAAATATATTTTTGCATGGACCTTGAAAAATTACTAAAATGTATTTTTCTAGAAAAATGAAAAAATGATTTGCAAAAAAAAAAAAAGTTTAAATCAAATTTGTTGAAAGTTGTTATTCAATGAAAATAGTGCCTCAGTCCTACCAGTTGTAAGTAATATCTCGAGTCCGCAGTCCGTAATCAAGCTTATTGTGGATACTTGTCTTGAGTTATTTGGGTTAACTCGAGTCCAATTTTTTAATGTCGTGTTTTCTTTAGATCAAGTCTACTCTTTTTCTATTGAGTCAAGTTAGTTTGTCAAGTCTATAGAGGTTTCTGTTGCCTCATCTGAATTTGATTGGATAAAGGAAATTTTTGAATACCTTGAGTGCATTAACGAATTAACTAGTAATCTAACTTTAAGGATAAATTTCTTTCGTGAACAAGAAAATAATGGTCGGACTCAACCTTTAATCGAGAAAGCAAAGGTCATTGACCTCGGAGTAGAAAATAATTCCTAAATAAATTTATATAGAAACCATCTTATCCCTAGAGGAACACGAGGGATAATGAATTTACTCAAAAATTTCAAAAGACCTGTGTGCGTGATCCGATGAAGATATGTTAGGTGCAAGCTTAGGTGTTATTTGACATAGAATAGATACTCACTCGATGGAATGGAAATACCAATGAGATCAAAGAAGATGTTATAAAACATGTTAATGTTATCCTCACTGCATCTCAAGTTGCAAAGTTCATCAAAGCAAATGCCATAAGTCGATACAGGGTACCTTTGAACTTAATTTCTAATGATGGGTTACACTAGATATCACTTTGCGATCAAAGTTCAAGATCCAGCATGATAAATCATCTTCCTACCGTCCTTTGAGTAATGGAGCGGTTGAAGCAGCTAATAAAAGTCTCAAGATAATTATTAAGAAAATGTGTCAATCGCACCAGGATTGGTCAGAGAAGCTACCATTCATACTATGAGGGTACATAAATAGTATTACCAGTTAAAAGGGAAATCCCATATTTCAAGGTATTGATGGAAAGCCAATCGTTAGAAACATACTAAGTCCGTCATCGATACGAAGAACTAAATCGGATTGAAGAAAAACAACCTAGAAGTTCTGTATCAATTGTAAACTTATCATAGAAGAATCACTCGCACGTTTGACAAGAAAATCAAAGTTTGCCACTTACAAGTCAAGGATTTAACCATCAGACTTTAAAGAAAATTGAGCACTCATCCTCAACCATAGGAGGAAGTCTGAATCTAATTGAAGAGATTCATTTAGAAAATACTGCCTGAAAAAAAAACATCAGACTTCAAGATCATGATAGAATTGAACTACCAAAACCAACCAACTTTGACCAGATCAAGCGGTACTACATTTAAGGAGGCCATCTTTGGCCGAATTAATTTTCCTGCTACCTAGTTCAATATCTCCTTTCTCAGCCTTTTGACATTTAAAAAAATATATATTTTTCTTTCTCAGCTCAATTACCTAACTTAGGGGAGGAAAAAATTCGAACTACTTTTTGGTCTGATCCTAAAATTCTAGGGTACGTAGGCAACCTGAGAAGTTACTTCAAGCCCAACCACATCAAAATAAAAAAAAATAGATTTTCCTATAAAAAGAAGAAAAGTCCAAAAAAAAAAGATATTATCAAAATAGGGAAGAAAATTCAAAGAAAAAAAGAAAATTTAAGAGAAAATGCCACACAAGGAGCATTCGGGTTTTTGAGCCTCAAAATTCCTTTCTTTTTATACCCAATCCTAAGCTTACCTATGAAAGTCCTTCTAAGTACCATGCGAAAAAGTCAAGGAATGTAGTAAAGCATGATTAGACAATAATTCCAGAAGTTCATTAGGGAACAAAAAAAAAGAAGAAAAAAACCTACTAGGTTGAAAATCTGAAAAAGGCGACTTCGACAAAAATTAAGGCAAGCTCGCAAGGTTGAAAATTCGAAAGGACGCCTTTGACAACAATTAGAGTAAAGAAAAAAAAAAAAAGTTCGCTAGATCGAAAATCTTAAAAGGCGATTTAAACAAAAACTAGAGCATGCTCGCTAGTTTGAAAACCTAAAAAGGCAATCTAGGCAAAAATTAGAACAATCAAAAAATAAAATAAAATAAAATCTTAGTTGAGTTGAAAAACTAAAAGGCGGTCTGAGCCAAAACATTAAAAGTCCGAATGATCAAGTTTCATTATCCAGTTTAAATCAAATATAGACTCAGTAGATATAAGTATCTCGTCTATGATTAATCTAAAGAGCTAAATATCCCTAAGTGAACCGACAGGGGGAAAGAATAGATTTTATGATGAATTTCAGAAAGAAATATTTTGTTCCAATTTCTTTGAGCTAGACTCAGAATTTTTAATATAAAAAAGTCAAAGTTAAAAGTTAAACCTTTATTGCGATTGCGGTAATCAAAGATTTCAAATCTTCAAAATAAGGGGCATTTTCCTTTTCTAAAGTATGTAATTTCCATTTTACACTAGGGACAATCTTTTTCAAACTGGTTCAACTATTCCTAGTGCAATGTTTTCTGTCAAACTAGGGGAATTTTGTTATGAAGCTTAATCAATTCCAAAGGATAAGGTTAACACTAAATTAAATGTTACCATCTTGATAGCAATTTGTTGAAAACCCTTGAGGTCCAAAAGCAAGTTAAAATGTTGACCGGACCTTCATAAAATCCAACTCTTTATTTAAAAAAAAAATTAAATGCAGTGTTAATCCCCCGTTTGTTTTTCCTGGAAAGTTAGTTTATTACTCTTTCACCCTGAGTAGGTAAAGTAGGACTCCTAGAAAATTAGTTCAATACTCTTTCACCTTAAGTAGGTAAAGTAGGACTCCCAGAAAATTAGTTCAATACTATTTCACCCTAAGTAGGTAGAGTAGGACTCCCAGAAAATTACTTCATTACTTTTTCACCCCGAGTAGGTAGAATAGGACTCCCAAAAAATTAGTTTATTACTCTTTCACTACGAGTAGATAGAGTAGGACTCCTCAAAAAATTAGTTCATTACTCTTTCACCCTGAGTAGGTAGAGTAGGACTCTCATAAAATTAGTTCGTTACTCTTTCACCCCGAGTAGGTAGAGTAGGACTCCAAAAAAAATTAGTTTAATACTCTTTCACCCTGAGTAGGTAGAGTAGGACTCCCAAAAAATCAGTTTAATACTCCTTCACCCTGAGTAGGTAGAGTAGGACTCCTCAAAAAATTAGCTCATTACTCTTTCACCCCGAGTAGGTAGAGTAGGACTCCCTAGAAAATTAGTTCATTACTTTTTCACCTAGAGTAGGTAGAGTAGGACTTTCCAAAAATTAGTTCATTACTTTTTCACCCTGAGTAGGTAGAGTAGGACTCCTTAAAAAATTAGTTCATTACTCTTTCACCCTGAGTAGGTAGAGTATGACTCCCAAAAAATTAGTTCAATACTCTTTCACCTTGAATAGGTAGAGTAGGAATCCTAGAAAAGTAGTTCATTACTCTTTTACCCTGAATAGGTAGAGTTAGACTCCTAGAAAATTAGTTCATTACTCTTTTACCCTTAGTAGGTAGAGTAAAACTCCCCAGAAAATTAGTTCATTACTTTTTTACCCCGAGTAGGTAGAGTAGGACTCCTCAGAAAATTAGTTTATTACTCTTTCACCCCGAGTAAGTAGAGTAAGACTCCCTCAAAAAAATTGTTCATTGCTCTTTCACCCATGGTAGCTAGAGTAAGACATTCAACTTTTGCTCAGTTTATGCTTAGATTGTACTTAGCTTTTGTTCAAATTTTGTTCAAACCCCTCTAAGATTTATCTCAGATTTCAAGTACACACACTTGCACATTTTTAGTCAGGGAAAATTTTCTAAAATTCAACGATCTGATGCCGTCAGTGAGAGTTTGCGCTCGAGGACCTGACAACCTTTTTCTTCGAGGAGAGTTTTACCCTCAAAGATCTGTGCATCTCGGCGAATTGCTAAATCAGACTGCAAAATGAACTGTTACTAGCTTTTGCATTCGGATATCGCACTATCTACCGAAATAGATTTGCTATCTAGTTTGCTTCAACCCTCTACCAAAGAGGGGCATCTGTAGACACCCCATTTTCGTACTTGCGGGATTAATCAACTCGTCAACCTGATTGCGACAGTTCCCAATGATGGATAATTATTCCAATGCTCTATTTTGTTACTAGATATGTTTCAAATTTTAAAATCAAGTATCTCAAACTAACAAAACTGTAGAAATCACGTTAAGCTAGGAAAATACAACCCCAAAAATATAGAAATCATTATTTTACAGATAAAAAGAAGCTTTACAATAAAAATCACTAAAAAATGATCAAATTATCAAAATACCCGTGGTATCAAAACATCCTTAAAGTCCCTTTACGCTTAGGAAAACCCACTCGAACACATAAAATAATAAAATGAAATCAAATAAATCATTTCACAAATTTTCACCAAATTTGACAAAATTACGAAAATACCCCTCATAAGGGTTGACAATCACTTCATGCCAAAAAATTCGTAAATGATACAAATCAATAATCTCATTGAATTCCTTACGAAAAATCAATTCCAAAACATCCTAGAACATCGACAATTGACTTGAAACACAAATTCTCTTCGGGGGCAAAATAGTAATTTTCTAATTTTTAAAAAAATTTAATTGACGTAAAGTGAAACCTTAATAAAATTAATTTAAAAATATAAATCAAGTCAATCTCATATGACTTAAGTCAAAACCCTCATTAAAACCTTAATCTAAAGAAATTAAGTCAATCTCACACGATTTAAGTCAAAACCCTAATTAAAATCCTAATCTAAAAAAACCAAGTCAATCTCATAAGACTTAAGTCAAAATCCTAATTAAAATCATAATCTAAAGAAATCAGGTCAATCTCATAAGACTTAAGTCAAAATCCTAATTAAAATCATAATCTAAAGAAATCAGGTCAATCTCATAAGACTTAAGTCAAAATCCTAATTAAAACCCTAATCTAAAAGGACCAAGTCAATCTCATAATACTAAAGTCAAAATCCTAATTTACCTTATCTAAAAGAAAACTAATCAAATACTAACTCTACAAAAAAAAACTCCATAAATAAAGAGCCTCCACAACCTAATTTCGTAGGTCAAAGTAAATCCTAGAAAAAGTAGGTCAAAAAACATCATTAGTCTTCCCAAAATCCTGATTTTGAAGTCCTAACTCTTTACCTATCATTCAAACCCTAATTTTTGTTCACAAACTCTCAGAAACTCTTCACAAAACACCCAGAAATCCATCATAAAAATTTATGAAACATTCAGATCTAAGAAGGAGATACTTCATCTTGGAGATTTGAAGCAGATCCAGTGATAGAAAAAAATGAGGAGTATCTTACGAAGAACCATTTTACCAGTTCTGAGGGAACAAATCGTTGCGATCCCATAGGTATATTTTTTTTAAATCTTTTTTATTTTTATTTATTTATTTTAGGTTTTTTACCAATGTAATCTTCTTGGAAAATAGTAGAGACTGGCGTTTGTCGGACGGGGTTGGTGCCTAACACCTTCCAACCCCGTAACATGATCCCCGAACTTAGTTTCTTTTGTAGATTAGTTATTTTTATCCATCTTGAGTCAATGCTCGGTTCCTAGACCGTAATAACAAGGTGGCGACTCCTAAACTTCAAAAATCAAAAGTAGATCCGTACACCCCACGGATCGAAGACGCTTTTAGTGATGATTTATTTTGGTTTGATCGATGAAAATATTTGAAATTTAATGGATTATTTTGGCTTAAAACACAAATATGGTGATTTAATTTGGTTTGTCAATACAAATATCTAAAATTTGGTGAATTATTTTGGTTTACAAACACAAATATGGTGATTTATTTGGGTTTGATTGTTGAAAAAATCTAAAATTTTAGACATTATTTCGATTTGCAAACAAAAATGTTGTGAATTATTTTGGTTTGATTGATGAAAAACTCTAAAATTTGATGGATTATTTCGGTTTGCAAAAACAAATGTGGTGAACTATTTTGTTTGATTGTTGAAAATATATGATATTTGGTGGTTAGGTTCCTTAAATATGATTAATTCTTAAATAGGATTTAATGGATTTTATAAAGTCATTTTTTACCATTGTCAAATAAAATATAACAATTCAAAGGGTGTGAAAGCAAATTGGACATCCAAACAATATGAAGTTTGGGTCGAGATATACTATGAATTAGTTAAGAAGGGAAGCATATCACATAAAGTTCTTGACAAAATTGCTTATGGAATCCTAATGAGAGAGTTTAAAATAATAATAAAAAAACTAGTATTCACTATGATCTAAGGAAAATGAAAAACAAGTAGGATAAGTAAAAAAGCATTTGGAGACATTGGGATAAGATTTATACCAATACTGACATGTCTTATGATATTGAAACCAGCATGTCAAATGCAACTGATGAGTGGTGGGATGGTTGGCTAGACTCAGGTCTGCCTGAAAGCTTTTTGGCCTTCCACACCTTGGGCAGTAGAATACTATCTATTCTAATTGGCTATCACGTGGTGACCTTCTTCCAGATTTTGGCACTATGACTTACCTCTTTGACTGATGGGCTTCCATTTTCGTTTTTGGTCCTCAATTTTTCTCTCAAGTTGTGTCATGATTCACTTCCAACCTGTTGTTGGGATTATAACGGTTTCCCTTCTATTGGTCGGCTCGACTCTTCTTCTTTACTGGTGTTGGGACATCTCCCCATGTCAGAAGACTTGGCTTTGAACTACATTCTTCTACCTCCTTCTTCAGTTTGCTGATCCCCTTTCGTTCCTTACTGACTTGACATTCTCTATTTGTTTCCTGGACCAGTCTCCTTCCATTGTTGATGGTGATTTAATTGGATCAATTTTCTATTGGCTACCTCATTCTTTCAACTTTCCCTCATTTACAATGATCGTCTAGGACTTCTTTACTATTTTGTGGTCTCTAAAGTAACAAAAGGCAAGAAAGTTGAAGGATGGGGCCCCGATGTAGTGACTACCAATGTTCTTTCGAAGATTTTATCAATACTCAAATAATAAAGAGAAATAGAAAAGAAGATGAATAGTTAACTTGCAGAGTGATCTTTTTCTTGTAGGATTTTATCTCTTTTAGCCTATTGGCCACCAACCTCTTTTTTGTTTGGTCACTTGATTTTTATAAACGAAATCTTGAGACATGTGTCACCACACGGTTGATCTATATGTTAGATGAGTTGTTCCATTTGAGGCATAATTGAATACTTTGGGAGATGAACCTATCATTTGTCAGTAGGATTGGAACTTGATGTATAAGTGTTGCAAGTTAGTTAATGTGGAGAAAAATATCTTTGACGCATGGTGTCCCATAAGCTAGATTCAGATCTTCCTTGTATTTATCTCTATGAAGAGATGTGCTTGGACTTACATGTTTGCTTAGGGTCGTTTAAATTCTACACTACAAACTACTCAAGTCAAGATTAAAAAAAAAAAACACTCCAAAAATACAAAGAAGAAGAGTCAAATATAAGGTTGAGTAAGGACAAAAGTGATGTGAAAAATTCCTCATCTCTCTCCTCTATTTTTTTCTCTTCTATCCTCCTTACTTCTCTTATTTTAATTTCGATTTATAATAGTCATAGGATGTAATTCTAACCCTCCCCTACCTCTAGTAGATCAGACTTTGGTTCGATTGAAAATATAGGGGTTGAAGCTTCTTTTTTCAAAACAAAATTATATTATCTTTAATCCCTAACAACAAGTTGCACACGTCACAAAACTCATTTTGAGGCTAAAGGAAGTTGGGCCCTTCTCATTCCATGAGAATGGGCCCATAATCGCAAAGCCGACATTTTTTCAAAACTTATTTTCTAAAAACAAAATATAGTAAGGCCTCTTCTCTCAATGAAATGACCTTCTTAGTTCAAGCCGACATTAAAAAAGATCCTCGTTCAAGGGCACAAAATCGATGTTTAACCAAATTTTCTTATTTTCACTTTATTTCAAAAATGACCAAACTTTTAAGGTTACCGTAACTTGATTGAGAGAGAGGGCTCTCTATAACCGAACCCTTACCTAGATCGTAGGTGGATTGGTGTCCTAATCCATAGCAGATGTCAAAAAATTATTTTCCTTAAAAATACCTTTTGAGTGACCATTCACACTCTTTTAGAAAATAAGTTTCGAAAAAATGTCGGCTTTGCGATTATGGGCCCATTCTCATGGAATGAGAAGGGCCCAACTTCCTTTAGCCTCAAAATGAGTTTTGTGACGTGTGCAACTTGTAGTTAGGGATTAAAGATAATATAATTTTGTTTTGAAAAAAGAGGCTTCAACCCCTATACTTTCAATTGAACCGAAGTCTAATCTACCGGAGGTAGGGGAGGGTTAGAATTACATCCTATGACTATTATAAATAGAAATTAAAATAAGAGAAGTAAGGAGGATAGAAGAGAAAAAAATAGAGGAGAGAGATGAGGGATTTTTAATATCACTTTTGTCCTTACTCGACCTTACATTTGACTCTTTTTCTTTGTATTTTTGGAGTGTTTTTTTTTTATCTTGACTTGAGTAGTTTGTAGTGTAGAATTTGAACGACCTTGAGCAAACATGTAAGTCCAAGCACATCTCTTCATAGAGATAAATACAAGGAAGATCTGAATCTAGCTTATGGGACACCATGCATCAAAGATATTTTTCTCCACATTAACTAACCTGCAACACTTGTACATCAAGTTCCAATCCTACTGACAAGTAATAGGTTCATCTCCCAAAGTATTCAATTATGCCTCAAATGGAACAACTCATCTAACATATAGATCAACCGTGTGGTGACACATGTCTCAAGATTTCGTTTATAAAAATCAAGTGACCAAACAAAAAGGAGGTTGATGGCCAATAGGCTAAAAAGAAATAAAGTCCTACAAGAAAAATATCACTCTACAAGTTAACTATTCATCTTCTTCTCTATTTCTCTTTATTATTTGAGTACTAATAAAATCTTCGAAAGAACATTGGTAGTCACCACATCGGGGCCCATCTGTAGACACCCCATTTTTGCATTCGCCTGATTAATCAACTCGTCGACCCGATCGCAAAGGTTCCCAATGATGGATGTGTATTCCATTGCTTTATTTTGTTACTAGTGTGTTTCAGAAATCCGGATGAGGTATCTCGAACTGACAAAATCTTATAAATCACGCTACGCTAGGAAAATACGACTCCAGAAACATAGAAATCATCATCTTGCAAATCAAAAAGAAACTTCACGATAAAAATCACTAAAAATTGACCAAATTACCAAAATACCCCTAACATCAAAACAACCCTAGAGCCTACATTACGCTTAGGAAAACTCATTCAAACACATAAAACAACAAATCGGAACCAAATAAATCATTTCACCAATTTTAACAGAATTCGACAAAATTACGAAAATACCCCTCATAAAATTCACGACCATTTCATACAAAAACTTCATAAATGACAAAAACCAACATTCCCATTGAATTCCTTACGAAAAACTGATTCCAAAACATCCTGGAACATGGAAAAACGACTTAAAACGTAAAAAAATCATCTCCGAGGGCAAAATGGTAATTTCACAATTTTAAAAATTAAAGATTTCAAAATTAATAAATAAATCATTAAATAATGTAAAGTGAAACATTAATAATATTAATTTTAAAATGTGAACAAAAAAAATCGATCAATCAGGCTTTCAGGCAAAATTGTTGAGGGTTCGCAAGATATTTCTTTAAGGACCTCTCCATTTGGGGGTCCAAAGAATTAAAGATATAATAGAGAGGGGTTCTCCCAAAATTTAAAGTCAATCAAGCAAGACTAAATTCAAGATATTAAAGTCAATCAAATAAAACTAAAGTCAAAATTAAAGTCAATTAAGTAAGACTAAAGTCAAGTATTAAAGTCAATCTCATAAGACTAAAGTCAAAATATTAAAGTCAATCTCATAAGACTAAAGTCAAAATCCTAAATCAAAACCCTAATCTAAACTAATCAAGTCAATCTCATAAAACTAAAGTCAAAACCCTAAATCAAAACCCTAATTTAAACTAATCAAGTCAATCTCCTAAGACTAAAGTCAAAACCCTAAAGACTTAAGTCCATCTCATGAGACCAAAGTCAAAACCCTAATTAAAACTCTAAAAGAAACCCTAATCAAACCCTAATGCTTCTAAACTTTATAAATAGGAGCCTCCACACCCTATTTTCGTATCAAAAGAAAAAACCCTAGAAAAAGTAGGTAAATAAGCCTCCATAGCCTCCCCAAAACCCTAATTTTGGAGTCCCAACTCCTTCCCTAACACCCCTATTCCGATTTTAGCCCAAAAAACACCCAAAAACCTCTCAAAAACATCCCAAAAATCCACAACAAATTCGAAGTACCCAGATCCAAGAAGGGGATACTTTACCTCGGAGATCAAGAATCAGATCCGGATATAGAACGAAGTAAGGAATACGGTACAAGGAGCCATTCTCACCAGATCTGAGGGAATAACACTTTTGCAGATCAAAAGGTAAATTTTTTTATTTATTTTTAATCTAGGTTTGTCATTAGCAATGTAGATGTATTTGGGATAAGTAGAGACCGGCATTGGCCGGGCGGGGTTGGTGCCTAATACCTTCCAACCCCGTAACATGATCCCCAGATTCAGATTTCTATAGTAGATTAGTTCTTTTATCCATTGTAGGGTCAATTTGGTTCCTAGACCGTAATAACTAGGTGGCGACTCCCAAACCTCAAGGGTCAAAAGCGGATCCGCGCACCTCGGGTAATCGAGGGCGCTTTCACCATCCTTCAACTTTCTTGCCTTTTGCTACTTTAGAGACCACAAAATAGTAAAGAAGTCCTAGACGATCATTGTAAATGAGGGAAAGTTGAAAGAATGAGGTAGCCAATAGAAAATTGATCCAATTAAATCATCATCAATAATGGAAGGATACTGGTCCAGGGAACAAATAGAGAATGTCAAGTCAGTAAGGAACGAAAGGGGATCAGTAAACTGAAGAAGGAGGTAGAAGAATGTAGTTCAAAGCCAAGTCTTCTGACATGGGGAGATGTCCCAACACTAGCAAAGAAGAAGAGCCAAGCCGACCAATAGAAGGGAAGCCCTTATAGTCCCAACAACAGGCTGGAAGTGAATCAAGACACAACTTGAGAGAAAAACTGATGACCAAAAACGAAAATGGAAGCCCATCAGCCAAAGAGGTAAGTCATAGTGCCAAAATCTGGAAGAAGGTCACCACGTGATTGCCAATTAGAATAGATAGTATTCTACTGCCCAAGGTGTGGAAGGCCAAAAAGCTTTCAGGCAGACCTGAGAGTACTCAGGGAGAAGGCCTAGACCAAGGTCGACCACCTTTCACACCTTAGTACTCTCCATCGATCAAGAAGACATCAAAGGAGAAAAAAATAGTCGAGGTCTACCCACACGCAAGAAGAAACCGATAGGTCAAAGATCGAGCTCAACATCAAAGAATGACACTCATCTCGAGAAGTGAAAAACCTCTCCACAGTATCGATATGCAAGAAAAACATTGGCCTAAAACATGTTCATTTGCTGAAAAAATATTTTGAAAAATTAGTGAAAGAATCCTGGAGAAGGGATTTTTTTTCTAAATAGTCCTTATGTTTTAGACGGTATCTTAATAGTCCATTTAGTAAACGTTTCTGTTATTTTCTTAACAATCCAGGACCTCATCTCCCGTTATAATATTTTTGAAATACCCAAACTACTCTTTTTCTCATCTTCTTCAAATAGTTAAGTTTTTCAATGGCGATTGTAGTCATTTTCGACGAATTTTTATTGTGAATAATGAATGAAGAATGATATACTCTTAATCTTGAACATTTAGATATATTTTTTTTTTTACAAGTCAAAAGTGGATTTCAAAAGATGGGGCTCAAGACAAGGGCATTGGGATCTTTTTTTTCCATTAATCTATTAAGAAGATTAAGACGCCAATGAAGTCATGTTATCCGTGTCAAGCCACATGGATATCTCTTACATGAGTTGTCCTAGAGTGATATCAAAATTTACATCGTTACACACATTGCTAGCGTGGAGATGCTCAGAGAACCATTGATGCTTTTCACTCTTATCTCGATGAAAAGCATCTATGGTTCTGTACACACAGCCACATCAACAATGTGTGGTACGATGTAATTTTCAATGTCACTTCACCATTTTCCCTCTTAACATTTCACCAAAAGGCCTAAAATTAATGTTATATGTACCCCTCCAGGTTTTGGTTAATATTTGAGATTCCCTTGTATTTTCAAACTGATGACATTCCCTTTGACCATGGTCTTCATTAAGAGATAAATAGAAAATGACTGAAATACCCTCATCTTCAATTTCTTCCAAAAATTATCCTTTAACGTCTGATTCTAGATAAAAGATCAATGTGCTCAACCTGCTTGCCTTTCTCTACTGTTTTGTCCTAATGAATGAGAATAAAACAAATAAGATTTAAACTTACACACGATTTGTCAAAATAATGATGTGATGGAAGCCCTTGAATTTTATTAAGTTTTTTTATTCCAAAGAACTATCAATGTTTTTTCTATTGAAACTTAGGTGTACGACCTCTTCCTTTCCATATACGCACTTAAAAAATGGTTTTTGTTTTTTGACTTGATATAAACGACTTTCCAAACAAGACCTTATCCCTGACACCAAAAGTATTCTAGAAAATTCTTTTGAAGTTATCCGAAGTATTAAAACTACTTCAACAACCAACAAAACCCCAACCCACCAATCACCAATCCATAAGTCCAATCAGATAAAACCATCCAATCCTATTCATGTCCATTTATGGGGAAAATATTTTGCTTGATCAATGATTTTTATTGTATAAAAAATTAAAAAAAAAAAAATCAATCTGTCTATAAAATGCCACATGTACCTTATCTCAAGCCCACTTCTTAGTGTGATATAACACAAGTGAGCTTGATTGGTGATCTATAAGTCAATAACTGCAGTCAACAATGTAGTTTACTAAGGTGACCTTGACAAGAGCCAAGACCACGAAGCGCCGACCCTTATCCTATTCTAGACTAAAAGCTTGCCCTCAAACGACTTTCACCCTTTCACACTGGAAGTCAGTCAACACTAAATGTGACACAAGAGAAGTTTGATGCCGTCCACATTAACATTAAAGAATACCTTGTCACACGGGACCGAAACCGACTTTGAAGTGGATAGGTTGCTTCAAAATTTTGCAGAAACACTCTCTTTTAGCTAACACGTGGCTCTCTTATATTTCCAAAACGATGAGATAACCCCTGAGTTTTCATTAATATTCGTAATACATCCTTATTGTTTTCAAACTGATTATATACCCTCTTGACCTTGGTCTTATCATATGATCACCATCACCACCAACATCGTCACTATCACAATTGCCATCATCTTATCGTCACTATTACAATCACCATCACCATCATAACCCTCATCATCATCATCATCATCACCAACATCATCATCATCATATCCAAGTAGAATTGGCAATGGGTCGGATAATATTCACTTACCTGACTCATTTTATCTGAGATATGCGTGTATGGGTGCAAATTTTTTGTCCAATTAAGAATTCAGGTAAATTTATCCGTAATTATTTTTATTCAAACATTTTTAGGGTCAGATATGGATATATGTCCTATCCAACCCGAATATATGCTTATCCAAGTATAATACAGTAAATTCAAAATAACATATATATGTATAATCCAAAATTAAGGACTTTCCATCATCTTCACAATTAGATATATATATCCAACTTGGATATCCACTTGAACTTTAGGTAAAGTCGGATAAAGATTTTAAAGCTAATTTAAGTCATTTTTCATTACATGATAAGAGAAGACCCAAGTCAAGGGGTATGTCATTAATTTGAAAACATTAGGACTGTCTCAAATATTCCCGGAAACATGAAAGTCCAACGTGTCTTATCATGGGAAGTGTTCTAGCAAAACTTTGAAGTAGGTTGGCCGCATCAAAGTATTTTTTCCTTGGGACCCATCATCCTTATAAATATACCAAAAAGATTAATGATACATATCTTTTAGACTTGAAACAAAATATAATCAAACCAATAGTTAGAAATCAACCATGAAAATGCTCAAATCAAATTACTGAAAGTCATCAATCAAGTTGATTACTTGTGCATATTGTTAATGGATCCGAGAAATATTCACCAAGATATTGGAGGCAATGACATCAGTTTTTTTGTCGTGCCAAGGGGAAACGATGTCTTTACGTGATGCACAAGTCAAATTCAGTCTCATGATGTGACATTATACGCGTCAAACAAAACTCAGCTGATCACAATGTCTTTAAGAAGTAAATTCCTACTTTAAGATAAGAGACAAAAACACAAACTAGACAAAGTGAGAGATGGGAAGGACAGGGTGCACCTACAATGGCGATCTTAATGACTCTATGTTTGGTAAGCCTATGCTATGGATCGGCATCTATGTCGCGGTGGCTTCTCTGGCATGCTTATTTGCAATGGGTGCAGATGCACTTCGTGGGTTCCGACACCGAAAGCTTTGGTTTCCTTGCAAATACTTCTCTCTCAATTCAAGTTCCCTAACAATCATATCCATTGCACTAAAATTTCCAATGGATTTGACTAGTCACATGCCTCACCGCCAAGACCAGCTCGCGAAGCTAAGTAGTACCATCTTGATATGCACCGCAATGGCTAATTTCACGCCCTCACTGGGAACCATGGAGAGCAAAGAAACAAGCATGAACATGATGGCTTTGAGTATTCTTGTCATCACACTCATCACCAATGTCTCCATACAAATGGGTACGGGTGCAATTTACATTTTCCTACCAGAACATGCTTTAATCATGTTTTCAATGCTTGTTTTACTTGTAATCTTGGTTTTCTCTGCTTTAACTATTCCAACCACTAAACATTTGCTAGAACAACAATACCGTTTAAAACTCCAACAAGCCAAGGATGAAGCCTTAGCTTACGATGGAGAATCTCCGGTTAAGAAACTAAGAGAACATGTTAAAAAATCTTGGATGATGGCTCATACTTGTTGTCCTCAATTTGTGATGGGGCGTTGGGTGACATGTACTGCTTCAGGAGCATTTTGTCTCCTCAGCTCTTTGATCTTAATGGAAGCCATCCTTCGATCATTTTCAGGCTCATTTGTAGGCTCATTGAAATTTTGTGGGGGAAAATCTGAATATAACTGGTCAACCACACTGGTTCTTGTTGTTCAGAGTACCGCAGTATGGGTTGGTACCATTGCCCCTGTTTATAGATGGCTTAATGCCATTAAACATTTTAGGTGCCTTGAAAGGGGGGAAGAACATAGCTGCAAAAATGAGTTTAAAGTAGAAAGGTGTTGGACCAAGAGATTAGAAAAGTGGAAGGAGAGCCCCATCGCTTTATGTGTCCATGGACAACAATGTAGGAAGTTAGTGCACACCACAAAAAATCTACTTCTGGATTTCTGTATAGGAATGCAGACTACCGTAGTGGTAGTAAGCAAAGCTGTTATGTTTTCTTCCATATTTTTTGTAAGACAGATTAGAAAGGTTTCATATGGTTTCCGATTCTGCCTTTGCTGCTGCAAGAGATTACACAAGGGGAATGGAAATGCTTTAAATAATGAGTCGGGGTCGGATTCAGGACCTACTATGAAGCTGGACCTGAGCCATTTTGTGATACATCTTCAAGGGGAGGAGAAATTGGTCGAGCTAATTGCGAAGAATGGCTGTGAGGCTACTGATAATTGGATTCAAAGGGGAAGAATGATGCGACCAACTTATCTTATCCAGCTTTTGAATGATAAGTCAACCATGTCAAATGGTTTCAAAGGAGTGAGAAACTTTGATAGTGATCAAGTTCCCACACTATGTTCTGAAGAAGCTCCTCATGGTTGGGCTCTAA
This sequence comes from Akebia trifoliata, assembly GCF_017979445.1. NCBI lineage: Eukaryota > Viridiplantae > Streptophyta > Magnoliopsida > Ranunculales > Lardizabalaceae > Akebia > Akebia trifoliata. Next base: position 25,120,780 of record NC_141386.1, read on the forward strand.
CGGTGGTGACACTATTAAGCATTGCCATGTCACTTTCCAATATTGACAATCATCTAATGAAAATGTTGTTGTGTGGCGTAAGGGAAGGCCTCAGGTATGTCAGACTCATAGAAAAGAAACTTGACAAGAAAGGAGAGTTTACGAACATCAGAAAGGCGGCAGATATCGTGTGGCTACGGATTGAACTTTATAATAAGTGGTTCAATGAGGATCTTGAGAAATTGGCCCTTGAAGGGAAAAGCCCGATATCGATTGTTAAAAAACTTGCTGATACTGGAAAGAACTATGTCATGGACTTCATGAACAGTAGTTCTAGAAGTAGATGTGAATTGAAAGAGAACCCTCTTGAATGGCCTGCCAAAGTAGTAGCAGCAAATTCCATGTATAGGCTCGGTCAAACTATTCTACAGGTTCACGATGACGACCATGACCAGACAATAGATGATGCATTGTTTGAAGGATTATCTCAAACAATCTCTCAAGTTTTGGCTGCTTGCCTTACAAACTTACCACAAGTTATATCCATAATGTGCTTTTGCAAGGACATTAAAAAGGGAGAAAAGAGCATCCATAATGCAGCCTACCTTCTTGGTGAAACTGAATTTTTTTTGAAAACCCTAGGCAAGCAAGAGGTTTCGGATATGGATCGTGATCAACTTGCATGTATTGACAATTGGTGTTCTTTGAGTTTGAGTAGGCAAGACCCTTCACCCCTCCCTTTGACTGTGTTCTAGTAGGATGTAATCTACTGATTGATGTTTCCTTGTTTGAAGGCAGGACTCTCGTCCTCCCTCATTTTCTTTTTTACCTTTCTTAGTTCTATAAATTTCTGTGTATCAAAAAAAAAAAAAAAAAAGATGTAACTCGATTCACAGACAGAAAATGAAGCGGCTTATAATTCAGATAATATGCATTATGAATAGTGCAACCTGTATTCATATGTAGGATTCTTAAAATAGTATTCTACAAACATCATTATATGGAAATCACATCCTTCGGATCTTGACTAAATTCAAGTTACAAGTTATCCCCACACATCACAAATGGATTTAATGTGGAGAGCAACTATGATAGATAAATTGATGCATGAATACATTATGCAAAATGTAAACTATCATGCTTCCATGTATCATACAATATTGCAATACAGGCAGATATATGTGAACAACGTCAATATGTATGATTCAGAAAATGTTGTGTTTCAAGAAACGCGAATAATTGAAAATCACAGGCCACTTTAAAGAATCTCAGCATGCACCACTTTGACAACTCTTTAAATCTACTTATTTGCCAAATAATGTGTGAATGAGTTGAGAAAGAATAACAGACTAATCAAAGCAAAGCAATGTGAAAAAACAGAGTGCTTGTAGAAGCCTTGTAGGTGTCAACTTTGTAGGATAGCTCCACTGTTTAAGAGATCAATAACCCAAAGATGCAAACGTATTTCAAATTCATTTCATAAGAGGTTTACTTCGCATATTGCTTAGAGGTCGTCTTGAAACTTGGCCAATTTTTCAATTGAGCAATACGTACGAGAGCGTTGTATGTGCTTCTTCTTTTTTCATTGTACCAAACAGTGCACATCTGTGTCGCCCTAACCAAACACATACCAAAAACAAAACCAATCTTAGAACACCAAGACTGTAAAATCTATAGTTGTGTTAATGATGAGTCATCTATCGCACAACAAATCAATCTGCCAACTGGCCTAAAAAGCCAAAATCGCCGCAACTCAGCATTTTGATCAAATCCAAGGTTCTTAAGACCCTTAAAGGTCTCATGGACCTACAATGAGGTTTTGCATGCTCCCCACTTTCTCCATCTCTCACCGCTCCATTCTCAAATTAGGAATCACCCTAAGCCCACTTAAGGCCCACCAACCCTCAATTTCCTAAAAACCGTTATCCACCTCACCCTAAAATGAACTCAAACCTAACCTAACTCTAATCCCATGCAACCAAAACCCTAAACCCAAGTCAATCCTAAAACCTAGGCCCTCATCATTACAAAAGCCCAACACCTTCAAGCCCAAACCCAAAATCCATATTTTTTATTCATACGCATACCCCTAATCACAACCAATCAAGGTCCATGCAACCCTTGATCATCAAGAGGGACACTTGTCATTACCACTACTCACCTCCAACATTCTTCTAATCAACCCCAAAAAGTAAAACAACTCACATCTCAACCCATACATCCACCCACAACCCATGTCATAACTTATCTTCATCATTCCCTCAACCCATATCCATTCTCCTTAATCAACTCACCTAACCCACACACTCACACCCTTTTGACACTTGTCACCATTTCCTCTAGCCTCTCAAAGCCTAACCACCTAATCCCTTACGCAACCCATTCTTTTAACCAAATATCACACCCATTTTCCCCACCTAACACTCAATCCAAATGGGTTGAGAGATTCAATCCATTTGAATAAAAAACTACCAATTTACATTCCCTTCCACAAATACCCTCCTTTCAACCCTAAATTTCACCCGCTTTTTTACCTTTTTACCTCATTCTACCTTAAAAGTAACCATCAACACCTATAAATACCCCCCTCATCTTTCAAAATAACACATGCTATCAAGTCTCAATAAAAAAATTAAAAAAAAATTCTTCAACTCTCTACTCAACTCTTCTCCCATCTTATTACTTCATCTGCTCTAAGATATCTACTCCCATAATTCTACAAAAGATCTAAGAAGAAGAAGAAAAAGAGAAGGATGAGAAGAGAAAGAAGAAGGAAATTTCAAGTCTTAAGGTGGGTCTAGAATGGGGTTTCAATTTACTTAAATTCCCCATTTCTCCCCTATCCATTTCCCTTTTCTATCTCCCCCCTCCTCACTCCTTTAATTTTATTTTTAGAAACCCTATAAGATGTAATGCCAAACCTCCCCTATCTCTAGTAAATCAGACTTCGGTTCGGTCGAAAGTATAGTAGTTGAAATCCCTTTTTCAAAACAAAATCTTGTCATTTTAATCCCCATCCACAATTTGCACATACCACAAAAAATCGTTTTAAAGCTATTGATAGTTAGGCCCTTCTCATTCCATGAAAATGGGCCCACAATCACAAAACTCACACTTTGTCAAAATCATGTGTGTTTGAGGCAAAACATAATGGGGTTTCTTTTTTCAATGTAATTACCCTCTTAGTTTAAGTCGACATTAAAAGTCCCCCTTGTTCGAGGGCACAAAATCGTCATTTAACCGAATTTTCTTGTTTTCTTTATTCTCTAAAATGATCAAGATTTTAAGGTTGTCATCATTTGATGGAGAGATAGGGGTGCTTAACACCCTCATTTCACTCTAATCGAACCACTTACCTAAATCTTAGGTAGTCCCATAATTTATCCGCACGAGAGTCACTAAGATGTCAAAATGACACTTTTTTTTGAAAAATACGTTTAGGATGACCATTCACACCCTTTTACAAAAAAGAATGATGGTGATTCCAAACCATCGTAGAGATGATCTTCGAAAATCGAAAATCACGCCTTTACACCCATTAATCTAAAAAAATGTTAAATCTTTTATGGAGATGTAAAAAAAAGTAGACAATATATTTGTTGAGGTAAAATATCTTTGCTATAAAAAGATATATTTGTTGAGGTAAACTGAACTTGCCACGATATATTTCAATTCATACTTGTGAAGGTTTTTAGGCCCCATTCCTTAACATGTGCAAAGTCCTTGATCAAGCTTGATGCGTTTGGATCCACTGACTCAATTGCCCTAGTGAATGATGTTCTTACTATTTTGCTTCTAGAGGTAAGGTTGGACGAGAGTTCCTAAGGACGAAGATGGTAAATGATGAATCTCTAGTGTGGTTCTTGCCAATGACTCTGTAAAGATCAAGTTAGATTGGAATGATACTAGAAGATAATACTGAATTTAGGTAGTTTAGAGAAGATGATGAATAGTGAACTAAGAGATGTGATTTTGTTTAAGCTTAAGTTACTCTAAAATCACCTACTAACTAATAATTGACCAACCCCCTGTCTTATTTCGAGTGGGGGTGTAAACACCCCATTTTTGCCTAGGCCAAGTTATAGAGTACCAAAGACCTTTCGAGAAAGGGGTTGACTTGAGGAAATCTCTAGAGGATTCCAAAACTCAAAATTTGCAAGCAACCAAGGTCCGAGGACCATTTTTAGAAAAATTTGACCTGGCCAATGGTGACCTATGGCTAGAAAGATTTTTAAGTTTGGTCAAGGGTGACCCCCACCAGGTAAAATTTTTAGCCTGGCCAAAAGTAACCCGCAATTAGAGTAAATTTTAAACTTGGTCAAAGGTCACCTACGGTCAGAAGAAAATTTTACTCAGTCCAAGGGTGACCCACGTCCAGGCATAAAATTTGCTCAGGCCTTGGTTCACCCAAAGCCAATTTTGTTGGGCAGTATTTAACCCATATGCATTCGAATTTGATTAGGGTTAATTACCCGTTAGCCCTCACTTTAATAGTTTTTTTCCATAAGAAATCCTACCATTTTTTAAAGCGCCCTCGATCCGCGGGGTGCACGGATCCGCTTTTAACCTTTGAGGTTTGGGAGTCGACACCTAGTTATTACGGTCTAGGAACCTGATACTGACTCTAAACAGATAAAAAAACTAATCTACTGAAGAAAAAATTGAATCCGATGATCACATTACGGGATTGGAAGGTGTTAGGCACCAACCCCGTCCGGCCAATGCTGGTCTCTACTTATCCTAAATAAGATTACATTGCTAACATAAACCTAGATAAAAAAAATAAAAGAAATTTTACCTTCGAGACGCAAAGATTCTATTCCCTCAAATCTGATAAAATCGTTCCTTGTACCGTACTCCTTGCTTCGTTTTGTTTCCAGATCTAATTTATGATCTCTGAGTTAAGGTATCTCTTTCTTAGATCTGGATTTTTCAAATTTGTTATAGATTTTGGGGTATTTTTGAAGGGCTTCTAAGTATTTTTCAAGCTAAAATCAAAGTATGGGTGTTAGGTAAGGAGTTGGGGCTTCAAAATTAGGGTTTATAGGAGGCTAGGGAGGCTTTTTGACCTACTTTTCTTAGGATTTTTTATTTGATACGAAAATAGGGTGCAGGGACCCCTATTTATAGATTTTTTTAAGGGTTTGTTTAGATAGAATTAATGTTTAATTAAAATTCTTTTAGTTAGAGTTGTATTTTAGCTAGAATTCTATTAGGTAGAGTTGTATTTTAATTAGAATTATTTTAGGTAGAGTTATATTTTAGTTAGAATTCTATTAAATAGAGTTATTATTTATTAGGATTTTGACTTTAGTCTTGACTTTAGTTTTACTTAATTGACTTTAATTTTGACTTTAGTCTTACTTGATTGACTTTAATACCTTGACTTTAGTCTTGTTTGATTGAATTTAACTTTTTGGAGAACCCCCCTCTATTATATCTTTAATTCTTTGGACCCCCCACTTGAAGAAATATCTTGGCAACCCTCAACAATTCTGCCTAAGAGCCTGATTGATCGATTTTTTTAGTTTAAAATTTCAAATTAATTTTATTAATGTTTCACTTTAATTATTTAAAATTTTATTTATTAATTTTAAAATTTTTAATTATAAAAATTGTGAAATTATCGTTTTGCCCTCGGAGAGGACTTTTCGCGTTTTAAGTCAGTTTTTTATGTTCTAGAATGTTTTAGAATCGATTTTTCGTACGAAATTCAATGAAAAATTGGTTTGTGTCATTTATGAAATTTTTTGTGTGAAATGGTCGTGAACTTTATGAGGGGCATTTTCGTAATTTTGTCAAATTCTGTGAAAATTGGCAAAATAATTTATTTGGTTTCGATTTATTATTTTATGTGTTCGAAAGGATTTTACTAAGCGTAACGTAGGTTCTAGGAATATTTTAAGATTAGGGGTATTTTGGTAATTTGATTATTTTTTAGTGATTTTCATCGTAAAGCTTCTTTTTGTCTGTAAGATGATGATTTCTAAGTTTTTAGAGTTATATTTTCCTAGCGTAGCATGGTTTCTATAGTTTTGTTAGTTCGAGATACCTCATCCGGATTTCTGAAACATATCTAGTAACAAAATAAAACATTGGAATAAACATCCATCATTGGGAATCGTTGCGATCGAGTTGACGAGTTGATTAATCAGACGAGTGCAAAAATAGGGTGTCTACAATTTTACACTTTTCCCATTTGCTTTAATTATTCAAATAGTTCTTTCATCTTATTTTTAAGTAATTTATCAAATCCTCTAATAAAGACTTTAGTCTTGCTTGGTCCTAACTTAAGGCCAATTACTCTCATTAACCTTGGTTTGTTGAGACTAATTAAAGACAAATCCCTTTTCCACCTTTCTCATATTATTCACAATTCAAAAAGCTCCCATGACATTCAATGTAATTTGATCAAATTTCAAAGTCCATGACTATTTTGTTTTTCCTAGAGAATTCTCTAGAATTTGTGCCTAATAATCAATTTATCCCTAATTTGTTAGAGATTCTTTCAAGAGAAATGATTAAAAAAGTAAAAAACTTATCATCTAATTACATGTCATTTGGGTTGGTTCCTTCACAATTGACTCAAAGTCAAGGTTTTAGGACCATTTTAACCTTCATCAAGAATTCTTTAAAACTTTTAAATTTTTACTATCATACCTATTGATGATCAAGATTGGTGAGACCCAACAAAAGGATGAAGACCATCAAGTCCAAGGAGAAGAAAGATAATTTAGGATTTCTCTAAACGATTTGTTGAAAATATTGGGAACTTTAAGCTTTAAGACAATTTTATCCCCAAAGGTCCTCTAAAATCCTATAAATAGGACCCCCATTCAAAGCAAAAGAAGGGCTGAAGTCATCCAAAAATTATGTCCAAATCTCTTTTCAAAGCTTTCTAGCCTACCAAAATTTTGTCCAAATCTCTTCCCAAACTTCCAAAAAAATTCTAACCAAGAAGAAGAAAAAGAGACCAAGGTAGGGTGTTAGAGTTTAATTTTCAAACTTTTTATGTAATTCCCTCTTTAAACCCCCCCTCTTCTACTTACTCTCTTATTTTCATTTAAAAAAGTTTATTTCATAATTCTTTGCTTGTAACAATGTAAATTTTATTTTCCTTAGTGAGACTTGGAGGTAGAGAATAAAATCTCCTAGAAGTAATCTTCTCCTATAAGCCCTCAATAAGTTACATTAGAGCATTATAGTTGATTAGTTGTATATTTACTTTCTTGCAAATTTCAATTTATTAGAATAATTATTTTTTTTTTTTTTACTTTTCTTGCAAGTTTATATTCCTGAAATAGAGATTTTTCTACTTTATTTCTTAATGACTTAAGAGCTAGAGAGTAATCCCTCCTTGAAGGTAATCTTCTTTTTTTAAGTCCATTACATGCATATACAACATACACATACATTCACTTTATTGTTCTTTAAAATAGCTAAGAGTCTAAGGTGAGGATCTACCTAGATCTACACCTAACTCTCTAAGCTAATAAAAACAATCCCAAAGGAACACATCCCATGCTTAAGGTTCTTAGTCTTTTACGGTGATATCCAACTCATGGATACCTCTTAAAAGCTAAACCAACAAAAAGATGCTCTCAAATGAGTACATGACCCTTTAAAAAAGCCTTGAGATTCCAAGAGGTAAAATCCACATGAATTCCCATCAAAATCCTATGCTCACAAAAAATTTCAACAAGCAACATTTCTATTCCCATCAAAATTTTAGGCTCACAAAAAATTTTAGCAAGCAACATTTCTATTTTAAGTTACTCATTAGTTTAAATCTTTCATTTTTTTAAACTAGATTATTATTCTTTTATTTCTTAACTTTCTCTATAATTTCTTTTATTTACAAAACAAAAAAAAAAGTTTTTAATCTTCATCTATGGTCATATATTGGTAACCATCTTAGGATGGGTGGGACAAGGTGCCTAACACCTTCTTTGTCCATCGACTGTACTTCATTACTTTAGATTTTTAGGTAGACCATTTCCCCTTATCTTTGGATATGTGAATCACGACAAGCCAAAAGATAGAATTTTAAAAGACTCTTTATAGTGTCTATTCATACTTTAATTGAATGATGACAACTCTTAAACCCATGTAGATAAGCTCAAACCTCTCTAAAGATTTTGAAGCCCGCATATTTACAGGGGGTTTATAGCCTCACGTTTGGACAAGTGTCACGATAGAACTTACCTAGGTGTACAAGCTGAGAGGGTTATGAGCTGGCTAGTGTAACTAGTTGCGTTCTTATGCTCTGTTCCCAACCCTATTAATGTTTGCACTTCAATTTAATTAAAAAATATTTCAACGCATTAATTATTGAGTTGAATCGATTTTATAATTTTGAGGCTGATGATTCAGAAGATGTTGTTGTCGGATCTATTCTTATAAGCGTTAGTAGATATCGCATTAAATATGAAGACATCTTCTTGATATTTAACTTACACTACCTTGAATTTTTTGTCGTATTGGTTCCGAGGCAATAACTCGATTATTACAAAATTTGTTTCCCACAATGAAGTAACTTTGTAGACACCCCATTTTTGCACTTGCTTGATTAATCAACTCGTCAACCTGATTGCGACTGTTCCCAAAAGATGGATGAATATTTCAATGTTTTTATTTGTTACTAGATGTGTTTTCAAAGTCCAGATGAGATATTTCAAATAAGCAAAACTTTAGAAACTCCACCACGCTAGAAAAATATGGCCCAAAACATAGAAATCATCGGTTTTAGAAAAAAAAAGTTTTACGAGAAAAATTACTAAAAAAAGGTTAAATTACCAAAATACTCCCAACATCAAAACCTCCCTAAAGCATACATTATGCTTAGGAAAACCCTTTCAAACATATAAAACAACAAATTAAAACCAAATAATTGTTTTGTCAATTTTCATAAAATTCGACAAAATTATGAAAATGCTCTCATAGGATCCACGATCATTCACGTTAAAAACCTATAAGTGACACAAACCGATACTCTCATTGAATACTTTATGAAAAACTGATTTCAAAACATTAAAAAAACCTCTTAATGTAAAAGTCCTCTTTGACGACAAAACAATAATTTTCCAACCCTAAAATTCAAAATTTTAAAATTAATAATTAAAATGTTAATTAACGTAAAGTGAAATCCTAATAAATTAAATTAAAATTTTTGAACAAAATAAAATCAATTAATCAAGTCTACGGGTCAAATTTTAAGTTGTGACCCATTTATTTAAGTAGGGCTTACATGATATTTAATAAAGAACCCTCCATCAAGGGTCTCGAAGAATTAAAAATATAATTTAATAAAAAACCTTCCATTAGGGAGTTCACCAAAAACTTAAAAAATCTTTATTCTACGTAAAGTCAAAATTCAAATAAAATCTAATTAGACCCTAATTGAAATAACTTAATCTTATCTCTAAGTGACCTAATCCCAAACCCTAATCTCCCAAAAATTCTTTAAAAAGGAGCCTCCACTACCTAAATTAGGAGGTCAAGAAAAATCCTAACAAAGAGAAGTCAAAAACTCTCAAGACTTCCCAAAACCTTAAATTTGAAGTCCCAAGTCCATACCTAACACCCAAACCATATTTTCACCTAAAAATACCTAAAAATTCTAAAAACACCCCAAAAACCAAAAAATCTTTAGATCTAGGAAGAGAAAATATCATATCGGAGATCGAAAGTAAATCTAGCGACGGAGACAAAAGCAAGAAGATTCACACGAGGAACGCTCTCCGTCAGTTCTAAGGGAATCGACCATCGCAATCCCCAAGTAAAGAAGATAATCTTTTAATTTTAAATTTTAGGCTACTTTTTTGTAATATAAATTTTTTGGAAAAGGTAGAGACTAACATTCGTCGGACATGATTGGTGCCTAACACCTTCTAATCTTGTAATATGATCTTCAAACCTATTTTTTTGTAGTTCGATATCTTTTATCCGCTTAGAGTCATGTTTCAATTCCTAAATCATAAAACTAGGTAACGACTCCCAAAAAATAATAAGCGGATCCACACCTGAAGATCAAATGCACTTTCAGTAGCGACTCCGCTAGGGATAGTTTGATGATCAAACTTGACAAATCCCAAATCTTGGTGCATTGAAAAATTGGTTTAATTTTCTTTTCTCTTTTTATTTTATTTTATTTTTTTAAATTCTTTTGACATAGTTGTAAATTGTTGGATTGCTTTTTTATAGACATTTTCTTTTTTAGTGATTTTTTTAAGTTTTCATCAAGGGTCACGTTTGGTGACCCATAATAATTTTAAATTTTCAAAAATAATAATGAATTGATGATGGAATGATGGGGATTGAGATGAAGAGCCATGAGATTTTTTTTTTTATAAAAAAAAATTTCTTCTTTTAATTTTGGTGTGGTAGTAGAATATTTTTTTTATTGGATAATATTTTTAGGTTTCTTTAAATAACTAGTAGTAGTTTTTTAAATATATATATAAAATAAAAATTCAGTAAAATAAAGGGTTTGTTTTGTTTTGCTTGGTAAAACAAAAATCAATTTATTTTTCATAAAAGAAAAAAAAAATCTTTTTATTTTGTGCATGTAAAAAATAAATAAATAAATAAATAAATAAGGGGTTTTTGTGCCTATTTCAATGTTGGGTCTAATTGATTATTTTTTGTACTATACTAATTGATTGTCCATCTAATATGTCATAATCGATATATATTTTTTATGTACATGCCTTGATCTGGATTTCAATGTTATGGATTTTATATCAATGTTTATGTGATATCCATATGTTGTTGGTTTGATCTGGCCCACGAACCCATTTATATGAAAAATGCACCGGGCACACCTCATCCTATTTTGCACACACCACTAGCACATTTATACTATGTTGTATTGCACGCTTGCATGTCCCTTATAGCTAACGTGGTACTAGTGCGTGGTCCGGTCTCCTCGTGAGACACTATGTCATTCATGAAAACCACAACTCTAGTCACGTACCTTTATGGTATATAAAATTGAGACATCAATACCGTTCGATCAGGTGATCCTAATAGGAATATCGATGCACCCATGTTGGAGCGACTTGAGCTTTTGTCTTAGTGTAAGCCACAAAGTCACATGTCCCTATTGCCAATGTAGTACTAGTACGTGGTCGGTCCCTTTGTGGGACGCTAAACCATTTATGAAAGCTACAACCCTAAACTCATACCTATACAGCATATCAAACCAAGTCACCACGTACTGTTTGATTGAGTACGCTTGAAAGGTATATATATGTGTACTTAGGTAAGGGTGATCAGATAAATTGCATTACACATAATGAACATAGAGTCTAGGAACCTTTCTATAGGTCATGACCCGAACTTATCATGGGTGCTCCTGGGTTCTATTCAATCCAACAAAAAGGTAAGTGAATGGACCGATCCACATCTCTCAAATTGAACCTGCAATACCTGTCCAACCCAATAAATATAACTCATGAGACATGCCAATTGATATCAAGTTAAACCAATTAACCCACTTGGTAAATGGATCTTATAGACCAACACATGAATTGTTAGACTAATTGGCTTAAAAATAGTAGATTCAAATAGAACATTCGGATCCATTGGGTAGAACCGACCAAACTCAAATGAGTACATAATCCCAATTACTTTGCATTGGCTGGTTTAATTCAACAGACTGAATATTTCATAATTGACAAAATCATGATTAGTAAAAAATTCATATTAAAAGGTGTACCATCTTTATGTAATTTTTCTTGTCCGAAATGTTCATCGGTTAGAGACTTTGAATCTAGGGGGTTAACCTAATAAACACTATCAAGAGGGACCTTTATTTTTAATTGTTAAAAATCTATTCTCGGGTCCACAACCAATAATCAACCTTTGATGGGGTCTCAGGTTATCATTGTGCCTAAACTTAATCGTCCGTCACCTAGCCAAGGTCGTAAGTCCAGTCGATTAGAATGAACGTCAGTACAAGTCAACAATCATAAATGGTCTCAGAATCTCTCAACATTACCCAATTATTCCCTAAAAATCACAATACCTCAGTCCTACCGATTGTAAGCAATGTCCTAAGTCCTCAGTCTATAATCGAGCCCATTATAGGTATTTGTCTCTAGTTTTATATGAGTTCAAATTTTTTTATCAATTCAGCAAGGTCATATTTTATGTAGATCGAGTCTACCATTTTCATTCTTGTCGAGTCGAGTTAATTTGTCAAGTTTGCAATGGCGTTTGTTGTCCATCTAATTAAAGGAAATTTTTTAATACCTCGAACGCATTAACGAATTAACTAGTACTCTAGTTTTAATGAGAGATTTCTTAAATAAGGAACCTCTTCCTACATGAGAAGATAAATGTCTTGTTCAACCTCTAATTGAGGAAGCAAGGGTCATTGACTTCGAGAAAAAAATAATTCTCAAGAAATTCATATAGAAACTATCATATCCCCAAAAAAACACAAAGGGATCATGAATTTACTTAGAAATTTCAAAAAACTTATTCGCGTGGTCTTATGAGGATATTTTGGGTATAGCCTTTGGTATTGTCCAACACAGAATAAATACTCGTCCGATAAAATAAAAATATCGATGAAATCAGAGGAGATGTTACAAAATATATCAATGCTGGGCTTCTCAACATGGTAAAGCTTGTAAAATAGATTATTATTCTCATACCAATGGAGCAATTGAAACGACTAACAAAGATCTTGAAACTATTATCATAAAGAAGTGTCGGTTACACCGAGATTGATCTAAAACATTATCTTTCCCACCCTTAGCATGTCAAACTTAGACTCGATCCTCTACGGGAGTTGCTCAGTGCTCTCTGGTTATTTGACATGAAATGAAAGTCAGTTGTCAGAAGTAGATTGGGTTCTTTAGTGATATGGAGAACTAAACTTGATTGAAGAAAAATAACTTAGAGTTCTATACCATGTGCAAACTTATCAAAAAAGAGACACTTGCACATTTGACAAGAAAGACAAAGTTTTCCACTTATAGGTCAAAGATTTAACCATCAGACTTTAAAAAAAATTGGGCACCCCTCATCGACCATAGGAGGAAGTCTAAACCCAATTGAAGAGATTCATTCATCAGTAAGGAAACACTACTTGGGAAAATCATCATACTTCAAAGAAAATTGAGCACTCCTCCTCGACCATAGGAGGAAGTCTGAACCCAATTGGAGAGATTTATTCATTAAGGAAATACTGCATGGAAAAGTCATCAGACTTCAAGATCATGAGAAAATTAAACTACCAGAACCAACTAACCTTGGTAGAATCAAGCGATACTACATTTAAGGAGGCTATCTTCGGTTGATCTAATTTTCCTGTTACCCATCTCAATGTCTCCCTTCTCAGCCCTTTACAACCTTTTTCAAAAAATAAAAGAAAAAAAGAAATACCTTTTTTCTTTCTTAGCCCGATCACCTAACCTAGAGGTGGGAATGTTCGAACTACGTTTTGGTCTGATCCCAATATTCTAGGGTACATGGGCAACCTGAGAAGTTACTTAAGGCCAAACCACGTCAAAATAAAAAATATATATTCCCCATAAATAAAAGAAATAAAAAAAAATGATATTGTCAAAATGGGGAAGAAAATGCAAAGAAAAAAATATATTCCCCTACAAAGAGACAAAAAAAATCCAAAGAGAAAAAAAAAACTTTGCCACACAAGGGGCATTCGAGTTTTTGAGCCTCAAACTTCTTTTCTTTTTATGCCCAATCTTAAGCTTACATATGGAAGTCTTCCTAAGTACCGTGCAAAAAAGTCAAAGAAGGTAGTAAAGCATGATCAGATAGTAATTCCAAAAGCTCAAAATGGAAGAAAAATAAAAAAAAGTTCACCAGGTTGAAAACCCAGAAGGGCGACTTAGGTAAAAATTAAGGAAAGATCACAAGGTTAAAAATTCAAAAGGACGACCTTGGCAACAATCGAAGCATAAAAAGAAAATTCTGTTAGGTTGAAAATCTGAAAGGGCAACTTAAGCAAAAATTAAAGTAAGCTTGCAAGGTTAAAAATTTGAAAGGACGACCTTGGCAGCAATCAGAGCAAAGAAAAAGTTTGTTAGGTTGAAAATCCGAAAGGGCGACTTAAGCAAAAATTAAAGTAAGTTCGTAAGATTGAAAATTCGAAAGGATGACTTTGACAACAATCAGAGCAAAGAAAAAAAATTTGTAAGCTAACTAAATCGAAAACTTGAAAAAATTAGAGCGACCAAATAAAAATTTTCATCGACTTGAAAATCAGAAAAGGCTGTCTGAGCCTAAACATCAGAAGTCCGAATGACCAAGTATAGACACCCAAATTTGACTGGGCCCTTGAAGCAAAATGCCCTAAAATCCATGAAAATGGAAATGGGCCCTAAAGCCCAAACTTTGAAAATTTTCTTCTTTTTCTTTCAATAAAATGGCCAAAGCCCTACTCACGTAGCCCATGAACCAAAATAATTCACACCACTCCTCTTATCTCTCAACTCATCCCAACTCTAATTCAAATCCACTACTATTCAATTCACTACTATACCCAAGCCCAACCTACCATGTGGCCCATGGACCTAAACCTACCCCACCACTCTATACTTCTCAACCTACCACCTAAGCCTAATTCAATTCAACCCGTTATCCATTACTATACCCAAACCCAATTCTCAACCCAACCCAACATCACAACCAATCAACATGATCATCAAGGTGGGACACATGTCACTACCTCAACTCGCCTCTCTCTAATCCATACCTCCCCTGACCTACCATCATCATTTCCTATAAACCCCTATTCTTCAAAATCAAACACCTTCCACCCACACCTCCCCCTAACCTACCCTCATTATTCCCTATAAATCCTCATTCTCTCAAATCAAACATCTCCAACCCATACCTCCCCCTAACCTACCATCATCATTTATTATAAACCCTTATTATCTCAAATCAAACACCTCCAACCCACACCTCCCCCTAACCTACCCTCAGCATTCCCTATAAATCCCCATTCTCTAAAATCAAACACCTCATCCCCTCCGATCAACTCATGTAAACCTTTAATCTCCACACATCTTGACACATGTTACTATCTCCCTCACCTTCTCAAAACCTAATTAACCACCTTCTTACACCCCCCATTCTCTTAAATAAAAAATCACTCCCTTTTCGTTTCACCAATCAATCACCCTCTTAAAATCTCATTCTCTCAACCACACACCATTAATTCCCTTTCACCTAACACTCAACCCAAATGGGCTGAGCAATCCAACCCATTTGGGTTACAAATAACCCATTTAACCCCTTTTACACAAATTCCCATCCACCACCCTCAATTTACACACCCCCTCTTGCAATCCTTAAATCATTATATTCGATTTCATTTTTTCACTCAACTCTACCCCTAAACATACTCTCCAAATCCTATAAAAGCTCTCTTACTCTCAACTCACAAAATCTAATGAAAAATTAAGAAAAATTCACTCTCAATTCACTTCTCTACTCTTAACTACATTCTATTCTACTCTCATACTCTCACATTATTCTAAAATATATTATCATATTTTACTAAGAACTCAGAGAAGAAGAAGAAGAAGAAAATATAAACAAGTTGAAACTTCAAGGTGGGTCAAAAGGATACACCCCCCATTTCTTTCTCTCTACCATCTCCATATCTTTCTTCTACTATCCCCTTCTTCTCTTTAATTTTTATTTTGAGAAAACTCCTAAGATGTAATGCTCCCCCTCCCTTATCTTTGGTAGAGATCGAACTTCGGTTCGGTCGAAAGTATAAGGGTTGTAACCACTTTCAAAAAAATAAAATCGATTTAACCCATCAAATTATTTTGAAGCACTCAACATTCGAGTCCTTCTCAGCTCATGAGAATGGACCCGTAACCGAAGCCAACATTTTTAAAAATATGTTATTCTTAAGGTTAAAGATCTATAAAGATCATCTCCTTCAATGGGATGATCCTATAATCAAGCCAAAAATAAATCCCTACTTAGGGTACAAGCTATCCACACGTGGCACTTATTCTACTTTGTATTTTTCATCAAAAATGGTCAAGTTGAGTTAAGGTTACCACCATTTGATGAGAAGAAAAGGGTGCCTAACGCCTTCTCTTTTTCTAATCGAACCGTTTACCCCGATCTCAAGGTTAGATTGGTACATTATCCATCGAGAGTCACTAAAAGTCAAAAATGACACTTTTCCTAAAAAATGTACATCGGGTGACCATTCATACCCTTTTAGAAAAATGAATGATGACGACTCCAAACCTTCGTAGAAGTGGCATTCGTAATAAAGAATCATGCATCTACACCAAGCTTTATCGATTTTGAAGGAAATTCTTAATCAGCAAGCTTCAATACCGAGCTCAAACCAAACAAAGACTCAGAAATCACAAATATCTTGTCTACGATTGATCTGAAAATTTTTGCTTCCCTAAGTGCACCAAAGAGAAAAAATGATGAATTCTATGATGAATCTCAAAAGGAAGTATTTTGTTCCCTTGAGTTTGACTCAAAATCTTTAATGTAAAAAGTTAAAATTAAAAGTTAAATCTTTATTGCATTTGTGGTAATTAGAGATTTCAAACCATCAAAATAAATGGCCTTTTCCTTTTTTAAAACGTGTAGTTTTCCCTTTTACACTAGGGGCAGTCTTTTTCAAACTGTATTCAATTATCCCCAGTGCAATATTTTGTCAAACTAGGGACATTTTGTTCTGAAAATTGATCAACCCTAAAGGAAAAAGTTAACCCTAAATTAAAAGATTACCTTCTTGATAGTACTTTTGGAAACCCCTGAGGTTCAAAAAAAGTTAAAATGTTGACCTGACTTTCATAAAATCCAACTCTTTGTTAAAGAAAAAAATATATCATAGAGCGGTGTTAATTTCCCATTTATTTTTCCAAAAAAAAGTTCATTACTCTTTCACCCCGACCAGGTAGAGTAGGACTCCTAGAAAAAAGTTCATTACTTTTTCACCCAGGAAAGATAGAGTAGAACTCCCATAAATATTTTGAACCTTACCTTAATCCATTTGTAGAAAATCCTATAATTTTCTTTCAAAAAAAATATGATCTCTTACTTTAAAAATCCTATATTGTTCTTTATAGGTTTGAAGGTTGAAGTAGATTAGTACTGTGGTTCAAAACTAGGACAAAAAAATAAATTACCCTAGATGTTGAAGATGACCAGCTTTGAAAACATAAATCAAATAATTTTTTCTTTTAAATTTAATGTGAGGGTATTGACGTCATTTTGCATTAATCTATTAGAAAAAAAATCAAGGTTATATAGGCATTTAGGCGTTCTAGTTAGTATTTAAGAACCCTATATATGCTTTCAAATGGGTGACTTTTCCCTTTGACTTAAGTCTTCTCTCATAGACTAATGAGAAAATAGTCGAATGCCTTTCCCTTCAACCTTTAATAAAAAAACCCTTGAATTTTTCCCTCAAAATCACTCATTTTCAAGCTCTTCGACCATATCAAAAATTATAATTTGCTTGCCCCCCTACAAGAAAATCCTTGCTCCTCCCCTAATCAAATTCAGGGGCTTGCAATTCTATTCATTTTTATAAAAAGATAGTAGTTAATAAGTTTAAATGTATTGTTAGAACAATTTTTGGAAGAAAATGTTGATTTCAATAAATCTCTACTACTCTTTCTCTTAGTGGTTCTAGTGGTCGAATATTAGAATGAGGCATTATAATCTGTCGTACATTGATACATCATATCAATATGATTGAGGAGGTTCATTACTATCATGATATGTTGTATGAATGAACACAACATTACAATGCATCATACTTATGGCATAAAATATATCTATATCTAACTATATCTATATTCAGATCTAGATTTCTTTGTATTAATTTGGATCTGATCACATCCATCTCAGATCGTATTAACTAATATTAAAAAATCGATGTAGAAAAGGATATTTAGAAAAACTTAAAAATATGATTTTGAAAACCATATATATTTGGATCTTGACGAATCTTGGGGTGGTTTCATATCCATCGGGTCAAGGTATATTAAACTATATTTGCCCCATTTTTTTTTTATTCAGATCTATTCTAAGGATCCAAACTTGCAGCTGTAGATACCCCATTTTCGCACTCGCTTGATTAATCAACTCGTCAACCCGATTGCAACGGTTTCCAATGATAGATGAATATTCTAATATTTTTTATTTGTTACTAGATATGTTTCAGAAATTCAGATGAGATATCTCAAGCAAACAAAACTTTAGAAATCACGCTACGCTAAGAAAATTGGATCTCAAAACGTAGAAATCATCATTCTTCAGACAAAAAGAAGCTTTACGAGAAAAATCACTAAAAAAATGAACAAATTACCAAAATACTCCTAACATCAAACATCCTTAGAGCCTACATTATGCTTAGGAAAACTATTTCGAACACATAAAATAACAAATTAAAATCAAATAAACTGTTTCACTAATTTTCACCAAATTTTATAAAATTACGAAAATGCCCTTCATAGGGTTCACAATCATTTCATACCAAAAAAATTCATAAATGGTACAAATCAATAATTCCATTGAATTCCTTACAAAAAATTAATTCCAAAACATCGAAAAATGACTTCTCAATACTAAAGTCCTCTTAGGGGAAAAATAATAATTTTTTGATTTTAACAATTTAAAATTTTGAAATTAATAATTAAAATATTAATTAATGTAAAGTGAAATCCTAGTTAAAATTATATTTTTTTAAACTAATCAATTAAGCTCTTAGGCAAAATTATTGATGGTTGCCTACTTATTTAAGTGGAACCCCCTGATATTTATTAAAAGACCCCTCCATCTAAGGGCTTAAAGAATTAAAATATAATAAAGAGAATTTTTCAAAAATTAAAAATATATTCTTTCATTGTACGTAAGAATTAAAATCATAATCTAAAGAAATCAAGTCAATCAAATAAGACTAAAGTCAAAACCTTAATTAAAACCCTAATCTAAAGAAAACTAGTCAATCAAATAAGACTTAAGTCAAAACCCTAATTCACCTTACCTAAAAGAAATCTAATTAAACACCAATTGTTCCAAAAAATTTATAAATAAGAGGCGTTATAACCCAATCTCGCAGGTCAAAAGAAATCCTAGAAAAAATAGGTCAAAAAGTCTTCCCAGTCTGCCTAAAACCCTATATTTGAAGTCCTAACTCCTTACTTAACATCCAAACCTTAACTTTTGCTCAAAAAATACCCAGAAACCCTTCAAAAAATATATAAAATACTCAGATCTAAGAAGAAGACATCTCAACTTGGAGATTTGAAGCAGATTCAGTGACGGAGGAAAAATAAGAAAACTCGTACAAGGACGCTCTCTACTAGTACTGAGGGAACAAATCATTGCGATCATCTAGGTATAATTTTTTACTTTTTTTTATTTATTTTATTTATTTATTTCAGGTCTTTTAGCAATGTAATCTTTTTTTGGAAAATAGTAGAGATTGACGTTTGTTGGACGGAGTTGGTGCCTAATACCTAATCCCGTAACGTGATCCCTGGACTATGGTTTCTTTTTATTTGTAGATTAGTTGTTCTTATCTATTTTAGAGTCAATATATTCGATTCCTAGACCATAATAACTAAGTGGCGACTCCCAAACCTCACAAATCAAAAGTGGATCCGCATACCCCTCGGATAGAGGGCGCTTTCAGTGGCGACTCCGCTGGGGATTATTGAGGATTAGACTTGAAAAACCCCAAGTATGGGAGTATTGTTAGAAGGACCTAGTTTTTTTATTATTATTATTTATTTGTTTTTTTTTTTTATCATTTTTGTTAGCTCAATTATTGATTACTTGTTTGGATTTTGAATATTTTGTTTTGGCACTTTTTTTATGGTTCAATTAAAGGTCACTTTTGATAACCTTAAATAATTCAAGATTTAAAATATCAATGAAATAAGGATGGAATGATGATGGTTGGGATGAGGAGGTATGAATGTTTTTTTTTAATAATTTTTTTTGATCGGTGTTGCTGTGCATAGTGCATAGTTAGTTTTTTTCATTCCCTTTTCTCAATCTGGTATAATGAATGGTATTAAAGAAAAAGAGAAAAAAAAAGAATTTTTTTATGCTACTGTCAATAACAATAAAAAATTCTGTTGTGCATGATGAGAAGGGATTCCAAAAAATAAAATCACCAAAAAAATTCGAAAAAAAAACAACACTATTGTGTGTGGTGTGTTGTTAGCAAAAAAAGATTTTCTTTTTTTTTCCTATCTTCTTCTCATATGTACAAAGAAGAGAGATGTCTCTCTCTCTACAAAAGTAGAAACCAGCTACCATGTCCATCACAATCAAATATCGGATTTTTTTTCTACCTGTAGGATCTTTTCCATCTAATTAGCAAATTGTTCGAACGTTCGAATCGATCAAATCTGTCGCTATTTCATCTCCAATGACCATAGATTGAGTCGGAGCTTTTAGATCTTCTCGATCTATACTCTTTTCATACCTTTTTCAGATTTGAGGATCCAACGATCTGTGTATGAGCTCAAACGATCAGAGCTGCTCCATTTGCAATAACCTTGTGAATCGCAAAAAGGATCTCAGTTGAAACCAAACCCATTAGATTTTTTTCGATCGATCATGTGGCGCCCCGCCAAACACTAACACAAATCCCAAGGTACTAGGTGGCACCTCGAAATTTTGGCATGGTCTCCTCTGTTTATGTTAGCGTTTCACGGAACTCAAACCTGATAAACCAATTTATAACAAAACCTGTATATAAAAATGTAGATACAAGAAAATAACAGCGGAAGACTAATTACATCTAACATGTAAGTAGATCAGAGTGCGGAAGATTTATCAATATACAGGCTTACCAAAACATTCTCACTCTAACATAGGCCTAAACTCTCAATCCAAAACTACACACATCCTGGATGAAACCGACAACGCTAAGGGATGTGGCCCTAGTGCTCACCAGGCAATAAACTCTGATCGTCGATCTGATCGACCAGATACTCCTCAATTACTGACTCTACGCCTGCCTCGGTAGCTGCAAGTGCTGAAACTAAAAAAATAGGAAGGAAAGGGTGAGTAACGAAAGTTACCCAGCAAGTCCACAGCCAATTCCTACCAATAACCCTTCCTAAGCATGATCGAATAAAGCATACTGAATATTTTTAATACATGCAAGGTTTTACAAGATAAAATACGATCAACTGGTACATATAGCCAGGGATGAGCAACTAAACAGTTTAAAAATTACACATAGCATCAATTATCCATACTCACTATACATTTTTCATTTTATGCAAATAAGATTGCCAACATTGAAATAATAGACATGCTTCTCATTTATAATCCGAAATATAAGAACAGATACATAATACAAATGGTGGAGTATTGGAATTAAAGAGTTGGGATTCACGACTGGATCGCTCCCAGTCGGGACATGATATTCCCCAATAACATCGTAGTTCCTGATTTTGTGGCTTGTCGTGTCTACCACGCTTGTGGAACCATTTATCCGGCTCAGGCTGGCCGTTTGACGTGACCGTAAGCAATGGGTCTCTTTTCGATGTGTCAGAACGTTTGACTACTACTAGATTGTTAGTGATCACTGACTAATCATCTTCGTCTATGCCTATCAGGCGTGCATGTGATTCCCAAATGACACTCCACTCGTATACGACCACCTTTACAATACACGTTCACTGGTAAAGATAAGAAAGGAATGGACCCGGATTCCAGTTGTGACTCCACTCTCATACGCGTCCCATACCACGTATGAGTTTGGTGGTCCCTACCGTACATCCCAAGATAGTGCACCCCTCCGGATGATGTGACACACTATCCCTTCAGGCATTCACAAACCCTTTAACAGCTCACAAAATAGCTACGTACATATATGATTTTTCATTTAAAACAAAAGAGAAATTAACATAACAGGGTTGAGAACGGATATCCAGTTCCTACCATGCAACCGTGGCCAATCGGCCTAAAATAAATAACAGTACTCAGCGCAAGCGCTAACATAATCGGAAATAAACATGCAACCCTTTCATTAATAACCTGGATATCCTTTCACCAACCTACACACAACATACAATGTAAAATGCAGACATCACCCCGCGGGTGTGATTCTGACATTTTACCGTTCATTCCCTTTTCCCATTCTCTCAACATTCTCATTTTTCATCCTTTCAAATCAACCATTCATTTTCAATCTTTCAAAGTCATTCTTTTGGTCTTTCCATTGAAAACCACCGAAGTTTATTCAAAAATAAGGTTCCGATGATGCACGGGGCAAAAGCTGTTAAAAATCATGAAAGCTGGTGAAAATTTGGCTAAGTGTCAGAAACTCAAATTTTCAAAGTTCTCGAAATTAAAAACGGGTTTTTCGAAATGAAAGTCTTGATCATGAGATTCGACACCATATAGTTTTTGTAATCTAATTCAAAGGAACGCGAAAGTTATTTCATTTTGAAAACTTGCCGAAAACGTCGAAAATTACGTTTTGTTCTTGAAACCAAAATTCGGATTTTGATCCTTTGAGATTTGGATCTTGAAACCATTCCCATTGTTCCGAAATGGGGGGTAAAACCTTAATTTCATTAAAGAACTTAAAGTAAATGGAAAGTAAAAATTAAAGAGGACATTTACTTTAATGTTTTTAATGAAATAAAGGGTGAGAAATAGTGTACAAGGTGTGAGGAAGTCAAGCCAAGAGTCAGAGTCTGTTTCTGACTCAGAACAGTGCTGTCGGTGGCAGAACCAGGATTCTGTCGGTGGAACCGACAGATTGGTCATCGGCAGATGTCGGTGGGACCGACGGTCCTGCCGACAGAACAAAATTTTCTCGCGTTATTTGGTTTCGTCGGTGGCAGAAACCTCATTCTGTCGGTGGGACCGACAGAATGCCTTCGGTAGGTGCCGGTGGCACCGACCCTTCCCACCTACAGCCTGAACCTCACTCGCGATTTTTGGGTTTTTCAATCCCTTTTTCGATTTCTTCTTCCATTCTTCGAACCATTCGACCCACCCACGATTTTGTTATCAAAATTCGATAAAGCATAAACAAAATACCTACTTCTACCATGAATTTGAAATCAAACATCAATTTCTACGA